>NW_027590076.1:12500-742500 GCF_964213995.1 Mustelus asterias
CATTCAGCCCCTTCCCCAGCCTGTTACACAGGAACAGGAGGAGGTCATTCAGCCCCTTCTCCAGCCTGTTACACTGGGAACAGGAGGAGGCCATTCAGCCCCTTCTCCAGCCTGTTACACAGGAACAGGAGGAGGCCCCATTCAGCCCCTTCTCCAGCCTGTTACATAGGAACAGGAGGAGGCCCCATTCAGCCCATTATCCAGCCTGTTACACAGGAACAGGAGGAGGCCCCATTCAGCCCCTTCTCCAACCTGTTACACAGGAACAGGAGGAGGCCATTCAGCCCCTTCTCCAGCCTGTTACACAGGACAGGAGGAGGCCCCATTCAGCCCCTTCTTCAGCCTGTTACACAGGAACAGGAGGAGGCCATTCAGCCCCTTCTCCAGCCTGTTACACAGGGAACAGGAGGAGGCCCCATTCAGCCTGGAGTGCAATGGCAGGCTGGAAGGTGGTTTGAAGTTTGGAGCCTCCGGAATAAGGTGGGTGAACTTGCAGCATGGGTTGGTACCTGGAACTTCGATGTTGTGGCAATCTCGGAGACATGGATAGAGCAGAGACAGGGATGGTTGTTGCAGGTTCCGGGGTTTAGATGTTTCAGTAAGAGCAGGGAAGGTGGTAAAAGAGGGGGAGGTGTGGCATTGTTAGTCAAGGACAGTATTACGGTGGCAGAAAGGACGTTTGATGAGTACTCGTCTACTGAGGTAGTTTGGGCTGAGGTTAGAAACAGGAAAGGAGAGGTCACCCTGTTGGGAGTTTTCTATAGGCCTCACAAAAGTTCCAGAGATGTAGAGGAAAAGATTGCAAAGATGATTCTGGATAGGAGCGAAAGTAACAGGGTAGTTGCGATGGGGGACTTTAACTTTACAAATATTGACTGGAAAAGCTATAGTTCGAATGCTTTAAAGGGGCCAATCTTTGTCCAATGTGCGCAGGAAGGTTTCCTGACACAGTATGTAGATAGACCAACAAGAGGCGAGGCCACATTGGATTTGGTACTGGGTAATGAACCAGGCCAGGTGTTAGATTTGGAGGTAGGTGAGGACTTTGGTGACAGTGACCACAATTCGATTACGTTTACCTTAGCAATGGAAAGGAATAGGTATATACCAAAGGGCAAGAGTTATAGCTGGGGGAAAGGAAATTATGATGCGATTAGGCGAGATTTAGGATGCAGAGGTTGGGGAAGGAAACTGCAGGGGATGGGCACAATTGAAATGTGGAGCTTGTTGAAGGAACAGCTACTGGGTGTGCTTAGAATTAGGTGTCCGTAGAATTAAGGATCTTCTTGTGAGGGATCCTCTTGGGTTGAGTGATCATAATATGGTTGAATTTCTGATACAGATGGAGGGTGAGAAAGTTGGGTCCCAAACCAGTGTCCTGTGCTTGAACAGAGGGGAGTACGATCTGGAAGAAGGTGTAACTGAGGTGATCAGTAAGTTTGCGGACGACACGAAAATGGCTGGACTTGCAGATAGTGAGGAGCATTGTCAGAAGCTACAGAAGGATATAGATAGGCTGGAAATTTGGGCAAAGAAATGGCACATGGAGTTCAATCCAGATGAATGCAAAGTGATGCATTTTGGTAGAACTAACGTAGGGGGGAGCTATACGATAAATGGCAGAACCATAAAGGGTGTAGATACGCAGTGGGACCTGGGTGTGCAAGTCCACAGATCCTTGAAGGTGACGTCACAGGTGGAGAAGGTGGTGAAGAAGGCATATGGCATGCTTGCCTTTATAGGACGGGGCATCGAGTATAAAAGTTGGGATCTGATGTTGCAGTTGTATAGAACGTTGGTTCGGCCGCATTTGGAATACTGCGTCCAGTTCTGGTCGCCACACTACCAGAAGGACATGGAGGCTTTGGAGAGAGTACAGAGGACGTTTACCAGGATGTTGCCTGGTATGGAAGGGCTTACTTATGAGGAGAGATTGGGTAAACTGGGGTTGTCCTCACTGGAAAGACGGAGCATGAGGGGTGACCTAATAGAGGTGTATAAAATTATGAAAGGCATAGATAGGAAGAACGGTGGGAAGCTTTTTCCCAGGTCGGTGGTGACGTTCACGAGGGGTCATAGGTTCAAGGTGACGGGGGGGAGGTTTAACACGGATATCAGAAGGACGTATTTTACACAGAGGGTGGTGGGGGCCTGGAATGCGCTGCCGGGCAAGGTGGTGGAGGCGGACACACTGGGAATGTTTAAGGCTTATCTAGATAGCCATATGAACGGAGTGAGAATGGAGGGATACAAAAGAATGGTCTAGTTTGGACCAGGGAACAGCACGGGCTTGGAGGGCCGAAGGGCCTGTTCCTGTGCTGTATTGTTCTTTGTTCTTTGATAGGATGAGTGGGAATTGGCTAATCTAGACTGGGCTAGCAGACTGGTAGGTAGGACAGCTGAGGAACAGTGGAGGATTTTTAAGGAGATTTTTTTAAGTACTCAGCAAAAATATATTCCGATGAAAAAGAAGGACTGTAAGAAAAGGGATAACCAGCTGTGGATAACGAGGGAAATAAAAGAGAGTATTAAAATAAAAACAAATGCGTACAGAGTGGCCAAAAATAGTGGAGAATTAGTGGATTGGGAAAACTTTAAGAAACAACAAAGAACGACTAAGAAAGCGATAAAGAAAGGAAAGATAGGTTATGAAGCGAGGCTAGCTCTAAATATAAAAAATGACAGTAAAAGCTTTTACAAATATATAAAAAGGAATAGAGTGGCTCGAGTGAATGTTGGACCCTTGGAGGACGAGAGGGGGGATTTAATAGTGGGAAATGAGGAAATGGCTGAAACTTTAAATAAGTTCTTTGTGTCGGTCTTCACGGTGGAAGACACAAATAGTTTACCGAATATTAGAGATCGAGAGTTGGTAGGAGGAGAGGTACTCAATATAATTAATATTACCAGGGAGGCAGTGCTTGGTAGACTAACGGGACTGAAGGTGGACAAGTCCCTGGGCCCGGATGGAATGCATCCCAGGGTGCTGAAAGAAATGTCAGAGGTAATAACGGATGCGTTAGTGGTTATTTGTCAAAATTCGCTGGAGTCTGGGGAGGTGCTGGCTGATTGGAAAACGGTTAATGTTACGCCGCTGTTTAAAAAAGGAAATAGACAAAAGGCGGGTAACTACAGGCCGGTTAGCTTAACATCCGTAGTTGGGAAAATGCTAGAGTCCATTATTAAAGAGGAAATAACAGAGCACCTGAATAAGAATGGTTCGATCAAGCAGACGCAGCATGGATTCATGAAGGGAAAGTCATGTTTGACGAATCTACTGGACTTTTATGAAGATGTGACGAGTGCGGTTGACAGAGGGGAACTGGTGGATGTGGTGTTTTTAGATTTCCAGAAGGCGTTTGATAAGGTGCCTCACAAAACGTTGCTGCAGAAGATTGGGGTACACGGAGTTAGGGGTAAGGTGTTGGCGTGGATTGGGGATTGGCTATCTAACAGGAAGCAGAGAGTTGGGATAAATGGGTGCTTTTCTGGTTGGCAGATGGTAACTAGTGGCGTGCCACAGGGATCGGTACTGGGACCTCAACTGTTTACCAAATACATAGACGATCTGGAGGAGGGGACTGAGTGTAGGGGTAACAAAGTTTGCTGATGACAGGAAGGTGAGTGGGAAAGTGAATTGCGTGGAGGATGCGGAAAGTCTGGATCGGCTGAGCGAGTGGGCGAGGATCTGGCAGATGGAATATAACATTGGCAAATGTGAGGTTATCCACTTTGGAAGAAATAATAGTAAATTGGAATATTATTTAAATGGAGAAAAATTACATCGTGCGACTGTGCAGAGGGACCTGGGGGTCCCTGTGCACGAATCGCAAAAACTCAGTCTGCAGGTGCAGCAGGTGATCAAGAAGGCGAATGGGATGTTGGCCTTTATCGCGAGGGGGATAGAATATAAAAGCAGGGAGGTCTTGCTGCAACTGTACAGGGCACTGGTGAGGCCGCAACTGGAGTACTGTGTGCAGTATTGGTCCCCTTATTTGCGAAAGGATATATTGGCCTTGGAGGGAGTGCAGAGAAGGTTCACCAGGTTGATACCGGAGATTAGGGGTGTAGCTTATGAGGAGAGATTGAACAGATTGGGTCTGTACTCGGAGTTTAGAAGGCTGAGGGGTGATCTGATAGAGACATATAGGATAATGAAGGGGCTGGATAGGGTAGAGGTAGAGAGATTCTTTCCACTTAGAAGGGAAACCAGAACTAGAGGGCACAGCCTCAAAATAAGGGGGGGCCGGTTCAGAACAGAGTTGAGGGGGAACTTCTTCTCTCAGAGGGTAGTGAATCTCTGGAATTCTCTGCCCACTGAAGTGGTGGAGACTACCTCGTTGAATATGTTTAAATCACGGGTAGATGGATTCCTGATCGATAGGGGAATTAAGGGATATGGGGAGCAGGCGGGTAAGTGGAACTGATTCGCTTCAGTTCAGCCATCTTGTTGAATGGCGGGGCAGGCTCAAGGGGCTAGATGGACTACTCCTGCTCCTATTTCTTATGTTCTTATGTTCTTATGTCCTTGATAAATATGTACCTGTCAGGCAGGGAGGAAGTGGTCGAGCGAGGGAACCGTGGCTTACTAAGGAGGTTGAATCTCTTGTGAAGAGGAAGAAGGAGACTTATGTAAAGATGAGACGTGAAGGCTCAGTTAGGGCACTTGAGAGTCACAAGTTAGCCAGGAAGGACCTAAAGGGAGAGTTAAGAAGAGCCAGGAGGGGACATGAGAAGTCTTTGGCAGGTAGGATCAAGGAAAACCCTAAAGCTTTCTTTCGGTATGTCAGGAGTAAAAGAATGACTAGGGTAAGATTAGGGCCAGTCAAGGACAGGAGTGGGAAGTTGTGCCTGGAGCCTGAAGAGATAGGAGAGGCGCTGAATGAATATTTTTCGTCAGTATTCACACAGGAAAATGACAATGTTGTCGAGGAGAATACTGAGATACAGGCGTTTGGACCAGATGGGAAGTGTTAGCAATTCTGGAAAGTGTGAAGATAGATAAGTCCCCTGGGCCGGATGGGATTTATCCCAGCATTCTCTGGGAGGCTCGAGAGGAGATTGCAGAGCCATTGGCTTTGATCTTTGGGTCGTCATTGTCTACAGGAACAGTGCCAGAAGACTGGAGGATAGCAAATGTTGCCCCTTGTTTAAGAAGGGGATTAGAGACAACCCTGGTAATTATAGACCGGTGAGCCTTACTTCTGTTGTGGGCAAAGTTTTGGAAAGGATTGTAAGAGACAGGATTCATAATAATCATTTCTTCTCATCATCTGGAAAGGAATAATTTGATTAGGGATAGTCAACACGGTTTTGTGAAGGGTAGGTCGTGCCTCACAAACCTGATTGAGTTCTTTGAGAAGGTGACCAAAGAGGTGGATGAGGGTAAAGCGGTTGATGTGGTGTATATGGATTTCAGCAAAGCGTTTGATAAGGTTCCCCATGGTAAGCTATTGCTGAACATAAGAACATAAGAAATAGGAGCAGGAGTAGGCCATCTAGCCCCTCGAGCCTGCCCCGCCATTCAATAAGATCATGGCTGATCTGAAGTGAATTAGTTCCACTTATCCGCCTGCTCCCCATAACCCTTAATTCCCCTTCCGATCAGGAATCCATCCATCCGCGCTTTAAACATATTCAGCGAGGTAGCCTCCACCACCTCAGTAGGCAGAGAATTCCAGAGATTCACCACCCTCTGGGAGAAGAAGTTCCTCCTCAACTCTGTCTTAAACCGACCCCCCTTTATTTTGAGGCTGTGTCCTCTAGTTTTAACTTCCTTACTGAGTGGAAAGAATCTCTCCGCCTCCACCCTATCCAGCCCCCGCATTATCTTATAAGTCTCCATAAGATCCCCCCTCATCCTTCTAAACTCCAACGAGTACAAACCCAATCTCCTCAGCCTCTCCTCATAATCCAAACTCCTCATCTCTGGTATCAACCTGGTGAACCTTCTCTGCACTCCCTCCAATGCCAATATATCCTTCCTCATATAAGGGGACCAATACTGCACACAGTATTCCAGCTGCGGCCTCACCAATGCCCTGTACAGGTGCATCAAGACATCCCTGCTTTTATATTCTATCCCCCTCGCGATATAGGCCAACATCCCATTTGCCTTCTTGATCACCTGTTGTACCTGCAGAATGGGCTTCTGCGTCTCATGCACAAGGACCCCCAGGTCCCTTTGCACGGTAGCATGTTTTAATTTGTTTCCATTGAGATAGTAATCCCATTTGTTATTATTTCCTCCAAAGTGTATAACCTCGCATTTCTCAACGTTATACTCCATTTGCCATATCCTCGCCCACTCACTCAGCCTGTCCAAATCTCTCTGCAGATCTTCTCCGTCCTCCACACGATTCACTTTTCCACTTATCTTTGTGTCGTCTGCAAACTTCGTTACCCTACACTCCGTTCCCTCCTCCAGATCATCTATATAAATGGTAAATAGTTGCGGCCCGAGTACCGATCCCTGCGGCACGCCACTAGTTACCTTCCTCCAACCGGAAAAACACCCATTTATTCCGACTCTTTGCTTCCTGTCAGATAGCCAGTCCCCAATCCACTTTAACACACTACCCCCAACTCCGTGTGCCCTAATCTTCTTCAGCAGCCTTTTATGGGGCACCTTATCAAACGCCTTTTGGAAATCCAAAAACACCACATCCACCGGTTCTCCTCCATCAACTGCCCTAGTCACATCTTCATAAAAATCCAACATGTTTGTCAAGCACGACTTTCCCCTCGTGAATCCATGCTGCGTCTGATTGATCGAACCATTTCTATCCAGATGCCCTGCTATCTCCTCTTTAATAATGGATCCCAGCATTTTCCCTACTACAGACGTTAAGCTGACCGGCCTATAGTTACCCACCTTTTGTCTCCTTCCTTTTTTAAACAGCGGCGTAACATTAGCCGTTTTCCAATGAACCGGCACTACCTCAGAATGCAACGAGTTTTGATAAATAATCACTAACGCATCCACTATTACCTCTGACATTTCTTTCAATACCCTGGGATGCATTCCATCCGGACCCGGGGACTTGTCCACCTTCAGTCCCATTAGTCTACCCAGCACTGCCTCTCTGGTAACATTAATTGTATTAAGTATTTCTCCTGCTGCCAACCCTCTATCGTTCATATTTGACAAACTATTTGTGTCCTCCACCGTGAAGACCGACACAAAAAACTTATTTAAAGACTCAGCCATATCCTCATTTCCCACTATTAACTCCCCCCTCTCGTCCTCCAAGGACAGGTACAGCATGGGGTTCGATACAGAGCAAATCTTCCTCTACACTTTGCCCCATCATTGTGCGTGTGTGAGAGGGGGAGTGTGTGTGTGAGTGTGTGAGAGAGAGAGTGTGTGTGAGAGAGAGAGAGAGAGTGTGTGTGTGTGAGAGAGTGAGTGTGTGAGAGAGTGAGTGTGTGAGAGAGTGAGTGTGTGTGAGAGTGAGTGTGTGTGAGAGTGAGTGTGTGAGAGAGAGTGTGTGTGAGAGAGAGTGTGTGAGAGTGAGTGTGTGAGAGTGAGTGTGTGAGAGTGAGTGTGTGAGAGTGAGTGTGTGAGAGAGAGTGTGTGAGAGTGAGTGTGTGAGAGTGAGTGGGTGAGAGTGAGTGTGTGAGAGTGAGTGTGTGAGAGTGAGTGTGTGAGAGTGTGTGTGTGAGAGTGTGTGTGAGAGTGAGTGTGTAAGAGAGAGTGTGTGAGAGTGAGTGTGTGAGAGTGAGTGTGTGAGAGTGAGTGTGTGAGAGAGTGTGTGAGTGAGTGTGCAAGAGAGAGTGTGTGAGAGAGAGTGTGTGAGAGAGAGTATGTGAGAGAGAGTGTGAGAGTGCGCGTGCATGAGAGTGTGTGTGCGTGAGAGAGAGTGTGTGTACGTAAGAGAGTGTGTACGTGAGAGTTTGAGTGCACGTGAGTGTGTGTGCGTATGAGTGTGTGTGCGTGTGAGAGAGTGTGCGTGTGAGAGAGTGTGTGTGTGTGAGTGTGTGTGTGTGTGTGTGTGTGTGAGAGTGTGCGTGTGAGAGAGTGTGCGTGTCAGAGAGTGTGTGTGCGAGTGAGAGTTTGTGTGTGTGTGTGAGTTTGTGTGTGCGTGTGAGAGTTTGTGTGTGTGAGAGAGCTTGTGTGCGCGTGTGAGAGTTTGTGTGTGCGTGTGAGAGTTTGTGTCTGTGTGTGAGAGTTTGTGTCTGTGTGTGAGAGTTTGTGTCTGTGTGTGAGAGTTTCTGTGTGTGTGTGAGAGTTTGTGTGTGTGTCTGAGAGTGTGTAAGAGAGAGTGTGTGTGTGAGCTGATCTTTCTCTACACCCTATCGGTAACTGCAACACTATATTCTGCACCCTTTCCTCTCCTTCTCCCCTGTGTACTCTATGAACGGTATGTTTTGTCTGTATAGCGCACAAGAAACAATACTTTTCACTGCATCCCAATACAAATCAATCAAATCAAATCAAATTAACACGGTGAAGTTAGGACCCTGTGGGGTGACAGTTGTCTGAATACAGATTCTATCTAACTGTAACATTCAGGTACCACGTGTACTGAGCTCACCAGCGTTCTGTCTGTATTGTGTGAATCCAGTCTTGAAATATCCACTAATGTTGCTAATTCTGCCAAGACAGAAACAGAAAGAGTGTTTGAATTCTCCGTGATTAGACCCCTTAACGATAAACAACATGGTGGATGAGAGGGATAGAGAGAGAGAGGGTGAGAGAGAGAGATGGAGCGATGCAGAGAAACAGAGAGATAGGGAGAGGGAGCAATGCAGAGAGTAACAGTTAGACAGTGAGGAATAGAGATTAATTCAGATGGATAGTGAGTGTCAGGGGAGTCCGAGACGCTCCATAAGCAAGGTAAAGATTTGAAAATGGAGGAGTGTTTCTTACCCACTTTTAAAAGACAATCCACACTCACACCAGTCACATTTCACACTCTCTGCTCAGTCCTGTGTTGGGGGCTGTTGAGTGTGGGATCAGTGTTTGCTTTTCTCAAACCGCACTGATATTCCCAACAAGGGCAAGAGGTTTCAGTGTTTAAAACTGTAAACATTTAAAAACAAAAGCAGATAGGATTTGGTTAAATCTCACGGGATAGAACATAGAACATAGAAAGCCACAGCACAAACAGGCCCTTCGGCCTACAAGTTGCGCTGATCATATCCCTACCTCTAGGCCTATCTATAGCCCTCAATCCCATTAAATCCCATGTACTCATCCAGAAGTCTCTTAATAGAATCCAGGGTGAGGTTGCCAAATGGATACAAATTAGGCTTGATGACAGAAGACAGAGGGTGGTGGTAGAGGGTTGTATTTTTGTCAAACTGGGGGCCTGTGACCAGCGGGGTGCCTCAGGGATCGGTGCTGGGTCCACTGTTATTTGTCATTTATATTAATGATTTGGATGGGAATTTAGGAGGCATGGTTAGTAAGTTTGCCGATGACACCAGGATTTGTGGCATAGTGGACAGTGAAGAAGGTTATCTAGGGTTGCAATGGGATCTTGATCAATTGGGCCAGTGGGCTGATGAATGGCAGATGGAGTTTAATTTAGATAAATGCGAGGTGATGCGTTTTGGGAGATCGAACCAGCGCAGGACTTACTCAGTTAATGGTCGGGTGTTGGTGAGAGTTACAGAACAAAGAGTTCTCGGGGTACAGATTGATAGCTCCTTGAAAGTGGAGTCACAGATGGATAGAGTGGTGAAGAAGGCATTCCACATGCTTGGTTTCATTGGTCAGAACATTGAATACAGGAGTTGGGACGTCTTGTTGAAGTTGTACAAGACATTGGTAAGACCACACTTGGAATGCTGTGTATTGTTCTGGTCACCCTATTATTGTTAGGATATTATTAAACTGGAAAGTGTGCAGAAAATAATTACTGGGATGCTACAGGGTGTTGATGGTTTGAGTTATAATAAGAGGCTGGATAGTCTGGGACTTTTTTCCCTTGAGTAGGCTTAGGGTCTTATAGAAGTCTATAAAATAATGAGGGTATGGATATAGCAACTTTATAGAACCTTAGCTCGGCTGTACTTGGAATATAGTGTTCAACTCTGATCGACACACTACCAGAAGGAGAGGGTTCAGAAAAGATTTACCAGGATGTTGCCTGGTATGGAGGGCATTCGCTATGAGGAGAGGTTGGAGAAACTCGGTTTGTTCTCACTGGAACGACAGAGGTTGAGGGGTGAACTGGTAGAAGTCTACAACATTATGAGGGGCATGGACAGAGTGGATAGTCAGAAGCTTTTTCTCTGGGTCGAAGAGTCAATTACTCGGGGGCATAGGTTTCAGGTGCGAGAGGCAAGGTTTAAAGGAGATGTACGAGGCATGTTTTTTACACAGAGGGTGGTGTGCCTGGAACTCACTGCCGGGGAGGTAGTGGAAGCAGATACGACAGTGAGTTTTATGGGGCGTCTGGACAAATACATGAATAGGATGGGAATAGAGGGATATGGTCCCCAGAAGGGTGGGGTTTTTTAATTCAGTCGGGCTGCATGGTCAGTGCAGACTCGGAGGGCCGAAGGGCCTGTTCCTGTGCTGTAATTTTCTTTGTTCTTTGATAACCACGTCAACATCTTTTCCAAAAGGGAGGGGAGTCTAAAACTGGAGGGCGCAGGTTTAAGGTGAGAGAGGAGAGGGTCCAGAGGGCAATTCTTTTCACACATAGGGTGGTGAGGGATTGGAACAAGCTGCCAGAGGTTGTAGTAGCGGCGGGTACAATTTAGACAGCTAAATTGGTAAGATTGGTACAGAGAGATATGGGTCAAACACAGGCAATTGGTACACGCTTAATGGTAAAAACTGGGCGGCATGGACATGTCGGGCCAAAGGGCCTGTTTCAATGCTGTAAAATAATGAGGGCATGGATCGAGCAGCTTTATAGAACGTTAGTTTGGCCGCACTTAGAATCTCGTGATCAATTCTGGTCAACACACGACCAGAAAGATGTGGAAGCTTTGGAGAGAGTTCAGAAAAGATTTACTAGGATGTTGCCTGGTATGGAGGGCATTAGCTATGAGGAGAGGTTGGAGAAACTTGGTTTGTTCTCACTGGAGCGACGGAGGGTGAGGGGCGACCTGATAGAATTCTACCAGATTATGAGAAGCATGGACAGAGTGGATAGTCAGAAGCTTTTTCCCAGGGTCAATTACTAGGGGCACAGGTTTAAGGTGTGAGGGGCAAGGTTTAAAGGAGTTGTATGAGGCAACTTTTTTACATAGAGGGTGGTGGGTGCCTGGAACTCGCTGCCGGGAGAGGTAGTGGAAGCAGATACAATAGTGAGTTTTACGGAGTGTCTGGACAAATACATGAATAGGATGGGGATAGAGGGATACGGTCCCCGGAAGGGGAGGGGGTTTTAGTTCAGCCGGGTCGTAGTAGAAGGTTCAGAAGAGGTCGTAGTAGAAGCGGGCACAATTTTATATTTTAAAAAGCATTCAGACAGTTATTCTGGTAAGATTGGTATGGAGGGATTTGGGCCAAACGCAGGCAATTGGTACCAGCTTAATGGTAAAAACTGGGTGGCAGGGAAAAGTTGGGCCAAAGAGCCCATTTGTATCTGAGCTCTGTTTTCTGCCCGGAAACCATTTCTCAATCCATCCCAGTATTTTCCAAATTTGTGGATTGGACACAGTAAATTGCCGTTTACTGTCCAAACCTGGGTAGGTTCGGTGGATTAAGGTAAATGTGCGGGGTTACGGGGATAGGGCTGGGTCAAGGGCCTGAGTAGGTAATGTGTCAGAGAGTCTGTACAGACTCGATGGGCTGAATGGTCTCCTTCTGCCCTGCAGGGATTCTGTGACTCTACTATTAAGCTAAAATGCTGATAATGCTGCCTATTTCTGTGCACTTTGGCAAACGTTCGGCCTCATCACCGGGTGACACGGTGGCACAGTTGTTAGCACTGCTGACTCACAGCGCCAGGGATCTGGGTTCGATTCCCCGCCTCGAGTGACTGTCTGTGTGGAGTTTGCACGTTTGCTAAATTGCCCCTCAGTGTCAGGGGGATTCGGGCCTGGGTGGGATGATTGTCGGGGCAGGCTTGTTGGGCTGAATGGCCTCATTCTGCAGGGTAGGAATTCTATGACTCTTGGATCTTAAATGGTTGATAAATAGTGAAACTGAGACACAAACTGGGGCTTTGCAGCAGCAGACAGAATGGGCATCATTGCATCCTGCAGGGATTTTTATTACAGAATCAATTTCAGAAAATTTACAACTCAAAATTCACAACAGCAAAGTGTGGGATTGCAAACTTGGAATGATTAGCCCAGGACTAAAGTTGAAAAGCTACAGATTGACATTCAGAAACAGGAGATGGCCTCACATCTTCAATTCTGTGATTGTCTGGCATCTCCTGCTCTGAATATTACAAAATCTCTGTCCCCTTCATGCGTCTGGAGACTTTGAAAGTTATGCAGACATTGGTAAAACTTTCCTTTATCTCGCGGCATTTCCTGTGAAATACTCAACTTCTGCAAAGAGACACAATCTATTTGACACTTTCTGAATCTCCTTTCAAACAACCTCCCAACCCCACTGTGCAGGATGCAGGAATGTCACCTTTTGTCACATTCCTCAACACAATTGTTGACACGTTTTTGGGACAGGAAAAGTAGATTCAACTGACAGATTCTGAGCCCCAGGTTGAATCTTTAAGATGTAAAAATGAACTGAAAGCCCAGGTCTCTCTGTTCCTGCAACTATTTTAACATCAACCCATTGATTTTAAATTGATTCTCCTGTGTGTAAAAAATCATCGATCAACTTCAGGTTTGAACATTAATAAGCGACTGAGCATCAACTGTGAATTATAGAAGGTAGTTCCAAAATAATATCACACCTGGTGTGGCAAAGTGTTCCTGAATTTCACTCCGAAAAGTCTAAAACCCTAAACATGGTCTAAAATCCAATGTCCCCCAAGTCCTGTCCCCATCAAACACTCCCAGGACAGGTACAGCACAGGGTTAGGTACAGAGTAAAGCTCCCTCTACACTGTCCCCCATCAAACACTCCCAGGACAGGTACAGCACAGGGTTAGGTACAGAGTAAAGCTCCCTCTACACTGTCCCCCATCAAACACTCCCAGGACAGGTACAGCACAGGGTTAGGTACAGAGTAAAGCTCCCTCTACACTGTCCCCCATCAAACACTCCCAGGACAAATACAGCACAGGGTAAGATACAGAGTAAAGCTCCTTCTACACTGTCCCCATCAAACACTCCCAGGAGAGATACAGCACGGGGTTAGATACAGAGTAAAGCTCCCTCAGTTTCAGTTTATTTACGAGTGTCACAAGTAGGCTGACATTAACACTGCAATGAAGTTACTGTGAGAATCCCCTACTCTCCACACTCCGGCGCCTGCTCGGGTTACACTGAGGGAGAATTTAGCACGGCCAATGCACCCTGACCAGCACATCTTTCAGACTGTGGGAGGAAACCGGAGCACCCGGAGGAAACCCACGCAGACACGGGGAGAATGTGCAGACTCTGCACAAACAGTGACCCAAGCCGGGAATCGAACCCGGGTCCCTGGCGCTGTGAGGCAGCAGTGCTAACCACCGGTGATAAGGGGAGAGTTAACAGAAAGCAGCTGGTGAGAATATCCTGGCCGGTTTTAATTTAATCCAAATTAATGAATTAGAAACTTTTCACCTACGGAATTGACATCCGAAGATTTCAGTTTAAAATCCCATTGAAGCTCCCTGTATAATAATGGGATGTTTTTGCCTGTATTTAGTAATTAGTGACTTCATATCTCACAGGGAGATTAATAAAACTTTTTTCCAATTGATAGGGACAGCTCAATGGACAAAACTGGTGTGAGAAAGGGGCAAATCCTTTGAAAATGGAGGCAGAGAGGAGGCTTTGTTCAACTCCCATTCTTTCCCTGTCTTCAGCAGGCTGGGCAGGAAGTGTGAGCAGAGAGGGGGGGATAGACAGACACACACTGACACAATCCCCCCAATCCACTCACTCACACATCCCCATTCCCCCTCCACTCGCTGGGTTGTGGGGAGCGGCTGCAAGGATTTTCCGGGCTGCTGCGGGGGGGTCAGGGGGTGTTTGAAATGGACGAACACGACCTACAGGGGAAAAGAAATAAAGTTTGAAACTAAACTAAAGAAACTAAAGACAGGAACTTGCAGAATCCATTGCCGGCCTGCATTAACATATCAAGAGTCAGTCTGACATTGCCACAAACTCCTCTGGGGTGAGAGGGGGAGGGGGGGTGAATTAGCATCTCAATAGAGAGACAGACATTGTAAACATGTCAGAGACTCAGGGTGGGGTTTGCATCCAGCACACTCAGGATAAATGTGAATCTGAGAGCCTTCAGTCCCCACACCAATAATCCCCCTGCACTGAAAACATTCCCACTCTGATTCAGTGTGTGTGTGTGTCAGTGTGTGTGTCAATCTGCTTTTTGACCTGTGCTTTGCTTGTGTGGACATGATGCTGAATGGACTTGAATGGAAATGCTGGACTCCTCGCTGTGATATGTTGTGTGTCTTATTGTTAAAATGGCCGTGTCTCTTTTTCTCTCTCTTTTTAACCAATTTTTATCTCTCTTTCTCCTGAGGAATTTTGAAAACTGGGGATGTGTCGCGGATCCAAAGGACGGGAATGTTTGTGACCAGGACGAGGGAGAGGAGCTTCTTCCAGAGGGAGGGCTGACTGAGGCTTCACCCGGGTGAGTTGTGTCTGTTTATTAACCTGATCCAGATTTAATGTTTCATATCAGAGGGAGCGAGATCTGAATGAGAGTGGAATAGAGAGACAGAGAGAAACACACAGGGAGGGAACTCTCTCAATCTCTTTAGTCTCTGCTTTACAACTGACTTGTTGTGTTTGGGTGTCACTGAGAGATTGTGTAACTGAGGGGAGATCCTGGGTTTTTGCTGTTGTATTTAATTTAAATAATTTCTTGTATTTTAATTATTTTCTCTCTCTCTCTTTCCCCAAGAATTAATGTTTAGATTTTACTGAGAGATTGTGTAACTGAGAAGGGGGAATCCTGGGCTCTTGTGCGATTTAATTTAAACATTTTCTTGTATTTTAATTAATTATTTTCTCTTCTCCCCAGGAATTTGAATTTTGAAGACTGCAATGGGACTCGGAATCCTTGGACAAGGGGCTTTTCTCCAGAGGAGGATGGATGGACTGAGGCCTGTTCTATAGGCCGCATGTGAGTTGTTATCTCTTTATTACCCCAATCCAGGTTTAATTTTAATCTCGCTTCCTCGGATGAAGCAGTTCTAGTTAGATTGTGGGATGTGGGAGGGCTGGAGTTTGAAACCCTGGGGTTAAAACAACCCGGCTTTGCAATTAGTCACAAACATGTTAACCCTTTGGTGGGTGGCAAAGAGTAAATTAAATATCTGTAATATGAAACTGTCTAAAAGTTTGATATAAATCCAAAATAACAGGGGTGGGAGAGAGTGATTTACCCGAATGTTAAATACGTTTCACAGAGGACATTACAATTCAATTTTCTGAAGTTCAGCCTTTACATTTATCTTCCCCTCTACAGCTTTCTTCCCCATTCTGTCTATTTCTCTCTGCTTTTTTCTCTGTCTCTCCCTCCAGTACTTTTTCCCATCTTCAGCTTTCTCTCCCTTCCTGTCTCTTTCCACTCATCTCTCTCTCTCTCTTGCGTTCTTCCATATCTGTCTATCACTCTCCAGAATGTCTCTCTCTCTCTGGCTCCATCTTTCTTTGTGTCTCTTTAAATCTTCAATCAATAAAAACTCTCCGTTATTGTAAACAGGGAGACAGGAATATGGCATCGCTCATTTCAATTCAGAATACATGAGAGACTGCAATGGGACTCAGAATCCTTGGACAAGGAGCTTTTCTCCAGAGGAGGATGGATGGACTGAGGCCTGTTCTATAGGCCGCATGTGAGTTGTCATCTCTTTATTACCCTGATCCAGGTTTAATTTTAATCTCGCTTCCTCGGATGAACCAGTCCTGGTTCGATTGTGGGGTGTGAGGGGGGCTGGAGTTTGAAACCCTGGGGTTAAAATATCCCTGCTTTGCAATTAGTTACCAGCACATTAACCCTTAGGTGGGTGGCAAAGAGTAAATTAAATATCTGTAATATGAAACTGTCTCAATTTGTTTTAAATCCAAGATAACAGGGATGGGAGACAGAGCGCTGTTCCTAATTGTTGAATAAAATTCACAGAGGCCTTTACAATTCAGTTTTCAGAAGTTTAGAATTTCATTTCGTCCTCTCTGCAGCTTTTCTCCCATTCTGTCTATTTCTCTCTGCTTTCTCTCTCTCCATCCCTTTCCTTCCTCTATCTGTCTCTCTTTTTTATTCCCTCTCTCTCCCTCTTTTTCCCAGGAAATAATATTTTGTTGGACAATCTCTCAGTAAAATCTAAGAAGGGGGAATCCTGGGCTCTTGTGCTATTTAATTTAAACATTTTCTTATATTTAAATTAATTATATTCTATCTCTCCCAAGGAATTAATATTTAGTTAGACAATGTCTCAGTGAGATCTTAGAAGGGGGAATCCTGGGGCTCTTGTGCTCTTTAATTTAAACATTTTCTTGTACTTTAATTAATTATTTTCTCTGTTCCCCAGGGATTTGAATTTAAGACTGCAACATGACATGGAATCCTTGGACAAGGGGCTTTTCTCCAGAGGAGGATGGATGGACTGAGGCCTGTTCTATAGGCTGCAAGTGAGTTGTTATCTCTTATTACCCTGATCCAGGTTTAATTTTAATCTCGCTTCCTCGGATGAACCAGTTCTGGTTCAATTGTGGGAAGTGGGGAGGCTGGAGTTTAAAACCCTGGGGTTAAAATATCCCGGCTTTGCAATTCGTTTGGTGGGTGGCAAAGAGTAAATTAAATATCTGTAATATGAAACTTTCTAAAAGTTTGATGCAAATCCAAAGTAACAGGGATGGGAGAGACTGACTTACCCGAATGTTAAATACGTTTCACAGAGGACATTACAATTCAATTTTCTGAAGTTCAGCCTTTACATTTATCTTCCCCTCTACAGCTTTCTTCCCCATTCTATTTCTCTCTGCTTTTCTCTCTGTCTCTCCCTCCAGTATTTTTCCCCTATCTTCAGCTTTCTCTCCCTTCCTGTTTCTTTCCATTCATCTCTCTCTCTCTCTCGAGCATTCTTCCATATCTGTCCCATCACTCACCAGAATCTCTCTCTCGCGAACATTCTTCCATATCTGTCTATCACTCACCAGAATGTCTCTCTCTCTCTCTCTGGCTCCATCTTCCTTTGTGTCTCTTTAAACCTTTAATCAACAAAAACTGTGTTATTATAAACAGGGAGACAGGAATATGGCATCGCTCATTTCAATGCAGAGTACATGAGAGAGAGGGAAAGAAACAGCGATGGACAGAGACAACGAGTGAGAAAGAGAGGGGACAGGGACAAGGATCTAGACAGGGACATCCATCTTTACACTGAGTGAGAGAGACAGGAGCAGAGGGAGAAAAGAGAGGGAGATAGTGAAAGGGAGATGGAGGGAGTTGTAGAAATCAATCCCGGGAGGGCGATTTTAAAAAGTGTCCCGAAGGAATCAGCAGCCCCTTCCCAAACTGAAAGAGGGAGACGAGCAGCTCCTGGAGTCTGAGAGGGAGACAGGGATGGCCGGGGGGGTTGTGGATATTTGATTCAGTTTTAAGAGATTCTGTTTGTAGATTTCTCTCTCTCTGTTCATGCCATTCTGATGTTTCTGAGAGATTGTGTAACTGAGAGGGGGGAATCCTGCGTTTCGGTGAGATTTAATTTAAATGGTTTCTTGTATTTAATTAGTTTTCTCTCTCTTTTCCCCAATAATTCATATCTAGTTAGACAATCTCTCAGTAAAATCTCAGAAGGGGAATCCTGGCCTCTTGTGCTATTTAATTTAAACAATTTCTTGTATTTTAATTAATTATTTTCTCTCTCTCTTCTTCCCAGGGATTTGAATTTTGAAGACTGCAATGGGACTCGGAATCCTTGGACAAGGGGCTTTTCTCCAGAGGAGGATGGATGGACTGAGGCCTGTTCTATAGGCCGCACGTGAGTTGTCTCTTTCTTACCCTGATCCAGGTTTAATTTTAATCACGCTTCCTCAGATGAACCAGTTCTGGTTCGATTGTGGGGTGTTTGGGGGGGCTGGAGTTTGAAAGCCTGGGGTTAAAATATCCCGGCTTTGCAATTAGTCGCAAACACGTTAACCCTTTGGTGGGTGGCAAAGAGTAAATTATGCATGAAACTGTCTATAAGTTTGTTTTAAATCTAAAATAACAGGGGTCGGAGACAGAGCAATGAACCTAATTGTTGAATAAAATTCACAGAGGCCTTTACAATTCAGTTTACAGATGTTCAGATTTTCATTTCATCCTCTCCACAGCTTTTCCCCCATTCTGTCTATTTCTCTCTGCTTTTCTCTCCATTTCCTTCCGCTATCTGCCTCTCTTTATTCTCTCTCTCTCCCTCTTTTTCCCAGGAATTAATATTTAGTTGGACAATCTCTCAGTAAAACCTGGAAAGGGGCAATCCTGGGAATTTGTGCTGTGTAATTTTCATTCTGGCTGTCCCGGGGGGTTTGATTTCACTGTTTCAGCCCCTCTCTGCCTCTCTCTCTCTCTGTATAAACTTTTCCCAAATTACAAAACACTCAACACAGCTGACTGCAGCTTGTGGAATGTTGCTGGGGATTTTGTTTTAAAAAGGGTGTTTTCTCAGAGGCAGTTTAAACCTTTCAGGGGACTGTGGGGAAGTCTCCAGACTTGGGACAACACACACACAGGGTTGGGGGCTGGGGGTGGCGGGCGGGGGGGAGGTGGGCAGTCAGGTATACTGGTATTCTGGGAGACTGATATTCCCAACAAGGGCCAGAGGTCTCAGTGCTGAAACATATTAAACTGTTCAAACAGAGGCAGGCAGAAAGCCATGAGGCTTCAGAGCTCCCTGTAGATGCAAAGGTAACTCCCATTGCCAAAAAGTAGCCACATGTGAAGTGGAAACACCTTCCCTCAGCTTGTTACACACTGACCTTTCCACAAACCCAACATGTTTACAAACACTCGCTGCAGTTTCTGCAAACTTTGTATCAAACTGCCTCCCATTCTGCTCAATACTGACCCCCTCTCAACCTGGCACTGAACTAGTGTCTGAATTGAGACAGAGACACACAGACAGAGTTTTTAAAGCTGAAAGTTTTAAAGTTTGATTATTAGTGTCACAAGTAAGGCTTACATTAACACTGCAATGAAGTTACTGAGAGAGAGACAGAGAGACACACAGAGACAGAGATAGAGACATAGAGATAAAGAGACAGAGAGGATGTTTAAAGTTTTAAAATTTGTTTATTAGTGTCATAAGTAAGGCTCACATTAACGCTGCAGTTACTGAGAGAGACAGAAAGAGACAGAGGTTTTAAAGTTGAAAGATTTAAAGTTTATTTACTAGTGTCACAAGGCTTACATTAACACTGCAATGAAGTTACTGAGAGAGACAGAGATAGAGGGAGCATCCAGAGTGGGTTCAGTAACACATTTATTTTTCAGATATCTCTCTCTGTGACTCTTTAGCGATGAGATATTCAGCCAGGATGGTTTCACTGACCCTCTTCAGCAGGCAGATATTCCGAAATCCAGCCTAGGTCTCAGACACACACACACACACACCACTCACACATTCCCTCTGCTCTGTCCAAGGGAATATTGTAATCCAGGAATTTCTATTTTATATTTACAGGGTGAGGGGGGGGAGAAACTCAACTCAAAAATCCTGCAGTCTCTCCAAGCTGCTTTTAAATTTCAATTCAAACCCTGGGCCACATGGGAAGCTGCAGAGATTGGGAAACTTACCAAACCCAGTTTGTGTGTGAGAGTGTCTGCAGCTTTTGTGTCTTTGAACTTGCGAGGGTGCCAGGGAGAGAATGTCACTCTCTTCACCTCTCTCTGCCTCTCTGTATAAAAAAATCACCAAATTAAACCACACTCAATAATGCGACCATACACAATTAATTATCAAATATCTGTCTCTCTCGCTTTATCTCTGTCTCTCCCCGTCTCTCTCTCTCCCTGTTCTCTCTCTCCCTGTCTCTTCTCGAGCAGAAACAGATGGAGACAGAGAGGCAGGGAGAGAGAGGAAGAGGGAGGGATGGAAACAGCTGGAGTTGTGGGTTAGATGCAGGGGGAGAGACACAGGCTGTTAGAGGGAGGGGGGGTTTCAGTGAGGGACAGGGTCTCCAGTTTAATTCTGAGGGTCCTGAGAGAGGGATTTCACTGTCTCAGCCCCTCTCTGGCTCCCTCACTCTGTATAAACAATTCCCAAATTTAAAAAACGCTCAACACAACTGACTGCACTTTGTGGGATCTTGCTGTGCACCACAGGGATTTTAGTTTTAAAAAGGGTTACTTTTAAGAGGGAGTTCCAGCCTTTCTGGAGATTTGGGATGATGCAGACACACACACACACACACAGGGTAGTGAGTGGGGAAGGGGAGCTCACAGCAGGCGAGAGAGTGGGGGGGTGGGGTTTGGGGGGAGGACTGTGTCCCATCTGATTCAGGTTCACATTGCTGCTGCTGCTGCGGGATCTTGCTGTGCACACACTGGGCCTGTGGCCTTTGCCCGCACTGCAACAACGACCACACTTTATTAAACTAAATCTGGCTCAGGGACCGCAAAGTGGGTTCAAGGAAAAAGCTTGAAAAGGGGTCGGGTAAATTAAGGACTTTAATCGCCGAGGCATCGTAGGCTCTGGAGCAAGTGCTGGGGAATGGGAGGAGGACAGATTGGGATTTGATGGCCAGCATGGAGCTGGTGGGCCGAAGGGCCTGTTTCTGTGCTGTGTGACTCCAGATTCTTTTCTCTCTCTCTTTTCCCAGGAATTTCTATTTGGATGGGGGGGGGTGGTATAGAATTTCCCTGTCTGTGTCTCTCCAGCGTTCTTACCAATCCCAGCACCCCTCCCCTCTCTCTCTCCCAGACATTCCTGTCTATATTTCATCTTTCAATAAAAGGTTAAAGAAAACAACAATGTGAATTGTTGTCAATTTAATTTCCCTTTCCCCCGGCTCCCTGTCCTTTCCCCCGGCTCTCTGCCCTTTCCCCCGGCTCTCTGTCCTTTCCCCCGGCTCCCTGTCCTTTCCCCCGGCTCTCTCTCCTTTCCCCCGGCTCTCTGCCCTTTCCCCCGGCTCTCTGTCCTTTCCCCCGGCTCTCTCTCCTTTCCCCCGGCTCTCTGTCCTTTCCCCCGGCTCTCTCTCCTTTCCCCCGGCTCTCTGCCCTTTCCCCCGGCTCTCTCTCCTTTCCCCCGGCTCTCTGCCCTTTCCCCCGGCTCTCTCTCCTTTCCCCCGGCTCTCTCTCCTTTCCCCCGGCTCTCTGCCCTTTCCCCCGGCTCTCTCTCCTTTCCCCCGGCTCTCTGCCCTTTCCCCCGGCTCTCTGTCCTTTCCCCCGGCTCCCTGTCCTTTCCCCCGGCTCCCTGTCCTTTCCCCCGGCTCTCTGCCCTTTCCCCCGGCTCTCTGTCCTTTCCCCCGGCTCCCTGTCCTTTCCCCCGGCTCTCTCTCCTTTCCCCCGGCTCTCTGCCCTTTCCCCCGGCTCTCTGCCCTTTCCCCCGGCTCTCTGCCCTTTCCCCCGGCTCTCTGTCCTTTCCCCCGGCTCCCTGTCCTTTCCCCCGGCTCTCTGTCCTTTCCCCCGGCTCTCTGTCCTTTCCCCCGGCTCTCTGTCCTTTCCCCCGGCTCTCTCTCCTTTCCCCCGGCTCTCTGCCCTTTCCCCCGGCTCTCTGTCCTTTCCCCCGGCTCTCTGTCCTTTCCCCCGGCTCTCTCTCCTTTCCCCCGGCTCTCTCTCCTTTCCCCCGGCTCTCTGTCCTTTCCCCCGGCTCCCTGTCCTTTCCCCCGGCTCTCTGTCCTTTCCCCCGGCTCCCTGTCCTTTCCCCCGGCTCTCTGTCCTTTCCCCCGGCTCTCTCTCCTTTCCCCCGGCTCTCTGCCCTTTCCCCCGGCTCTCTCTCCTTTCCCCCGGCTCTCTCTCCTTTCCCCCGGCTCTCTGCCCTTTCCCCCGGCTCTCTGTCCTTTCCCCCGGCTCTCTGTCCTTTCCCCCGGCTCTCTGTCCTTTCCCCCGGCTCTCTGCCCTTTCCCCCGGCTCTCTGTCCTTTCCCCCGGCTCTCTCTCCTTTCCCCCGGCTCTCTGCCCTTTCCCCCGGCTCTCTGCCCTTTCCCCCGGCTCTCTCTCCTTTCCCCCGGCTCTCTGTCCTTTCCCCCGGCTCTCTGTCCTTTCCCCCGGCTCTCTGTCCTTTCCCCCGGCTCCCTGTCCTTTCCCCCGGCTCCCTGTCCTTTCCCCCGGCTCCCTGTCCTTTCCCCCGGCTCCCTGTCCTTTCCCCCGGCTCTCTGCCCTTTCCCCCGGCTCTCTGTCCTTTCCCCCGGCTCTCTGTCCTTTCCCCCGGCTCCCTGTCCTTTCCCCCGGCTCCCTGTCCTTTCCCCCGGCTCCCTGTCCTTTCCCCCGGCTCTCTGCCCTTTCCCCCGGCTCTCTGTCCTTTCCCCCGGCTCTCTGTCCTTTCCCCCGGCTCTCTGCCCTTTCCCCCGGCTCTCTGCCCTTTCCCCCGGCTCTCTGTCCTTTCCCCCGGCTCTCTCTCCTTTCCCCCGGCTCTCTGTCCTTTCCCCCGGCTCTCTGTCCTTTCCCCCGGCTCCCTGTCCTTTCCCCCGGCTCCCTGTCCTTTCCCCCGGCTCTCTGTCCTTTCCCCCGGCTCTCTGCCCTTTCCCCCGGCTCTCTGTCCTTTCCCCCGGCTCTCTGTCCTTTCCCCCGGCTCTCTGTCCTTTCCCCCGGCTCTCTGCCCTTTCCCCCGGCTCCCTGTCCTTTCCCCCGGCTCTCTGCCCTTTTCCCCGGCTCTCTGCCCTTTCCCCCGGCTCTCTGTCCTTTCCCCCGGCTCCCTGTCCTTTCCCCCGGCTCTCTGTCCTTTCCCCCGGCTCTCTCTCCTTTCCCCCGGCTCCCTGTCCTTTCCCCCGGCTCTCTTTCCTTTCCCCCGGCTCCCTGTCCTTTCCCCCGGCTCTCCGGCTCTCTGTCCTTTCCCCCGGCTCTCTGTCCTTTCCCCCGGCTCTCTGCCCTTTCCCCCGGCTCTCTGTCCTTTCCCCCGGCTCTCTCTCCTTTCCCCCGGCTCTCTGTCCTTTCCCCCGGCTCTCTGTCCTTTCCCCCGGCTCTCTGTCCTTTCCCCCGGCTCTCTCTCCTTTCCCCCGGCTCTCTGTCCTTTCCCCCGGCTCTCTGTCCTTTCCCCCGGCTCTCTGCCCTTTCCCCCGGCTCTCTCTCCTTTCCCCCGGCTCTCTGTCCTTTCCCCCGGCTCTCTGCCCTTTCCCCCGGCTCTCTCTCCTTTCCCCCGGCTCTCTGTCCTTTCCCCCGGCTCTCTGTCCTTTCCCCCGGCTCTCTCTCCTTTCCCCCGGCTCTCTGTCCTTTCCCCCGGCTCTCTGTCTCCTTTCCCCCGGCTCTCTGCCCTTTCCCCCGGCTCTCTGTCCTTTCCCCCGGCTCTCTGCCCTTTCCCCCGGCTCTCTGTCCTTTCCCCCGGCTCTCTGTCCTTTCCCCCGGCTCTCTGTCCTTTCCCCCGGCTCTCTGCCCTTTCCCCCGGCTCTCTGTCCTTTCCCCCGGCTCTCTCTCCTTTCCCCCGGCTCTCTGCCCTTTCCCCCGGCTCTCTGCCCTTTCCCCCGGCTCTCTCTCCTTTCCCCCGGCTCTCTGTCCTTTCCCCCGGCTCTCTGTCCTTTCCCCCGGCTCTCTGTCCTTTCCCCCGGCTCCCTGTCCTTTCCCCCGGCTCCCTGTCCTTTCCCCCGGCTCCCTGTCCTTTCCCCCGGCTCCCTGTCCTTTCCCCCGGCTCTCTGCCCTTTCCCCCGGCTCTCTGTCCTTTCCCCCGGCTCTCTGTCCTTTCCCCCGGCTCCCTGTCCTTTCCCCCGGCTCCCTGTCCTTTCCCCCGGCTCCCTGACCTTTCCCCCGGCTCTCTGCCCTTTCCCCCGGCTCTCTGTCCTTTCCCCCGGCTCTCTGTCCTTTCCCCCGGCTCTCTGCCCTTTCCCCCGGCTCTCTGCCCTTTCCCCCGGCTCTCTGTCCTTTCCCCCGGCTCTCTCTCCTTTCCCCCGGCTCTCTGTCCTTTCCCCCGGCTCCCTGTCCTTTCCCCCGGCTCCCTGTCCTTTCCCCCGGCTCTCTGTCCTTTCCCCCGGCTCTCTGCCCTTTCCCCCGGCTCTCTGTCCTTTCCCCCGGCTCTCTGTCCTTTCCCCCGGCTCTCTGTCCTTTCCCCCGGCTCTCTGCCCTTTCCCCCGGCTCCCTGTCCTTTCCCCCGGCTCTCTGCCCTTTCCCCCGGCTCTCTGCCCTTTCCCCCGGCTCTCTGCCCTTTCCCCCGGCTCTCTGTCCTTTCCCCCGGCTCTCTGCCCTTCCCCCCGGCTCTCTGTCCTTTCCCCCGGCTCTCTCTCCTTTCCCCCGGCTCCCTGTCCTTTCCCCCGGCTCTCTTTCCTTTCCCCCGGCTCCCTGTCCTTTCCCCCGGCTCTCTGTCCTTTCCCCCGGCTCTCTGTCCTTTCCCCCGGCTCTCTGTCCTTTCCCCCGGCTCTCTGCCCTTTCCCCCGGCTCTCTGTCCTTTCCCCCGGCTCTCTCTCCTTTCCCCCGGCTCTCTGTCCTTTCCCCCGGCTCTCTGTCCTTTCCCCCGGCTCTCTGTCCTTTCCCCCGGCTCTCTCTCCTTTCCCCCGGCTCTCTGTCCTTTCCCCCGGCTCTCTGTCCTTTCCCCCGGCTCTCTGCCCTTTCCCCCGGCTCTCTCTCCTTTCCCCCGGCTCTCTGTCCTTTCCCCCGGCTCTCTGCCCTTTCCCCCGGCTCTCTCTCCTTTCCCCCGGGTCTCTGTCCTTTCCCCCGGCTCTCTCTCCTTTCCCCCGGCTCTCTCTCCTTTCCCCCGGCTCTCTGTCCTTTCCCCCGGCTCTCTGTCTCCTTTCCCCCGGCTCTCTGTCCTTTCCCCCGGCTCTCTGCCCTTTCCCCCGGCTCTCTCTCCTTTCCCCCGGCTCTCTGCCCTTTCCCCCGGCTCTCTGCCCTTTCCCCCGGCTCTCTGTCCTTTCCCCCGGCTCTCTCTCCTTTCCCCCGGCTCTCTGCCCTTTCCCCCGGCTCTCTCTCCTTTCCCCCGGCTCTCTGTCCTTTCCCCCGGCTCTCTCTCCTTTCCCCCGGCTCTCTGCCCTTTCCCCCGGCTCTCTCTCCTTTCCCCCGGCTCTCTGTCCTTTCCCCCGGCTCTCTCTCCTTTCCCCCGGCTCCCTGTCCTTTCCCCCGGCTCCCTGTCCTTTCCCCCGGCTCTCTGCCCTTCCCCCCGGCTCTCTGTCCTTTCCCCCGGCTCCCTGTCCTTTCCCCCGGCTCTCTGCCCTTTCCCCCGGCTCTCTGCCCTTTCCCCCGGCTCTCTCTCCTTTCCCCCGGCTCTCTGCCCTTTCCCCCGGCTCTGTCTCCTTTCCCCCGGCTCTCTGCCCTTTCCCCCGGCTCTCTGCCCTTTCCCCCGGCTCTGTCTCCTTTCCCCCGGCTCTCTGCCCTTTCCCCCGGCTCTCTGTCCTTTCCCCCGGCTCTCTCTCCTTTCCCCCGGCTCTCTGCCCTTTCCCCCGGCTCTCTGTCCTTTCCCTCGGCTCTCTGCCCTTTCCCCCGGCTCTCTGCCCTTTCCCCCGGCTCTCTGCCCTTTCCCCCGGCTCTCTGTCCTTTCCCCCGGCTCTCTGCCCTTTCCCCCGGCTCTCTGCCCTTTCCCCCGGCTCTGTCTCCTTTCCCCCGGCTCTCTGCCCTTTCCCCCGGCTCTCTGTCCTTTCCCCCGGCTCTCTGTCCTTTCCCCCGGCTCTCTCCTTTCCCCCGGCTCTCTGCCCTTTCCCCCGGCTCTCTGCCCTTTCCCCCGGCTCTCTGTCCTTTCCCCCGGCTCTCTGTCCTTTCCCCCGGCTCTCTGCCCTTTCCCCCGGCTCTCTACCCTTTCCCCCGGCTCTCTGTCCTTTCCCCCGGCTCTCTGTCCTTTCCCCCGGCTCTCTGTCCTTTCCCCCGGCTCTCTCTCCTTTCCCCCGGCTCTCTGCCCTTTCCCCCGGCTCTCTCTCCTTTCCCCCGGCTCTCTGCCCTTTCCCCCGGCTCTCTGCCCTTTCCCCCGGCTCTCTGCCCTTTCCCCCGGCTCTCTGCCCTTTCCCCCGGCTCTCTGCCCTTTCCCCCGGCTCTCTGCCCTTTCCCCCGGCTCTCTGTCCTTTCCCCCGGCTCTCTCTCCTTTCCCCCGGCTCTCTGCCCTTTCCCCCGGCTCTCTGCCCTTTCCCCCGGCTCTCTGTCCTTTCCCCCGGCTCTCTGCCCTTTCCCCCGGCTCTCTCTCCTTTCCCCCGGCTCTCTCTCCTTTCCCCCGGCTCTCTGCCCTTTCCCCCGGCTCTCTGTCCTTTCCCCCGCTTTCTGCCCTTTCCTCCGGCTCTCTGTCCTTTCCCCCGGCTCTCTCTCCTTTCCCCCGGCTCTCTGTCCTTTCCCCCGGCTCTCTGTCCTTTCCCCCGGCTCTCTGCCCTTTCCCCCGGCTCTCTGCCCTTTCTCCCGGTTCTCTGATGAACCGGTTCTAGTTAGATTGTGGGGTGTGAGGGGGGCTGGAGTTTGAAACCCTGGGGTTAAAATATCCCGGCTTTGTAATTAGTCACAAACCCTTTGGTGAGTGGGAAAGAGTAAATTAAATATCTGTAAAATGAAACTGTCTTTTGGTTGTGTGTTTTTGAGAGCTTGTTTTAAAATCATTGACCCAATTCAAAGCCTGTTTTGCTCTGCTGGGACTCTGGCTGCTGCTTTGGACACAAATGTTGTAAAGTTGTCTTCTGCATCCCTGCTTTCTGCAGTTTAAAATCCCCAGCACAAAGACACAGGCTTTCTAAAGACACAACGCTGGATGGTTCGTTTTGGTTTTCTCAGCATTTCTTTTCAATATTTACATTTGTCAAACACCACATTTTTAACCTTATATATGCAACTTCATAACCATATTAGACAGGGAGAGAGAGATCGGGAGAGACAGAGAGAAAGTCACACAAAGAGAGAGGGAGAGAGAGACAGAGAGAGAAAGTCACACAAAGAGAGAGGGAGAGAGAGACAGAGAGAGAGAGAAAGTCACACAAAGAGAGAGGGAGAGAGAGACAGAGAGAGAGAGAAAGTCACATGGAGTAATGAGGATGGGGCCTGGATGTGAATGTGGGCGGTGTAGACCTGATGGGCCGAATGCCCTCCTTCTGTACTGTCGGATTCTATGATTCTGTAATGGGGGCTGCGTGCGGTGTGAGGGGAGGGTGGAAGGGGACAGGGGGTGGGGGCAGCACTGGTTCCCTTTTCCCCCCCTCCCTCCTCCCAGGCCCTGTCCGGGAGGTTTCGGGGCTGGAGGGGATTGTTCTGGTGAACTGGCCGGGGCCTGGGGAACCTGTTCTTTGTCCAGGATGTATAATGCAGCCTCTGTGACCAGGCCTCAATCCCAGGCCTAACCTCAGGAAGGCTTTTGCATTTTGCTCCTTTTCCAAACAGTGCCTGTGTTTAAATCGATGGGACTCGACGGTCGAATAAAACCTGCAGCAGCCACGTTAATACAAAGAACAGCACAGCACAGGAACAGGTCCTTTGGCCCTCCAAGCCTGCGCCGATCATGTTTACCTATCGAGACCAATGGCCTGTATCCCTCTATACCCCGTTTGTTCATGTGTCTATCCAGATAAGTCTTAAATGTCACTAATGTATCTGCCTCAACCACCTCACTTGGCAGCGCATTCCAGGCCCCCACCACCCTCTGTGTAAAAACCTTCCCCGCACATCTCCACTCAACCTTTCCCCCTTATCTTGAACTTGTTCCCCTTGTAATTATCATTTCTGTCCTGGGAAAAAGCTCCCAACTGTTCATCCTCGCCACACCCCTCATAATTTTATAAACTTCCAGCTGGTCGTCCCTCAGCCTCCGTCTTTCCAGGGAGAACAATCCCAGTTTATTCAATCAATCCTCACAGCCAATACCCTCCATACCAGGCAACATCCTGGTCAACCCTTTCATTGGATTTGGGATGTGATTGTGGGTTTTCCTGCTATATCTCTTTCTCTTCAATCTTTCTCCCGTGATTGTGAGTTATCAGGGAGGGAGAGAGAGAGAGAAAGGGATGGTAACAGAGAGAGAGAGAGAGAGAGAGAGCAAAGGCAGAGGGGCAGGGAGAGGAGAGAGATTGGAGGGGAGTGGGTTCGCGGGTGGGGGTGGGGGAGCCTCCGCTGTGCACTCACAGCCCAGCCAGCTCCCCAGTCTCTGGTTAGGTGCATTAACCCACTCTGGCGCATTAACAGGCGCCAGAGTGTGGCGACTAGGAGAATTTCACAGTAACTTCATTGCAGTGTTAATGTAAGCCTTACTTGTGACGAAGAAATAAACTTTACTCTGAGATAAAGACCCTCACTCACAGCCTCCCAGAAGGTGGGATTTATAAACAGCGACTGTGTAACTGAGGCTGAATCTGTGCTGTTGTGTTTGAAAATATATTTTCGTCATATTTGATGTGTTGTAAAGATATTGGAATCTGGCTGCTGCCACATTGCAGTGAGAGAGAGATCTGGCTTTGCAGAAAGAGCTTCCCTCCCCATTTCCCCATGGAAATCCCTGAGAAATAGCAAACGTGGCCCACAACACGTCATTATTTGAAACGGTCAGACAGAAACTTATCAGAGAGAGCATTTTAATCCCCATTCATCCCCAGACGGGGAAACAGAGCAGAGATCAGGACAGATTATCCAGAGTAGGAGAGACCGGGGCAGAGATGGGGTATTGGATATATATATAGATCTGGGGGGAAAGCAAGAGAGACACAGAGGGGGCTGGACAGGTTCAGAGATAGAGGCAGAGAAAGAGAGAAACAGCACGAGAAAGAGGGAATCAGAGAAGGGTGTGACTGTGCTCGAAGTGGAAGGTTCCCTGTTCAGATCGAATGTACAAACAGCACCAATGCTGGAGTGACTTATTATTTTCATTTGTGGGGGGGGGGAGAGAGATGGAGGGGAGAGAGAGGGAGATGTGTGGTTCCCTCATTTCCCACTCACTTTACCCCAATCCTCGCTTCAAAATCACTTTGTATCTGGCTCTGTTCAAGCTGTGTGTGTGTGTGGGATCTTGCTGTGCACTCATGCTCTGTCCCCCTGCCCCATATTCCTCACACTATGACAGAGCCCCATGCTTTAAACATAAAAAGATGGAGGGGAAGGAGGGTGGGGTAGAGAGAGAGAGAAACTGGGTGAACAGAGAAGGGGTGGGGAGTGTTGGGGGTCAGTGGAGGGAGGGGTGGGGGAAAGAGACAGAGGCTCTGGGGGTGGGGGGTGTCCTCCTGCAGTGTGGGACTCCCTGTGGGATCCTGATTGCAGCATTCGCAGTCTCTCTCTCTCCCTCTCACTGTGACGCACTCGGGAGGGAGAGGGAGCTGAAATTCAAATTCCTGAGCCTGGGGGAAAGGCTTGTTCTCAATCCCAGAGTCCTGCTTGTGTTTTTAGACAGGGCGCTGGGATTTGTGGGTGTGGATGGAGAAGATTGTCCTATTTAACTGGGGGGTGGGAGAGAGGGGGGTTTGTTCTTTCCACCTGAGGAATAATGCAGCCTCTGTGACTAGGCCGCACTTCACGGCCTAAATCTCAGCAGCACTTTTGCATTCGCTTAATTCCCCAACAGGGTTTAAGTGGCTGAATTCAATGGTTCAATAAAATGTGAAGCAGCCGCTTCAGGGTGGGATTGTGGATTTTCCTGCTCCCGCCCCCTCTCATTTCCCTTTTGATTGTGAGTTTTATTTTAAACGGTCAGACAGAAACTTAGAGCATTTCAATCCAGATTCACCTCGAGGTAGAGAAACAGAGCAGAGATCAGGACAGGTTATCCAGAGACAGGAGCAGAGACGGGGTATTGGACAGATATAGATCTGGGGGAAGTGTGTAGGAGACGGAGAGGGAGAAACAGAGGGGGGTGCGGGGAGGGGAGAGGTGACTGATAGAAGTGGGAACTTCATTGGGGCCTCCTGTGTTTATTCACTGGCCTGTCTCTGGAGTAAAGCCCCCAGAATGCTTTGATGTGTTTAATAAATTCAATATCGGGACAGTCAGGAGGCAGTTGGAAGTTCATTGCATTTGAAACGTGTTCCCATTTTGTCAGGGTTTAATAATGAGGAGGTGAAAATGAATGTTTCCCCCACCCCCCCAGTGAGATTGTGAATTTCAGCAAGTCCTGGGATCTTGCTGTGCCTTTTATTGTTTATAATCAGCTTTTGTTTTGTGTTTAATCAAATTTCACTTTATTTTCTCTTTCTCTCTTCCAAGGAGAATTCCTTTGGAAACTTTGGCGATGCAGAGAGCGAATAGTTTTGCCGTGAGGAATCCTCGGACAAGAGCTATAACCAGAGAGAAAAATATTAATAAAAGTCCCCGTGTCTTTGTCGTTCATTTTTATTCACAGATAGACTGGTGGGGCTTTTACACGGAGGGTTAGTGGTCTGTGTGTCAGGGGGAGGGGGCATTCCCAGTGATCCCTGCTCCAATGTAATCCCACAGATTTCAATCCCTCTCCCTGAAGCTCTGTCTGTGCAACTCCCCCATCCTCAGAACTGTTTCTCCACATCTTTCCAATCCCGGTCTCTCCCCATCCTTTATACCTCAGCCTCTCACAATGGCAGCATCTTTCCCTTTTTCTCTCCTTCTCTCTATCTTTCACTCTCTCTCTGAAACTTTGTCACTCTGTCTTGCCAAAGCCCCACTTTCTATTTATCTCGACATCTCACTTTGTATCTCAGCCTCTCCGTCTCTCTCTCTCTCTGTGGATCATTTTATCTCAATCACAGCAGCCTCCTCTCCGTCTCTCTCTCTCTATCTCTGCTCCCCCCTCTGTCTATCTCTGCTCCCTCTCTGTGACTCATTCTGTCTGAAGTACAGCAGCATTCTCTCTCACTCCCCATCTCTATATCTTTTCACAATAACTTCATTGCAGTGTTAATGTAAGCCTACTTGTGATTAACAAATAAAATTTTAACATTAACTCTGCTTTTATTTGTCTCTTATCTCTCTCTCTATCGCTTCCCTCTCTCTATCTGCTTCCCCCTCTCTCTGATCTCTGCTTCCTTCTCTGTGAATCAGTCTGAATTACAGTCGCATCCTCCCCATCTCCATCTCTCTGATCTCTGCTTCCCCCTCTCTGTGAATCATTCTGTCTGAATTACAGCAGCATTCTCTCTATCTCCATATCTCTACTTCTCTGTCTCTTATATCTCTCTCTCTCTCTGCTCTCTCGTGGGGGACGGGCCAGATCACGGGTTTGCTGTTCACAAGCAGCAAGGGCCCAGGAACGCAGAGGGAGGGAATCGGGGGCAATTCAGAGGGATTCAGCACTGCTGAAAGGGCTGACCAGAGTCAGGGGTTATCAGAGAAAGGGGGCAATGGAGGAGGGGGGAGGGGGAATCAGACAGGGGGTCTGTTGTACAGGATGGGGGTGGGGGATGTTATAACACAGGCTGCTCAGTGTCAAGGGAATTAGTCATTTGAACGTTAATGTTTAAAATGGGCAGAGTTTCCACATCCAACTCCACCAGGAGCTGTTTACAGGGGGGTGGTGGACGGGGATGGACACGCGGAGGGGGGGGGGGGGGGGGGGTACTAATTAGAAAGGGGGGGATCTGTCAGTCCAGAGGCTGTTCACAGGGAGGGAGTGGGAATTTGCCAGGTTGAGAGGGGCGGGGGGGGAAAGAGGGGAACTTAGAGGGATACGGGGCTCAGAGGGAAGGATCGGGAGATTTAGAGGGATTGTGAGGAGGGACGACAGATTTGGCTGGAGTGGGGGCGGGATTGAGGGGGATTAAAGGGGGAGAGTGGAGAGGGATGTAGGGGTAGACTCAGGGATTGTGGTCGGGAATTAGGGGGATTTAAGGGTCTCATGGGGACTTTGGGATTTAGCGGGGCTGAGAGGGAGGGAATCGGGGGGAATTGAGGGGGATTTGGGAAGAGGGGGCTCAGAGGGGAATTTCTGGGGTTCTGAGGGATACAGGAGGGATTGGGGGGTTTACGGGGATTAAAAGACATGGTTTGGTGCTCAGACAGATTGAAGGGGTGGGATTGGAGAGGGAGCAGGATTCGGGGGCAGAGGAATGTGGCGAGGGTGGGTGCGATCTCGGGAGACATTCAGGGGGGATTCCAGAGGAATCTCAGGGGCTTAGAATCTGGGGAGGGTCTGGATGGGGTAGGGAGTCAGAGGGAGATGGCGGGGGGGCGAGTCGGGGTGGAGGGAAAGGGATTGAGGGCGGGGTGGATTTATAGGGATTTGGGAGGGGGGAAATTCAGAGAGGGATTTAGGGTGGGGCCTTGCATCAGGGTTAGAATTGGGGGGGGTGTCGAGCGATTCGGAGTGGGGGGGGTGACTCAGAGGGATTCAGGGGTGGGGAGGACTGAGGAAGGATTGGGTGGCTTGATTTTGGCAGGGGGGGCAAAGGGAGCCTTTGGGGGGGGGCTGAGGATTTGGGGCAGGAACTTGGAGGATTCAGGGGGCTGAGAGTCAGATTGGCAGTGGGTGTCAGAGAGATTGAGCGGGGGGAGGGGGTGCTTACAGAGTCGGATTGAAGCAGATCGGGCAGAGGGACAGGGAATCAGGTGGGGGAAAGGGGAGTTTTGGGGGGGAATTAGTGGAGATTGAGGGCAGCGGGTTGAGAAGGATTGGGAGTGGCTCAGAGGGCTTTGGCGGTGAGTTCCTGAGAGAGAGTGAGTGGGGGGGTGATTAGAGTGGGATTCGGGGGCGGGGCAACTCGGGGGCGGGGCAATTCGGGGGCGGGCAATTCGGGGGCGGGCAATCGGGGGGCGGGCAATCGGGGGGCGGGCAATCGGGGGGTGGCAATCGGGGGGGGGGGCAATCGGGGGGGGGGCAATCGGGGGGGGGGCAATGCCGGGGGGGGGGCAATGCCGGGGGGGGCAAAACCCGGGGGGGGGGAAAACCCAGGGGGGGGGGAAAACCCAGGGGGGGGGGGGAAACCCAGGGGGGGGGGGCAAAACCCAGGGGGGGGCAAAACCCAGGGGGGGGGGCAAAACCCAGGGGGGGGCAAAACCCAGGGGGGGGGGGCAAAACCCAGGGGGGGGGCAAAACCCAGGGGGGGGGGAGATTGAGACAGAGAGGGCAAAACCCAGGGGGGGGGGGGAGATTGAGACAGAGAGAAAGACAGACCGAGAGAGAGAGACAGAGACAGAGAGACAGAGACAGAGAGACAGAGAGAGACAGAGAGAGAGACAGAGAGAGAGAGACAGACAGAGAGAGAGAGACAGAGAGAGAGAGACAGAGAGAAAGGGAGAGAGAGAGAAAGACAGAGAGAGAAAGATTGAGAGAGAGAGATAGAGAGACAGAGAGAAACAGAGAGAGAGAAAGACACAGAGAGAGAGATTGAGAGAAAGATTTAGAGAGAGAAAGATTTAGAGAGAGAAAGATTTAGAGAGAGAAAGATTGAGATAGAAAGACAGAGAGATTGAGAGAGAGAAAGATTGAGAGAGAGAAAGATGGAGAGGGAGATTGAGAGGAGGCTGCAAACAGAGAGAAAAGCAGGGCTGAGGCGGGAAAGGTGCAGGCAGAAAGTGAAGAGGTTCATACTCAACATCGCACATGTTTTCCCTCGGTGATCTCTCCAACTCCTTCCATCCCCTCTCCCATGGTGGGGAGAGAGATCCAGGAACAGGGGCTTTGTGCTGGGAAAGGGGGGGTTAAAATATCAGAGCTGGAACTCCATGCAAGCACACACTGACTCACTCACTCACAAAGACACAGCTTACCTGATACTTACCAACCCACGTGGAGAGAGAGACTGGACAAAGGAGCCTCAGCCTTTTTATAACCTCACTGAGTCACTCAAACTGTCCACACCTCCCCAATCACCCCCCCATCCAACCACAGCTCCTACACCTCACCTGAACCCACCTACTCCAGGTATGGGCCAGTCCAACACCAACCTGTCTCTGAGTGTGTGGGGGGGTGTTTGTGAGTGTGGGGGTTAGTGAGCACCAGGCAAATGGTTCATCCCAAGGCTCTCCCTCCCCCCACTCCCAGCTTCACATCACCAGCACTGGGAGCTGAGAGAAGATGGATTTAAATGAACTAGCAGCCCTGCACTGCCAGAGAGAGAGAGAGAGGCCAGGTCTGAATGTGGATTGTACAACTTGTTCATCCAGGACTCCATCCGCTACAGGTTTGCACCCTTTGCTGATTCTTGCAAATTTCACTTTTCCTTAAGTTGCCTGAACTGAAACAATATCTTGCAAAGTTCTTTGTTGCTGCGTTTACAAATCCCACTTCTGATTTACAATGCTGTGTGTCCGGGTGTGTGAGTGTGTGTGTGTGCCCTGTGCTTCATGGTTAATGATTCACCACTGATCAGAGCTGCAAAATAAAGCGTTTAGCCTTTTTTTAACAGAAGCACTGGCTAGGGGAGGGGAGGGAGAGAATGAGAGTGAAGTTTCTGTCTGATAAATGCTGTAAATGTGTCTTTAACCAGCAGCTCTGCAGAGAGACAGATGCAGGATTTTAAACTCTCTGGGAGCTGCAGGCAGGGACTCACACACACACACACACACACAGATAGACATCAGCTCCTGTTTCACACCAACAACCAGGCTGGAGTCGATGCAGCTAATTTCCATCCAGAAATGTACTTGATCCATGAAGTCAGTGAGGGTTACATTCCCATGACTTCCCATTCAGTCCAATCCAGTTCAGTTTGTTGGAATGCAGTGTGGGAGCCTCTGAGGGAGTTTGGCTCTGGGGGGGGGGGGGGTTCACTTTTCTCTCATTCAATCTCTCCTGTCTTCCACCCTCTCACAGACCTTCCTTTCGTCCTTGTCCCACCCGCCCCTTTCTCCAAACCTGTTACATTTCTAACTTTCCCCAGCTCCCAGGAAAGGTCACAGAGCTGAAATGTTAACTCTGTTTCTCTCTCTCTCTGCACAGATGCTGCCGAACCTGCTGAGTTTAATTCCAGCATTTCCCTGTTTTCTAAGATTTCACAGAATAGTGTTGGTGCAGGAGGAGGCCATTTGGCCCATCGTGTCTGCACCAGCTCTCCAATGTGCTGTTAAATCAGAGATTGGTGTAAAACTGGGATCTGTTCCTGACTGAGAGCAAAACGGCAGCTTTACATTTCCAGACTGAAAATAACTGGCCAATATTTTGTGCAGATTGTTCCCAGTTCCTTGCTTGTGGTCTATCCCTAACTGCCCTTGAACTGAGCAGCTTGCTTGCTGGGTCATTCCAGAGTCAACCACATCGTGTGGACCTGGATTCACATGAAAGACTTACAGGGACTACCAGACCTGCTGAGATTTTCCAGCATCCTCTGGTCTTATTCTGGAGTCGGATAAATTCCTTCTCTAAAGGGCATCGGTGAACCAAATGGGTTTTAACGGCAATGGTTTCATGGCCATCACCAGGCCTTTAATGACAGATTTTTATTGAATTGAGATTTCACTATTTGCTGTGGTGTGATTGGAAGCTGGCTGCCCAGTGCATTACCCTCGGACTCTGGGCTCCCAGCCCAGTGACAATACCACCACACCATCAGATTGAGAGCATTTGTGTGATAGACCCCAGTCTACCACTTTCAGGCCGGTCTCAATATGTTTAAAATAAACCGTTTTAAAATAAATCAATTCAAGTCTACATTAAATACCAGTTGGAGGAATTCACAGTTGCCTGGGGCAGTTTTCTAACACATTACCATCTTTCTATAGATAAGGAATCAAGTATTGTACACAATACTCCAGAGGTGGTCTCTCCAATGCCTTGCACACTGGAAACATACTGGAATTTAGAAGAATGAGAGATCAAATTGACAAGATGATAAAAGGTGTGGATAAAGTAGACGTGGAGCGGATGCTTCCTCTTGTGGGACATTCTAGGACGAGAGGTCACAGTCTTAGGATAAGGGGCAGCAAATTTAAAACAGAGTTGAGGAGAAACTACTTCTCCCAAAGGGTTGTGAATCTGTGGAATTCGCTGCCCCAAAGAGCGGAGGATGCTGGGACAGTGAGTAAATTTCAGGAGGGGTTAGACAGATTTTTAATTGGTGATGGGTTGAAGGGTTATGGGGAGAAGGCAGGAAAATGGGAATGAGGAGCATATCGGCCATGATCGAATGATGGAACGGACTCGATGGGCCGAATGGCCTAATTCTGCTCCGAAATCTGAGGAATTTCTGACCCTTCCTATTTAATAATTCATTCCCTCGTAATAAATGGTAACATTTTATGACATTTCTAATTAATTGCTGTACCTGTATATTAGCCCCTTTTGATTCATGCCCAAGGACAGCCCAATCCCTCTGTCCCTCAGAATGTTGTGATCTCGCACCATTTAGTTATTAATTGTAGGGAAGTTGTTGGAGAAGATTCTTAGAGATAGGATGCATGCGCATTTAGAAAGGAATAAACTCATTAACGATAGTCAGCATGGTTTTGTGAGAGGGAGGTCATGCCTCACTGACCTGGTGGAGTATTTTGAAGAAGTGACTAGAATGGTTGACGAGGGAAGGGTCGTGGGTGTCGTCTATATGGACTTTAGTAAAGCGTTTGAAAAAGTCTCTCGTGGCAGGTTGGTGCAAAAGATTGGATTTCATGGGATAAAGGGGGAGGTGGCTCGATGGGTGGAGAACTGGCTGGGTCACAGAAGACAGAGGGTGGTCGTGGAAGGGTCTTTTTCCGGCTGGAGGCCTGTGACGAGTGGTGTTCCGCAGGGCTCTGTATTGGGACCTCTGCTGTTTGTGATTTATATAAACGATCTGGAAGAAGGTGTAACTGGGGTGATCAGTAAGTTTGCGGACAACACGAAAATGGCTGAACATGCAGATAGTGAGGAACGTTGTCAGAGGCTACAGAAGGATATAGATAGGCTGGAAATTTGGGCAAAGAAATGGCAGATGGAGTTCAATCCTATTAAATGCGAAGTGATGCATTTTGGTGGAACTAACGTAAGGGGAGCTATACGATAAATGGCAGAACCATAAAGGGTGTAGATACGCAGTGGGACCTGGGTGTGCATGTCCACAGATCCTTGAAGGTGATGTCACAGGTGGAGAAGGTAGTGAATAAGGCAAATGGCATGCTTGCCTTTATAGGACGGGGCACAGAGTATAAAAGTTGGGGTCTGATGTTGCAGTTGTACAGAACGTTGGTTCAGCCGCATTTGGAATACTGCGTCCAGTTCTGGTCGCCACACTACCAGTAGGACGTGGAGGCTTTGGAGAGAGTGCAGAGGAGGTTTACCAGAATGTTGCCTGGTATGGAGGGGCTTAGTTATGAGGAGAGATTGGGTAAACTGGGGTTGTTCTCACTGGAAAGATGGAGGATGAGGGGTGAACTGATAGAGGTGTATAAAATTATGAAAGGCATAGATAGGGTGAACGGTGGGAAGCTTTTCCCCAGGTCGGCGGTGATGTTCTCGAGGGGTCATAGGTTCAAGGTAAGGGGGGGGGAGGTTTTACAGGGATATCAGAAGGACGTATTTTACACAGAGGGTGGTGGGGGCCTGGACTGCGCTGCCAGGCAAGGTGGTGGAGGCGGACACACTGGGAACGTTTGAGACTTATCTAGATAGCCATATGAACGGAGTGGGAATGGAGGGATACAAAAGAATGGTCTAGTTTGGACCAGGGAGTGTTGCGGGCTTGGAGGGCCGAAGGGCCTGTTCCTGTGCTGTATCATTCTTTGTTCTTTGTTTTGTTCTTGATCATGGATAAAGATAGATTTGCTCCTCGGGTTGAGGTTCTAAACCGGAAAAGGGCCAAATTTGAAGAAATGAGAAAGGATCTAAAAAGTGAGGGTGTGATTGGTAAGTGGGAGGCCTTCAAAGGAGAAATTTTGAGAGCGCAGAGTTTGTCTGTTCCTGTCAGGATTAAAGGCAAAGTGAATAAGAATAAGGAACCTTGGTTCTCGAGGGATATTAGAACTCTGATGAAGAAGAAGAGAGAGATGTGTGACATGTATAGGCAACAGGGAGCAAATAAGATGCTTGAGGAGTATAAAAAGTGCAAGAAACTACTTAAGAAAGAAATCAGGAGGGCGAAAAGAAGATATGAGGTTGCTTTGGCAGACAAGGTGAAGGATAATCCGAAGAGCTTCTACAGGTGTATTATGAGCAAAAGGATAGTAAGGGATAAAATTGGTCCTCTTGAAGATCAGAGTGGTCGGCCATGTACGGAACCAAAAGATATTTACTAAGGAAACGGGCATGGAGTCTATGGAAATAAGGCAAATAAGTATGGAGGTCATGGAACCTATACAGATTAAAGGGGAGGAGGTGCTTGCTGTCTTGAGGCAAATCAGAGTAGATAAATCCCCAGGACCGGACAGGGTATTCCCTCGGACCTTGAAGGAGTCTCGTGTTGAAATTGCATGGGCCCTGGAAGATATATTTAAAATGTCGGTATCCACGGGTGAGTGGCTGGATGATTGGAGGATAACTCATGTTGTTCCGTTGTTTAAAAAAGGCTCAAAACGTAATGCGGGAAATTATAGGCCGGTAAGTTTGACGTCAGCAGGAGGTAAATTAATGGAAGGAGTACTAAGAGATAGGATCTACAAATAATTGGATAGACAGGGACTCATTAGGGAGAATCAACATGGCTTTGTGCGTGGTAGGTCATGTTTGACCAATCTATTAGAGTTTTTCGAGGAGGTTACCGGGAAAGTGGATGAAGGGAACATAGAACATAGAACATAGAACATTACAGCGCAGAACAGGCCCTTCGGCCCACGATGTTGCACCGACCAGTTAAAAAAAAAACTGTGACCCTCCAACCTAAACCAATTTCTTTTCGTCCATGAACCTATCTACGGATCTCTTAAACGCCCCCAAACTAGGCGCATTTACTACTGATGCTGGCAGGGCATTCCAATCCCTCACCACCCTCTGGGTAAAGAACCTACCCCTGACATCGGTTCTATAACTACCCCCCCTCAATTTAAAGCCATGCCCCCTCGTGCTGGATTTCTCCATCAGAGGAAAAAGGCTATCACTATCCACCCTATCTAAACCTCTAATCATCTTATATGTTTCAATAAGATCCCCTCTTAGCCGCCGCCTTTCCAGCGAAAACAATCCCAAATCCCTCAGCCTCTCCTCATAGGATCTCCCCTCCATACCAGGCAACATCCTGGTAAACCTCCTCTGCACCCTCTCCAAAGCCTCCACATCCTTCCTGTAATGTGGGGACCAGAACTGCACACAGTACTCCAAGTGCGGCCGCACCAGAGTTGTGTACAGTTGCAACATAACGCTACGACTCCTAAATTCAATCCCCCTACCAATAAACGCCAAGACACCATATGCCTTCTTAACAACCTTATCTACTTGATTCCCAACTTTCAGGGATCTATGCACACATACACCTAGATCCCTCTGCTCCTCCACACTATTCAAAGTCCTCCCGTTAGCCCTATACTCAACACATCTGTTATTCCTACCAAAGTGAATTACCTCACACTTCTCCGCATTAAACTCCATCCGCCACCTCTCGGCCCAACTTTGCAACATGTCTAAGTCTTCCTGCAAACTACGACACCCTTCCTCACTGTCTACCACACCACCGACTTTGGTGTCATCAGCAAATTTGCTAATCCACCCAACTATACCCTCATCCAGATCATTAATAAATATTACAAACAGCAGTGGCCCCAAAACAGATCCCTGAGGTACACCACTTGTAACCGCACTCCATGATGAATATTTACTATCAACCACCACCCTCTGTTTCCTATCCGCTAGCCAATTCCTGATCCAATTTCCTAGATCACCCCCAATCCCATACATCTGCATTTTCTGCAGAAGCCTACCATGGTGAACCTTATCAAACGCCTTACTAAAATCCATATATACCACGTCCACTGCCTTGCCCCCATCCACCTCCTTGGTCACTTTCTCAAAAAACTCAATAAGGTTAGTAAGGCACGACCTACCTGCCACAAAACCATGCTGACTATCACCTATCAATTCATTACTCTCCAAATAACTATAAATCCTATCCCTTATAATTTTTTCCAACATCTTGCCGACAACAGAAGTGAGACTCACCGGTCTATAATTCCCGGGGAAGTCTCTGTTCCCCTTCTTAAACAATGGGACAACATTCGCTAACCTCCAATCTTCTGGTACTATACCAGAGGCCAACGACGACCTGAAGATCAGAGCCAGAGGCTCTGCAATCACTTCTCTTGCCTCCCAGAGAATCCTTGGATAAATCCCATCCGGACCAGGGGATTTATCTATTTTCAGACCCTCCAGAATATCCTGCACATCCTCCTTATCAACTGTAATACTGTCTATTCTACTCCCTTGCAACCCAGTGTCCTCCTCAGCTATATTCATGTCCCCTTGCGTGAACACCGAAGAGAAATATTGGTTCAATGCTTCACCAATCTCCTCCGGTTCCACACATAACTTCCCTCTGCCATCTATAACTGGCCCTAAACTTGCCCTAACCAACCTTCTGTTCTTGACATACCTATAGAACGCCTTAGGATTCTCTTTAACCCTATCCGCCAAAGTCTTCTCATGTCCCCTTTTAGCCCTTCTAAGCTCGCTCTTCAACTCCCTCTTAGCCAATCTAAAGCTTTCTAGTGCACTACCCGAGTGCTCACGTCTCATCCGAACATAAGCCTCCTTTTTCTTTTTAACCAACAAAGAAACTTTTTTGGTGCACCACGGTTCCCTAGCCCTACCAAGGCGGTGGATGTTGTCTACATGGAATTCAGTAAGGCCTTTGACAAAGTCCCACATGGGAGGTTACTTAGGAAGTTTCAGTCGCTAGAGAAACATGGAGAGGTCGTAAACTTGCTTAGACATTGGCTCAATAGAAGAAGCCAGAGAGTGGTAGTGGAGGATTGCTTCTCTGAGTGGAGGCCTGTGACTAGTGGTGTGCCACAGGGATCAGTGCTGGGTCCATTGTTGTTTGTCATCGATATCAATGATCTGGATGATAATGTGGTAAATTGGATCAGCAAATTTGTTGACGATACAAAGATTGGAGGTGTCGTGGACAGTGAGGAAGGTTTTCACAGCTTGCAGAGGGATTTGCTCGCAAAATGGGCTGCAAAATGGCAGATGGAGTTCAATGCAGACAAGTGTGAGGTATTGCACTTTGGAAGGACAAACCAAGGTAGAACATACAAGGTAAATGGTAGGACACTGAAGAGTGCAGTAGAACAGAGGGATCTGGGAATACAGATACATAATACATAAAAGTGGGGTCACAGGTAGTTAAGGCTGTAAAGAGTGCTTTTGGTACATTGGCCTTTACAAATCAAAGTATTGAGTATAAGAGTTGGAATGTTATGGTGAGGTTGTATGAGACATTGGTGAGGCTGAATTGAGAGTATTGTGAGCAGTTTTGGTCACCTAATTACAGGAAGGATATTAATAAGGTTGAAAGAGTGCAGAGAAGGTTTACAAGGATGTTGCCGGGACTTGAGAAACTGAGTTACAGAGAAAGGTTGAACAGGTTATGACTTTCTTCCCTGGAGCATAGACGAATGAGGGGAGATTAGCCTCACGTGCCGGTGAGGCTAAGAATAGGAAGTTAGTACAATTGAATGATTGGCTAAAGAACTGGTCCAAATCATAGACATCATAGAAACCCTACAGTACAGAAAGAGGCCATTCGGCCCATCGAGTCTGCACCGACCACAATCCCACCCAGGCCCTACCCCCATATCCCTACATATTTTACCCATGAATCCCTCTAACCTACTCATCCGAGGACACTAAGGGGCAATTTTAGCATGGCCAATCAACCTAACCCGCACATCTTTGGACTGTGGGAGGAAACCGGAGCACCCGGAGGAAACCCACGCAGACACGAGGAGAATGTGCAAACTCCACACAGACAGTGACCCAAGCCGGGAATCAAACCCAGGTCCCTGGAGCTGTGAAGCAGCAGTGCTAACCACTATGCTACCGTGCCGGTTCAGGAGGGAGGGCTTCATTTTCCTAGATCAATGGGAAGTTTTCAGGAGAGGATGGCACCTGTACAAGAAGGACGGGTAACAACTATGTTGGAAGGGCACGAATATCCTGGCTGGGAGTTTTGCTAGTGCAGTTCGGGGGGATTTAAACTAGTATGGCAGGGGGGTGGGGATCAAAATATTAGGTCTACAAGTGTAGAGGCTGGGGACGAGCTTGGGGCTGGGTCAAGGCTGGCAAAGAAGAAGAGCACTCTGGGGGAGGATGACCTCACTGGGCCTGGAGGTCTGGAGTGCTTATACTTCAATGCAAGGAGCGTAGCAGGTAAGACAGACGAACTTGGGGCCTTAATGCTCACGAGGAATTTGGAGGTGGTTGCCGTGACAGAGACTTGATTGAAAGAGGGACAGGACTGGCAGCTGAATATTCCGGGGTACAAGTGTTTTAGGCGAGACAGAGGAGGGGCCAAAAGAGGTGGGGGAGTAGCAGTATTAGTTGGAGAGCATATTACAGCGGTGCAGAGGGAGGACAATTCAGAGGGGTCGTGTAACGAGTCACTGTGGGTGGAGCTTAGAAACAGGAAGGGCGCAGTCACTATGTTGGGGGTATACTGCAGGCCCCCCAACAGGCCAAGGGAAGTGGAAGAACGGATATGTCAGGAGATACTGGATAGGTGCAGGAAAAATAGGGTTGTTGTAGTGGGAGACTTCAATTTCCCTGGTATAGACTGGAAATCACTGAGAGCTGGGACTCTGAATGGGGAGGAATTTGTAAAATGCGTACAGGAGGGTTCTTGAAACAATATGTAGACAGCCCGACTAGAGAGGGGGCTATACTGGACCTAGTACTGGGGAATGAACCCGGTCAGGTCTTCAAAGTTTCGGTAGGGGAACATGTGGCAAATAGTGACCACAATTCTGTTAGCTTTAGGATAGTGATGGAAAAGGATGAGTGGTGTCCCAAGGGTAAGGTGTTGGATTGGGGGAAGGCTAACTTTTGTGGGATTAGGCAGAAATTGGCAGCTGTTGATTGGGAGAGGCTGTTTGAGGGTAAATCCACATCTGGTATGTGGGAGTCTTTTAAGGAACAGTTGTTAGGGCTACAGGACAGGCATGTGCCTGTAAAAAAGAAGGATAGGAAGAGTAGGATTTGAGAACCGTGGATAACCAGGGAAATTGAGGGACTGGTCAAAAAGAAAAGAGAGGCGTATGTTAGGTCCAGGCAGCTAAAAACGGAGGGAGCTCTGGAGGAGTACAAAGAAAGTAGGAATGAACTCAAACGGGAATTAGAAGGGCAAAAAGGGGTCACGAAATGTCTTTGGCAGACAGGATTAAGGAGAATCCCGAGGCATTTTATTCAAAGAACAGAGAACAGTACAGCACAGGAAACAGGCCCTTCGGCCTTCCAAGCCTGTGCCGCTCCTTGGTCCAACTAGACCAATCATTTGTATCCCTCCATTCCCAGGCTGCTCATGTGACTATCCAGGTAACTCTTAAACGATGTCAGCGTGCCTGCCTCCACCACCCTACTTGGCAGCGCATTCCAGGCCCCCACTACCCTCTGTGTAAAAAACGTCCCTCTGATATCTGAGTTATACTTCGCCCCTCTCACCTAGTGCCCGTGACCCCTCGTGATCGTCACCTCCGACCTGGGAAAAAGCTTCCCACTGTTCACCCTATCTATACCCTACATAATCTTGTTCACCTCTATTAGATCTCCCCTCATTCTCCGTCTTTCCAGGGAGAACAACCCCAGTTTACCCAATCTCTCCTCATAGCTCAGACCCTCCATACCAGGCAACATCCTGGTAAACCTTCCCTGCACTCTAACGCCTCCACGTCCTTCTGGTAGTGCGGCGACCAGAACTGGACGCTGTACTCCAAATGTGGCCTAACCAGCGTTCTATACAGCTGCATCATCAGACTCCAGCTTTTATACTCTATACCCCGTCCTATAAAGGCAAGCATACCATATGCCTTCTTCACCACCTTCTCCACCTGTGTTGCCAACTTCAAGGATTTGTGGACTTGCACACCTAGGTCCCTCTGTGTTTCTATACTCCTGATGACTCTGCCATTTATTGTATAACTCCTCCCTACATTATTTCTTCCAAAATGCATCACTTCGCATTTATCCGGATTAAACTCCATCTGCCACCTCTCCGCTCAATTTTCCAGCCTATCTATATCCTGCTGTATTGCCCGACAATGCTCTTCGCTATCCGCAAGTCCAGCCATCTTCGTGTCATCCGCAAACTTGCTGATTCCACCAGTTACACCTTCTTCCAAATCATTTATATATATCACAAATAGCAGAGGTCCCAGTACAGAGCCCTGCGGAACACGACTGGTCACAGACCTCCAGCCGGAAAAAGACCCTTCGACCACTACCCTCTGTCTCCTATGGCCAAGCCAGTTCTCCACCCATCTAGCCACATCTCCTTGTATCCCATGAGCCTTAACCTTCTTAACCAACCTGCCATGTGGGACTTTGTGAAATGCCTTACTGAAATCCATATAGACGACATCCACGGCCCTTCCTTCATCAACGGTTTTTGTCACTTCCTCAAAAAACTCCAGCAAATTTGTAAGGCACGACCTCCCTCTTACAAAACCATGCTGTCTGTCACTAATTCATACGTTAGGAACAAAAGAGTTGTCGGGGAAAAAATCGGACCTCTCAGGGACAAAAGTGGGGAATTATGCTTGGAGCCCAAAGAATTGGGAGTTGGGAAATAGGTTAAAAAGTAGGGTCACTAGGGTGGCCATCTCTGGGCTGCTCCCAATGCCTCGTGCCAGTGAGGCTAAAATAGGGAGTTGGTTCAAATGAATGCCTGGCTAAAGGACTGGTCCAGGAGGGAGGGCTTTATTTTCATAGACCAATGGGAGGTTTTCAGGAGAGGATGGCAAGTGTACAAGAGGGAGGGGTCACAACTAAGTTGGAAGGGCACAAATATCCTGGCTGGGAGCTTTGCTAGTGCAGTTCGGGGGGGTTTAAACTAGTATGGCAGGAGGGTGGGGATCAAACTATTAGGTCTATAAGTGTGGAGGCTGGGGACGAGCTTGAGGCTGGGACAAGGCTGGCAAAGAAGAAGAGCACTCTGGGGGAGGACGACCTCACTGAGCCGGGAGGTCTGGAGTGCTTATACTTCAATGCAAGGAGCGTAGCAGGTAAAACAGACGAACTTGGGGCCTTAATGCGCACGAGGAATTTGGATGTGGTTGCGGTGACAGAGACTTGGTTGAAAGAGGGACAGGACTGGCAGCTGAATATTCCAGGGTACAAGTGTTTTAGGCGAGACAGAGGAGGGGCTAAAAGAGGTGGGGGAGTAGCAGTATTGGTTGGAGAGCATATTACAGCAGTGCAGAGGGAGGACAATTCGGAGGAGTCGTGTAGCGAGTCACTCTCGGTGGAGCTGAGAAACAGGAAAGGCGCAGTCACTATGTTGGGGGTGTACTACAGGCCCCCCAACAGCCCAAGGGAAGTGGAAGAATGGATATGTCAGGAGATACTGGATAGGTGCAGGAAATATAGGGTTGTTGTAGTTGGAGACTTCAATTTCCCTGGGATAGACTGGAAATCGCTGAGGGCAGGGACTCTGGATGGGGAGGAATTTGTAAAATGTGTACAGGAGGGTTCGTTGGAACAATATGTGGACAGCCCGACTAGAGAGGGGGCTATACTGGACCTAGTACTGGGGAATGAGCCCGGTCAGGTATTCAAAGTTTTGGTTGGGGAACATGTGGCAAATAGTGACCACAATTCTGTTAGCTTTAGGATAGTGATGGAAAAGGATGAGTAGTGTCCCAAGGGTGAGGTGTTGGAATGGGGGAAGGCTAACTTTATTGGGATCAGGCAGAAATTGGCAGCTCTTGATTGGGAGAGGCTGTTTGAGGGTAAATCCACATCTGGTATGTGGCAGTCTTTTAAGGAACGGTTGTTAGGGCTACAGGACAAGCATGTGCCTGTAAAAAAGAAGGATAGGAAGGGTAGGATTAGAGAACCGTGGATAACCAGGGAAATTGAGGGACTGGTCAAAAAGAAAAGAGAGGCGTATGTTAGGTCCAAGCAGCTAAAAACGGAGGGAGCTCTGGAGGAGTACAATGAAAGTAGGAAAGTACTCAAACGGGTAATTAGAAGAGCAAAAAGGGGTCAGGAAATGTTCTTGGCAGAGAGGATTAAGGAGAATCCCAAGGCATTTTATTCATATGTTAGGAACAAAAGGGTTGTTAGGGAAAAAATCGGACCTCTCAGGGACAAAAGTGGGGACTTATGCTTGGAGCCCAAAGAAGTAGGAGAGATCCTAAATGAATACTTTGCGTCGGTATTCACAAAGGAGAGGGATGTGTTGACTGGGAGTGTCTCTGAGGGGAGTGTTGAACCGTTGGAGAAAATCTCCATTACAAAGGAGGAAGTGTTAGGTTTGTTAGAGAATATAAAGACTGACAAATCCCCAGGGCCTGATGGAATCTATCCAAGGCTGCTCAGGGAGACGAGAGGTGAAATCGTTGGGCCTCTGACGCAAATCTTTGTCTCGTCACTGGACGCAGGTGAGGTCCCAGAGGATTGGAGGATAGCCAATGTGGTCCCGTTATTTAAGAAGGGTAGGAAGGATAACCCGGGTAATTATAGGCCGGTGAGCTTGACGTCCGTGGTGGGGAAGTTGTTGGAGAAGATTCTTAGAGATAGGATGTATGCGCATTTAGAAAGGAATAAACTCATTAACGATAGTCAACATGGTTTTGTGAGAGGGAGGTCATGCCTCACTAACCTGGTGGTGTTTTTTGAAGAAGTGACCAAAATGGTTGACGAAGGAAGGGCCGTGGATGTTGTCCATATGGACTTTAGTAAAGCGTTTGACAAAGTCCCTCATGGTAGGCTAGTGAAAAAGGTTGGATCGCATGGGATAAAGGGGGAGGTGGCTAGATGGGTGGAGAACTGGCTTGGTCATAGAAGACAGAGGGTGGTAGTGGAAGGGTCTTTTTCCGGCTGGAGGCCTGTGACTAGTGGTGTACCGCAGGGCTCTGTATTGGGACCTCTGCTGTTTGTGATTTATATAAATGATCTGGAAGAAGCAGTAACTGGGGTGATCAGTAAGTTTGCGGACGACACAAAACAGGCAGGACTTGCAGATAGTGAGGAACATTGTCAGAGGCTACAGAAGGATATAGACAGGCTGGAAATTTGGGCAAGGAAATGGCAGATGGAGTTCAATCCTGATAAATGCGAAGTGATGCATTTTGGTGGGAATAATGTAGGGAGGAGCTACACGATAAATGGAAGAACCATAAAGGGTGTAGAGTCGCAGAGGGACCTGGGTGTGCAAGTCCACAGATCTTTGAAGGTGACGTCACAGGTGGAGAAGGTGGTGAAGAAGGCATATGGCATGCTTGCCTTTATAGGACGGGGCATAGAGTATCAGAGTTGGGGTCTGATGTTGCAGATGTATAGAACGTTGGTTCGGCCGCATTTGGAATACTGCGTCCAGTTCTGGTCGCCACACTACCAGAAGGACGTGGAAGCTTTGGAGAGAGTACAGAGGAGGTTTACCAGGATGTTGCCTGGTATGGAGGGGCTTGGTTATGAGGAGAGATTGGGGAAACTGGGGTTGTTCTCCTTGGAAAGACGGAGGATGAGGGGAGACTTCATCGAGGTGTATAAAATTATGAAAGGCATAGATAGGGTGAACGGTGGGAAGCTTTTCCCCGGGTCGGTGGTGACGTTCACGAGGGGTCATAGGTTCAAGGTGAAGGGGGGGAGGTTTAACACAGATATCAGAAGGACATATTTCACACAGAGGGTCGTGGGGGCCTGGAATGTGTTGCCGGGCAAGGTGGTGGAGGCGGACACACTGGGAACGTTTAAGACTTATCTAGACAGCTATATGAACGGAGTGGGAATGGAGGGATACGAAAGAGTGGTCTCGTTTGGACCAGGGAGCGGCGCGGGCTAATTGTTCCTTGTTTCTCGTTTCAAGGCTTCATTCTATGATCATCTTGCTGGTGCCAGTACAGAGCGAGACTGCGGATAGTTGGGAACCTGTCTCGGGCGCAGGGAATTCATATGGTGTTCGTGGAAGTGGAAATGACTAGGGTTGGGAAGCATTTTCCGATCAGGGCCATTGTGATTTCCTGGACTCGTTTCGATCGCCTCAGGGGGTCGGAGAGGAATTTCCCAGATTTTTTTTCCCCATATTGGCCCTGGGGTTTTCACTCTGGGTTTTCGCCTCTCCCTGGAGATCACATGGTCTGGAATGGGGGGGTGGGGGTGAGTTAATAGGTTGTGAAGAACAAAGCATCGTAGCTGTGAGGTACAGCTCGGTTGATAGGATATTGGTATGTAGATAGGCTGGAAAATTGGGCGGGGATCCTGGATTCAGGATTCAATCCTGGACCGGGGAGCGGCGCGGGCTTGGAGGGCCGAAGGGCCTGTTCCTGTGCTGTATTGTTCTTTGTTCTAATTAGGGGAGATCCTAAATGAATACTTTGCGTCGGTATTCACAAAGGAGGGGGATGTGCTGACTGGGAGTGTCTCGGAGGGGAGTGTTGACCTGTTGGAGAAAATCTCCATTACAAGGGAGGAAGTGTTAGGTTTGTTAGAGAATATAAAAACTGCCAAATCCCCAGGGCCTGATGGAATCTATCCAAGGCTCCTCAGGGAGACGAGAGATGAAATCGCTGGGCCTCTGACGCAAATCTTTGTCTCGTCACTGGACACAGGTGAGGTCCCAGAGGATTGGAGGATAGCTAATGTGTTCCCGTTATTTAAGAAGGGTAAGAAGGACAACCCGGGAAATTATAGGCCGGTGAGCTTGACGTCCGTAGTGGGGAAGTTGTTGGAGAAGATTCTTAGAGATAGGATGTATGCGCATTTAGAAATGAATAAACTCATTAACGATAGTCAGCATGGTTTTGTGAGAGGGAGGTCATGCCTCACTAACCTGGTGGAGTTTTTTGAAGAAGTGACCAGAATGGTTGACGAGGGAAGGGCCGTGGATGTCGTCTATATGGACTTTAGTAAAGCGTTTGACAAAGTCCCTCATGTTAGGCTGGTGAAAAAGGATGGATCTCATGGGATAAAGGGGGAGGTGGCTAGATGGGTGGAGAACTGGCTTGGTCACAGAAGACCAAGGTGGTAGTGGAAGGGTCTTTTTCCGGCTGGAGGACTGTGACTAGTGGTGTTCCGCAGGGCTCTGTATTGGGACCTCTGCTGTTTGTGATTTATATCAACGATCTGGAAGAACGTGTAACTGGGGTGATCAGTAAGTTTGCAGACGACACAAAATTGGCAGGACTTGCAGATGTGAGGAGCATTGTCAGAAGTGACAGAAGGATATAGATAGGCTGGAAATGTGGGCAAAGAAATGGCAGATGGAGTTCAATACTGATAAATGCGAAGTGATGCATTTTGGTAGAAATAATGTAGGGAGGAGCTATACGATAAATGGCAGAACCATAAAGGGTGTAGATACGCAGAGGGACCTGGGTCTGCATGTCCACAGATCCTTGAAGGTGACGTCACAGGTGGAGAAGGTGGTGAAGAAGCCATATGGCATGCTTGCCTTTATAGGACGGGGCATAGAGTATAAAAGTTGGGGTCTGATGTTGCAGATGTATAGAACGTTGGTTCGGCCGCATTTGGAATACTGCGTCCAGTTCTGGTCGCCACACTACCAGAAGGACGTGGGGGCTTTGGAGAGAGTACAGAGGAGGTTTACCAGGATGTTGCCGGGTGTGGAGGGGCTTAGTTATGAGGAGAGATTGGGTAAACTGGGGTTGTTCTCACTGGAAAGACGGAGGATGAGGGGTGACCTAATCGAGGTGTATAAAATTATGAAAGGCATAGATAGGGTGAACGGTGGGAAGCTTTTCCCCAGGTCGGTGATGACGTTCACGAGGGGTCATAGGTTCAAGGTGAAGGGGGGGAGGTTTAACACAGATATCAGAAGGACATATTTTACACAGAGGGTGGTGGGGGCTTGGAATGCGCTGCCAGGCAAGGTGGTGGAGGCGGACACACTGGGAACGTTTAAGACTTATCTCGATAGCCACATGAACGGAGTGGGAATGGAGGGATACAAAAGAATGGTCGAGTTTGGACCAGGGAGCGGCATGGGCTTGGAGGGCCGAAGGGTCTGTTCCTGTGCTGTATTGTTCTTTGTTCAATTGATAGAGGTGTATAAAATTATGATGGATATAGGTAGAGTGAATGGAAGCAGGCTTTTTCCACTGAGGCTAGGGGAGAAAAAAAACTAGAGGGCGTGGGTTAAGGGTGAAGGGGGAAAAGTTTGAGGGGAATATTAGGGGGGGCTTCTTCACACAGAGAGTGGTGGGAGTGTGGAATGAGCTGCCAGATGAAGTGGTGAATGCGGGCTCACTTTTACCATTTAAGAAGCACTGAGACAGGTACATGGATGAGAGGGGTGTGGAGGGATATGGTCCAGGTGCAGGTCAGTGGGACTCGGCAGAAAAATGGATCAGCACAGACAAGAAGGACCAAAAGGTCTGTTTCTGTGCTGTAATGTTCTCTGGTTCTCGGTTCTAACAGACTGGGAATAGATCGGGGCAAGCTTGACGGGCCGAAGGGCCTGTTCCTGTGCTTTATTGTTCTTTGTTCTGAGCCCACACAGGACACCCCCCCCCCCCCCAGATCCAGTGTCTCATCCCACCATCTCACTTCAACCCTCTGTTTTGCTGTCAATGTCTGTATTTCCCTTACCCCCGCTCTAGATTTCTTTGTTCTGTAACTCTCCCCAACGCCCGACAATTAACTCAGTAAATCCTGCCCTGATTCAATCAACCAAAATGCATCATCTCGCATTTATCTAAATTAAACTTCATCTGCCATTTGTCAGCCCACTGGCCCAATTGATCAAGATCCCGTTGCATTCGGAGATAACCTTCACTGTCCACTATGCCACCAATCTTGGTGTCATCTGCAAACTTACTAACCATGCCTCCTAAATTCTCACCCAAATCAATGTAACACGGGACATGGAGAAATCAGACATTGGTATAGTTAATGCTGGTATTTAGCATCATGCTTCAACGCCGCTACCTTTCCCTGACCTGAAATAGATGCTCTATTCAGAAATTATTTAACACTCGGGTATTCCTGGAGGAACAGACGGACGGTGCACAGTGAAACTTTATGCTGTTGATGGCAGCCTACAATCAGAAAGATTGAAGGAACTCACAAGGTCAATCCTATTTTTGATGTGAGTGGGGTGAGAGAGAGAGTGTTGAGGTGAAGGGGAATTTTGAGGTGAGAGGATCAGTGTTGAGGTGAGGGGTGTTGCTGTGGACGGTGGGAGTTGAGGTGAGAGGCGGTTACTGAGGTGAGAGGGAGTGTGTTGATGTGAGGAGGGAGCTTTCAGATGAGAGGGGAACAACATGGTGTTATATCAATACACACTGATCCAACAAACACTCCCAGGATATCTACTGCAGGGATTAGGTGTGAAGCCAGTCTGTCCCCTCACGCTGCCAGCCAGAGTGCAGAGGGAGCGGTGACAGCCCTTAAACACGGAGCAAACATCATCTGCAACATCCCATCAAACACTCCAATGTCAGCTACAGAGGTCCAGTGTCACTCCCACCCCATCTTAACTGTGTGACCAGGCTGTCTCATGGCTGCTAAAGTGTAGGTTCAACTTAGTCAGGCAACCTTCAGGCTTGATATCCGTAAGCTTGCGCCCATCAGACCTTTACAAGGATAAGCTGCCTCTCCACTCCCATCAAATACCCTCATTGTAGATGCAGCACAGGCCCAGATACACAAACTATCTCCCTCTACACTGTCCAAACACGAATCTCCAGTGCAGGTATAGCAGAGGGTGAGATACACAGTGTGTACAGGTGAGAGGGGGAGAGTGCTGAGGCGAGAGGGGGGAGAGCGTTGAGGCGAGAGGGGGAGTGTTGAGGTGACAGTGGGAGTGTGGAGGTGAGAGGGGAATTTTGTGGTGGGGGGTGAGGTTCTGTAACACACTGGTTGGCTCTGCTGCCTCATGGCGCCAAAGACCCGGGTTTGATTCCAGCCTCGGGTCACTCTCTGTGTGGAGTGTGCACGTTCTCCCCTGTCTGCGTGGGAATCCTCTGTGTGCTCTCGTTTCCTCCCACTCTCCAAAGATGTGGGAGTTAGTTGGATTAGCCATGCTAACTTGAGGAGACGGGCAACGTACAGGCAGGTACATAAGAACATAAGAAATAGGAGCAGGAGTAGGCCATCTAGCCCCTCGAGCCTGCCCCGCCATTCAACAAGATCATGGCTGATCTGAAGCGAATCAGTTCCACTTACCCGCCTGCTCCCCATATCCCCTAATTCCCTTATAGATCAGAAAACTATCTACCCGTGATTTAAACATATTCAATGAGGAAGCCTCCACCACTTCAATGGGCAGAGAATTCCAGAGATTCACTACCCTCTGAGAGAAGAAGTTCCCCCTCAACTCTGTTCTGAACCGGCCCCCCCTTATTTTGAGGCTGTGCCCTCTAGTTCTGGTTTCCCTTCTCAGTGGAAAGAATCTCTCCACCTCTACCCTATCCAGCCCCTTCATTATCTTATATGTCTCCATAAGATCACCCCTCATCCTTCTAAACTCAAACAGGTACTGGACGGGGTTAGATACGGAGTAAATGTCCCTCATCAATGTCCCCATCAAACACTCCCAGGACGTGTACAGCATGGGGAGAGACACAGAGTAAATTTAAGACTGTGCCCATCAAACATTCACACGGTAAAATTCCCTCTGCTCCACCCAGAACAGCTACAGCATTGGCCGGGGTGGGGGGGGGGTAGATACATAATAAACCTCTCTCGACAGTGTCCTCATCAAACACTCCCAGGATACCCCAGGATAGGGACAGTACGTGGTTAAATGTAGAATAAATCTCTCTCTATAATGTCCCCATCAAACTCTCCCAAGACAGATGCAACTAGTGTGAGTTCAGATGCAGCTGAGGCTGAGATTTCCAGAAACCACCCATCACACTGTTTCACCAAGAACTCCAGTGAAGGTGTAGCAAGGGTGAGATACACAAAAAATGTCCGCATAGACTGTCCAAACACTAAAGACCTGAGCAGGAGCAGCACAGGGTAAGGTACACAGAAAATCTCTCTACACTGTCCCTTCAGGAACTCGAGCGCAGGTGGACACAGAGATACATATAGTTCTGCTCTCCCTGTATATTGCCAGAACAAAATCCCAGATATGGGTGAAGCAAAGTTCAATACAGATACATCTCCTCTTGATACTGCCCTCTGAAACCCTCCCAGAACAGTTACACACGGGATTGCAGACAGAGCAAAGCTCACTCTGCAGTGTCCCATTGAATGGTTCACTGCAAAGGGTGTTTACTCTGTGTCGAACCCCATTCTGAACCATGTTTCTGTGTTTGCCATTGGGTTACTGTAAATTGTGCTTCCATTGAACATTTCCAAGGATAGGGACAGCACTGGGTAAAGTGTATGGTCTTGCTGCACTGCCAATTCAAACAGGCTGATAAAAGGGACGTGTATCTTCTGTATCAAACACGTTTCCATCACTGTCCATGAAGTAATCCCAAAACAGCCCCACTGATATTGATATTTTCCATTTGTGCTTTTATAATAACTGTCTTCTGTTAATTTGTTGTTATAGTTTGTGAATTACTCCTTCAGATCTTTCCTAAATACAGTTCAGACACTTGGGAATTCGAATGAATTAATTGCAAACATTTTCTGTTTTAAAGAACAAAGAAAAGCTACAGCACAAACAGGCCCTTCGGCCCACAAGTTGCGCCGGTCATGTCCCTACCCACCTAGGCTTATATATAGGCTTAACCAGAACCCTCAATCCTATTAAGTCCCATGCACTCATCCAGAAGTCTCTTAAAAGACCCCATCGAGTTTGCCTCCACCACCATTGACGGCAGCCGATTCCACTCACCCACCACCCTCTGAGTGAAAAACTTACCCCTCACATCTCCTCTGGACCTATTCCCCAGCACCTTTAACCTGTGTCCTCTCATAGCAGACATTTCAGCCCTGGGAAAAAGGCTCTGTGAGTCCACCCGATCTATACCACTCAACATCTTATATCCCTCTATCAGGTCACCTCTCATCCTTCATCTCTCCAAGGAGAAAAGACCGAGCTCTCTCAACATATCCTCATAAGGCATGCCAACCAATCCAGGCAACATCCTTGTAAATCTTCTCTGCACCCTTTCAATAATGTCCACGTCCCTCCTGTAATGAGGCGACCAGAACTGAGCACAGTACTCCAAGTGGGGTCTGACGAGGGTCTTATATAGCTGCATCATTATCCCCGGACTCCTAAACTCAATCCCTCGATTGATGAAGGCCAGGTGAAAACTGCCCCAGTAAAGTAAATCAGATTGACCAACTGATTGCAATCAATGCCAAATGGGGAATAATTGTCCTGTGGAGAAGTGAGAACCCGTTCCATATTGTGATTGTTTGCAGTATTGGGACAGTGAGATGACCCGATCCAACACAAGAACACTTTGCAATATCTCCCAGTAACAGTGAGTCTGTGTGTCAGCGTTAACCAAGCGGGATGACATTCCCGGAGGGGCTGACATCTCACGCAGAGTGAAAACCAGAATTCAATTGGTGGGGACTGCCTTGTTAAATTCAGCTGGGGATTTATTGAGGGAATTTGTGAAAATGCATGTGGAGATCTGATACAATCTAATTGAAAAACATTTCGAAATCCGTTTCTCCAACTGACTGTACAGAACAGAAGAGGTACATTTATAGAGATCTCAAGGTGAATAACATTAGTTGCAGTCACTGAACACCAGCAGTAACTTTTTAATGCATATCATTTTATACATGTTTCACATGCAGTGAATATATTTATTTTAATTCCGGTCTCTGAGCAGTCAGATATTGATACAGATAATTCTGATATTTAGCACCATGCTCCCACACTGCCACCTCTGCTTGACCTGAAATAGATGCTCTGTTCCGCAATTATTTAAACCAAATGTATTCGTGGAGGAACAAACTTACATTCTGCATTCAAACTTTATGTTGAGATCAGCCCAGGATCAGAATGATTGAAGGAGCTGAAGGTTTTTGAGACAGTTTGTGTGACGCTGCTGCTGTGTTGCCTTTATTCGTTTTGTAACGTGGGGGTCGCAGGGAATCAGTAGTGACAATAAGAGTGAGGTCAGTGATGTTTCTGTTTGTCAGTTGGTAATAAGAATGAAGTTGGTGATACACCTGGAAGGTAAAGGCAGTAGGGATGAGGTTAGCCATGCACCTGGATGTGTATTGACAATCAGAGCAATTCAGTAATGTATCTGTGCAGGTTGTGAAAGGAGAGTGCGGTCACTGCTGTTCCTAAATACCTGGTTCCAATAAGAATCAGGTTATTTCTGCATCTGCAGGGACAGGTGTAGCATCGGGGAAACACAAGATAAAATTCCATCTGCAATTTCCCCAGCAAACACACCCAGGGCAAGGACAGCGGGCGGATGTTTGAGTTGTGTGGAGTGGGGGGCTGTGTGTGGAGTGAAAGTTTATTATGGAAGTGAGGGGGAGAGTGATGAGTTGAGAGGCGGTGTATTGAGATGAGGGGGAGTTTGTTGAGGTGAGGGGGAAAGTTGAAATGAGATGGCGGGAGCTGAGGCGAGACAGAGTGCTGAGATGAGAAGGGAGCTGATATGAGAGAGGGAGAATGTTGATGTGAGACAGAGTGTAGGATTTGGCCCCGCGCTCTCCCCAAATTCGGATAATCCCACCAGAGGTAATTGGACCTTGACACGGTCTGTGCCCATCTACTCCGACTCCCATGCGGTGTGGGACGGGAAATTCATATCTTGGGGATCTTGAGGTGAGGAGCGTCGAGATGAGATGGGTAGTGTTGTGGTGCCTGGGGTAATGTAGAGGTGAGCGGGAGGATTGATGTGAGGAGGGAACATGTTAAGGTGAGAGGGGGAGAGTTGTGTTGATTGGGGGAGTGTTGAATTGAGAGCGCGTGTTCTGGTGAGAGGAATTGATGTTAACCCTCTATGGGACAATGTAAATGTGAGAGGGAGAACTTAGAAGCGAGACGGATAGTGTTGAGGAGAAAGGGTGTAATGTCTGTGTGATAGAGATTGTGTAGAGAGGGGAAGGGGAGTATTGAGGTGAGCGGGAGTGTGTTGAGGTGAGGGGGTGTGTTGACATGACAGGATAGTGTTGGTGAGAGAGAGAGAGAGTGTTGGGGTAATGGGGAATGCTGAGTTGAGAGCGTGAGTGTTAATGTTGTCATGTGAGTGGACCTTTCAGCAATTTTGTTTAAATCGTGCAGCTTCCATGGAGGTGTAGATAAGCTGTGGCAGTCAGGTGGTAGTTTTTTTTGGTATTTTAGTTTAGTTTTGGGAAGCAGTTTAGCAGCAAGCTCAGACGCAATCTCTCTCCCTCTCCCTGTCCTTCTCTTTTGAAAAGGCTGTGTTTTGTGAAACAGATTTGACTACAACCTCTGCTGAGTTTCTCAAGGGATTTTGAGCATTCAGCCCAGGAGGCTGGACACGTGTAATAATTCGGCATTAACCTCTGCTGTATTGTGGTGATTTGGACGATTTTGTGGATTGGATGTTGGCTTTGGTTGGAACACACCAGAGATATTTCCTTCAGAGTTGTATATTATCGTGGTTGTTGTGTTTCTTGTTTGTAATTGTTAAAAGTTCTTGCTAATTGTCTTACCACACATGTCAACAATATTCTCAATTAAACTTTGTATTGAATAAGAGTTCTTCCTGGGTCAGTTCACTCCCACCTGAAGTGAAACCTCCCATGCTCCTTCTAGCCAGATTCAAGGTAAAGAGTTACAGGTCACTCGAGCTTCATGGAACAACTGGGAGTATCCAACCTGACTGAGAACAACTGGGGACTCCGGGATTGAATCCTGTATTTCTGGATTGATTTGGGATTAGTGAACTCAGACAGTGAGCGGTGAGCAGATTTGTGTTTTCTTTTCAGGTGTTGTATTCCAGTTTAAATAGGGAGTGTGGTTTGGATTAATGTCTCTTTCAGAGGCTCAGAAGTTTCTGCGGGTGGAGGAAGTCACGCAAGTTACCTGACAGATAGTGACTAAAGCAAAGCTTTTGGAATTGGAAACACATTCCAGTTGACATTGCCTGACAGAGTACGGAAAGGAAAGATAATTGTGGCAATAGCACAACATTTGGAACTGTCAGAAGCTCAGTCAGAATCGTTGGAAATTCAGTTACAAATGAAACTGACTCAATATAAAAAATAATTAAAACTATTTGAATTACAGGGAAAAGAAAAGGAAAGGGAGGAACAGCAAGCAAAATAATTGAACCAATCTGAATTACAGGCAAAAGGGAAAAAGGAGGCAAGGGAAAAATAGAGAGACTTTGAACATTGGAAACTGGCCTTCAAGTGTAAACATCGTGTCTGATTGGCGGAGGTAAAGGGTAAAGTACAGTCTGAGGGTAGGGATGAGGATAGTGAGAGAATGAGGGGCAGAAAATACATCAGGAGATAGAAAAGGCAATGTTACAATCATCATGGGGGACTTCAATATGTAGGTTTCTAAGATTCTAAGGTGGACTGGGAAAATCAGGTAGGTCGTGGATCCCAAGAAAAGGAATTTGTGGAATGTCTAAGAGATGGTTTTTGGAGCAGCTTGTGACAGAGCCTACTACGGAACAGGCAATTCTGGATTTGGCGATGTGTAATGAGGCAGACTTGATTAGGGAACTTAAGGTGAAGGAACCCTTAGGGAGGAGTGACCACAACATGATAGAATTTACCCTGCAGTTTGAGAGGAAGAACCTGGAATCAGATGTAAAGATATTTGAATTAAATAAAGATAACTACAAGGACATGAAGGTGGAGCTGGCCAGAGTTGATTGGAAAGGGAGCTGAGCAGGGGAGACAGTGAACAGCAATGACAGGAGTTCTTGAGAGTTATTTGGGAGGCACAACAGAAATTCATCCCAAGGGGGAGGAAACATGCCACAGGGAGGACGAGGAATCCATGGCTGACGGGGAAGCCAAGGACAGCAAAAACACAAAAGGGAAAGCATCCTTAGTGGCAAGGATTAGTGGGAAGGCAGAAGATTGGGAAGCTTTTGAAAGCAAGCAGAGGACAACTTAAAAAAGCAATAAGAGGGGAGAAGATGAAATATGAGTGTAAGCGAGCTTGTATTATAAAAGAGGAGAGGAGGAGGTTTTCCAATATATAAAAGTTAAGAGAGAGGCAAAAATACCCATTGGATCACTGAAAAATGAGGCTGGAGAAGGAATAATAGGAAACAAAGAAATGACAGAGGAACTGAATAGTTTGCATCAGTCTTCACGGTTGAAGACACCAGTGGGATGCCAGAGCTCCAGGAGAGTCGGGGGACACAGGTGGGTGTAGTGGCCATCACTCAGGAGAAGGTTCTGGGGAAACTGAAAGGACTGTGGGTGGATAAATCACCTGGACCGGATGGAGTACACCCCAGGGTTCTTAAAGACATAGCTGAGGAAATTGTGGTGGCATTGATGGTGATCTTTCTTTGATAAGGCGCAGCATAGGAGACTGTTATATAAGTTAAGTGCCAATGGTGTTGAGGGTAAGATCCTGGCATGGATAGAGGATTGGCTGACTGGCAGAAGGCAGAGAGTGGGGATGAAGGGATCTTCTTTCAGGATGGCAGCTGGTGACAAGTGGTGCGTCTCAGGGGTCGGTGCTGGGACCACAACTTTTCACAATACACATTAATAATTTGGAAAAACGAAATGAAGGCACTGTTGCTAAGTTTGGTGATGATACAATGATATGCAGAGGGACAGGGAGTATTGCGGAAGTGGGAGGGGGAGGAGGAGGGCTGCAGAAGGACTTGGACACGTTGGGACAGTGGATAGAGAGGGGGCAGATGGAATACAATGAGGAAAAGTGTGAGGTTATGCACTTTGGAAGGAGGAATGGAGGCAGAGACTATTTTCTAAATGGGGAAATGCTTAGAAAATCAGATGCACAAAGGAATTTGGGAGGCCTTGTTCAAGATTCTCTAAAGGTTAACCTGCAGGTTGAATCGGCAGTTAGGAAGGCAAGTGGAATACTGGCAATCATGTCGAGAGGCCCCGCACCAGGTTCAGACCCACCCAGGTTCAGACAGAGACGCTGTTCAGATTCACACAAGGTTCGGACTCGGATCATGTTCAGATTCACACCGTGTACAGACTCACCTCAGCTTCACAATCATAGAAACATTGAAATATAGGAACAGCAGGAGCAGGCCATTCGGCCCTTCGACCCAGCTCCGACATTCAGTTTGATCATGGATCATCATCAACTTCAACATCCTGTCCATCCCTTGCTCCCATATCCCGTGAGCACTTTAGCCCCAAGAGCGATACATAATTTCTTCCTGAAATCACGAAAGGTTTTGACCTCAGCTACTTTCTGTGGTAGCGAAGTCCATAGATCATCAGAGTGGAGAAATTTCTCCTCACCTCTGTTCTAAAAGGTTGATGCTTATCCTCAAACCATGAACCCTAGTCCTCAACCCCCTGAGCATCGGGAACATTCTTTCTGAATCTACCCTGTCTAAACATTGTCCAATATTATATGTTTCACTCTAATGAACTGCAATGAATAAAGCCCTAACCGACTTAGTCTCTCTTCGTATCACAGACTTGCCATCCCAGGAATCAGCCTGGTAAACATTCGCTGTACTCCCTCTATAGCGAGGATATCCTTCCTCAGATAAGGACACCAAAACTGCACACAATACTCGAAGTGTGGCTTCAGCAATGCCCTGTACAGCTGCAGTGACACATCTCTCTTCCTGTACTCAAATCTTATCCCTATGAAGGGCAGCATTACAGTTGTCTTCTTTACTGCCTGTTGTACATGCGCGCTTACTTTCACTTACTGATGCATACGGACACCAAGGTCTCGCTGAGTATCCACCTCTCTCAATTTACACCCATTCAAATAATAATCTGCCTTCCTATTATTGATGCTAAAGTGGAGAACCTCACATTTACCCACATTTTACTGCAACTGCTTTGCACGTGCCCACACATTGAGCCTGTTCAAATCACACTGAAGCATGTCTGCATGTTTCTCATAGCTCACCCTCACACACCTTTTATCATCTGCAAATTTGGAGATGATACATTTAGTTCCATTTTCAGAATAATTAATATATAATGTGAGCAGTTGGGGTCCGTGCACAGATTCCTGCAGAACCCCACTAGACACTGACTGCTAATCAGAAAAAGGCCCATTTATTGCCAACTCTTTGCTTTCTATCAGTGAACCAGCTTTCTATCCGTCTCAAAACATTGCCTCTAATCCCATGTGCTTTCACTTTACATGGCAGTCTGCGATGTGAGACCTTGTCGAAAGCCTTCTGAAAGTCTCAATAAACACATCTGCTCACGTCACTTTCTGAACAGTAATGTCTGGGGGACACCTACTCGCCCTGGACCTGGCCGTAAGGGACCGGGCAGTAAGGGACACAAGACACAGCAATACCTCTCCACCCACTTCCCTAAACTCCCACACTTACCCCAGCTCTCAGTGCTTCACTCTCTGCAGCTTGCACTCTGTGGAGCTCCCTGAGTGGGCACATTTCACAGGTCTCAGTTTTGGTAGTTTATATTTGCCCGTGTCCAACTCATGAACCTGATTGAAGTCACTGCACCCCCTCCCCCTCTCGGTCTGAGTAACCGCCGAGGGCTGACCACCTTGGAAGCCTTTTTTGGAGTTTCAATGCTGGGTCCAGTTCCTGCTGCTCAGCCTCGGAAGTGAGTGGGGTTCAGCAGACCGGAGCTCGCCTCTTCCACCATGAGCGTGTGGCCCGAGTTCCCTTTATCGGGTGACAATGTGGTCGAGAGGCTAAACCCACTGTGTCCATTTCAGACTCCGAAGTTCCCACTGGCGGAGATGGGGAACAGGAGCCGGAGTGCCTGGAATTCTTTCCAAAGTTCCCGCTGTGCTGGGAATTGCTTTTTCCTGCACGGCCTGGGACTTCATGGCTTGTAGATGATTGAAGCATTCCCATAGGATGTTATCTCCCAAGCGGACTTGATAGGAAACTGGCCCTGTTCCAGACTCGACCGTGCCTCATAACCACGCGGATCCATTGCCATGATTCTTTACCAATAACCTATCACCTGCCTTTAGGTGCCTCTCCCGGCTGGTGGGATCGGCACTGGGTGTTAGCTCCCACCTTCAGAAGGTCAGACTTAACATTGGGCGGAGTAAACTTCCCATCAACAACTCTGCTGGGGCTATTCCAGTTGTTGAAGAGGGGAGGTCGGGGGGAGGTTGGAGGGTGTCATTCTGTAATTGATTATGACATCTGGATGGTTTGGTGTCCAAAGAGACTGAGGGATGGTATTTTGAACCTGCTTTTACTGTTTGGGCCACTCTTTCTGCCAGGCCATTGGATGATGGGTAATATGACACTGCCCTACGTGTCAAATTCTGTCCAACTTCATCGAATGCACAAATTCCTGGCTGATGAAGGGTGGTCCATTTTCAGAAACTAACATTTCCGGGATCCCGGGTGTCATGAAAGAGGTGTGAAGTTTCTCCACTCTTGTCCTTGTGTTTGAGTAACTCACCCTGTGTACGGCCATCCATTTTGAATCAGCATCGACCATTACCAGGAACATAAACCCCATGAACGGACCGGCACTCTCCGTGTGCAGCCACGTCTGCGGATGTCCTGGCCATTCCCAAGTGTGAAGAGTAGTAATTGGTGGTACTTCTGCCCTTGTTGATATTGCCAACACTGACCCACAGGCAAATATTCAAATCCATACCTGGCCACCAGACATGGCAACTTGGAGGATCTTCAGTTTGCCACTCCTGGGTGGCCATGGTAAAGTTGGCCATGGGATGGTGACCCTGGCTCAGGATGACACTCTGGAACCCCATAGGCGTGTGCCATCTTCCACAGTCAGCTGCTCTCTGCCATTCCAATATGGGTGCAATTCAGGCTGTAACGGCCATTTGGATTCCCCCATCAGCACTCGCTGCTTCAATTCATTCAGGAATGGGGAATCTTACGTCCACAGCCGAATATTATTGGCTGCCAGTGGGAGAGTTTTGAGAAAGTTCATGATGACCGTCTCTTCCATTGGGAATATGACGAGTGTCTGTTAATCGTAGCCAACTCAAGGCACCTACCTGAACGACTCGGCCTCCTGGAAGGTGTTCCAATCAATAATGGTAGGCGGACAGAAATAAAGCCCACAGCTGGATATGGGCCAATATTATGGGCCGCACCGTCATGTAGGTCCTTCTGGAATTTCTTTGCCCAAGCTATCACCACAGACGAGATGTCACAGTGGTTAGCGCTGCTGTCTCATAACGCCAGAGACCTGGGTTCAATTCCTGGCTTGGGTCATTGTCTGTGCGGAGTCTGCACATTCTCTCCGTATCTGCGTGGGTTTACTCTGGTTTCTCTGGTTTCCTCCCACTGTCTGAAAGACGTGCTGGGTAGGTGCAGTGTCCATGCTAAATTCTCCCTCAGTGTTACTCGAACAGGCACCAGTGTGTGGCGACTAGGCGATTTTCACATTAACTTCATTGCAGTGTTAATGTAAGCCTACATTTGACACTTTATAAATGTTAAACTTCCTCTGAGTATGAATGGTTGAATATCGCTGGGAAACCTCATCGAGCTGTCAGTATAAGTGCTCGTGAATAAGTTCATAATTGGAAACAAGAATCCTCCTGCCAGCTTTGAAGCTAAGTCCTCAATCAGAGGGATTGGGTATTTATCCAGCTGTGAGAAACTGTTTACCGTTTGTTTAATATTTCCCAGTACAAAGTATTTGTGTTCACTCTTGGGACTTGGGTGTCACTGGCCGGCCAGCATTTATTGCCCATCCCTAGTTGCCCATGTTCAGAGGACAATTAAGTGTCAACAACTTGGAGTCACATTTAGTCCTGACCACATAAGGACGACAGATTTCCTTCCCTGGGACATTGGTGAACCAGATGGGTTTTTCCGAAAATCGACACTGGTTTTATGGTCACCAGCTGATTCTGAATTCCAGGTATATTTATTCAAATTCCACCATCTGCTGTGACGGGATTCGAACCCGGGTGCACAGAACTTTAACTGAGTTTCTGTATTAATAGTGTAGTGATAAAACCACCAGTCCATCACATCCACACCCAGAGTGTACACACCCTGACTTCCGGTAACCGAGACACACCATATTATATACGTCTGCAGGGCTCCCGGATTGGACAGCATTAACTGTCTCAATCAGGGAGCTCATATTCCAATAACTCCACCTGATGGTTATCGTTAAAGTCATTAAGTATGTCTCTCTCTGTCTCTTTCTGTCTTTCTGTGCAAGCCTCTCTCTGTATCTCTCACTCACTCTCTCTCTGCCTGTTTCTCTGTGTCTCTTACTGTCTCTCTGCATCTCCGTCATTCACCTGCTCTCTACACTCTTCCTCCGTGTCTCCTCCTCCGTGTCTCCTCCTCCCTCTCAGTCTCACTCTCCTCCTCCCTCTCCTTCTCTGTCCCCCTTTTCTTATTTCTCTGTCTTTCTCTCTCTCTACCTCGCTCTGTCTTTTGCTCTTGCTGTGTCCATTGTACTCATTCAGTCTCACTGTTTCAAATTCGCTGACGCTCTCTGTCTCTGTCTCTCTCTGCCTCTCTTTCTGTCTCCCTTTTCGTTTTAGTCTCCCTGTCTCGTTACATCCTTCCATCTGTCTCCCTTTCTCATTCCCTGTCCATCTCCCTCCCCATTTCCCCCAATCTCCATCCCTGTTTTTCTCGCTCTGGGAGTGTCCCTATCTGTCTCTGTTCTTTTTTTCTCTCTCTCTCTCGCTCTCTCTGTTTCTCTCCCTGTATCTGTTAGAAACTCTTTCAAACTGTGTCACGCTCCATGTATTTGTACCCTTCCCTCTCTCTGTCAACCTCCGTCTCTCTATCACTCCCAGTTTTGCTCTCACTGCCCTCTCTCTCTCTTTATCTGTCACTCTCTCTGTCTCTGTGAGGCTGTTTATTATTTATATTTGAAAGTCCAATAGAAAGAGTCAGGGGTCTTGTAGTTGTAGTTTCCTGTCAGGGTCTAATGAGTTGAAGAATTGCAGTCAGGGGAGCTGTCAGCAGATTGATTAGCTGCTGTCTGAAGTGAGTCTGTGTCACAGCATAAATGGCAGTGTTTGTACAACAACTTGTGAGTTGCAACATGAAACCAAATTCCAGAACATAGAAATCTAACCAGACCGACCGATAGCCCAAATAATCCATCCGACGCCATATTGAAAAAACCATGAATGTCGACCATAAGAGGATGAAATTGGCTGAGATAACAAACAGTAAAATGATGGATTTCCTGCGACTCTCCATCTCTGGGTCTCTGGGATTCTCCCCACTGCTGTGAGCCCGGAGTCTCCTGCGGGCTCTGCTGCTCATTAAAATGTGTCTGACGGTGAAAACGTTGAGCAGCAGAATCAGGACGAACGGGACAGTCGGGGTTAGAATGTTGTGGAGGAACTCGATTGTTCCCCAGACCCGAGAGAACAGAACATCCGTTGTGAACAAACAAAACCAGGGTTCGTTCACCAGCGAATATCCATTTAATAACATAAAATACCAGAAGATGTTCTTTAAACAGCTCAGCACCGTCACTGTTCCCAGAACCACAGCCGCCGATTTCTCACTGCAATATTTACTCTTCAGCTTGGGGCAGCAAATGGCCACAAATCGATCAAAGGTGAAAGTGACGGTGAACCACACAGAACAGTCAGTGGCTGCATAAAGCAGGACGGCGTGGATGTTACACACGGGGACCGAGAGCAGGAAAAAAAACTGTTCCCAATAAAGAATGGGAATGTGTCTGAATATCAGGTCGAGGATAACGACCAGCAGATCCACCGCTGACATGGCCACCAGGTAACGAGTCACACATTTGGACAGACCACAGTTTCTGCTCGTCAGTGTCACAATTGTGATTATGTTCACTGTCAGGAAGGGAAATAATGAATAAAATTAGACAGGATTCAGGGAAAGAAGTTACCATTTGGACTGAGGATGGGTTGAAATAAAAAAGAAAGTACACACATAAAATCACTGAAATCTGTTTTTAAAAATCCAGCACGTCTTTTGCAGTGTGAGAGGAAAGTGGAGCATCCGGAGGAAACCCACACAGACACGGGGAGAAGGTCCAAACTCCACACAGACAGTGACCCAAGCCTGGAATTGAACCCAGCTCCCTGACGCTGTGAGTCAGCAGTGCTAACCACTGTGTCACCGTGCTGCTCCATGGTAGCAACACAGTGGGAGACATTTGGGAGAGAGCTTTCCGGAGAGTCCACAACATTGACCCTCACTCAGCTACAAGGATGAGGGAGTAAACCCTGACAGAAAATCCAGACTGGAGTCCTGTAGATGGTAATCTGTCGTCTCTCAGACAGTTTGCTGACAACCCCTGCAACAGAGCTGGGACCAAAGAGGGCTGGTTTGACCCTTGTCTCTGGACAATACTAACAATTGGCAGAGGGAGATCCTGATGCCTTGACAGCACAGAATCTCTATTATATTTACACAGAACTGTACCCTGGAGAGGAGATCACAGCATTGTGGCCACTGTTAGCACAACACAGGAAAAATAGTAATCTCACACTCGATTGGCACAGAACACAACTTCCAGTGTTTGCTTTCAAGAGTGGGAGAAAGCTTCAGGGTTCAGCGAATCGCTATCGTCCATAATGCTCAGTGCGATTACTGCTGTCCCACGTTGGTCTACTGGACCAGTGCAGCTGCATGAGTCCTCTCTCGGCAGGAAGGTTGCCAATCTATGCACCAGGTAAAACTCAAACAAAGGCCAGTACCAAAGGAAAAGCCAAGCAGGCTGCCTTAATGCCTATCGTCCGGTGACTCTGATGTCCAATATTATGAAATGCATCAAAAGGTTAGTCATGGCATGAATCAGTTCCGGCTTCCCAGATTGCCTGGATCCACGACAGTTCACCGACATCCACAACAGGTCCACAATGCCATCTCCCTGGCCCGACAGTGAACCCTGGAACACAGACTCGTGTTTATCAACTACAGCTCAGCCTGCAACACCATTAGTCCTACGAAACTCATGTCCAAAGTCCGTGGCCCTGGGCTTGGCTCCTGCCTCTGCAATTGGATCCTGAACTTCCGAATCCATAGACAGCAAAATTAAGGACAATCAACAACATCTCCTTCACAATCATCCTGAACAGTGGTGCCCCGTAAGGCTGCGTCCTCAGCCCCTTACTATACTTATACACTGGTGACTGTGTGGCCAAATTCCCCTCCAACTCCATTTCCAAGTTTGCTGATGACACCTGCAGTGGGGCGGAGGAAGAGACAGAGAATCTGGTGAACTGGGGCGACAACAATAATCTCTTCCTCAATGTCAACAAAGCAAATCGACTTCTGGAAGCCTAGTGGAGTACATGCCCCGATCTACATCAATGGGATGAAGTTGAAATAGTCGAGAGCTTCACGTTTTAGGGTCCACATCACGAAAAACCTTTCCTGGTTCCTCCATGACGTCCCTATAATTAAAAAAGTCTCCGAACGCCTCTATTTTCTCAGAGGTTTACAGACATTTGGCATGTCAGCTGTGACAACACCAACTTTTACAGATGCACCATAAATAACATTCTAGCTTGGTATGGCTCCTGCTCTGTCCAAGACTGCGAGAAACTTCAAAGCTTGGTGAATGCAGACCAGTCCATCACTCAAACCAACCTCCCACTCATTAACTCTGTCTAAACTTCCCGTTGCCTCACAAAAGCAAGCAGCCTAATTCAGGAATAGCGCACCACGGACATCAACTCTTCCCACGTCTTCCACCAGAGAAAAAGATAAAAAATGTGTGAGGACATGGACCAACCGAATCATAGAATCACTACAGTGCAGAAGGGGGCCATTTGACCCATCGAGTCTACACCGACAACAATCCCACACAGGCCCTAACCCCAAAGTCCCACATATGTACCCTGCCAATCCCCCAAACATACATATCCCAGGACGCTAATGGGCAGTTAACATGGCCAATCAACCTAACCTGCACATTTTGAACTGTGGGAGAAAACCGCAGCATCCAGAGCAGACCCATGCCGACACGGGTAGAATGTGCAAATTCCACACAGACAGTGATCCAAGCCAGGAATCGAACTCAGGTTCCTGTGAGACAGCAGCGCTAACCATTGTGCACCATGCTGCCGACTAAGGAACAGCTTCTCTGCTGCCATCAGACGTTTGAATGGACCCACATTGCATTAAGATGATCTTTTACAACATCCTAGCTCTGACTGCAACATTACATTCTGCCCTCTCTCCCTCTCTATGTACAGTATGCTTTGTCTGTATGGCACTCAAGCAACAACACTTTTCACTGTATATCCAATGTTATGAAATGCATCAAAGGGTTAGTCATGGCATGAATCAATTCCGGCCTCCCAGATTGCCTGGATACACTGCAGTTCACCTACCTCCCCAACAGGTCCACAGACACCATCTCCCTGGCCCAACACTGAACTCTGTAACACTGTAACTCTGAACATAGAGAAGGAGAGAGTGCAGAATGTAATGTTGGACTCAGAGCTCGGGTGTAGAATAAGATCATCTGAATGCGATGTGGGTCCATTAAAACGTCAGATGGCAGCAGAGAAGAAGCTGTTCTTGAGTCGGCAGCATGGTGGCACAATGGTTAGCACTGCTGTTTCACAGGGACCTGAGTTCGATTCCCGGCTTGGATCACATATTTATTATATGTGAAAATAATAAACCAAATCAAATCAGTCTTTTGCATCTTAAGCTGAATCATCAGCACGATGTGCCCTGGCCTTACCAATCAACTTATGCAGGTTGATGATGTCCACGGGACGGCTGTGATCGAGACTGAATTTACAAGGCTGAATGTGGACATTGGGGAGCTGCGAGAAACTGGACTTGCTCACACTGGATTCTTTCCAGAGGAACACCACACGTTCGTGTAATAGGAGAAATCCCAACAGGCGAGATGTGAGAATGGAACAAAGTTTAAAAAGAAGCTTCACTGGTGCTGATGGAATCCCAGGAATTGAAATGGGATCCCTGATGCTGTGAGGCAGCAGTGCTAACCACTGTGCCATACTGCCATCCTGCAAGGTGCCCTGGAGATATCCAAGATCACGCCCAGGACACCACCATCACCATATCCGTGTTCGGGAAATGATTGGAAAACAATCTGAGGGACAGAATTAATCTCCACTTCGAGAGGTAAGGATTTATGAACAATAGTCAGCGTGCCTTTGACAGGGGGAGATCATGTCTAACAATTCGCTGGAATATATTGAGGAGGTGACTGGATGAGGAGATGAGGGAAGTGCAGTCGATGGAGTCTACGTGTTCTTCAGAAAAGCTTTTGACAAATATGGAAGACTGAACAAGGAAGTGATTCCGATTGGAACCAGGTCAATTTGGTAAATTATATTCAAAATGGCTGAGTGGCAGAGGGTGATGGTGGAAGGTTGTTTGTGTGACTGCAAGCCTGTGTTCAGTGGGGTTCCACAGAGATCGATGTTGGGTCCCTTGCTGTTTGTAGTGTACATTGATGGTCTAGACATGAATGTGTGAGGTGTGATCAGTAAGTTTGCAGATGATACAAAAATTGATGGTGTGGTAAATATTGAGGAGGAAAGCCTTAGATTACAGGAATCATCGAATCCTACAGTGCTGAAGGAGGCCATTCAGCCCATCGAGTCTGCACTGAGCACAATCCCACCCAGGCGATATCCCCTGAACCCCATGCATTTACCCAAGCAATTATCCCTGACAGTAAGTCCAGTATATCCTGGCCAATCCACCAAACCCACAAGTCTTCCGACTGTGGGCGGAAACTGGAGCACCCAGGGGAAACCCATGCAGACACGGGGAGAATGTGCAAACTCCACACAGATGTGGTCCAAGCCAGAAATTGAACACACGTCCCTGGCGCTGTGGGGCAGCAGTGCTAACCACTGCACCACCGTGCTGAGGAAACTGAAAGGCTGGGCAAATGGGCAAATGTAATTTACACCTGACGAATGTGAGGCCATGCATTTGGGACGACTATCCGGGCAAGGAAATGTACCATGTCCGGTCGAGTCTGAGGAAGTGCAGAGGACCAGAATGAATTTGGGCTGCAGATATGTGGATCTCCAAAAGCAGCAAGACAGGTAGATGAGGTGGTTAAGACGACATGTAGGATACTTGCCTTTAGCAGCTGCAGCATAGAATATAAGAGCTGGGAGGTGATGATGGAAGTGTATAAAATGCTGGTTGGACCAGAGCAAGAGAACTGTGTACAGCTCTGGTCATCACACTACAGGAAGGATGTGATTACACTGGAGACGGTGGAGAGGAGATTCACCAGGATGCTGCCTGGGCTGGAGAGTTTCAGCTATGAGGAGAGGCTGGTTAGGCTGGGTTTTTTACCTTAGAGCAGAGACGGCTGGAGGTGGAGTGGGTGTAGTGGGTGGTGGTGGGGAATGCTTTCAGGTGGGGGTGGGGGGGGGGGGAACTGAGTGATATGAACACAATTATGTGGCACACGGATAGGAAGAAACCTTTTCCCTTTAGTAGAGGTGTCAATAACCAGAGGGGCGTGGAGTTAAGGTAAAGGGCAGGTGTTTGTGTGGATTTGAGGGAAAATGTTTCCATCCACAGGGTGATGGGATCTGCAGCTCACGGCCTGAAAGGATGGTAGAAGCGGGAAAAACCACAAGAGGCATTTAGATCAGCAACTCAAACGCCAGAGCATATAATTATTAAACTAGAAAGAGTGCAGAAAAGATTTCCTAGGATGCGACTGGGACTTGATGGATTGAGTTATAAGGATAGGCTGAATAGACTGGGACTTTTTTCTCTGGAGCGTAGGAGGCTGAGGGGTGATCTTCTAGAGGTCTATAAAATAATGAGGGGCACAGATCAGCTCAATAGTCAATATCTTTTCTTAAAGGTAGGGGAGTCTAAAACTAGATGGCACAGGTTTCAGGAGAGAGGGGAAAGATACAAAAGTGTCCAGAGGGGCAATTTTATCACACAGAGGGTGGTGAGTGTCTGGAACGAGCTGCCAGAGGCAGTAGTAGAGGCGGGTACAATTTTATTTTTTAAAAGCGTTTAGATAGTTAAATGGGCACGATGGGTATAGAGGGATATGGGGCAAATGTGGGCAATTGGGATTAGTTTAGGGGTTTAAAAAGAAAGGGCAGCATGGATAAGATGGGCCGAAGGGCCTGTTTCCATTCTGTAAACTCTATGACAAGGCTATGGATCGAGTGCTGGAAAATGGGATTGTATTGGATAGGTGTTTGATGACCAGTTCAGACATAATGGTCGAAGGGCCTCATTTTGTGCTGTTAAAACTCGATGGCTGTTGGACCACCCACAGCAGTGGCCCCATCACTTGCAGCTCTCACAGCGCTGGCTGGGATACCCACTACCTCCCAAACCTATCTGGTTGCAAATGCGCAATTGCAGCCAGCAGTGAGCTGCCTGGTCTGAGAGAGACATCTGTCAGCTCTCTGCTGCTGCAGCTCGCTTCAACACAGCAGCTGCCCCCAGGTAGTCCGGGGGTCCTCAGCTCTTTCTGAGCAGCCCCCGACCAGATATAGACCCAGCCCCCTCCCCACCACCTGGACCAATCACCGCCCCTTCCCCCACACCAATTGCATGCAGAGTGTCAGCAGGGCACGCCTCCTTAACCCACTGTGCAGGCAGAGAGGCAGCAAGATCCCCCTCCCTACCCCACTGTGCAGGCAGAGAGGCAGCAAGACCCCCTCCCTACCCCACTGTGCATGCAGAGAGGCAGCGAGACCCCTCCCTACCCCACTGTGCATGCAGAGAGGCAGCAAGATCCCCCTCCCTACCCCACTGTGCAGGCAGAGAGGCAGCAAGACCCCCTCCCTACCCCACTGTGCATGCAGAGAGGCAGCGAGACCCCTCCCTACCCCACTGTGCATGCAGAGAGGCAGTGATGCCCCCCTCCCTACCCCACTGTGCATGCAGAGAGGCAACCAGACCCCCTCCCCACCCCACTGTGTATGTAGAGAGGCAGCGAGACCCCCTCCCTACCCCGCTGTGCATGCAGAGAGGCAGTGAGACCCCCTCCCTACCCCACTGTGCATGCAGAGAGGCAGCGAGACCCCCACACTACCCCCACTGTGCATGCAGAGAGGCAGCGAGACCCCCTCCCTACCCCACTGTGCATGCAGAGAGGCAGCGAAACCCCCTCCCTACCCCACTGTGCATGCAGAGAGGCAGTGATGCCCCCCTCCCTGCCTCCACCAATCACGTTCGATGTGGCAGCGAGACCCCCTTCCTACCCCAATGTGCATGCAGAGAGGCAGTGATGCCCCCCTCCTTACCAACACCAATCACATGCAGAGTGGCAGCGGGGACCACCCCACCCCACAGACAGCGGGCAGTGTGGTAACGGCACCCTCTCCCACCCAGCAACTACGTTCAGAGTCGGCCCCGCTACCTTCAGGCTCCGCCCCTGTAGACCACGCCACCTCATGCCCCACTCCCTGGTACTGCCCGGTGGGCATTGCCCAAGGGGCACCTACCTTTGCCCTCGACCTTGCCCGGTGTCCTCAATGGCCTTCAGTTCTCCCGGCGAGGTCATCATGACTCGTCCTCATACATGTGGCCAGCTGTTTTCCTCACCGGACCCAACCTCTCCCGGTGAGGCTGCAAAGGCAAGTGTGGCGCACAATTCCATCCCAGGCTCGATAATTTCATTTAAATTTGTTTTAAAATAGATTGAAATAATTTATTCAGCCTCTTGCCGGAAATGGGCAGGAGACTGAATCCGCTGTTTATCCATTGCCGGTGAAGGTTGCAAGAGGTGAGAAATGGGACGTGGACCTGAGTTCCAGGCTGTCACGCGGTTTTACTTGATCACCCCACCATCAATGGACAGGGAGTAGCTGTTATCCTGCCCCCCTATCGTGTGTGTGTTGCGTGTGTCTATATTGTCTGTACCAGTGTGCATGTGTGTTTGTGCGTGTTTGTGTGTGAGCAACAGAGTACCTGACGAGTGTTCCTAAGTGTGCGTTATTCTGGAGTGTTGCAGCAATTTTGGTTCTTGAATTTGTGTGAGTGGGAGTATCTAAATCTGATTGCTTCTATCAACAAATGTGTGTATTAATGTATGTGTGTTTGGGTGTGTCTGTGTGTTTGTATTCCTGTTGCTCTCGGAGAGCTTGTGGTGGCACAGGGGATAGCATTGCTGCCTCACAGCACCAGAGGTCCTGGTTCAATTGCAGGTTTGGCCACTGTCTGTGCAGATTCTGCATGTTCTCCCCATGTCTGCGTGAGTTTCCTCCGAGTGCTCCAGTTTCCTCCCACTATCTGAAAGTTGTGCTGGTTGGGTGCATTGGCCGTGCTAAATTTTCCCTCAGTGTACCTGAACAGGCACTGGAGTGTGGTGACTCGGGGATTTTTATAGTAACTTCATTGCAATGTTAATGTTCGCATACTTGTGACAATGATGAATAAATTTCAAATTTAATGAAATATGTTTTCTCTCTGTGAGATCCTGCTGTGCAGATATGACCAATAAAATTAATTCTGTGGCCTGGTGATTGGGTGGGTGAACTGGTGTTATATGCAGAGGGTGAAAAGGATTCTGTCTCAATATTTTACGCACGAAGGAATAGTGTTTGAGGTCACATGTCTATGGAAAGTCACAGCACTCAGAAGACATCCCAGCCCATAGACCCTGAGACAATTGTCAGTGGCTGAAAGAATTAATAACCGGATACAGAGATTCAACAAGAGCAGCAAACCCAGTACAGGAAATGACAAGAAAATCAATACAGTTAAACAGCCTTTCTAGAATTAGGAACTGGACCCAGGGGACGGGCCTTTCCAGCCTCACTCTTCCCCAAGCTGCAAAATCCCACCCGTGTTCAACAGACCTTCCCATTCTCCGCCCCTCGCCTGCTCCGATTCCCGTGGCGGTCGGGCCGGACCAATTCCAGCCAGAGACTTACCCGGAACACCAACAATCGCCAGGAGGGGATAGTAAAAACATTGAATCACCCTCAGTAGATATTCAATCCGAACAGCTGATGTCATCCACCAATAATCAGCAGTAAACTGAGAAATCCAATAGAATAAACTCCTGTCCTTGGTTGGAACATTCCGGTTCATTGTTCCCAGATTCCGATCCATTGTTGCAAGATTCCAATCCATTGTTCCCAGATTCTGATCCATTGTCGTAACATTCCAATCCATTGTTCCCAGATTCTGATCCATTGTTGGAAGACTCCAATCCATTGCTCCCAGATTCTGATCTCTCCTCTCCCTCCCTCTCTCTCCACAGCCGCTGATCTCTGTTGGTGTCGGAGTTGCCGCTCCCGCTGACTCAATGGGACAACACATTGAACGTAATCCCTTATTAATAGAAGAGGGAAATCCCTCCAGGCACACTAATCGGATCCATGGAGACTCACATCAATTCCAGTCACTAAACAAACAGCTTCACTTAACCCCCTTCAATCCAACACTTTTTATCCCCAACGTAGAACAGTTACAGCCTCGATGGGGTGTTGAGGGTCAGGGAGGTATGGAAAGTTGGAAATAATGTAGGGTCAATATTAATTCGATATAGCAGAGATCACTCTGCTAGCGTTAATTTTGAGACGACGAGAATACAAAAGCAGGGGTGTACTGCTGAGGGTTTATAAGACACTGGCCTGACCGCATTCACAATATTGTCAGCAATTTTGGTCCCCGTATCTAAGGAAGGATGTGCTGGCCTTGGAGAGGGTCCAGAGCAGGTTCACAAGAATGATCCGGGGAATGAAAGACTTGACGCATGAGGAGCGTCTGATGTCTGGGGGTCCACACTCGATGCAGTTTGGAAGTATGAGGAAGGGGATAACATTGAAACTTACAGAATAATGAAAGGCCTGGATAGAGTGCACTTGGGGAAGATGTTTCCATTAGTCGGGGAGACTTGGACCCGAGGGCACAGGCTCAGAGGGAAGGGACGGCCCTTTAGAAATGTGATGTGGAGATGGCGGTGTTGGACTGGGGTGTGCGCAGTAAGAAGTCTCACAACACCAGTTTCCCACTCACCTGATGAAGGAGCAGCGTTCCGAAAGCTCGTGATTCGAAATAAAGCTGTGGGACTTTAAACTGCTACCGTGAGACTTCTTACTTCAGAACTGAGACGAGGAGGAATTTCTTCAGCCAGAAGGTGGTGAATCTGTGGAATTCATTGCCACACAAGGCTGTGGAGGCCAGATCATTGAATGTATTTAATAAAGAGATAAATAGGTTCTTGACTGGTACAGCGATCAAGGGTGACGGGGAGAAAGCAGGAGAATGGGTTTGAGAAACTTATCAGCCAGAATTGAATGGTGCAGCCGGCTCGACGGGCCCAATGGCCTCATTCTGCTCTTATATCTTATTGTCTTCTGGGTATCATGGTCGTGGTTTTTAGATGAAGTTAACGTCAATCAGGGTTGATATCGTCTGCTTAATGCAGGTTGTAGCAGATCTTATGTACAGCTCATGGACAGAACAATATTAGTATAGGACTTCACACGGATCAATCTCTCAGCATTACGTACAGTACAGTCTTAGCTCGAGTCATCAGATAGAACTATCTCTCAGTGTTATGTACAGTACAATCTGAGGCTTCAGATAGAACTATCTCTCAGTGTTATGTACAGTACAATCTGAGGCTTCAAATAGAACTATCTCTCAGTGTTATGTACAGTACAATCTGAGGCTTCAGATAGAACTATCTCTCAGTGTTCTGTACAGTACAATCTGAGGTTTCAGATAGAACTATCTCTCAGTGTTATGTACAGTACAATCTGAGGCTTCAGATAGAACTATCTCTCAGTGTTATGTACAGTGCAATCTGAGGCTTCAGATAGAACTATCTCTCAGTGTTATGTACAGTACAATCTGAGGCTTCAGATAGAACTATCTCTCAGTGTTATGTACAGTACAATCTGAGGCTTCAGATTGAACTATCTCTCAGTGTTATGTACAGTACAATCTGAGGCTTCAGATAGAACTATCTCTCAGTGTTACGTACAGTACAAGCTGAGGCTTCAGATAGAACTATCTCTCAGTGTTATGAACAGTACAATCTGAGGCTTCAGATAGAACTATCTCTCAGTGTTATGTACAGTACAATCTGAGGTTTCAGATAGAACTATCTCTCAGTGTTATGTACAGTACAATCTGAGGCTTCAGATAGAACTATCTCTCAGCGTTATGTACAGTACAATCTGAGGCTTCAGATAGAACTATCTCTCAGTGTTATGTACAGTACAATCTGAGGCTTCAGATAGAACTATCTCTCAGTGTTATGTACAGTACAATCTGAGGCTTCAGATAGAACTATCTCTCAGTGTTACGTATTTTATTATTAAATTTATCATTTTATTACCCAGAACTGAAGAGTCCCTTCTGCTGGATGAACATGGAATATCGAGGGGGGTGGGGTGTTTATTTGCGGTGGGGGTGAGGGTAGGGCCTGTGGGGCTGTCCCATACAGGGCACCGTCTGCGCCTTTAAAATAAAATCCAAAGTTACAAGAGTTTTTTCCCCTCCTCATGTTTTCATTGTAACTATGATCGGATGTCAGTGATTGGAATCAGTTTGTCAGATGGTAGCAGGCACAGCACAATTCTCCAGTAGAATAGGCCTTCTGGACAATCGCCGGGTAAACCCTTAACTATCAGGGGCGCAACAAGTACGATAATACCCAGCCCCCCCCTTCCCATTACCAGACAGCACCAACCCCCCTACACCGCCCTCCAGCCCATGCTTCAACCTATTACTAATTAAAACTGTGTCTGTCTCCTCAAATTTACCATGTCCCAGCATCCACCGCACTCCGAGTTAATGAATTCCACAGATTCACCACCCATTGAGAGAAGTAATCTCTCCCCATGTCTGTTTTAAATCTGCTGCCCCTTTCCCGTAAGATGCCCTACATTGTTCTACACTGTGATTCCTGATAGGCTGCTTTATACCACTCCCACTACAGTGGCACAGTGGTTAGCACTGCTGCCTCACAGCGACAGGGACCTGGGTTCGATTCCCGGCTCGGGTCACTGTCTGTGTGGAGTCTGCACGTTCTCCCCGTGTCTGCATGAGCTTTCTCCGGGCGCTCCGGTTTCCTTCCAAAGTCCCATAGAAGTGCTCGTGAGGTACATTGGCCATGCTAAATACGCCCTCAGTGTTAACCAAACAGGCGCCGGAGTGTAGCAACTGTGGGATTTTCACAGTAACTTCATTGCAGTGTTGATGTAAGCCTACTTGTGACACGAATAAATAACCTTTATACTTATTGACTGATGCTTGAGTGTTAAACCTCCCGATACAATCAGCACTTGTTTACACTGCAAAAACAATCCCATTCCAAGAGATACATGGGAGAGTGAACATCGAAGGGCCTGTTCCTCTGCAGCACTTTTCTTTGTTCTTAAGGCATAAATATCTTTAAGCATGTTGATTTTGAAATAATTTTATCCAAGATTTAACATAAATCTGTCTTCTTCACATCAGGTTATGGATCTGACTTTTATGGTAAGAAAAACATCATTCAGTTCAGTTCCTGTTGTTCAACTCCTCCAAAACAGTCATGGGGGCGATGGGTTATTCACTCAGACATTTCCCTAAGATGCTTTTAATGTGACAATCCTTGGAAATTTAAACAGATAGTGAAAAAATCATGACAGTTCAATGAATCCGATCACATTGTAGAATGGCAAGACTAATATAACCTGCTGCCTGGCTAATTGGATTAGCTCTGCTGCCTCACAGCACCAGGGACACAGGTTCGATTCCCGGCTTGCCTCACTGTCTGTGCGGAGTCTGCATGTTCTCCCCATGTCTGCATGGGTTTCCTCCGGCTGCTCCGGTTTCCTCCCACAGTCTGAAAAACGTGCTGTTAGGTGGATTGGCAATGGTAAAGTGTCCTTAGTGTCCACCGATGTACTGGATCGGTGGATTGGCCATTCCACATTGCCCCTTAGTGTCTACAGATGTACTGGATAGAACATAGAACATAGAACATTACAGCGCAGTACAGGCCCTTCGGCCCTCGATGTTGCGCCGACCAGTGAAACCAATCTAAAGCCCCTCTAAAATTCACTATTCCAATATCATCCATATGTTTATCGATGGCCCTTCGATGTTCACTCTCCCATGTATCTCTTGGAATGGGATTGTTTTTGCAGTGTAAACAAGTGCTGATTGTATCGGGAGGTTTAACACTCAAGCATCAGTCAATAAGTATAAAGGTTATTTATTCGTGTCACAAGTAGGCTTACATCAACACTGCAATGAAGTTACTGTGAAAATTTGAATGCTCTTAATGTTGACGAGTCCACTACTGCTGCAGGCAGGGCATTCCACGCCCTTACTACTCTCTGAGTGAAGAACCTACCTCTAACGTCTGTCCTATGTCTCTCACCCCTCAATTTAAAGCTATGTCCCCTCGTGCTAGCCAACACCATCCGAGGAAAAAGGCTCTCACTATCCACCCTATCTAATCCTCTGATCATCTTGTATGCCTCTATTAAGTCACCTCTTAACCTTCTCTCTAACGAAAACAACCTCAAGCCCCTCAGCCTTTCCTCATACGATTTTCCCACCATACCAGGCAACATCCTGGTAAATCTCCTCTGCACCCTTTCCAACACTTCCACATCTTTCCTATAATACGGCGACCAGAACTGTACGCAATACTCCAAATGCGGCCGCAACAGAGTTTTGTAGAGTTGCAGCATGACCTCCTGGCTCCGAAACTCAATCCCTCTACCAATAAAAGCTAACACACCGTACGCCTTCTTAACAACCCTATCAACCTGGGTGCCAACTTGCAGGGATCTATGCATATGGACTCCCAGATCCCTCTGTTCATCCACACTACCAAGTATCTTACCATTAGCCCAGTACTCTGTATTCCTGTTACTCCTTCCAAAGTGATTCACCTCACACTTTTCCGCATTAAACTCCATTTGCCACCTCTCAGCCCAGCTCTGCAGCTTATCTATGTCCATCTGTAACCTGCCACTTCCCTCCGCACTGTCTACAACTCCACCGACTTTAGTGTCATCCGCAAATTTACTAATCCATCCTTCCACGCCCTCATCCAGGTCATTAATAAAAATGACAAACAGCAGTGACCCAAAAACAGATCCTTTTGGTACACCACTAGTAACTGAACTCCAGGATGAACATTTCCCATCAACCACCACCCTTTGTTTTCTTACAGCTAGCCAATTCCTGATCCAAACCACTAAATCACCCTCAATCCCATGTGTCCGTATTTTCTGCAAAAGCTTACCATGGGGAACCTTATCAAACGCTTTGCTGAAATCCATATACACCACATCAACCGCTTTACCCTCATCCACCTCTTTGGTCACCTTCTCAAAGAACTCAATAAGGTTTGTGAGGCACGACCTACCCTTCACAAAACCGTGCTGACTATCCCTAATCAAATTATTCCTTTCAAGGTGATCAGAAATCCTATCTCTTATAATCCTTTCCAATACTTTGCCCACAACAGAAGTAAGGCTCACCGGTCTATAATTACCAGGGTTGTCCCTACTCCCCTTCTTGAACAAGGGGACAACATTTGCTATCCTCCAGTCTTCTGGCACTGTTCCTGTAGACAATGGCGACACAAAGATCAAAGCCAAGGGCTCTGCAATCTCCTCTCTAGCCTCCCAGAGAATCCTAGGATAAATCCCATTCGGCCCAGGGGACTTATCTATTTTTACCCTTTCCAGAATTGCTAACACCTCCTCCTTATGAACATCAATCCCATCCAGTCCAACAGCCTGCACCTCATATTTATCAAGGACGCGTAGTAGCTGTTCCTTGAACAAGTTCCACATTACAATTGTGCCCATCCCCTGCAGTTTCCTTCCCCAACCTATGCCAGCTAAATCTCGCCTAATCGCATCATAATTTCCTTTCCCCCAGCTATAACTCTTGCCCTTTGGTATATACCTATCCTTTTCCATTGCTAAAGTAAACGTAATCGAATTGTGGTCACTGTCACCAAAGTGCTCACCTACCTCCAAATCTAACACCTGGCCTGGTTCATTACCCAGTACCAAATCCAATGTGGCCTCGCCTCTTGTTGGTCTATCTACATCCAGTGTCAGGAAGCCTTCCTGCACACATTGGACAAAAACCGACCCCTCTAAAGTACTCGAACTATAGCTTTTCCAGTCAATATTTGTAAAGTTAAAGTCCCCCAGTACGACTACCCTGTTACTTTCGCTCCTATCCAAAATCATCTTTGCAATCTTTTCCTCTACATCTCTGGAACTTTTCGGAGGTCTATAAAAAACTCCCAACAGGGTGACCTCTCCTTTCCTGTTTCTAACCTCAGCCCAAACTAGCTCAGTAGACGAGTCCTCATCAAATGTCCTTTCTGCCACCGTAATACTGTCCTTGACTAACAATGCCACACCTCCCCCTCTTTTACCACCTTCCCTGCACTTACTGAAACATCTAAACCCCGGAACCTGCAACAACCATTCCTGTCTCTGCTCTATCCATGTCTCCGAGATGGCCACAACATCGAAATCCCAGGTACCAACCCATGCTGCAAGCTCACCCACCTTATTCCGGATGCTCCTGGCGTTGAAGTATGCACATTTCAAACCGCCTGCCTGCCTGCCAGTACACTCCTGCGACTCTGAAACCTCATCCATGACCTCACTACTCTCAACCTTCTGTACACCGGAGCTACAATTCAGGTTCCCCCCCCCCCCCCGCTGAATTAGTTTAAACTCTCCCGAAATGCATTAGCAAATTTCCCCCCCAAGATATTAGTACCCCTCTGGTTCAAGTGCAGACCATCCTGTTTGTAGAGGTCCCACCTACCTAGGGGCGGCACGGTAGCACAATGGTTAGCACTGCTGCTTCACAGCTCCAGGGACCTGGGTCGATTCCCGGCTTGGGTCACTGTCTGTGTGGAGTTTGCACATTCTCCTCGTGTCTGCGTGGGTTTCCTCCGGGTGCTCCGGTTTCCTCCCACAGTCCAAAGATGTGCGGGTTAGGTTGATTGGCCATGCTAAAAAAAATTGCCCTTAGTGTTCTGAGATGCATAGGTTACAGGGATTAGTGGGTAAAATATGTAGGGATATGGGGGTAAGGCCTGGGTGGGTTTGTGGTCGGTGCAGACTCGATGGGCCGAATGGCCTCTTTCTGTACTGTAGGGTTTCTATGATTTCTATGATTTCTTCTACCCCAGAAAGTGCCTCAATTGTCCAGGTATCTGAATCCCTCCCTCCTGCACCATCCCTGTAACCACGTGTTCAACTGCTCTCTCTCCCTATTCCTCTCCTCACTATCACGTGGCACGGGTAACAAACCAGAGATAACAACTCTGTTTGTTCTAGCCCTAAGCTTCCACCCTAACTCCCTGAATTTCTGCCTTACATCCCCATCCCTTTTCCTACCTATGTCTTGAGTGCCTATGTGAACCACAACTTGGGGCTGGTCCCCCTCCCCCTTAAGGGTATCGAAAACACGATCCGAGACATCGCGGACTCTGGCTCCTGGGAGGCAACACACCAACCGCGAGTCTCTCTCATTCCTGCAGAATCTCCTATCCGTCCCTTTAACAATGGAGTCCCCAATGACTAATCCTCTACTTCTCTCCCCGCTTCCCTTCTGAGCCACAAGGACAGACTCTGAGCCAGTGACCTGTACACCATGGCTTACCCCTGCTAAGCCGTCTACCCCAACAGCATCCAAAAGTGTACTATCCCCAATTTCTACGACATTTTTTGTTTCTCCCCCAACTTGGATGGCTCCCTGTACCTTGGTGCTGGATAGGTGGATGGGCCATTCTACATTGCCCCTTAGTGTCCACATATGTGCAGGTTAGGTGGATCGGCCATTCTACATTGCCCCTTAGTGTCCACAGATGTACTGGATAGGTGGATTGGCCATTCTACATTGCCCCTTAGTGTCCACAGATGTACTGGATAGGTGGATTGGCCATTCTACATTGCCCCCTAGTGTCCACAGATGTGCAGGTTAGGTGGATTGGCCATTCTACATTGCCCCTTAAAATCCACAGATGTCCGGGATAGCTGGATTGGCCATGCTAATTGCCCCTTAGTGTCCACAGATGTGCGGGTTAGGTGGATTGGCCATGCTAATTGCCCCTTACTGTCCAAAGATTTGCAGCTCAGGTGAATTGGTCATGCTAAATTTAGCACTCATACCACGATGAATCATAGAATTCTAGTGCAGAAGGAGGCCATTCAGCTCATCGAGTCTGCACCGGCCACAATGCCATCCAGACCCTGTCCCTGCAACCCCATGCATTTACCCTAGCTAGTCTCCCTGACAATAAGGGCAATTTAGCATGGCCAATCCACCGAACCTGCATATCTTTGGACTGTGGGAGGAAACCGGAGCACCCGGAGGAAACCCACGCAGACACGGGGAGAACGTGCAAACTCCACACAGACAGTGGCCCGAGGCCAGGAATCGAACCCGGGTCCCTGGCGCTCTGACACCCCACGAAGTATCAATCTATTTCTGAATATCAAGATTTATTAATGTTGGAGGTACAGAGTGTGAGCAGAATAAGAAGATTTTAGGGCACCTTCGTGTTGAGCTGGGTCAGAGAACGGGGCTTTAAACATTTGAATTCAGTTTGTAAAATCTGGAAATAAGTCAGTGAAAATAGCGGTGAAGTTGATGGGTTGTTGTAAAAACCTGACCAGTTCACTGATGTACTTCGGGAGAGGTGCTGACCCAGGCTCAGCTCTACGTGACTCCAGCCCCACACCAATGTGGTTGACTCAACTGTCCTCTGAAGTGACTGAGTAAGCCCTGTGGTTGTAAGAAAGCTCCAACGATGAATTTCCAAGGATGGACACTAAAGTCAGCAATGCCCACACACTGAGAATGAACAATACTGATTTTGGCACGACACGTCGGTTATGTTACACAACACTAAGGGCCTCATGGTCTGATTTGCCAGCGGGATAAAGCCTCAGAACAGCAGGTTGTGTAGTGTCCAAACATGTGCAGGTTGGGTGGATTGGCCATGCTGAATTGCCCCTTAGTGTCCAAAGATGAGAAGGAGAGGTGGATTAACCATGCTAACTTGCCCCTTAGTGTCCAAAGATCTGGAGGATCGGTTGATTGGCCATGTTAAATTGCCTTAACGGCGCGAAAACTTTGTAAAGTCAGGTGTGAGGCGATTAGTACAATCCGTGCAGATGTCCACTTTACCAAGGCCCGAAAATGGCCACGATCCGAACCGCGCCCGAAATGGGTGATGCATTTAAATTGACTTAATGAGCTGGATGCCCAATCTTACCTGCATTTCCCCCCTTACCATCGCGTTCGCCCGTCCAGATTCGGCGCGGAACAGATGTGCTCGGGAAAGGTCTGTTTCGGGCAGTCCAGCTCTGAGGAGGTAAGATCAGAGCTTCTGGCGGCTCTCTGACTCAGATCAGTGGTGGGGGGAAAGGGGGGTGGGGGTGCGGGAGGCCGGAGGTGGATCAGATCATTCTCTGGTCATGGGGGGAGGGGAGGGAGGTGGATCAGATCATTCTCTGGTGAAGGGGGCAGGGGTGTGAGGGTTGCCGTTGCCATTCTGCGGGTGATCGGTGGGGGGGGGGGGGGGGGTCGCGATCGGTCTGGGTAGTGGGGGAGGTGGGTGTAAAGGGGGATAGTTATGTTGTGGGGTGGGGCGATGTCTGTGGGGGCCATCACTCCCACTTTTCGCTCCCAGGTCACTTTATCCGCTTGTTGCTGCCCGGGAGCGATGTGACAGGGGCGCCCATTTCAGATGTATTTCTCACTGCGCACGCGCAGTTCAGAGCTCCGATCGGAGATGCAGCGTTTCGAGAGCGAGAAGCCCCGCCCACAGAGCGATTCAGACTCACTATGTTTTTTCCAGGGTAAGTGCGTATGGGCCCCCCGGAGAACAGATTTCCAAGTCGGATCTGAATTGCGTCCAGATTCAGCGCTTGGAATCAAAATGGTAAAATCGGGCCCTTAGTGTACAAAGGTGTACAGGTTCGGGGGATTGGCCATGCTAAATTGCCCCTTAGTATCCAAAGACATGCTGGTCAGGTGCATTGGCCATGCTAAATTCTCCCTCAGTACATGCGAACAGGTGCCGGAGTGTGGCGACTTGGGGATTTTCACAGTCGATTCATAGAGATTTACAGCATGGAAACAGGCCCTTTGGCCCAACTTGTCCACACATCCCCGTTTTCACCAATAAGCTCGCCCCAATTGCCTGCATTTGGCCCATATCCCTTTATACCCATAGAAATCATAGAATCCCTCATGTGCAGAAGGAGGCCATTTGGCCCATCGTGTCTGCACCAATCACAATCCCACCCAGACCCTATCCCTGTAACCCCACCCATTTATCATGCTCGTCCACCTGACACTAAGGGGCAATTTGCTATGGCCAATCAACCTAACCTGCTCACCTTTGGACGGTGGAAGGGAACTGGAGCACCCGGAGGAAACCCACGCAGACACGGGGAGAATGTGCATACTCCACACAGACAGAGACCTGAGGCTGGAATTGAACCCGGGTCCCTGCCGCTGTGAGGCAGCAATGCTAACCACTGTGCCACCGTGCAGCCCATCTTACCCATGTAACTGTCTAAATGCTTTTTGAAAGGTAAAATTGTACCCGCCTCCACTACTGCCTCTGGCAGCTCGTTTGCAACAAGTGACTTTTCAACAAAATTAACTTAATTGCAGAGTTAATATAAGCCTACTTGTGACCAATAAATAAACTTTAATCTGTAAACATCTTTGATGAACAGTAAGATAAAAGCAAAATACCGCGGATGCTGGAATCTGAAATAAAAACAGGAAATGCTGGAAAAACTCAGCAGGTCCGACAGCATCTGTGGGGAGAGAATAGAGCAAATGTTTCAACTCTGGATGACCCTTCGTCAGACTCAAAGCGTTGTCTCTATTCTCTCTTCTGTCTGTGTGGAGTTTGCACATTCCCTCCGTGGCTGTGTGGGTTTCCTCCGGGTGCTCCGGTTTCCTTCCGCAGTCCAAAGATCTGCAGGTTAGGTGGATCGACCATGATAAATCGCCACTTAGTGTCAGGGGGACTAGCAGGGTAAATATGTGGGGTTACGGGGATAGGGCCTGGGTGGGATTGTTGTTGGTGTAGGCTCGATGGGCCAAATGGCATCCTTCTGCACTATAGGGATTCTATGATTCACAGATGCTGTCAGACCTACTGAGATTTTCCAGTATTTCCTGTTTTTGATAAAGTTATACCTCCCAAAGTGAACAGACAGTGGAAACAGAAGGTCCCTTATTTCATAACAAAATGGCGATTCTCGAACCACTGCCCAGAATCGACAGTCAGAAAAGGAACTTTGCTGTTAAATTAAAGTACTGTGTTCAGTGACGCACGTTAAAATAATCTGGGTCAAATACCTTCAATTCACAATATTGATTACACAATAATGGTTACACAATACTGATTACACAATACTGATTACACAACATTGATTACACAACATTGATGACACAACATTGATTACACAACATTGATTACACAATACTGATTACACAACATTGATTACACAACATTGATTACACAATATTGATTACACAATACTGATTACACAACATTGATTACACAACATTGATTACACAACATTGATTACACAATACTGATTACACAACATTGATTACACAACATTGATTACACAATATTGATTACACAACATTGATTACACAATATTACAAAGAACAAAACAACACAGGAACAGGTCCTTCGGCCCTCCAAGTCCGCGCCACTCCCTGGTCCGAACTAGACCATTCTTTTGTATCCCTCCATTCCCACTCCGTTCATGTGGCTCACCAGATAAGTCTTAATGGTTCCCAGTGTATCCGCCTCCACCACCTTGCCCGGCAGCGCATTCCAGGCTCCCACCACCCTCTGTGTAAAATACGTCCTTCTGATATCCGTGTTAAACCTTCCCCTCCTTCACCTTGAACCTATGACCCCTCGTGAACGTCACCACCGGCCTGGGAAAAAGCTTCCCACCGTTCACCCTAACTATGCAAAGAGCAAAGAACAGTACAGCACAGGAAACAGGCCCTTCGGCCCTCCAAGCCTATGCCGCTCCTTGGTCCAACTAGACCAATCGTTTGTATCCCTCCATTCCCAGGCTGCTCATGTGAATATCCAGGTAAGTCTTAAACGATGTCAGCGTGCCTGCCTCCACCACCCTACTTGGCAGCGCATTCCAGGCCCCCACCACCCTCTGTGTAAAAAACGTCCCTCTGATGTCTGAGTTATACTTCGCCCCTCTCAGCTTGAGCCCGTGAGCCCTCGTGATCGTCACCTCCGACCTGGGAAAAAGCTTCCCACTGTTCACCCTATCTATACCTTTCATAATTTTATACACCTCGATTACGTTACCCCTCATCCTCGGTCTTTCCAGTGAGAACAACCTCAGTTTACCTAATTTCCCCTCATAACTAAGCCCTTCATACGAGGCAACATCCTGGTCAACCTCCTCTGCACTCTCTCTAAAGCCTCCACGTCCTTCTGGTAGTGTGGCGACCAGAACTGGGCGCAGTATTCCAAATGCGGCCGAACCAACGTTCTATACAACTGCAACATCAGACCCCAACTTTTATACTCTATGCCCCATCCTATGAAGGCAAGCAAGCCATATGCCTTATTCACTACCTTCTCCACCAGTGACGTCACCTTCAAGGATCTGTGGACTTGCACACCCAGGTCCCTCTGCGTATCTAGACCCTTTATTGTTCTGCCATTTATCGTATAGCTCCTCCCTACGTTAGTTCTACCAAAATGCATCACTTCGCATTCATCTGGATTGAACTCTATCTGCCATTTCTTTGCCCAAATTTCCAGCCTATCTATATCCTTCTGTAGCCTCTGACAATGTTCCTCACTATCTGCAAGTCCAGCCATTTTCGTGTTGTCCGCAAAGTTACTGTTCACCCCAGTTACACCTTCTTCCAGATCGTTTATATAAATCACAAACAGCAGAGGTCCCAATACAGAGCCCTGCGGAACACCACTAGTCACAGGCATCCAGCCGGAAAAAGACCCTTCCACTACCACCCTCTGTTTTCTGTGATCAAGCCAGTTCTCCACCCATCTAGCCACCTCCCCCTTTATCCCATGAGATACAACCTTTTGCACCAACCTACTATGAGGGACTTTGTCAAACGCTTTACTAAAGTCCAGATAGACGACATCCACGGCCCTTCCCTCGTCAACCATTCTCGTCACTTCTTCAAAAACCTCCACCAGTTTAGTGGGACATGACCTCCCTCGCACAAAACCATGCTGACTATCGCTTTCGTTAATGAGTTTATTCCTTTCTAAATGCGCATACATCCCATCTCTAAGAATCTTCTCCAACAACTTCCCTACCACAGACGTCAGGCTCACCGACCTATAATTTCCTGGGTTATCCTTCCTACCCTTCTTAAATAACGGGACCACATCAGCTATCCTCCAATCCTCTGGGACCTCACCTGTGTCCAGTGACGAGACAAAGATTTGCGTCAGAGGCCCAGCGATTTCATCTTTCGTCTCCGTGAGCAGCCTTGGATAGATTCCATCAGGACCTGGGGATTTGTCAGTCTTTATATTCCTCCCTTGTAATGGAGATTTTCTCCAATGGGTCAACACTCCCCTCCGAGACACTCCGAGTCAACACATCCCTCTCCTTTGCGAATGCCGATGCAAAGTATTCATTTAGTATCTCCCCTACCTCCTTGGGGTCTGAAGCATAATTCCCCACTTTTGTCCCTGAGAGGTCCGATTTTTTCCCTGACAACCCTTTTGTTCCTAACGTATGAATAAAATGCCTTGGGATCCTCCTTAATCCTGTCTGCCATGACATTTCGTGACCCCTTTTTGCCCTTCTAATTCCTCGTTTGAGTTCTTTCCGACTTTGTATTCCTCCGGAGCTCCCTCTGTTTTTAGCTGCCTGGACCTAACGTACGCCTCTCTTTTCTTTTTCACCAATCCCTCAATTTCCCTGGTTATCCATGGTTCTCGATTCCTACCTTTCCTATCCTTCTTTTTTACAGGCACATGCCTATCCTGCAGCCCTATCAAATGTTCCTTAAAAGACTCCCACATGCCAGATGCGGATTTACCCTCAAACAGCCTCTCCCAATCAACAGCTGCCAATTTCTGCCTAATCCCACTAAAGTTAGCCTTCCCCCAATCCAACACCTTACCCTTGGGACACCACTCATCCTTTTCCATCACTATCCTGAAGCTAACAGAATTGTGGTCACTATTTGCCACATGTTCCCCTACCGAAACTTTGAAGACCTGACCGGGCTCATTCCCCAGTACTAGGTCCAGTATAGCCCCCTCTCTAGTCGGGCTATCTACATATTGTTCCAAAGAACCTTCCTGTACACATTTTACAAATTCCTCCCCATTCCGACTCCCAGCCCTACGCGATTTCCAGTCTATACCAGGGAAATTGAAGTCTCCCACTACAACAACCCTATTTTTCCTGCACCTATCCATTATCTCCTGACATATCCGTTCTTCCACTTCCCTTGGGCTGTTGGGGGGCCTGTAGTATACCCCCAACATAGTGACAGCTCCCTTCCTGTTTCTGAGCTCCACCCAGAGTGACTCGTTACACGACCCCTCTGAATTGTCCTCCCTCTGCACCGCTGTAATGTGCTCTCAAACTAATACTGCTACTCCCCCACCTCTTTTGGTCCCTCCTCTGTCTCGCCTAAAACACTTGTACCCCGGAATATTCAGAATATTGATTACACAACATTGATTATACAACATTAATTACACAATACTGATTGTACAATAGTTATTGCACAATATTGATTTCACAACATTGCTTACACAATACTGATTACACAATATTGATTATACAACATTCAGACAGACAGTGAAGAAATATAAACGGCATCATAATCTCTGTAAACTACTCAGTTTCCTTTAATTGACTGGTACTGGAGTGTGAAAAGACTACAATGTGACCAGCACATATTCACTTAGCAAAAGCGAGTCACAATCTAAGAGATGAATCTTAAAGAGTGCATTATACATGCTGAATTCCAAGATCACAGCATTCCCGTGAACCATCGAACCCACGGCAGTGCAGAAGGAGGCCCTACGGCCCATCGAGTCTGCACCGACTCTCTGACAGAGCATCTTATCTGCATTGGAATGATCCGGGTACATGTTTTCTTTTAAGACCAAAGTTAATATTTAAATGTGAAGACCTGAACGCCTCTCAATGCACAAATATTGTTCGTTTCAACATCATTTCCTGCAAACTTTAACATAAATCTGTTTGTTCTGTATCAGGATATGTCCCTAAATATTACAGTGAGGATAACAAACTTCATTGAACTTTTTGCCATTCATCTCCTCCAATCAATTCGTGAGGTGATTGATTAAGCGCTAAAATAATTCACTCAGTTTGTTTCAAGCTTGAGAATACTTGAAACATGGAGTGCAAAATCACTGGGGACTTCATTGGGGCAGCACAGTGGTCAGCACTGCTACCTCACAGCGCCAGGGACCCAGGTTCGATTCCCGGCTTGGGTCACTGTGTGGAGTTTGCATGTTCTCCCCCATATCAGCGTGTGTTTTGTCCGGGTGCTCCGGTTTCCTCCCACAGTATGAAAGACGTGCCGATTGCAGTGCAGAAGGTGTCTATTCGGCCCGTCACGCCTGCACTGACCACAAACCCACCCAGCCCCCATGCCGGTAATCCCTATTTACCCTTGCTAGTGCCCCCTGGCACTGAGGGGGAACTTAGGCATGGCCAATCCACCTAACCCGCACATCTTTGGAGTGTGGGAGGAAGCTGGGGCACCCGGAGGAAACCCACGCAGACACGGGGAGAACGTGCAGACATCACACAGACAGTGACCCAAGTTGGGAATTGAACCCGGGTTCCTGCGCTGTGAGGCAGTAGTGCTAACCATTGTGTCACCGTATGGCCCAGTCATTCACTGGCGCTTGAGACCTTGCAATGTAATCAGAACCTGTCTGATACAGTAAACAATAAATCACATTCTAAAAGATTTATCACAAACTGTGCATCAAATGCTGCTATCCCAGAGTGGTTAACACTGCTGCATCACAGCGCTAGGGACCTGGGTTTGATTCCTGGCTTCGGTCAATGTCTGTGCTGAATCTGCATGTTGATATAGAATAGTCATAGAATCCCTACACAGCAGAAGGAGGCCATGCAGCCCATCACATCTGCACCGACCACAATCCCACACAGACCCTGTCCCCGCAACCCCACATATCTATTCTGCTCGTCCTCCTGACACTCAGGGGTAATTTAGCGTGGCCAATCCACGGAACCCAGACATCATTGGCGTGTGGGAGGAAAGCGGAACACCCGGAGGAAACCCATACAGACAGGGGGAGAACATGCAGACTCCGCACAGAGAGTGACCCAAGGCTGGAATTGAACACGGGTCCCTGGTGCTGTGAGACGGCACTGCTAACCACTGTGCCACCGTGCCGCGTTGTCCCCATGTCTGTGTCTCCATGGGTTTCCTCCGGGTGCTCTGGTTTCTTCCCACAGTCCGACCGACGTGCTGGTTAGATGCATTGGCCGTGCAAAATTGTCCCTCAGTGGAAGAACAAATGTAGGGGGGACGTATACAATAAATGGCAGAGCCATCAAGAGTATAGAAACGCGGAGGGACCTCGGTATGCAAGTCCATAAATCCTTTAAGGTGGCAGTAGAGGTGGAGAAGGTGGTGAAGAAGGAATATGGTATGCTTTCCTTGATAGGACGGGGTATAGAGTATAAAAGCTGGAGTCTGATGTTGCAGTTGTACAGAACGCTGGTTAGGCCACATTTGGAATACTGCGTCCAGTTCTGGTCGCCGCACTACCAGAAGGACGTGGAGGCTTGAGAGAGAGTGCAGAGAAGGTTTGCCAGAATGTTGCCTGGTATGGAGGGTCTTAGCTATGAGGGGAGAATTGGTAAACCATAGAACCTCAAAGAATTACAGCTCAGAAACAGGCCTTTCGGCCCTTCTTGTCTGTGCCGAACCATTTTTTGCCTAGTCCCACTGACCTGCACTTGGACCATATCCCTCCAACCCCTCTCATCCATGAACCCGTCCAAGTTTTTCTTAAATGTTAAAAGTTTACCACTTTATCCGGCAGCTCATTCCACACTCCCACCACTCTCTGCGTGAAGAAGCTCCCCCTAATATTCCCTTTAAACTTTTCTCCTTTCACCCTTAACCCATGCCCTTTGGTTTTTTTCTCCCCTCGCCTCAACAGAAAAAGCCTGCTCGCATTCACTCTATCTATACCCATCAAAATCTGATATACCTCTCCCAAATCTCCCCCCAATCTTCTACGCTCCAGGGAAAAAAGTCCCAACCTATTTGATCTCTCGGGCTTGTTCTCCCTGGAAAGACGGAGAATGAGGGGAGACCTAATAGAGGTGTACAAAACTATGAAGGGTATAGATAGGGTGAACAGTGGGAAGCTTTTTCCCAGGTCGGAGGTGACGATCACGAGAGTCACTGGCTCAAGGTGAGAGCGGCGAGTGTTTCATTGTCCAGAACACCAACAACCTGTCCTGATCCCCACATGCCGACACTATAGTTCAGAAAGCCCACCAACGCCTCTTACTTTCTCAGAAGACTGAGGAAATTTGGCATGTCAGCTACGAAGCACAGTAACTTTTACAGATGCATTATTTCTGGTTGGGTCACAGCTTGGTATGTCTCCTGCTCTGCCCAAGACTGTAAGGAACTACAAAAGGTTTTGAATGTAGCCCAATCCATCACGCAAACCAGCCTCGCATCCATTGACTCTGTCTATACTTCCCGCTGTCTCGGCAACGCATCCAGCATCATTAAGGACCCCACGTACCCCGGACATCTCTCTTCTACCTTCTTTCTTCGGGAAAAAGGTACAAAAATCTGAGGTCACGTACCAATCGACTAAAGAACAGCTTCTTCTCTGCTGCCGTCAGACTTTTGAATTGACTTACCTCGCAATTAGTTGATCTTTCTCTGCACCCGAGCTATGACTGTGACACTACATTCTGCACTCTCTCCTTTCCTTCTCTATGTTTTGTCTGTATAGCGCGCAAGAAACAATACTTTTCATTATATGTTAATAAATGTGGCAATAATAAATCAAATCAAATCCAGATAAGCTGAAAATTAAGCTCACATCAATTTTGTGAAGCCCTTTCAGTCCCAGCCAGTCATTTGCAGTTGTCTTATTTACCAAACGGTCGCTACTTATCCGTTTGAGACATTAATATTCAAAAGAAAACAAGAATAAATGACCTTCTTGTTGCCAGGATCTGAGATTTAGTATTGATCTAAAAGGTAACGAAGTAAAAAGAAAGGTAATTCGACAAGAAAACCAGATGAATGGGAAATCGAATAGCTTTTTCCATAATTCACACAGACCCATAATTTGCAAAATCGTGGTTACATGATGCAGTCATATAACAAAGTGAATTTTAAATTGTATCTCTGCAAATCATCTTAACTTGGATTGCTCATCCACACAGACCACGATTCCAGCTATGGATACTCTTTTCATTCATATCATTCATTCTCTCTCTCTATATTTGTTTACCCAACAATAATAAGATCAGATAGTCTGAGACGAGGTGACACAGTGGTTAGTGCTGCTCCCTCACAGCGCCCGAGACCAGGGTTCGCTTCCCGGCTTGGGTTACTGTCTGTGCGGAGTCTGACTGTTGTCCCCCATGTCATAGAGTTAGAGAGGTTTACAGCATGGAAACAGGCCCTTCAGCCCAACTGGTCCATGCCACCTTTTTTTAACTACTCAGCTACTCCCAATTGCCTGTATTTGGCCCATATCCCTCTCTACCCATCTTACCCATGTAACTGTCTAAATGCTTCTTAAAAGACAAAATTGTATCCGCCTCTGCTACTGCCTCTGGCAGCTTCTTCCAGACATTCACCGCCCTCTGTGTGAAACAATTGTCCCTCTGGGCCTTTTTGCATCTCTCCCCTCTCACCTTAAAGCTATGTCCTCTACTTTTGGAGTCCCCTACCTTCGGGAAAAGATGTGGACTATCTGGGGCGGCACGGTGGCACAGTGTTTAGCACTGCTGCTTCACAGCACCAGGGACCCGGGTTCAATTCTGGTCTCGCATCACTGACTGTGTGGAGTTGGCACATTCTCCCTGTGTCTGCGTGGGTTTCCTCCGGGTGCTCCGGTTTCCTCCCACAGTCCAAAGATGTGTGTGTTAGGTTGCTTGGCCATGCTAAATTGACCCTAGTGTCAGGAGAATTAGCAGGGATATGTGGGGTTATGGGAATAGGGCCTGGGTGGGATTGTGGTCGGTGCAGACTTGATGCGCCGAATAGCCTCCTCCTGCACTCTAAGGATTCTGTGATTTGATGTTTAACACAGAAGTGAATTTGAAACATTATTTCTGTTTTCCTCCCCAGACAAACACGATCTTTCCTGGCTGGTCTTTCGGGGCGTGGTTGTTGTTTGCGCTTTGAATCTGCTTCAGCACTTGATGTAACATCAATCCAGTAGTTGCATCAGCAGTAACACCGAAGATATCATTGCAGAGGACATCAACTCACTTCCTGCGAGCTTCATTGCAGCTGAATATCACATGAAGCAACTAGAGCAGCATCACCTTCTGAGAAATGAAGACCAGAGTGCGATTGTAAACTATCAACATTTTTAAAATCTTAAGTAGACATTCGACCTCCGGCATTTGTTGAAACTTCTTTTTGTAAAAGTCTTTGAAGAACAATGAGCCAAACTGTCGTGGAAACTGCATTTTATTTCAGGATTTGAATATTTCAAGCAGCCTCATTGTAAGGTATACTAGTTCCTCAACAGAAAACAGAAGATTCATTCCTGAAACATTACACTGTGCATCACATCATTGAGCTGACAGCAAATTAGCATCATGACATTGCTGTTTTAACGGGGGAATCTGGCCGAAAAATCTCTTATTTATAATGTCGTGCGGAATAAAAAAAGACGTTCCTTCTCATTTTAAACATCGCCATTCTGTGAAACATGGGAGCTAAAAAAAACATAGCACGGGAGTTATTCATGACTATGCTTTGTCCGTCAGGTTCCCTTCTCATTTCTCATTCTGAAACCATCCAGTAAATCCCGGTGGCCAAATGATGGTTTTGCCTTGTTAAATGTTGCATTATTTTGGGTTGAATGGAATCCAGTGGTTCAGTTCCGTTTTTGCATTGGCTTCAAGCGGATCGAGTTTATACAGCTTTACATTCCATGGCATGACTTGAGCTGAGCTCAAAGCAGGTTGGACGGTTGAGTTCAGTTGAACGCTAAGATGTCACAGTAATTTCATTGCAATGTTAATGTAAGCCTACTTGTGACACAAATAAATAAACTTTTAAACTAACATTTTTAGTAAAGACAACCTTTCTTGATTAGTTCCCTGCACCCTAACAGCCTCTCCACCTACAGGGAAACATCTACACTCGAGATACAGAATTTCAGTGACTCCCTATTCATAGGATAATATATCGACATATCGATTGTGGTCCTTCAGTACTTTTCCATTCACAGAGATAGACATTCTAAATATGTCTCTTTGCGCATCTCTATCCACACCTCCCATCCATTGACTCTGTCTACACTTCCCGCTGCCTCGGAAAAGCAGCCGGCATAATCAAGGACCCCACACACGCCGGCCATTCTCCCTCCCACCTTCTTCCATGAGGTGACCTCCGTCTGAGGTCATGTACCAACCAACTCAAGAACAGCCTCTTCCTTGCTGCCATCAGACTTTTGAATGGACCTACCCCGCATTAAGTTGACCTTTCTCTCCACCCTAGATATGACTGTAACATTCAGCACCCTCTCCTTTCCCTGGAATCATAGAAACCCGACAGTGAAGAAAGAGGCCATTCGGCCCATCGAGTCTGCATTGACAACAATCCCACCCGGGTCCTATCCCCATCGTCCCAAATATTTACCCTGCTAATCCCTCTAACCTACATATCCCAGGACACTAAGGGGCAATTTATCATTGCCAATGCACCTAACCCGCACACCTTTGGATTTTGGGAGGAAACCAGACCCGGAGGAAACCCACGCAGACACAGGGAGAATGTGAAAACTCCACACAGACAGTGGCCCAAGCCGGGAATCAAACCCAGTTCAATGGAGCTGTGATGCAGCAGTGCTAACCACCATGCCATTGTGCTGCTCACCACTGTGCAATATGCATTGTCTGTATAGTGTGCAAGAAACAATACCTTTCACTGTATACTAATACATGTGACAAGAATCAAATCAAATCAAAACAAATCATCACAAAATTAAATAATTTAATTTATTCCTCCATCTGCCAACTTGTTCCCCATTCTGTTATTTTGTCTATATCTCTGTGCAGCCCCTTTGAATCCTCCTCATAGCTTTAATTCACAATTAGTTTAGAAGCATATTGGAAATCTGGTAGCTTACTCCCAGCATCTTCAGTTACTTTGTTGACATATATTGGCCTAGTGGTACTTTCGCCAGACTATTAATCCAGAAACTCAGCTCATGTTCCAGGGACCCGGGTTCGAATCCCGCCACGACAGACGATGGAATTTGAATGCAATAAAAAATATCTGGAATTAAGAATCTACTGATGACCATGAAACCATTGTCGATTGTCGGAAAAGCCCATCTGGTTCACGAATGTCCTTCAGGGAAGGAAATCTGCCGTGCGGACCCGGTCTGGCTCACATGTGACTCCAGAGCCACAGCAATGTGGTGGACTCTCAACTGCCCTCGAGCAAGTAGGGATGGGCAATAAATGTTGGCCCAGCCAGCGACGCCCATGTACCACGAACAAATAATAAAAAAACATAAACAGCTACATCCCCAATACAAATTTGTGCAACATTTCATAAGTTACAGCCAACCAGCCTGAATGTGCTTTAGTATCCCGACTCACTGTTCCGTGCCTGCTGACGAATTATCTGTCCAATCCAGGCTGACATCCTGAGCCACAATCGGACACCTCGACTCTTTGTGCTGCGTGCTATGGGATTGTTGTAATCCAAATCTATGACATCAACTGGCCCCATCGTGTAGGGCGGTTAACTCACTTGCCTACATGACAAGGGTGTGATTCAGTATACTACCAATGATGTGAGTTCAATCTCCCTACAGGCTGCAGTGATTTGTAAATATTGTCTCCACACCTTGTCCAAGAGTGGCATAGACAGAGTGGATAGTCAGAGGCTCTTTCCTCGGGTAGAAAAGTCAAGTACTAGGGGCAATAGGTTTAAGGTGCGTGGGGAAAAGATCAGAGGAGATCTGTGAGGCAAGTTTTTTACACAGAGGGTGGTGAATGGCTGGAACGCGCTGCCCGAGGAGGTGGTGGGAGCAGGTACGATAGCGGCATTTAAGGGGCATCTCGATGAATACATGAATAGAATGGGAATGGAAGGATACGGATTCTGTAAGTGCATACGGTTTTAGTTTAGGCAGGCATTATGAGCGGCGCAGGCTTGGAGGGCCGAAGGGCCTGTTCCTGTGTTGTACTGTTCTTTGTTCTTTGAGTGGTGAACTGAAATGGGCAGCACGGTGGTACAGTGGTTAGCACTGCTGCCTCACATTGCCAGGGACCCGGGTTCGATTCCTGGCTTGGATCACTGTCTGTGCGGAGTCTGCATGTTCTCTTCGTGTCTGCATGGGTTTACTCCGGCTGTCCGCGTTTTCTCCCACAGTCTGAAAGACGTGCTAGTTAGGTGCGTTGGCCATGTTAAATTCTCCCTCTGTGTACCCAAACAGGCGCTGGAGTGTGGGGACTAGGGGATTTTCACAGTAACTACATTGCAGTGTTAATGTAAGCCTACTTGTGACACTAATAAAAACAGCACATTTACTATATCAGCAGTTATCTATTTCAGAGCACTAAAGTCGGCTTTAAGTTTTGGCGATGTTATATGGTTTAAATCCTTCGACTTATACTTATACTTCCACCTCCAGATACTGAGAGCTCCTTGCTCTTATGAGTAAGTCCATTGGTTTTCCTCTATTCCTGCTATGGAAATGACATGTTCCACTGTGAAAACAGATGCAGAATACAGAATCCTCAAAATAAAGATTCAGAAGGGTCCAGAGGGGGCATTCTTTCACATAGAGTGTGGTGAGTGTCTGGAACAAGCTGCCAGAGGCAGTAGGAGAGGGGGGGGGGTACAATTTAGTATTTTAAAAAGCGTTTAGTCAGTTACATGGGTACGATGGGTATAGAGAGACATGGGCCAAATGTGGGCAATTGGGACGAGCTTAAAGGTAAAAACTGGGCGGCACGGACAGGTTGGGCCGAAGGGCCTGTTTCCATGCTGTAAACCTCAATGACTCGATAACATAGGAACAGGAATTAAGAGCAGAAGTCGGCAAATTCAGCACTTCGAGCCTGATCCGTCATTCAATCAGATCATGGCTGATCTCTCCCTGGTCTCAAATCCCCCTCCCCACCTGTTCCCCATATCCCCCTAATCCCTTTTTTATTAGAAATATATCCATCTCCTTCTTGAAACCATTCAATGATTCAGACTCCCCCGCGCTCTGGGGCAGCGAGTTCCACAAACTCACCACCCTCTGCGAGAAGTAGTTCCTCCTCATCTCAGTTTTAAATCTACTGCCTCTCAACCTATACCTGTGACCTCTTGTTCGAGATTGCCCCATAAGAGGAAACATTTGGTCTACATTTACTTTATCAATCCCTTTTAAAATTTTATATACCTCCATCAGACCCCCTCTCATCCCTCTGAACTCCAGTGAGTACAAGCCCAAAGTGATTAATCTCTCCTCATACGTCAATCCTCTCATCCCCAGAATCAATCTGGTGAACCTCCTCTGAACTGCCTCCAATGCTGCAACATCCTTCCTCAAATAAAGGGACCACAACTGGACACAATGCTCCAGATACTCTGCGGGATTTTCATAGAATCATAGATAAAAAGATTCTTATCACTTGGAAAGGTTTCATCAGTAATGAGGGGACCTTAGTACATTTTGTTTTACCCGAAGTGGGAGGCAGCCATTCCTGATCGAAACTGGACGATCTTAATATCTTGGAACAGTGGAGTTCAAAGAGGTGCGAGAGACAATGAAATGGGGGATGGGAGGGAAGGAGGATATGTAAAGAAAGTCACTGAGCTGAGTAATATGATTATATATAGAGGTGAGAGGGGAAAGATTTCAAACGGACCTGAGGGGCAACTTCTTCACGCAGAGGGTCGTGTGTGTATGGAATGAGCTGCCAGAGAAAGTGGTTGAGGCAAGTTCAATAGCAACATTTAAAAAGCATTTGGAAAGAGGGAAAGGATTAGAGGGATATCGACTGAACGCGGGCAATTGGGACCAGCTGGGAGGGCACCATGGTCAGCATGGACTGTTTGGGCCGAAGGGCCTGTTTCCATGCTGTATTGCTCTGTGACTCGATACAGGCTGCATGAGGAGATATTTTGTGACTAGCACTCTGCTGAGTGAAGCTGTAAAACTTGAAGTGTCCATCCAGAAACCAAGAAAGATTTATGTTTCAAAATGCACCCCTGTTTCTGAATATTTTGGATTTCCACAGTGCAGTGGAAGAGTGTCAGAGTTCATGTGGTTTGCCTTGAATATTGTGATAGCAGTTTTGCCTTGAGTATTATTTCTGGAATTTGATCGATCAACATCTGGAAGAGATTTTTGACAAGAAATTAGCAGGGGGGTAGTAGGGTAAATATGTGGGGTTATGGGGATAGGGCCTGGGTGGGAATGTGGTCAGTGCGGACTCGATGGGCCAAATAACCTCCTTCTGCACTGCATGGATTCTATGATTCTATGATCTTGGTTTCAGATAAAGTTCGGCACAACATTGTGGGCTGAAGGGCCTGTTCTGTGCTCTGCTGTTCTATGTTCTATCTATGAAAGTGCTTATAAGACTATTCTCACCAACTGGAATTTTAATAAGACTGTACACAATATACCACCTAAATCTCCCACACCTCATTTTTAAATTTTGCCTCCTCGTAACTGACCCTTCAGCTCAGGGGAACAGCTGCTCTCTCTCCACCCTGTCCATGTCCTTCATAATCTTGTACACCTCGATCAGGTCACCCCTCAGTCTTCTCTGCTCCAGAGGCAACAAACCAAACCGATCCTACCTCTCTTCATAACTTAAATGTTCCGTCCCAGGCAGCATCTTGGTGAATCTCCTCTGCACCACCTCCAGTGCAATCACATCCTTCCTATAATGTGTCGACCAGAACTGCACACAGTACTCCAGCTGTGGCCAAACCAACGCTCTATACAACTCCATCATGACCTCTACGTTTTTGTAATTTATACCCGATTGACAAAGTTGAACAATAATATTCCAGCAAAGACGAATCGCTGGCAACCCCTCATCACACCTCAGCAGCTATAGACGCTGGTCAGGTCTGTGGTCCCGTGAGCCGTCCCTCTGGTCAGGAGGGAACCACTGCCGTTCCATCAGCCCAGGTATTCTGCTGCGGGGAAGCAACTTCACTCTCTCCAAAGTTAGGAGATGGTGGGAGGAGGCCTCCTCAGAGCAGACGTTATGTCCAATCTATTTCGGGTGTAGCGGTGACACAGTGGTTAGCACTACTGCCTCACAGAGCGAGGGACCCGGGTTCGGTTCCTGGCTTGTGTCACTGCCTGTGTGGAGTCTGCATGTTCTCTCCATGTCTGCGTGGGTTTCCTCTGGTTTCCTCCCACAGTCTGAAAGACGTGCTGGTTAGGGTGCATTGACCATGCTAAATTTTCCCTCAGTGTACCCGAACAGGAACCGGAGTGTGGTGATTAGGGGATTTTCACAGTAACTTCATTGTAGTGTTAATGTAAGCCCGCTTGTGACACGAATAAATATATTTTAATCGGTTGCAATTACCGACCAGGAACTCCAATGGCAGCGAGAATAGGACAGTAACTGGCTCCAGCTTGACCGATAGTGGATCAGTGTGTTTTCTGAGAGAAGCGATGGTGTCTGCCTATGGCATAAACCATGGCCATTTACTGAGGTCTCACACTGAAAGTCTTCTCTTTAATACACAGCAGAAACACTCCTGAGTGTGTTAGTATATAGTGAAAAACATTGTTTCTTGCACGTGACACGGACAAAGCATACCATTCATAGAGAAGGAAAGGAGAGAGTGCAGAATGTAGTGTTACAGTCATGGCTCGGGTGTAGAGAAGGATCAACTTAACATGATAATAAAGTATTATATAATACATATATTATATGTTGTATGCGGCTACCTGAATATAAGGTAGGTTCATTCAAAAGTCTGACGGCAGCAGGGAAGAAGCTGTTCTTGAGTCGGTTGGTACGTGACCCCAGAATTTTGTATCTTTTTCCCGACAGAAGAAGGTTGAAGAGAGAATGTCCGGGGTGTGTGGGGTCCATGATTCTGCCGGCTGCTTTTCCCGAGGCAGTGGGAAGTGTAGACTGAGTCAATGGGTGGGAGGCTGGTTTGAGTGATGGACTAGGTTTCGTTCACAACCCTTTATAGTTTCTTGCAGCCTTGGACAGAGCAGAAGCCAGACCAAGCTGTGATACAACCAGAAATAATGCTTTCTATGGTGCATCTGTAAAAGTTGGTGAGAGTCGGAGCTGACATGCCAATTTCGTTAGCCTCCTGAGAAAGTAGAGGCACCGGTGGGTTTTCTTAACTTTTGCATCGGTGTGGGGGGATCAGGGCAGGTTGTTGGTGATCTGGACACCTAGAAACCTGAAGCTCTCGATCATTTCCACTTCATCCCCAATTTTCAATGAAAATAGTGTTTCATTGTGATGAGAAATTCAGATCAGAAATAAGTTTCATGTTTTTCATTACGGTCTGTTTCATTACATTAAAGATACAATATAATTGCAATTTATTCAGGCTGTCAGTGGGGTGAATTATAGGCTAAATTTCCCCTTCGGTTCCCGGAGTGTGTCGGTTCGAGGTGTTGGTGGGGTAATTATGTGGGGTTATGGGGATAGGGCCTGGGTGGGATTGTTGTTGGTGCAGACTCGATGGGCCGAATGGCCTCTTTCGCACTGTTGGGTTTCTATGATACAATTTATGATGAGTCTGTACTGACCACAATCCCACCCAGGCCCTAATTCCGTAACCCCACGCATCCACCCTGATCGTCTCCCTGACAATAACGGGCAATTTTTAGCACGGCCAATGCACCTAACCTGCACATCTTTGGACTGTGGGAGGAAAGTGGAGCACCTAGAGGAAACCCATGCAGACACGGGGCGAATGTGCGGTCTCCACACAGACAATGACCCGAGGTCAGATTCAGACCAGGATCCCTGGCGCTGTGAGGTAGCTTTAACCCGATGGTGCAAAGCTCAATCCAGGTGCCTTTCTGACAAAGAATGCAGTTGTGTTCTGTACTTTCGGCTTCCATGAATTATCGAGTCAGATGTTACTTGTTCCATGCCCTCTGATGAAAGCAATAACAGCAACATCAGCACGAGGGTTGCTGAGGGAAGCCCTGTTGCCAATCTGTGCAGCAGAGTATGATGCCCCAGCTTAGTCACTGGACTGTTTCGTTTTCAGTAAAAGAAGTACAATTTTTAGTAAAGCTCATATTTCATTTCATTATAAATGTAGTCCTGGTACGAGATGGTGACTGTGCCAAGGCTGCATTTCCTGCCCACAAGTTACTGTTTAGCATGAGGTGCTTGGATTTCCTTTTGAATGTGTGGCCCCTTTGAGAATGTGACTGATACAATGGTGTAAGACAGGCATTCTCTGCTTTTCACACAGCGCTGGTCAAGTTTCTAAAGCTTATTTATTCATGTAATAAGTAGGCTCACATTAACAGTGCAATGAAGTTGCTGTGATAATCTCCTAGTCGCCACACTCCGGCGCCTGTTCGGGTACACTGAGGGAGGATTTAGCATGATCAATGCAACTAAACAGCACGTCTTCTGATCTGTGGGAGGAAACCGGAGCACCCGGAGGAAACCCATGCAGACACGGGGAGAACGTGCAGACTGCGCACAGGCAGTGACCCAAACCGGGGATCAAACCCGGGTCTCTGGCACTGTGAGGCAGCAGAGCTAACCATTGTGTCACCATGCCACCCATTCATACAAAGAACAAAGGAAAGTACAGCACCGGAACAGGCCCTTCGGCCCTCGAAGTCCCTCCTCCCCCATGACTGTATCCAGCAATCCAAACAGAAGGATGATGCTCTGGAACGTTCACATTATGGTAAATTCTGAAACTCAGTGTCTCCTTTATTGTGAATTCTCGCTTTATAAACAAGTGTGCTGCTCCCAACTGGTTCTCTGCCTCTTGGCTTCATGCGGAGCTTGTGACCTGGCACAGGAATAAGCCAAGGTGACGATACTCTTGGCGAGGATGAAGAAAGGGTTGTTGCAATGTATAGGAGAGACGTAACGGAGGGGCAGCTGGCGCGAGATGGATTGAGGAATGATGTATTTTTCGGGGACTTGCCTTAATATTTCCCGGAATTAACCAGCAGTTTGCTGAACATTTCAACATTTACATGTCAACTGAACAGGAGAACGCTGCGTGGGAATGAAAGCAAATGGAGTCAGTAAATGAATACAGAAACAGAAAATGCTGGGAGATCTCAGCAGGTCTGACAGTATCTGTGGAGAGAGAATAGAGCCAATGTTTCACGTCTGTGTGACCCTTCCTCAGGGTCCATTCGTGAGACCATTTTGATGATAATATAAGCAAAGTTGTCAGTAAAGGAGACTATATCCTGAGGGTGTCATTCAAGGTAATCAATAATCAACAAAGAACAAAGGAAAGTACAGCACAGGAACAGGCCCTTCGGCCCTCCAAACCTATGCCAATCATGATGCCCTAACTAAACTACAAAAAACAACTTCTGCCCTTACCCGGGACTGTCGGGGGTGAGGACCTTAAAACGATCACTCTTACTAAAGAGGTAGTGCTGGGTCGGCTAATGGGACTAAAGGTAGACAAGTCCCCTGGTCCGGATGGAATGCATCCCTGGGTACTAAAAGAAACGGCAGAAGTAATAGCAAATTCATCAGTTGTAATTTATCAAAATTCACTGGACTCTGGGGAGGTGCCTGCTGATTGCAAAACAGCGAATGTAACGCCACTGTTTAAAATAGGAGGTAGACAAAAGCTTAACATCCGTAGTTGGGAAAATGCTGGAATCTATCATTAAGGAAGAAATAACAGGTCACCTGGAAAAGAATGATCCAATCAAGCAGACGCAGCATGGATTCTTGAAGGGAAAGCCATGTTTGAATAATTTACTGGAATACTTTGAGGAAACGACGAGTGCAGTTGACAGAGGGGAACCGGTGGATGTTGTGTAAATAGATTTCCAGAAGGCATTCGATAAGGTGCCTCACAAAAGGTTGCTGCATAAGATAAAGGTACACGGAGTTGGGGGTAAAGTGTTAGCGTGGATTGAGGATTGGCTATCTAACAGAAAGCAGAGAGTCGGAATAAATGGGTGCTTTTCCGGTTGGCAATCAATGACTAGTGGCGCGCCGCAGGGATCGGTGCTGTGGCCTCAACTATTTACCATATACATAGACAATCTGGAGGAGGGGAGCGAGTGTAGGGTAACAAAGTTTGCGGATGACACAAAGATGAGTGGGAAAGCAAATTGCGTGGAGGACAAAGATAGTCTGCAGAGAGATTTGGATCAGCTAAGTCAATGGGCAAGGATCTGGCAGATGGAGTATAACGTTGGTAAGTGTGAGGTTATCCAGTTTGAAATGAATAATAGTAAAATGGACTCTTATTTAAACGGTGAAAAATTACAACATGCTACTGTGCAGAGGGACCTGGGGGCCCTTGTGCATGAATCACAAAAACTCAGTTTGCAGGTGCAGCAGGTGATCAAGAAAGCAAATGGAATGTTGGCCTTTATCGTGAGAGGGATGGAGTATAAAAGCAGGGAGGTCATGTTGCAACTGTACAGGGTACTGGAGAGGCCGCACTTAGAGTACTGTGTGCAGTTTTGGTCCCCTTATTTAAGAAAGGATATATTAGCTTTGGAGGGGGAACAGAGAAGGTTCACCCTGTCGATTCCGGAGATGAGGGGGTCAGCTTATGAGGAGAGTTTGAGTAGACTGGGCCTGTACTCATTGGAGTTTAGAAGCTTGAGGGGAGATCTTTTAGATACATATAAGATAATGAAGGGGCTAGACAGGGTAGAAGAAGCGACGTTATTTCCACTTCCAATGGAAACAAGAACTAGGGGGCATAGCCTCAAAATATGGGGGAGTCAATTTAGAACAGAATTGAGGAGGAACTTCTTCTCCCAGAGCGGAGTGAATCTTTGGAATTCTCTGCCCAATGAAGCAGTCGTGGCTACCTCGTTAAATGTGCTTCAGTCACAGATAGATAGATTCTTAACTATTAAGGGAATTTAGGGTTATGGGGAGCGGGCGGGTAAGTGGAACTCAACCCACTATCAGAGAGGCCATGATCTTATTGAATGGCGGAGCAGGCTTGTGGGGCTAGATGGCCTACTCCTGCTCTTATTTCTTATGTTCTTCTGTTCTAACATTACAGTCTATTGTTGTCAGATTCTGATCCAGTATTGTAACATCCCGTTCTATTATTCCCAGATCCTGACCCAGTATTGGAACATTGCAGTCTATTGTTCTCAGATTCTGCTGCAGTATTGGAACATCCCGGTCCATTGTTTCCTGACTCTGATCCAGCATTGGAACATTACACTCTCTTGTTCTCAGATTCTGCTGCAGTATTGGAACATCCCGGTCCATTCTGTCCTGACTCTGATCCTGTATTGGAACATTACACTCTCTTGTTCTCAGATTCTGCTGCAGTATTGGAACATCCCGGTCCATTGTTTCCTGACTCTGATCCAGCATTGGAACATTACACTCTCTTGTTCTCAGATTCTGATCCACTATTGGAACATTACATTCTAAAGATCTCAGATTCTGATTCACCATTGTAATATCCCCGTCCATTGTTCTTAGATTCTGATCCAGTATTGGAACATTACAGTCTATTGTTCTCAAATTCTGATCCTTTATGGGAGCAGTACAGTCTATTGTTCTCAGATTCTGATCCAGTATTGGAACGTTGCAGTCTATTGTTCTCAGATTCTGATCCTGTATTGGAACAGTACAGTGTATTGTTCTCAGATTCTGCTGCAGTATTGGAACATCCCGGTCCATTGTTTCCTGACTCTGATCCAGCATTGGAACATTACACTCTCTTGTTCTCAGATTCTGCTGCAGTATTGGAACATCCCGGTCCATTGTGTCCTGACTCTGATCCTGTATTGGAACATTACACTCTCTTGTTCTCAGATTCTGCTGCAGTATTGGAACATCCCGGTCCATTGTTTCCTGACTCTGATCCAGCATTGGAACATTACACTCTCTTGTTCTCAGATTCTGATCCACTATTGGAACATTACATTCTAAAGATCTCAGATTCTGATTCACCATTGTAATATCCCCGTCCATTGTTCTCAGATTCTGATCCAGTCTTGGAACATTACAGTCTATTGTTCTCAAATTCTGATCCTTTATGGGAGCAGTACAGTCTATTGTTCTCAGATTCTGATCCAGTATTGAATCTTGGCAGCCTATAGTTCTCAGATTCTGATCAATTATTGGAACATTGCAGTCTACTGTTCTCAGGTTCTGAACCAGTATTGGAACATTGCAGTGTATGGTTCTTAGAATCCCATCCATTATTGGAACATCCCGGTCCATTGTTTCCAAATTCTGATCCATTATTGGAACATTCCATTCTATTGTTCTGATTCTGATCCATTTCTGGAAAATTGCAGTGTATTTGTCTCAGATTCTGAACCAGTATTGGAAAATTACAGTCTATTGTTCCCAAATTCTGATCCATAATGGAACATTGCAGTGTATTGTTCTCAGATTCTGATCCATTAATGGAACATCCATTGATATTGTTCCCAGACTATGATCCAGTATTGGAAAATTACAGTCTATCGTTCTCAGATTCTGATCCAGTATTGGAACATTACTGTCTATTGTTCTCAGATTCTGATCCAGTATATGTAAGAGGGAGGTCGTGCCTTACAAAATTGGTGGAGTTTTTTGAGGAAGTGACAAAAACAATTGACGAAGGAAGGGCTGTGGATGTCGTCTCTATGGATTTCAGTAAGGCAATTGACAAAGTCCCTCATGGCAGGTTGGTTAAGAAGGTTAAGGCTCATGGGATACAAGGAGAGGTGGCTACATGGGTAGAGAACTGGCTTGGCCACAGTAAGAAGTTTAACAACACCAGGTTAAAGTCCAACAGTTTATTTGGCAGGAAAAGCCACACAAGCTTTCGGAGCTCCAAGCCCCTTCCTCAGGTGAGGGCTCCGAAAGCGTTTGTGGCTTTTGCTACCAAATAAACCTGTTGGACTTTAACCTGGTGTTGTTAAACTTCTTACTGTTTTTACCCCAGTCCAACGCCAGCATTTCCACATCTTGGCCACAGGAGACAGAGGGTAGCAGTCGAAGAGTCTTTTTCCGGCTGGAGGTCTGTGACTTTACAGTCTATTGCCCTCAGATTCTGATCCAATATTGGAACATTGAAGTCTACTATTCTCAGATTCTGATCAATGATTGGAACATTACAGCCTATTGTTCTCAGAGTCCGATCCAGTATTCGAACTTTGCAGTGTATTGTTCTCAGATTCTGATCCAGTATTGGAACATTACAAACTGTTGTTCACAGATACTGATCCATTATTGGAAATTTGCAGTCTGTTTTTTTCTCAGAGTCTGAACCAGTATTGGAACATTACAGCGTATTGTTCCCAAAGTCCGATCCAGTATTCGAACATTGTAAAATATTGTTCTCAGACTCTGATCCAGTATTGGGACATTATAGTCCACTGTTCTCAGATTCTGCTCCAGTATTGGAACATTCCGGCCTATTGATCTCAGATTCTGATCCATCATTGTAATATCCCGGTCCATTCTTCTCAGATTCTGATCCAGTACTGGAACAAGAGAGCCTATTGATCTCAGATTCTGATCCATCATTGTAATATTTGGTCACCTAGTTACAGGAAGGATGTAAATAAGATTGAAAGAGTGCAGAGAAGGTTCACAAGGATGTTCCGGGACTTTAGAAGCTGAGTTACAGAGAGAGATTGAATAGGTTGGGACTTTATTCCCTGGAGCGTAGAAGATTGAGGGGAGATTTGATAGAGGTGTATAAGATTTTGATGGGTATAGATAGAGTGAATGCAAGCAGGCTTTTTCCGCTGAGGCTCGGGGAGAAAAAAACCAGAGGGCATGGGTTAAGGGTGAAAGGAGAAAAGTTTAAAGGGAATATTAGGGGGGGGGGGGGGGCTTCTTCACGCAGAGAGTGGTGGGAGTGTGGAATGAGCTGCCAGATAAAGTGAAAAATGGTAAAGTGGTAAAAGTGATCACTTTTAACATTTAAGAAAAACTTGGACGGGTTCATGGATGAGAGGGGTGTGTTGGGATATGGTCCAAGTGCAGGTCAGTGGGACTAGGCATAAAATGGTTCGGCACAGACAAGAAGGGTCAAAAGGCCTGTTTCTGAGCTGTAATTTTCTATGGTTCTATGGTTCTATCCCGGTCCATTTTTCTCAGATTCTGATGCAGTATTGGAACATTACGGCCTATTGTTCAGATTCTGATCAACGATGGGAACATCAGAGTCTGCTGTTCTCACATTCTGACCCTTTATTGGAACATTACCGTTTATTGTTCTTAGAATCTTATCCATTATTGGAACATCCCGGGCCATTGTTTCCAGCTTCTGATCCATTATTGGAACATGACAGTCTATTTATCTCAGATTCTGAACCAGTATTGGAAAATTACAGTCAATTGTTCTCAGATGCCGATCCAGTATTGGACCATTGCAATCTATTGTTCCCAGATTCTGATCCATAATGGAACATTACAGTGTATTGTTCTCAGATTCTGATCCAGTATTGGAACATTGCAGTCTATTTTTCTCAGATTCTGATCCATTATAGGAACAGCCCGGACCATTGTTCCCTCATTCTGGTCCATTATTGGAACATTGCAGTCTACTATTCTCAGATTCTGTGCAATTATTCCAACATTGCAGTCTATTGTTCTCAGATTCTGATCCAGTATTGGATCCTTGCCGTCTGTTGTTCTCAGATTCTGATCCAGTTTTGAAACATTGCAGTCTCTTGTTCTCAAATTCTGATCCTGTATTAGAACATACCAGTGTATTGTTCTCAGATTCTAATCGATTATTGGAAAATTGCTGGCTATTTTTCTCAGATTCTGAACCAGTATTGGAACAGTACAGCCTATTGTTCTCAGAGTCCAATCCATTATTCGAAAATTGCCGTGTATTGTTCTTAGATTCGGATCGAGTATTGGAACATTACAATCAATTGTTCATAGATTCTGATCCATTATTGGAAAATTGCTGCCTATTTTTCTCAGACTCTGAACCAGCATTGGAACATTACAGTCTATTGTTCTCAGAGTACGATCCATTATTCGAGCATTGCAGTGTATTGTTCTCAGATTCTGATCCTTTATTTGAACATTACAGTCTATTCATCTCAGATTCTGATCCATCATTGTAATATCCCGGTCCGTTGTTCTCAGCTTCTGATCCAGTGTTGGAACATTACAGTCTATTGTTTTCAGATTCTGTTCAATTATTCTAGCACTGCAGTCTGTTGTTCACAGATTTTGATCCTTTATTGGAACATTGCAGTCTATTGGTCTCAGGGTTTGACCCAGTATTCCAACATTGCAGTCTATTTTTCTCAGATTCTGAGCCAGTATTGTAAAATCCCAGTTTATTGTTCCCAGATTCTAATCCAGTATTGGAATATTACAGCCTATAGTTTTCAGATTCTGATCCCCTTTTGGAACATGGCAGCCTATTGTTCCCAGATTCTGATCCATAATGGAACATTACAGTCTATCGTTCTCAGAGTCCGATCCATTATTTGAACATTGCAGTCTATCGTTCTCAGAGTCCGATCCATTATTTGAACATTGCAGTCTATTGATCTCAGATTCTGATCTATCATTGTAATATCCTGGTCCTTTTTTCTCACATTCTAATCCAGTATTGGAATATTACAGCCTACAGTTTTCAGATTCTGATCCGCTTTTGGAACATGGCAGACTATTGTTCCCAGATTCTGATCCATAATGGAACATTACAGAGTATTGTTCTCAGATTCTGATCCAGTATTTCAACATTACAGTGTATTGTTCCCAGATTCTGATCCATAATGGAACATTACAGAGTATTGTTCTCAGATTCTGATCCAGTATTTCAACATTACAGTGTATTGTTCCCAGATTCTGATCCATAATGGAACATTACAGAGTATTGTTCTCAGATTCTGATCCAGTATTTCAACATTACAGTGTATTGTTCCCAGATTCTGATCCATAATGGAACATTACAGAGTATTGTTCTCAGATTCTGATCCAGTATTGGACCATTGCAATCTATTTTTCCCAGATTCTGATCCATAATGGAACATTACAGTCATAAGAACATAAGAACATAAGAAATAGGAGCAGGAGTAGGCCATCGAGCCCCTCGAGCCTGCCCCGCCATTCAATAAGATCATGGCTGATCTGACGTGGATCAGTACCACTTACCCGCCTGATCCCCATAACCCTTAATTCCCTTACCGATCAGGAATCCATCCATCCGCGCTTTAAACATATTCAGCGAGGTAGCCTCCACCACCTCAGTGGGCAGAGAATTCCAGAGATTCACCACCCTCTGGGAGAAGAAGTTCCTCCTGAACTCTGTCTTAAACCGACCCCCCTTTATTTTGAGGCTGTGTCCTCTAGTTTTAACTTCCTTACTAAGTGGAAAGAATCTCTCCGCCTCCACCCTATCCAGCCCCCGCATTATCTTATAAGTCTCCATAAGATCCCCCCTCATCCTTCTAAACTCCAACGAGTACAAACCCAATCTCCTCAGCCTCTCCTCATAATCCAAACCCCTCATCTCCGGTATCAAACTGGTGAACCTTCTCTGCACTCCCTCCAATGCCAATATATCCTTCCTCATATAAGGGGACCAATACTGCACACAGTATTCCAGCTGCGGCCTCACCAATGCCCTGTACAGGTGCATCAAGACATCCCTGCTTTTATATTCTATCCCCCTCGCAATATAGGCCAACATCCCATTTGCCTTCTTGATCACCTGTTGTACCTGCAGACTGGGCTTTTGCGTCTCATGCACAAGGACCCCCAGGTCCCTTTGCACGGTAGCATGTTTTAATTTGTTTCCATTGAGATAGTAATCCCATTTGTTATTATTTCCTCCAAAGTGTATAACCTCGCATTTATCAACGTTATACTCCATTTGCCATATCCTCGCCCACTCACTCAGCCTGTCCAAATCTCTCTGCAGATCTTCTCCGTCCTCCACACGATTCACTTTTCCACTTATCTTTGTGTCGTCTGCAAACTTCGTTACCCTACACTCCGTCCCCTCCTCCAGATCATCTATATAAATGGTAAACAGTTGCGGCCCGAGTACCGATCCCTGCGGCACGCCACTAGTTACATTCCTCCAACCGGAAAAACACCCATTTATTCCGACTCTTTGCTTCCTGTCGGATAGCCAGTCCCCAATCCACTTTAACACACTACCCCCAACTCCGTGTGCCCTAATCTTCTTCAGCAGCCTTTTATGGGGCACCTTATCAAACGCCTTTTGGAAATCCAAAAACACCGCATCCACCGGTTCTCCTCCATCAACCGCCCTAGTCACACCTTCATAAAAATCCAACATGTTCGTCAAGCACGACTTTCCCCTCATGAATCCATGCTGCGTCTGATTGATCGAACCATTTCTATCCAGATGCCCTGCTATCTCCTCTTCAATAATGGATTCCAGCATTTTCCCTACTACAGACGTTAAGCTGACCGGCCTATAGTTACCCGCCTTTTGTCTCCTTCCTTTTTTAAACAGCGGCGTAACATTAGCCGTTTTCCAATCAACCGGCACTACCCCAGAATGCAACGAGTTTTGATAAATAATCACTAACGCATCCACTATTACCTCTGACATTTCTTTCAATACCCTGGGATGCATTCCATCCGGACCCGGGGACTTGTCCACCTTCAGTCCCATTAGTCTACCCAGCACTGCCTCTCTGGTAACATTAATCGTGTTAAGTATTTCTCCTGCTGCCAACCCTCTATCGTTAATATTTGGCATACTATTTGTGTCCTCCACCGTGAAGACCGACACAAAAAACTTATTTAAAGACTCAGCCATATCCTCATTTCCCACTATTAACTCCCCCCTCTCGTCCTCCAAGGGTCCAACATTCACTCTAGCCACTCTATTCCTTTTTATATATTTATAAAAACTTTTACTATCATTTTTTATATTAATTGCTAGCCTAGCTTCATAGTCTATCCTTCTTTTCTTTATCGCTTTCTTAGTCTCTCTTTGTTGTTTCTTAAATTTTTCCCAATCACTTGTTTCTCCACTATTTTTGGCCACTCTGTACGCAGCTGTTTTTATTTTAATACTCTCCTTTATTTCCTTCGTTATCCACGGCTGGTTCTCCCTTTTCTTACAATCCTTGTTTTTTGCTGGAATATATTTTTGCTGAGAACTGAAAAGGATCTCCTTAAAAATCCTCCACTGTTCCTCAGCTATCCTACCTGCCAGCCTGCTCTCCCAGTCTACCTTAGCCAATTCATCCCTCATCCTATCATATTTCCCTCTGTTCAAACAGAGGACACTGGTTTGAGACCAAACTTTCTCCTCTTCCATCTGAATCAGAAATTCGACCATATTGTGGTCACTAGACCCAAGAGGGTCCTTCACAATAAGATCCTTAATTCTACCTACCTCGTTACACAATACCAGATCCAAAATAGTTCGTTCCCTCGTCGGTTCCGTAACATGCTGTTCAAGGAAACTATCCCGACAGCATTCTAAGAACTCTTCCTCCATTCCACCCTTACCGACTTGAGTCTGCCAGTCAATGTGCATGTTGAAGTCCCCCATGATTATTGCCGTTCCGTTTTTACACGCATCCCTTATCTGCTTGTTTATAGCCCTCCCCACCTCAACATTATTATTTGGGGGCCTATATACCACACCTACTAGTGTCTTTCTCCCTCTACTATTCCTCATCTCTACCCATAACGATTCCACGTTTTGTTCCTCAGAGCCTATGTCATCCCTCAGTACTACCCTGATATTATCTCTTATTAATAGCGCGACCCCACCACCTTTTCCTTCCTGTCTATTCTTCCTAAACGCCTGATACCCCTGGATATTCATCTCCCAGTCCTGGTCACCTTTCAGCCACGTTTCTGTAATGGCCACTAGATCGTACCCACTTGTGCTGATTTGCACCATCAACTCATTCACCTTTTTCCGAATGCTTCGTGCATTCAGGCAAAGTGTCCTTATTCCAGCTTTTATCTGGACCCGCTTTGATGAGTCGCGAACACCCTCTCCCTCTACTCCCTTATCTAAATTACCGCCTTCATTCACTTGCACCCTCTCCTCTACCATTAATTTTGTAATTCCCCTTACCCCTGCATCCTCCCCCCCATCAATTAGTTCCTTGATCCTAGTCAACTCTTCTAGCTCCCCTCCCCCCAACCTATCTAGTTTAAATTCTCCCCAGTAGCCTTAGCCAACCTACCGGCCAGGATATTGGTCCCCGTGTGGTTCAAGTTCCACCCGTTTTTTGTATACAGATCGCCCCTGCCCCTAAAGAGGTCCCAATGGTCCAGGAACCTGAATCCCTGCCCCCTGCACCAGTCCCTCAGCCACACATTCATCCTCCACCTCACTCCATTCCTGCCCTCACCTTCCCGTGGCACAGGCAGTAATCCTGACATTACTACCTTTGCTTTCCTCTTTCTCAGCTGTCTCCCTAATTCCCTGTACTCCCTTTTCACGACCCCTTCTCCCTTCCTACCCACATCAGCGGTACCAATATGTACCGCTACCTCAGGCTCCTCTCCCTCCCACCTCAGGATTTCCGGGACGCGACTAGCGACATCCTGGATCCCGGCCCCAGGGAGGCAGACCACCATGCGAGAATCCCGCCTACCTCCGCAGAAACGCCTGTCTGTCCCCTTCACCATCGAGTCCCCGATTAATACCGCCTTCCTCCTCTTTTCCTTAGCCCTCTGAGTTACAGGGCTGGACTCCACTGCAGAGACACGGCCACTGCTGCTTCCCCCAGGCGGGCTGTCCCCCCCAGCAGTACTCAAGCAGGAGTACTTGTTGTGCAGGGGCAAATCCACCGGGTCGATTGTTCTTAGTTTCTGATCCAGTATTGGAATATTGCAATCTATTGTTGCCAGTTTCTGGTCAAGTCTTGGAACATTGCAGTCCATTTTTCTCTGATTCTGGTCCAGTATTGTAAAACCCCGGTCCATTGTTCCCACATTCCAATCCAGTATTGGAACATTGCCGTCTCTTGTTCTCAGATTCTGTTCAAGTATTGGAACATTGCAAATCACAAATGGAAGGGTAGAGTGTGGTGGAAATAATTTTTTGAGGTTTGTCTATTTCAATGCCAGGAGTATTGTGGGGAAGGCGGATGAGCTGAAGGCGTGGACAGACACGTGGAAATATGACATTATAGCCATTAGTGAAACTTGGCTACAGGAGGGGCAGGACTGGCAGCTCAATGTTCCAGGGTTCCAATGTTTCAGGCGGGATAGAGGCAGAGGAATAAAAGGTTGGGGGGGGGGGTGGCATTGTTGGTCAGGGAAAATGTTACAGCGGTACTCAGGTAGGATAGATTAGGGAGCTTGTCTACAGAGGCCCTATGGGTGGAGCTGAGAAACAGGAAAGGTATGACCACATTAATGGACTTGTATTATAGACCACCCAATAGTCAGCGAGAATTGGAGGAGCAAATAAGCGGAGAGATAGCTGACAACTGCAAGAAACACAAAGTTGTGATAGTAGGGGATTTTAATTTTCCACAGATCGATTGGGACTCGCATACTGTTAAAGGTTTAGACGGGGTAGAGTTTGTAAAATGTGTTCAGGAAAATTCTCTACATCAGTATAGAGAGGTGCCAACTAGAGAGGATGCGATATTGGATCTCCTATTGGGAAATGAGTTAGGGCAGGTGATGGATGTGAGTGTGAGGGAACACTTTGGATCCAGTGATCATAATGCCATTAGTTTCAACCTGATCGTGGATAAGGATAGATCTGGTCCTCGGGTTGAAGTTCTGAACTGGAAAAAGGCCAAATTTGATGAAATGAGAAGCGATCTGGGAAGTGTGGATTGGCACAGGCTGTTCTCTGGTAAGGATGTAAATGGAAAGTGGGAGGCCTTCAAAGGAGTAATTTTGAGAGTGCAGAGTTTGTATGTTCCTGTCAGGATTAAAGGCAAATTAAATAGGAATAAGGAACCTTGGTTCTCGAGGGAGATTGTAACACTGATTAAGAGGAAGAGAGAGTTGTATGAAATGTACAGGCAGCAAGGAACACATCAGATGCTCGAGGAGTATAAAAAGTGCAAGAAGCTACTTAAGAGGGAAATAAGGAGGGCGAAAAGAAGACATGAGGTTGCTTTGGCAGACAGAGTGAAGGAAAATCCAAAGAGCTTCTATCGGTATGTTAGGAGCAAAAGTATAGTGAGGGATAAAATTGGTCCTCTTGAAGACCAGAGTGGTAGACTGTGTATGGAACCAAAAGAGATGGGGGAGATACCAAATGGTTTTTTTGCATCCGTATTTACTGAGGAAACGAGCATGGAGTCTACGGAAATAGGGCAAACAGGTAGGGAGGCCATGGAACCTTTACAGATTAAAGGGGAGGAGGTGCTCGCTGTCTTGAGGCAAATCAGAGTGGATAAATCCCCAGGACCGGACAGGGTATTCCCACGGACCTTGAGGGAAGCTCGTGTTGAACTTGCAGGGGCCCTGGCAGACATATTTAAAATGTCAGTATTCACGGGGGAGGTGCCGGATGATTGGGGGTGGCTCATGTTGTTCCGTTGTTTAAAAAAGGTTCCAAAAGAAATCCGGGAAATTATCGGCCAGTAAGTTTGACGTCAGTAGTGGGCAAGTTATTGGAAGGTGTGATAAGGGATAGGATCCACAAATATTTGAATAGACAGGGACTTATTAGGGAGAGTTAACATGGCTTTGTGCGTGGTAGGTCATGTTTGACCAATCTATTAGAGTTTTTCGAGGAGGTTACCAGGAAAGTGCATGAAGGGAAGGCGGTGGATGTTGTCTACCTGGATTTTAGCAAGGCCTTTGACAAGGTCCCTCATGGGAGGTTAGTTAGGAAGGTTCAGTCGCGAGGTATACATGGGGAGGTAGTAAATTGGATAAGACACTGGCTCAATGGAAGAAGCCAGAGAGTGGTTGTGGAGGATTGCTTCTCTGAGTGGAGGCCTGTGACTCGTGGTGTGCCGCAGGGATCGGTGTTGGGTCCATTGTTGTTTGTCATCTATATCAATGATCTGGATGATAATGTGATGAATTGTATCAGCAAGTTTGCTGATGATACAAAGATTGGAGGTGTAGTGGACAGTGAGGAAGGTTTTCAAAGCTTGCAGAGGGATTTGGACCAACTAGAAAAATGGGTTGAAAAAGGGCAAATGGAATTTAACGCAGACAAGTGTGAGATATTGCACTTTGGAAGGACAAACCAAAGAAGAACGTACAGGGTAAATGGTAGGACTCTGAAGAGTGCAGTTGAACAGATGGATCTGGGAATACAGGTACAGAATTCCCTAAAAGTGACGTCACAGGTGGATAGGGTCGTAAAGAGTGCCTTTGGTACATTGGCCTTTATAAATCGGAGTATCGACTATAAAAGTTGGAGTGTTATGGTAAGGTTATATAAGGCATTGGTGAGGCCAAATTTGGAGTATTGTGTACAGTTTTGTTCACCTAGTTACAGGAAGGATGTAAATAAGATTGAAAGAGTGCAGAGAAGGTTCACAAGGATGTTGCCGGGACTTGAGAAGCTGAGTAACAGAGAGAGATTGAATAGGTTGAGACTTTATTCCCTGGAGCGTAGAAGATTGAGGGGAGATTTGATAGAGGTGTATTAGATTTTGATGGGTCTCGATAGAGTGAGTGCAAGGAGGCTTTTTCCGCTGAGGCGAGGGGAGAAAAAAACCAGAGGGCATGGGTTAAGGGTGAAAGGAGAAAAGTTTAAAGGGAATATTAGGGGTGGGGGGCTTCTTCACGCAGAGAGTGGTGGGAGTGTGGAATGAGCTGCCGGATAAAGTGGTAAACTTTTAACATTTAAGAAAAACTTGGACGGGTTCATGGATGAGAGGGGTGTGGAGGGAAATGGTCCAAGTGCAGGTCAGTGGGAGTAGGCATAAAATGGTTCGGCACAGACAAGAAGGGCCAAAAAGCCTGTTTCTGAGCTGTAATTTTCTATGGTTCTATGTTTGTATGCAGTCCATTTTTCTCTGATTCTGGCCCAGTATTGTAAAATCCCGGTCCATTGTTGCCAAATTCCAATCCAGTATGGGAACATTGCCCTCTCTTGTTCTCATATTCTGATCCATTATTGGAACTTTGCAGTCCATTCGTTTCAGATTCTGATCCAGTGCTGGAACATTTCAGTCTATTCTTCTCAGATTCTGATCCATTATTGGAACATTGCAGTTGATTGTTCTCAGAATCTGATCCTTTATTAGAACATCCCGGTCCATTTTTCCGACATTGCCATTCATTATTGGAACATGATGGACTATTGTTCTCGGATTCTGATCCATTATTGGAAAATTGCAGTCTATTTTTCTCATAATCTGATCCATTATTAGAGCATCCCGGTCCATTGTTCGCACATTGTCATCCATTATTGGAACACTACAGTATGTTGTTCTCAGATTCTCATCCATTATCGGATAATCCCTTTCCATTGTTCCCAGAAATTGGACCAGTATTGGAACATTACAGTCTAATATTCTCCGTTTCTGGCCCAGTATTGGAACATTGCAGTCTATTGTTCCCAGAATCTGACTCAGTATTGGAACATTCCGGTCCATTGTTCTCAGATTCTGATCCAGTATTGGAACATGACTGTCTATTGATCTCAGATTCTGATCAACGATTAGAACAGTGCAGTCTATTGTTCTCAGATTCTGCTACAGTATTGGAACATGACTGTCTATTGATCTCAGATTCTGATCCATCATTGTAATATCCCGGTCCACTGTTCTCACATTCTGATCCAGTATTGGAACATTGAAGTCTACTGTTCTCAGATTCTGATAAATGATTGGAACATTACAGCCCATTGTTCTCAGAGTCCGATCCAGTATTCAAACATTGCCGTCTATTGTTCTCAGACTCTGATCCAGTATTGGAACATTACGGCCTATTGATCTCAGATTCTGATCCATCATTCTAATATCCCGGTCCATTGTTCTCCAGTATTGGAACATTGCAGTCTATTGTTCAGATTCTGATCAATGATTGGAACATTGCAGTCTCTTGTTCTCAAATTCTGATCCTTTATTGGAACATTACAGTCCATTGTTCTCAGATTCTGATCCAGTATTGGAACATTGCAGTCTATTTGTCTCAGATTCTAATCCAGTCTTGGAACAACCCAGACCATTTTTCCCAAATTCTGATCCAGTATTCGAACTTACCAGTCTCTTTTTCTCAGATTCTGATGCAGTCTTGAAACTTTGCAGTCTATTGATCTCAGATTCTGATCCATTATTGGAACATTACAGTTTATTGTTCTCAGATTCTGTTCAATTATTCTAACATTGCGGTCTCGTGTTCTCAGATTCTGCTCCAGTATTGGAACATGACTGTCTATTGATCTCAGATTCTGATCCATCATTGTAATATCCCGGTCCACTGTTCTCAGTATCTGCTTCAGTATTGGAACATTACAATGTATTGTTCTCATATTCTGAACCAGTTTTGTAACATTACAGTGTATTGTTCTCAGAATATTATCCAGTATTGGAACATTTCAGTCTATTGTTCAGATTCTGATCAATGTTTGGAACATTACAGTGTTGTTCTCAAATTCTGATCCTTTATTGGAACATTACAGTCTATTGTTCTCAGATTCTGAACCAGTGTTGGAACACTGCAGTCGATTGTTTTCGGAATCTGTTCAATTATTCTAACATTGCAGTCTATTGTTCTCAGATTATGATCCATTGTAGGAACAACCCGGACCATTGTTCCCACATTCTGATCCAGTATTGGAACATTGCAGTCTCTTTTTCTCAGATTCCGATCCAGTATTGAAACTTTGCAGTCTATTGATCTCAGGTTTGGATCCATTATTGGAACATTACAGTCTATTGTTCTCAGACTCTGATCCATTATAGGGACAGCCTAGTCCATTGTTCCCACATTCCGATCCAGCATTGGAACATTGCCGTCTCTTGTTCTCAGATTCTGATCCAGTTTTGAAACATTGCAGTCGATTGATCGCAGATTCTGATCCATTATTGGAACGTTCGAGTCTATTGTTCTCAGATTCTGATCCAATATTGGAACATGACAGTCTGTTGTTCTCAGATGATGATCCAGTGTTGGCACATTACAGTCTATTGTTCTCAGACTCTGATCCAGTATTGTAACATCCCTGTCTATTGTTCCCAGATTATAATCCAGTATTGAAATATTGCAGTCTATTGTTTCATAATTTGATCAATTACTCGAGCATCCCCGTCCATTGTTCCCACATTGTCATCCATTATTGGAACATTACAGTGTATTGTTCTCTGATTCGCATCCATTATTGGAAAATCCCTTTCCATTGTTCCCAGACTCAGAACCAGTATTGGAACATTACAGTCTAATATTCTCAGATTCTGGCCCAGTATTGGAACATTGCAGTCTATTGTTCTCAGATTCTGATCCAGTATTGGAACATTACAGTCTATTGTTCAGAATCTGATCAACGATTGGAACATTACAGTCTGTTGTTCTCAGATTCTGATCAATGATGGGAACATTACAACCTGTTGTTCTCAAATTCTGATCCATTATTGGAAAATTGCAGTCTATTTTTCTCAGATTCTGAACCAGGATTGGAACATTGCACCTATTGTTCTCAGAGTCCGATCCAGTATTCAAACTTTGCAGTTTATTGTTCTCAGATTCTGATCCAGCATTGAAACAATACAATCTATGGTTCACAGATACTGATCCATTATTGGAAAGTTCCAGTGTGTTTTTTTCTCAGAGTCCGAAACAGTATTGGAACATTACAGCGTATTGTTCCCAGAGTCCGATCCAGCATTCGAACATTTCAGTCTATTGTTCTCAGGTTCTGATCCAGTATTGGAATATTATATTTTACGTTCTCAGATTCTGATCCAGTTTTGGAACATTACAGTCTATTGACTGAGATTCTGACCCATCATTGTAATATCCCCGTCCATTGTTCTCAGATTCTGATCCAGTATTGGAACATTACAGTCTATTGTTCTCAGATTATGATCCTTTATTGGAACATTACAGTGAATTGTTCTCAGATTCTGATCCAGTATTGGAACATCCCTGTCTATTTTTCTCAGATTATGATCCAGTATTGGAACATTGCAGTCTGTTGCTCTCAGATTCTGATCCTTTATAGGAAGAGCCCGTTCCATTGTTCCCACATTGGCATCCATTATTGGAAGACTACAGTGTATTGTTCTCAGATTCTCATCCATTATTGGAACATCCCTTCCATTGTTCCCAGACTCTGAACCAGTATTGGAACATACAGTCTAATGTTCTCCGATTCTGATCCAGTATTGGATCATTGCAATCTATTGTTCTCAGTTTCTGATCAATGATTGGAACATTACAATCTGTTGTTCTCAAATTCTGATGCAGTATTGGAACATTGCATTCCATTGTTCTCAGATTATAATCCTTTATTGGAACATTACAGTCCATTGTTCTCAGATTCTGATCCAATATTGGAACATTGCAGTCTCTTTTTTGCAGATTCTGATCCATTATTGGAACATTGCAGTCTATTGTTCTCAGATTCTGTTCAATTATCCTAACATTGCGGTCTATTGTTCTCAGATTCTGATCCAGTATTGGAATATTACAGTCTATTGATCTCAGATTCTATTTTTCTCAGATTCTAATCCATTACAGGAACAACCCGCACCATGGTTCCCACATTCTGATCCAGTGTTGGAACATTGCAGTCTATTTTTCTCAGATTCTGATCCATTATAGGAACAACCCGGACCATTGTTCCCACATTCTGATCCAGTATTGAAACTTTTCAGTCTATTTTTCTCAGATTCTGAACCAGTATTGGAACATTACAGTCTATTGTTCTCAGACTCCGATCCATTTTTCGAACATTGCAGTGTATTGTTCTCAGATTCTGATCTAGTATTGGAATATTACAGTGTATTGTTCTCAGATTTTGATCGAGTGTTGGAACATTCCAGTCTATTGTTCTCAGATTCTGATCCATTATTGGAACATTGCAGTCCATTGGTTTCAGATTCTGATGCAGTTTTGTAACATCCCAGTCTATTGTTCCCAGATTCTGATCCAGTGCTGGAAATTTACAATCTATTGTTCTCAGATTCTGATCCAGTATTGAAACATTGCACTCTATTGTTCTCAGATTCTGATCCAGTGCTGGAAGATTACAGTTTATTCTTCTCAGATTCTGCTCCATTATTGGAACATTGCAGTTGATTGTTCTCAGAATCTGATCCTTTATTAGAACATCCAGGTTTATTTTTCCGACATTGCCATCCATTATTGGAACATGATGGACTATTGTGCTCGGATTCTGATCCATTATTGGAAAATTGCAGTCTATTTTTCTCAGATTCTGATCCATTATTAGAGCATCCCGGTCCATTGTTCCCACATTGCCATCCATTATTGGAACACTACAGTATGTTGTTCTCAGAATCTCATCCATTATCGGATAATCCCTTTCCATTGTTCCCAGACGTTGGACCAGTATTGGAACATTACAGTCTAATATTCTCCGATTCTGGCCTAGTATTGGAGCATTCCGATCAATTGTTCTCAGATTCTGATCAACGGTTGGAACATTGCAGTCTATTGTTCTCAGATTCTGCTCCAGTATTGGAACATGACTGTCTATTGATCTCAGATTCTGATCCATCATTGTAATATCCCGGTCCACTGTTCTCAGATTCTGATCCAGTATTGGAACATTGAAGTCTACTGTTCTCAGATTCTGATAAATGATTGGAACATTACAGCCTATTGTTCTCAGAGTCCGATCCAGGATTCGTACTTTGCAGTGTATTATTCTCAGATTCTGATCGAGCATTTGGAACATTACAACCTATTGTTCACAGATACTGATCCATTACTGGAAATTTGCAGTCTGTTTTTTTCTCAGAGTCTGAACCAGGATTGGAACATTACAGCGTATTGTTCCCAGAGTCCGATCCAGTATTCGAACATTGCAGTCTATTGTTCTCAGACTCTGATCCAGTATTGGACCATTGTAGTCCACTGTTCTCAGATTCTGTTCCAGTATTGGAACATTACGGCCTATTGATCTCAGATTCTGATCCATCATTCTAATATCCCGGTCCATTTTTCTCAGATTCTGATCCAGTTTTGGAACATTACAGTCGATTGTTCAGATTCTGATCAACGATTGGAACATCACAGTCTGTTGTTCTCAAATTCTGATCCTTTATTGGAACATTACAGTCCATTGTTCTCAGATCCTGATCCAGTATTGGAATGTTGCAGCCTATTTGTCTCAGATTCTGATCCAGTCTTGGAACAACCGCGACCATTTTTCCCCCATTCCGATCCAGTATTGGAACTTAGCAGTCTCTTTTTCTCAGATTCTGATGCAGTATTGAAACTTTGCAGTCTATTGATCTCAGATTCTGATCCATGATTGGAACATTACAGTTTATAGTTCTCAGATTCTGATCCATTATTGTAACATTGCAGTCTATTGTTCTCGGATTCTGTTCAATTATTCTTACATTGCGGTCTCGTGTTCTCAGATTCTGCTCCAGTATTGGAACATGACAGTCTATTGATCTCAGATTCTAACCCATCATTGTAATATCCCGGTCCACTGTTCTCAGTATCTGATTCAGTATTGGAACATTACAGTGTGTTGTTCTCAGATTCTGAACCAGTTTTGTAACATTACATTTTATTGTTCTCAGATTATTATTCAGTATTGGAACATTGCAGTCTATTGTTCAGATTCTGATCAATGTTTGGAACATTACAGTGTTGTTCTCAAATTCTGTTCCTTTATTGGAACATTACAGTCTATTGTTCTCAGATTCTGATCCAGTGTTGGAACACTGCAGTCGATTGTTTTCGGAATCTGTTCAATTATTCTAACATTGCAGTCTATTGTTCTCAGATTATGATCCTTTTTTGGAACATTACAGTCTATTTTTCTCAGATTCTGATCCATTGTAGGAACAACCCGGACCATTGTTCCCACATTCTGATCCAGTATTGGAACATTGCAGTCTCTTTTTCTCAGATTCCGATCCAGTATTGAAACTTTGCAGTCTATTGATCTCAGGTTTGGATCCATTATTGGAACATTACAGTCTATTGTTCTCAGACTCTGATCCATTATAGGAACAGCCAATTCCATTGTTCCCACATTCCAATCCAGCATTGGAACATTGCGGTCTCTTGTTCTCAGATTCTGATCCAGTTTTGAAACATTGCAGTCGATTGATCGCAGATTCTGATCCATTATTGGAACGTTTGAGTCTATTGTTCTCAGATTCTGATCCATTATTGGAACATAACACTGTATTTTTCTCAGACTCTGAACCATTATTGCAACATGACAGTCTGTTGTTCTCAGTTGATGATCCAGTGTTGGCACATTGCAGTCTATTGTTCTCAGACTCTGATCCAGTATTGTAACATCCCTGTCTATTGTTCCCAGATTATAATCCAGTATTGGAATATTGCAGTCTATTGTTCTCATAATTTGATCAATTACTAGAGCATCCCCGTCCATTGTTCCCACATTGTCATCCATTATTGGAACATTACAGTGTATTATTCTCAGATTCTCATCCATTATTGGAAAATCCCTTTCCATTGTTCCCAGACTCTGAATCAGTATTGGAACTTTACAGTCTAATATTCTCCGATTCTGGCCCAGTATTGGAACATTGCAGTCTATTGTTCTCAGATTCTGATCAATGATGGGAACATTACAACCTGTTGTTCTCAAATTCTGATCCATTATTGGAAAATTGCAGTCTATTTTTCTCAGATTCTGAAACAGGATTGGAACATTACACCTATTGTTCTCAATGTCCGATCCAGTATTCAAACTTTGCAGTGTATTGTTCTCAGATTCTGATCCAGCATTGAAACATTACAATCTATTGTTCACAGATACTGATCCATTATTGGAAATTTCCAGTCTGTTTTTTTCTCAGAGTCCGAAACAGTGTTGGAACATTACAGCGTATTGTTCCCAGAGTCCTATCCAGCATTCGAACATTTCAGTTTCTTGTTCTCAGATTCTGATCCAGTATTGGAACATTTTATTTTACGTTCTCAGATTCTGATCCAGTTTTGGAACATTAGTCAATTGATCTCAGATTCTGATCCATCATTTTAATATGCCGGTCCTCTGTTCTCAGGTTCTGATCCAGTATTGGAACATTACAGTCTATTGTTCAGAATCTGATCAACGATTGGAACATTACAGTCTGTTGTTCTCAGTTTCTGATCCACTATTGGAAAATTGCAGTCTATTTGTCTCTGATTCTGATCCATTATTGGAACATTGCAGACTATTGTTCTCAGATTCTGTTCCAGTATTGGAACAACCCGGACCACTGTTCCCACATTCTCTTCCAGTATTGGAACTATGCAGTCTCTTTTGCTCAGATTCTGTTGCAGTATTGAAACTTTGCAGTCTATTGATCTCAGATTCTGATCCATTATTGGAACATTACAGTTTATATTTCTCAGATTCTGATCCATTATTGGAACATTGCAGTCTCTTATTCTCAGATTCTGTGCAATTATTCTCACATTGTGTTCTATTGTTCTCAGATTCTGATCCAGTATTGGAACATTACAGTCTATTGTTCTCAGATTATGATCCTTTATTGGAACATTACAGTGAATTGTTCTCAGATTCTGATCCAGTATTGGAACATCCCTGTCTATTGTTCTCAGATTATGATCCAGTATTGGAACATTGCAGTCTGTTGCTCTCAGATTCTGATCCTTGATAGGAAGAGCCCAGTCCCTTGTTCCCACATTGTCATCCATTATTGGAAGACGACAGTGGATTGTTCTCAGATTCTCATCGATTATTGGAACATCGCTTCCATTGTTCCCAGACTCGGAACCAGTATTGGAACATACAGTCTAATATTCTCCGATTCAGATCCAGTATTGGAACATTACAGTCTAGTGTTGAGATTCTCATCAATGATTCGAACATTGCATTCCATTGTTCTCAGATTCTGATCCAATATTGGAACATTGCAGTCTCTTTTTCTCAGATTCTGATCCATTATTTGAACATTGCAGTCTATTGTTCTCAGATTCTGTTCAATTATCCTAACATTGCGGTCTATTGTTCTCACATTCTGATCCAGTATTGGAATATTACAGTCTATAGTTCTCAGATTCTATTTTTCTCAGATTCTAATCCATTATAGGAACAACCCGGACCATGGTTCCCACATTCTGATCCAGCATTGTTACTTTGCAGTCTATTTTTCTCAGATTCTGATCCAGTATTAGAACATTACAGTCTATTGTTTAGATTCTGATCAATGATTGGAACATTACAGTCTGTTGTTCTCAAATTCTGATCCTTTATTGGACCATTACAGTCTATTGTTCTCAGGTTCTGATCTATTATTGGAAAAACTGCAGTCTATTTTTCTCAGATTCTGAACCAGTATTGGAGCATTACAGTCTATTGTTCTCAGAGTCCGATCCATTATTCGAACATTGCAGTGTATTGTTCTCAGATTCTAATCTAGTATTGGAACATTTCAGTCCACTGTTCAGATTCTGATCAATGATTGGAACATTACAGTCTGTTGTTCTCAGATTCTGATCCAGTGTTGGAACATTGCAGTCTATTGTTTTCTGATTCTGTTCAATTATTCTAACATTGCAGTCTATTGTTCTCAGATTATGATCCAATATTGGAACATTGCAGTCTCTTTTTCTCAGATTCTGATCCAGTATTGAAACTTTACAGTCTATTGATCTCAGGTTCTGATCCATTATTGGAACATTGCAGTCTATTGTCCTCACATTCTGTTCAATTATTCTAACATTACAGTCTATTGTTCAGATTCTGATCCATCATTGTAATATCCCGGTCCAGTGTTCACAGATTCTGATCCAGTATTAGAACATTACAGTCGATTGTTTAGATTCTGATCAATAATTGGAACATTACAGTCTGTTGTTCTCAAATTCTGATCCTTTATTGGACCATTACAGTCTATTGTTCTCAGGTTCTGATCTATTATTGGAAAAACTGCAGTCTATTTTTCTCAGATTCTGAACCAGTATTGGAACATTACAGTCTATTGTTCTCAGAGTCTGACCCATTATTCGAACATTGCAGTGTATTGTTCTCAGATTCTGATCTAGCATTGGAACATTACAGTCTCATGATCTCAGATCCTGATCCATCATTGTAATATCCCGGTCGATTGTTCTCAGATTCTGATCCAGTATTAGAACATTACAGTCTTTTGTTCCCACATTCTGATCCAGTATTGGAACTTTGCAGTCTCTTTTTCTCAGATTCTGATCCAGTATTGGAACATTACAGTCTATTGTTTAGATTCTGATCAATCATTGGAACATTACAGTGTTGTTCTCAAATTCTGATCCTTTATTGGAACAATACGGTCTGTTGTTCTCAAATTCTGACCCAGTATTGGAACGTGACAGTCTTTTGTTCTCTAATTCTGATCCTTTATTGGAACAATACGGTCTGTTGTTCTCAAATTCTGACCCAGTATTGGAACGTGACAGTCTTTTGTTCTCAGATTCTGATCCATTATTGGAAAATTGCAGTCTATTTTTCTCAGGTTCTGAACCAGGATTGGAACACTGCAGCCTATTGTTCTCAGAGTCCAATCGATTATTTGAACATTGCAGTGTATTGTTCTCAGATTATGATCCAGTGTTGGAACATTACAGTCTATTGTTCATAGAGTCTGATCCATTATTGGAAAATTGCAGTCTATTTTTCTCAGATTCTGAACCAGTATTTGAACATTACAGTCTATTGTTCTCAGAGTCCGATCCATTATTCCAACATTGCAGTGTATTGTTCTCAAATACTGATCTAACATTGGAACATTACAACCTATTTTTCTCAGATTCTGAGCCAGTATTGAAAATCCCGGTCTATTGTTCCCAGTTTCTAATCCAGTATTGGAATATTACAGCCTATAGTTTTCAGATTCTGATCCATTATAGGAACATTGCAGCCTACTGTTCTCTGATTCTGATCCAGTATTGGAACATTGCAGTCTATTGATCTCAGATTCCGATAAAGTAAATATGAGAGTGTATTTTTCTCGGCTTCTGATTTATTATTGGAACATTACAGTCTATTGATCTCAGATTCTGATCCAGTATTGGAACGTTACAGTCTATTTTTCTCAGATTCTGATCCAGTATTTTGCAAAATCCTGGTCTATTGTTCCCAAATTCTAATCCAGTATTAGAAAATTACAGCCTATAGTTTTGAGATTCTGATCAATTATTGGAACATCCCGGTCTATTGTTCCCAGATTCTGATCCAGTATTGGAACTTTGCAGTCGATTGATCTCAGATTCCGATAAAGTAAATATGAGAGTGTATTTTTCTCGGCTTCTGCTTTATAATTGCAACATTGCAGTCTATTGATCTCAGATTCTGATCCAGTATTGGAACATTACAGTCTATTGAACTCAGATCCTGATCCAGTATTGGAACATTACAGTCTATTGATCTCAGATTCTGACCCAGTATTGGAACATTACTATCTCTTGTTCTCAGATTCTGGTCCAGTATTGGAACATTACAGTCTAATGTTCTCAGATTCTGATTCATTATTGGAACATTATAGTCTAGTGTTCCCAGATTCTAATCCGTATTGGAACATTACAACCTCTAGTTCTCAGATTCTGATAAATTATTGGAACATTGCAGTCTCTTGTTCTCAGTTTCATATTCAGTATTGGAACATTACAGTGTATTGTTCTTAGAATCTTATCCATTATTGGAACATCCCTGTCCATTGTTTCCAGATTCTGATCCATTATTGGAACATGGCAGCCTATTGTTCCCAGATTGTGATCCATTATTGGAGCATTACGGTCTGTTATTCTCAGATTCTGTTCCATTATTGGAAAATTGCAGTCCATTTGTCTCAGATTCTGAACCAGTATTGGAACATTACAGTCTATTGTTTTCAGATTCTGATCCAGTATTGGAACATTGCAGTGTATTGTTCTGATTCTGATGCATTAATGGAACATCCGTTTCTATTGTTCCCAGACTCTGATCCAGTGTAGGAACATTGCAGTCTATTGTTCTCAGATTCTGATCCTTTATTGGAACATTAGAGTCGATTGTTCTCAGATTTTGATCCATTACTGGAAAAGTGTAGTCTATTGTTCTCAGATTTTGATCCATTATTGGAACATCCCTTTCCATTGTTCCCAGACTCTGAACCAGAATTGGAACATTGCAGTCTAATATTCTCAGATTCTGTTCCAGTATTTGAACATTGAAATCGAATATTCTCAGATTCTGATCCATTATTCGAACATTGCAGTCGAATATTCTCAGATTCTGATCCAGTATTGGAACTTTACAGTTTATTGTTCTCAGAATCTGAGCCAGTATTGGAACATTGCAGTCATTTGTTCTCAGATTCAGATCAATTATTGGAACATTACAGTCTGTTGTTCTCAAATTCTGCAAAGTTTCAATTCTGAATCAGAATGTGGGAGCAATGGTCCGGGGTTGTTCCTATAATGGATCAGAATCTGAGAGAAATAGACTGCAATGTTCCAATACTGGATTGAATACTGGATTCCAATACCGGATCAGAATCTGAGAACAATAGACTGTAATGTTCCAATAATGTATCAGAATCTGAGAACAATAGACATGGATGTTCCATTAATGGTCAGAATCTGAGAACAATAGACTGCAATGGTCCAATCCTGGATCAGAATCTGAGAACAAGACACTGCAAAGTTCCAATATTGGATCAGAATCTGGGAACAATAGACCGGGATGTTCCAATAATGGATCAGAATCTGAGATCAATAGACTACAATGTTTCAATACTGGATCAGAATCTGAAAACAATAGACTGCAATGTTCCAATAATGGATCAGAATCGGAGAACCAAAGGTTGTAATCTTCAAATAATGGATTAGAAAGTGGGAACAATAGACCGGGCTGTTACAATACTGGATCCGAATCTGTGAACAATAGAATGTAATATCCCAACACTGGATCAAAATCTGTGAACAACAGACTGCAGTGTTAGAATAATTGAACAGAATCTGAAAACAATAAACCGTAATGTCCCAATACTGGATCAGAATCTGAGAACAATAGACTACAATGTTCCAATACTGGATCAGAATTTGAGAATAACAGACTGCAATGTTCCAATCATTGATCAGAACCTGAACAATAGACTGTAATGTTCCAATACTGGATAAGAACCTGACAACAATAGACTGTAATGTTGCAATAAAGGATCAGCATTTGAGAACAACAGACTGGAATGTTCCAATCATTGATCAGAATCTGAACAATAGACTGTAATGTTCCAATACTGGATCAGAACCTGTGAACAATGGGGCGGGATATTACAATGATGGATCAAAATCTGAGATCAATGAACTGTAAAGTTCCAATAATGGATCAGAATCTGAGAACAAGAGAGGGCAATGTTCCAATACTGTATTGGAATGTGGGAACAATGGACCGGTATTTTACAATACTGGACCAGAATCAGAGAAAAATGGACTGCAATGTTCCAATACTTGATCAGAAACTGGCAACAATAGACTGCAATATTCCAATACTGGATCAGAATCTAAGAACAATCGACTGTAATGTTCCATTATGGATCAGAATCTGGGAACAATAGGCCGCCATGTTCCAAAAGCGGATCAGAATCTGAAAACTATAGGCTCTAATATTCCAATATTGGATTAGAATCTGAGAACAAAGGACCAGGATATTACAATGATGGATCAGAATCTGAGATCAATAGACTGTAATGTTCCAATGCTAGATCAGAATCTGAGAACAATAGACTGCAATGTTCAAATAATGGATCGGCCTCTGAGAACGATAGACTGTAATGTGCCAATACTGGATCAGAATCTGAGAACAATAGAAATGGATGTTCCATTAATGGATCAGAAACTGAGAACAATACACTGCAATGTTCCAATACTGGATCAGAATCTGAGATCAAGAGACTGCAAAGTTTCAATACAGCATCAGACTCTGAGAACAAGAGACTGGAATGTTGCACTAAAGGATCACAATCTGAGAACAATACTCTGTAATGTTCCAATACCGGATCAGATGCTGAAAACTATAGGCTGTAATATTCAAATACTGGAGTAGAATCTGGGAACAATAAACTGGGATTTTACAATACTGTCTCAGAATCTGAGAAAAATAGACAGCAATGTTCCAATACTGGGTCAAACCCTTTGACCAATAGACTGCAATGTTCCAATAAAGGATCAAAATCTTTGAACAACAGACTGCAGTATTAGAATAATTGAACAGAATCTGAAAACAATAAACCGTAATGTCCCAATACTGGATCAGAATCTGAGAACAATAGACTACAATGTTCCAATACTGGATCAGAATTTGAGAATAACAGACTGCAATGTTCCAATCATTGATCAGAATCTGAACAATAGACTGTAATGTTCCAATACTGGATAAGAACCTGACAACAATAGACTGTAATGTTCCAAAAAAGGATCAGCATTTGAGAACAACAGACTGTAATGTTCCAATCATTGATCAGAATCTGAACAATAGACTGTAATGTTCCAATACTGGATCAGAATCTGAGAACAATAGACTGTAATGTTCCAATACTGGATAAGAACCTGACAACAATAGACTGTAATGTTCCAAAAAAGGATCAGCATTTGAGAACAACAGACTGCAATGTTCCAATCATTGATCAGAATCTGAACAATAGACTGTAATGTTCCAATACTGAATCAGAATCTGAGAACAATAGACTACTGTTGCAATAAAGGATCAGCATTTGAGAACAACAGACTGGAATGTTCCAATCATTGATCAGAATCTGACCAACAGACTGAAATGTTCCAATACTGGATCAGAACCTGAGAACAATTGGGCGGGATATTACAATGATGGATCAAAAACTGAGATCAATGAACTGTAAAGTTCCAATACTGGATCAGAATCTGAGAAAAAGAGATTACAATGTTCCAATAAAGGATTAGAATTTGAGGACAACCGACTGTAATGTTCAAATCATTGATCAGAATCTGAACAATAGACTGTAATGTTGCAATACTGCATCAGAATCTGAGAAAAAGAGACTGCATATTTCAAATACTGGATCAGAATATGGGAACAATGGTCCGGGTTGTTCCTATAATGGATCAGAATCTGTGAAAAATAGACTGCAATGTTCCAAGATTGGATCAGAATCTGAGAACAATAGACTGGAGTGTTCCAAAAAAGGGTCATAATCCGAAAACAATAGACTGCAATGTTCCAACACTGGAAGAGAATCTGAGAACAATAGACTGTAATGTTCCAATAAAGGATCAAAATTTGCGAACAACACTGTAATGTTCCAATCATTGATCAGAATCTGAACAATAGACTGAAATGTTCCAATACTGGATCAGATTCTGAGAACAATGGACCGGGATATTACAATGATGGATCAGAACCTGAGATCAATATACTGTAATGTTCCAACGCGAGATCAGAACCTGAGAACAATAGACAGCAATGTTCCAATACTGGTTCAGAGTCTGAGAAAAATAGACAGCAATTTTCCAATAATGGATCAGAATCTATGAACAATAGACTGCAATGTTCCAATACTGGATCCGAATCTGAGAACAATACACTGCAATTTTCGAATAATGGATTGGACTCTGAGAACAATAGGCTGTACTGTTCCAATACTGGTTCAGAATCTGCGAAAAATAGACTTCAATTTTCCAATAATCGATTAGAATCTGAGAACAATACACTGCTATGTTCTAATACAGGATCAGAATTTGAGAACAATAGACTGTTATGTTCTAATACAGGATCAGAATTTGAGAACAAGAGACTGCAATGTTTCAAAACTGGATCAGAATCTGCGAACAACAGACGGCAAGGATCCAATACTGGATCAGAATCTGATAACAATAGACTGCAATGTTCCAATACTGGATCAGAATCTGACAACAATAGACTGCAATGTTCCAATACTGGATCAGAATCTGAGAACAAGAGACTGCAATGTTCCAATACTGGATCAGAATCTGACAACAATAGACTGCAATGTTCCAATATAGAGTCAGAATCTGAGAACAATCGACTGAAATGTTGGAATAATTGCAGAGAATCTGAGAATAGTAGACCGCAATGTTCCAATAATGGACCAGAATGAGGGAACAATGGTCCGGGCTGTTCCTATAATGGATCAGAATCTGAGAAAAATAGACTGCAATGTTCCATTATGGATCAGAATCTGGGAACAATAGTTTGCAATGGTCCAATACTGGATCGGCATCTGAGAACAATTGACTGTAATTTTCCAATACTGGTTCAGAATCTGAGATAAATAGACTGTCATGTTCCAATAATGGATCAGAAGCTGGAAACAATGGACCGGGATGTTCCAATAATGGATAAGATTCTAAGAACAATAAACGGTAATGTTCCAATAAAGGATCAGAATTTGAGAACAGCAGACTCTGATGTTCCCATCGTTGATCAGAATCTGAGAACAATAGGCCGTAATGTTCCAATACTGGATCAGAATCTGAGAACAATAGGCTCTATTGTTCCAGTACTGTATCGGAATCTGAGAACAATGGACCGGGATATTACAATGATGGATCAGAATCTGAGATCAATAGGCCGTAATGTTCCAATACTGGATCAGAATCTGAGAACAATAGGCCGTAATGTTCCAATACTGGATCAGAATCTGAGAACAATAGGCTCTATTGTTCCAGTACTGTATCAGAATCTGAGAACAATGGACCAGGATATTACAATGATGGGTCAGAATCTGGGAACAATAGACTGCAATGTTCGAATACTGGATCGGACTCTGGGAACAATACGCTGTAATGTTCCAATACTGGTTCAGACTCTGAGAAAAAAACAGACTGCAAATTTCCAATAATGGATCAGTATCTGTGAACAATAGTTTGTAATGTTCCAATACTGGATCCGAATCTGAGAACAATACACTGCAAAGTTCGAATACTGGATCGGACTCTGAGAACTATAGGCTGTAATGTTCCAATCATTGATCAGAATCTGAGAATAGTAGACTTCAATGTTCCAATACTGGATCAGAATCTGAGTACAGTGGACCGGGATGTTACAATGATGGATCAGAATCTGAGATCAATAGACAATCATGTTCCAATACTGGGGCAGAATTTGAGAACAATAGACTCCAATGTTCCAACCGTTGATCAGAATCTGAACAATAGACTGCAATGTTCCAATACTGGGCCAGAATCGGAGAATATTAGACTGTAATGTTCCAATACTGGTTCAGTGTCTGGGAACAATGGAAAGGGATTTTCCAATAATGGATGAGAAACTGAGAACAATATACTGCAGTGTTCCAATAATGGATGACAATGTGGGAACAATGGACCGGGATGCTCTAATAATGGATCAGATTATGAGAACAATAGACTGCAATGTTCCAATAATGGATCAGAATCCGAGAACAATAGACTATCATGTTCCAATAATGGATGGCAATGTCAGAAAAATGGACCGGGATGTTCTAATAAAGGATCAGATTCTGAGAACAATTGACTGCAATGTTTCAATACTGGATCAGATTCTGAGGGCAATAGACTGTAAAGTCACAGACCTCCATCCAGAAAAAGACTCTTCGACTGCTACCCTCTGTCTCCTGTAGCCAAGATGTGGAGATGCTGGCGTTGGACTGGGGTAAACACAGTAAGAAGTTTAACAACACCAGGTTAAAGTCCAACAGGTTTATTTGGTAGCAAAAGCCACAAACGCTTTCGGAGCCCTCACCTGAGGAAGGGGCTTGGAGCTCCGAAAGCTTGTGTGGCTTTTCCTGCCAAATAAACTGTTGGACTTTAACCTGGTGTTGTTAAACTTCTTACTGTGGCCAAGCCAGTTCTCTACCCATGTAGCCACCTCTCCTTGTATCCCATGAGCCTTAACCTTCTTACCCAAACTGCCATGAGGGACTTTGTCAAATGCCTTACTGACATCCATAGAGACGACATCCACAGCCCTTCCTTCGTCAACTGTTTTTGTCACTTCCTCAAAAAACTCCACCAATTTTGTAAGGCACGACCTCCCTCTTACAAACACTGGATCAGAATCTGAGAACAGTAGACTGTAAAGTTGCACTAAAGGATCATAATCTGAGTAAAATAGACTGCAATGTTCGAATAATGGATCGGACTCTGAGAACAATAGGTTGTAATGTTCCAATCCTGGTTCAGAATCTGGGAACAATAGACTGCAATTTTCCTATAATGGATCAGAATCTGAGAACAATAGATAGTAATGTTCCAATACTGGATCAGAATCTGAGAGCAATCGACTGCAATGTTCCAATACTGGACCAGAAACTGAGAACAATAGACTGTAATGTTCTAATTCTGGATTAGAATCTGAGATCAAAAGACTGCAATGTTCCAATACTGGATCAGAATCTGAGAACAATAGACTGTAAAGTTCCAATACTGGATCAGAGTCTGGGAACAATATCAATTGATGTTCCATTAATGGATCAGAATCTGAGAACAATAGACTGTAATTTTCCAATACTGGTTCAGAATCTGAGACAAATACACTGCAATTTTCCAGAAATGGATCAGAATCAGAACAATAGAATGGAATGTTCCAATAATGGATCAGAATTTGGAAACAATGGACCGGGATGTTCCAATAATGAATAAGATTCTAAGAACCATACACTGCAATGTTCCAATACTGGTTCAGAACCTGAGAACAGTAGACTGCAATGTTCCAATAATTGATCAGAATCTGAGAACTATAGGCTGTAATGTTCCAATACGAATTAGAATCTGGGAACAAATGACTGGGATGTTACAATACTTGGATCAGAATCTGAGAACAATAGAATGCAATATTCCAAAACTGCATCAGAATCTGAGAACAATACACAGTATTGTTCCAGTACTGGATCAGAATCTGAGAACAATAGACCGGGATGTTCCAATGATGGATCAGATTCTGAGAACAGTAGGCTGCAATGTTCCAATAATGGATCAGAATCTGAAAACTAAAGGTTGTAATGTTCCAATACTGGATCAGAATCTGAGAACAATGGACTGTAATGTCCCAATAAAGCATCATACTCTGAGAACAATAGTCTGCAATTTTAGAATAATTGAAAAGAATCTGAGAGCAATAGACTGTAATGTTCCAATAGTGAATCCGAATCTGAGATCAATAGACTGCCAAGATTCAATACTGGATCAGAATCTGAGAAGAAGAGATTACAATGTTCCAATAGTGGATCAGAATCTGAGAACAATAGACTGCAATGTTCCAATACTGGATCAGAATCTGAGATCAATAGACTGCAATGTTCCAATACTGGATCAGAATCTGAGATCAATAGACTGCAATGTTCCAATACTGGATCAGCATCTGAGAACAATAGACTACAATGTTCCATTAAAGGATCGGAATTTGGGAACAATACACTGTAATGTTCCAATACTGGATCAGAATCTGAGAACAAGAGAGTGTAATGTTCCAATGCTGGATCAGAGTCAGGAAACAATGGACCGGGATGTTCCAATACTGCAGCAGAATCTGAGAACAATACACTGTAATGTTCCAATACAGGATCAGAATCTGAGAACAAAGGACTGTAATGTTCCAACGCTGGATCAGAATCTGAGAACGATAGACTGGAATGTTCCAATACTGGGTCAGGATCTGGGAATAATAGAACGGGATGTTACAATACTGGATCAGAATCTGACAACAATAGACTGTAATGTTAGAACATAAGAACAAAAGAAATAAGAGCAGGAGTAGGCCATCTCGCCCCTCAAGCCTGCTCCGCCATTCAATAAGATCATGGCCTATCTGATAGTGGGTTGAGTTCCACTTACCCGCCCGCTCCCCATAACCCTTAATTCCCTTAATGGTTAAAAATCTATCTATCTGTGACTTAAACACATTTAACGAGGCAGCCAGGACTGCTTCATTGGGCAGAGAATTCCAAAGATTCACTCCGCTCTGGGAGAAGAAGTTCCTCCTCAACTCTGTTCTAAATTGACTCCCCCATATTTTGAGGCTATGCTCCCTAGTTCTTGTTTCCACTGGAAGTGGAAATAACCTCGCTTCTTCTACCCTGTCTAGCCCCTGCATTATCTTATATGTATCTAAAAGATCTCCCCTCAAGCTTCTAAACTCTAATGAGTACAGGCCCAGTCTACTCAAACTCTCCTCATAAGCTAACCCCCTCATCTCCGGAATCGACCTGGTGAACCTTCTCTGTCCCCCCTCCAAAGCTAATATATCCTTTCTTAAATAAGGGGACCAAAACTGTACACAGTACTCTAGGCGCGGCCTCTCCAGTACCCTGTACAGTTGCAGCATGACCTCCCTGCTTTTATACTCCATCCCTCTCACGATAAAGGCCAACATTCCATTTGCTTTCTTGATTACACGCTGCACCTGCAGACTGAGTTTTTGTGATTCATGCACAAGGACCCCCAGGTCCCTCTGCACAGCAGCATGTTGTAATTCTTCACCGTTTAAATAAGAGTCCATTTTACTATTATTCCTTCCAAAGTGGATAACCTCACACTTACCAACGTTATTCTCCATCTGCCAGATCCTTGCCCACTCACTTAGCCTATCCAAATCTCTCTGCAGACTCTCTGTGTCCTCCACACAATTTGCTTTCCCACTCATCTTTGTGTCATCCGCAAACTTTGTTACCCTACACTCGCTCCCCTCCTTCAGATCGTCTATGTATATGGTAAATAGTTGAGGCCCCAGCACCGATCCCTGCAGCGCGCCACTAGTCATGGATTGCCAACCGGAAAAGCACCCATTTATTCCGACTCTCTGCTTTCTGTGAGATAGCCAATCCTCAATCCACACTAACACGTTACCCCCAACTCCGTGTACCTTTATCTTATGCAGCAACCTTTTGTGAGGCACCTTATCGAATGCCTTCTGGAAATCTATTTACACAACATCCACCGGTTCCCCTCTGTCAACTGCACTCATCGTATCCTCAAAGAATTCCAGTAAATTATTCAAACATGGCTTTCCCTTCAAGAATCCATGCTGCAGCTGCTTGATTGAACCATTCTTTTCCAGGTGACCTGTTATTTCTTCCTTAATGATAGATTCCAGCATTTTCCCAACTACGGATGTTAAGCTAACCAGCCTGTAGTTACCTGCCTTTTGTCTACCTCCTATTTTAAACAGTGGCGTTACATTAGCTGTTTTCCAATCAGCTGGCACCTCCCCAGAGCCCAGTGAATTTTGATAAATTACAACTGATGAATTTGCTATTACTTCTGCCGTTTCTTTTAGTACCCTGGGATGCATTCCATCCGGACCAGGGGACTTGTCTACCTTTAGTCCTATTAGCCTACCCAGCACTACCTCTTTAGTAATAGTGATCGTTTTAAGGTCCTCACCCCCGACAGTCCCGGGTAAGGGCAGAAGTTGTTTTTTGTCGTTTAGTTCGGGCATCATGATCGGCATAGGTTTGGAGGGCCGAAGGGCCTGTTCCTGTGCTGTACTTTCCTTTGTTCTTTGTTGATTATTGATTACCTTGGATGACACCCTCAGGATATAGTCTCCTTTACTGACAACTTTGCTTATATTATCATCAAAATGGTCTCACGAATGGACCCTGAGGAAGGGTCACACAGACGTGAAACATTGGCTCTATTCTCTCTCCACAGATACTGTCAGACCTGCTGAGATCTCCCAGCATTTTCTGTTTCTGTATTCAGTTACTGACTCCATTTGCTTTCATTCCCACGCAGCGTTCTCCTGTTCAGTTGACATATAAATGTTGAAATGTTCAGCAAACTTCTGGTTAATTCCGGGAAATATTAAGGCAAGTCCCCGAAAAATACATCATTCCTCAATCCATCTCGCGCCAGCTCCCCCATCCTTTACATCTCTCCTATACATTGCAACAACCCTTTCTTCATCCTCGCCAAGAGTATCGTCACCTTGGCTCATTCCTCTGCCAGGTCACAAGCTCCGCATGAAGCCAAGAGCCAGAGAACCAGTTGGGAGCAGCACACTTGTTTATAAAGCGAGAATTCACAATACAAGAGACGCTGAGGTTGAGAATTTACCATAATGTGGACGTTCCAGAGTATCATCCTTCTGTTTCGATTGCTGGATACAGTCATGTGGGGGTAGGGACTTCGAGGGCCGAAGGGCCTGTTCCGGTGCTGTACTTTCCTTTGTTCTTTGTATGAATGGGTGGCATGGTGGCACAATCGTTAGCACTGCTGCCTCACAGCGCCAGAGACCCGTGTTTGATCCCCGGTTTGGGTCACTGCCTGTGCGCAGTCTGCACGTTCTCCCCGTGTCTGCATGGGTTTCCTCCGGGTGCTCCGGTTTCCTCCCACAGACCAGAAGACGTGCTGTTTAGTTGCATTGATCATGATAAATCCTACCTCAGTGGACCCGAACAGGCGCCGGAGTGTGGCAACTCGGGGATTTTCACAGTAACTTCATTGCACTGTTAATGAGAGCCTACTTGTTACATGAATAAATAAGCTTTAGAAACTTGATCAGCGCTGTGTGAAAAGCAGAGAATGCCTGTCTTACACCATTGTATCAGTAACATTCTCAAAGGGGCCACACAGCGCTGATCAAATCCGACCTCTGTGTGGAGTCCGCACATTCTCCTGGATTGAGCTTTGCACCATCGGGTTAAAGCTACCTCACAGCGCCAGGGATCCTGGTCTGAATCTGACCTCGGGTCATTGTCTGTGTGGAGACGGCACATTCGCCCCGTGTCTGCATGGGTTTCCTCTAGGTGCTCCACTTTCCTCCCACAGTCCAAAGATGTGCAGGTTAGGTGCATTGGCCGTGCTAAAAATTGCCCGTTATTGTCAGGGAGACTATCAGGGTGGATGCGTGAGGTTACGGAATTAGGGCCTGGGTGGGTTTGTGGTCAGTACAGACTCATCATAAATTGTATCATAGAAACCCAACAGTGCGAAAGAGGCCATTCGGCCCATCGAGTCTGCACCAACAACAATCCCACCCAGGCCCTATCCCCATAACCCCACATAATTACCCCACCAACACCTCGAACCTACACATTCCGGGAGACGAAGGGGAAATTTAGCCTATAATTCACCCCACTGACAGCCTGAATAAATTACAATTATATTGTATCTTTAATGTAATGAAATAGACCGTAATGAAAAACATGAAACTTATTTCTGATCTGAATTTCTCATCACAATGAAACACTATTTTCATTGAAAATTGGGGATGAAGTGGAAATGATCGAGAGCTTCAGGTTTCTAGGTGTCCAGATCACCAACAACCTGCCCTGATCCCCCCACACCCATGCAAAAGTTAAGAAAACCCACCGGTGCCTCTACTTTCTCAGGAGGATAACGAAATTTGGCATGTCAGCTCCGACTCTCACCAACTTTTACAGATGCACCATAGAAAGCATTCTTTCTGGTTGTATCACAGCTTGGTCTGGCTTCTGCTCTGTCCAAGGCTGCAAGAAACTATAAAGGGTGGTGAACGAAGCCTAGTCCATCACTCAAACCAGCCTCCCGCCCATTGACTCTGTCTACACTTCCCACTGCCTCGGGAAAAGCAGCCAGCATAATCATGGACCCCACACACCCCAGACATTCTCTCTTCCACCTTCTTCTGTCGGGAAAAAGATACAAAAGTCTGGGGGTCACGTACCAACCGACTCAAGAACAGCTTCTTCCCTGCTGCTGTCAGACTTTTGAATGAATCTACCTTATATTCAGGTAGCCGCATACAACATATAATATATATATATTATATAATACTTTATTATTATGTTAATTTGGTCCTTCTCTACACCCGAGCCATGACTGTAACACTACATTCTGCACTCTCTCATTTCCTTCTCTATGAACAGTATGCTTTGTCCATGTAGCGCGCAAGAAACAATGTCTTTCACTGTATACTAACACGTGTGACAACAATAAATCAAATCAAATCCAATCATTGCTCCTTCTCAGCGCCAGCATTGCAGTGTGCTGTTTGTTTTCTCACCTGCAATTGATTACTCTAATAGGTTGCTCTGCCGAGTCTCAGGAGTGTTTCTGCTGTGTACTCAAGAGAAGACCTTCAGTGTGAGACCTCAGTAAATGACCATGGTTTATGCCATAGGCAGAAACCATCGCTTCTCTCAGGAAACACACTAATCCACTATCGGTCAAGCTGGAGCCAGTTACTATCCTATTCTCGCTGCCATTGGAGTTCCTGGTAGGTGATTGCAACCGATTAAAATATATTTATTCGTGTCACAAGCGGGCTTACATTAACACTACAATGAAGTTACTGTTAAAATCCCCTCGTCACCACACTCCGGTTCCTGTTTGTGTACACTGAGGGAAAATTTCGCATGGCCCATTCACCTAACCAGCACGTCTTTCAGACTGTGGGAGGACACCAGAGGAAACCCACGCACACATGGAGAGAACATGCAGAATCCACACAGGCAGTGACACAAGCCGGGAACCGAACCCGGGTCCCTCGCTCTCTGAGGCAGCAGTGCTAACCACTCCGTCACCGCTACACCCTAAATAGATTGGACATAACGTCTGCTATGAGGAAGCTTTCTCCCACCACCTCCTACCTTTGGAGAGAGTGAAGTTGCTTCCCCGCAGCAGAATACCTGGGCTGATGGAACGGCAGTGGTTCCCTCCTGACCAGAGGGAGGGCTCATGGGACCACAGACCCAACCAGCGTCTATAGCTGCTGAGGTGTGATGAGGGGTTGCCAGCGATTCCTCGTTGCTGGAATATTATTGTTCAACTTTGTCAATCGTGGTATAAATTACAAAAACGTAGATGTCATGATGGAGTTGTATAGAACGTTGGTTTGGCCACAGCTGGAGTACTCTGTGCAGTTCTGGTCGACACATTATAGGAAGGATGTGATTGCACTGGGGGTGATGCAGAGGAGATTCGCCAAGATGCTGCCTGGGACGGAACATTTAAGGAATGAAGAGAGGTTGGAAAGGTTTGGTTTGTTTTCTCTGGAGCAAAGACTGAGGGGCGACCTGATCGAGGTGTACAAGATTATGAAGGACATGGACAGGGCGGAGAGAGAGCAGCTGTTCCCCTGAGCTGAAGGGTCAGTTACGAGGAGGCAAAATTTAAAAATGAGGTGTGGGAGATTCAGGTGCTATACTATGGACAGTCTTATTAAAATTCCAGTTGGTGAGAATCGTCTTATAAGCACTTTCATAGATAGAACATAGAACAGTACAGCACAGAACAGGCCCTTCGGCCCACAATGTTGTGCCGAGCTTTATCTGAAACCAAGATCATAAAATCATAGAATCCCTGCAGTGCAGAAGGAGGTTATTTGGCCCATCGATTCCGCACTGACCACATTCCCACCCAGGCCCTACCCCCATAACCCCACATATTTACCCTGCTACCCCCCTGCTAATTTCTTGTCAATTATCTCTTACAGATGTTGATCGATCAAATTCCAGAAATAATACTCAAGGCAAAACTGCTATCACAATATTCAAGGCAAACCACATGAATTCTGACACTCTTCCAATGCACTGTGGAAATCCAAAATATTCAGAAACAGGAGTGTATTTTGAAACATAAATCTTTCTTGGTTTCTGGAAGGGCACTTCAAGTTTTACAACTTCACTCAGCAGAGTGCTAGTCACAGAATATCTCGTCACGCAGCCTGTATCGAGTCACAGAGCAATACAGCATGGAAGCAGGTCCTTCGGCCCAAACAGTCCATGCTGACCATGGTGCCCTCCCAGCTGGTCCCAATTGCCCGCGTTCGGTCCATATCCCTCTAATGCTTTCCCTCTATCCAAATGCTTTTTAAATGTTGGTATTGAACTTGCCTCAACCACTTTCTCTGGCAGCTCATTCCATACACACACCACCCTCTGCGTGAAGAAGTTGCCCCTCAGGTCCGTTTGAAATATTTCCCCTCTCACCTCTATATATAATCATATAACTCAGCTCAGTGACTTTCCTAACATATCCTCCTTCCCTCCCATCTCCCATTTCATTGTCCCTCGCACTTCTTTGAACTCCACTGTTCCAAGATATTAAGATCGTCCAGTTTCGATCAGGAATGGCTGCCTCCCACTTCGGGTAAAACAAAATGTACGATGGTCCCCTCATTACTGATGAAACCTTTCCAAGTGATAAGAACCTTTTTATCTATGATTCTATGAAAATCCCGCAGAGTATCTGGAATATTGTGTCCTGTTTTGCTCTCTTTATTTGGGGAAGGATGTTGCTGCATTGGAGGCAGTTCAGAGGAGGTTCACCAGATTGATTCTGTGGATGAGAGGATTGACGTATGAGGAGAGATTAATCACTTTGGGCTCACGTTTGTGGAACTCGCTGCCCCAGAGCGCGGTGGAGTCTGAATCATTGAATGGTTTCAAGAAGGAGATGGATATATTTCTAATAAAAAAGGGATAAGGGGATATGGGGAACAGGTGGGGAGGGGGATTTGAGAACAGGGAGAGATCAGCCATGATCTGATTGAATGGCGGATCAGGCTCGAAGGGCTGAATTTGCCGACTTCTGCTCTTAATTCCTGTTCCTATGTTATCGAGTCATTGAGGTTTACAGCATGGAAACAGGCCCTTCGGCCCAACGTGTCCGTGCCGCCCAGTTTTTACCTTTAAGCTCGTCCCAATTGCCTGCATTTGGCCCATGTCTCTCTAAACCCATCGTACCCATGGAACTGACTAAACGCTTTTTAATATAGAAAATTGTACCCCCCTCTCCTACTGCCTCTGGCAGCTTGTTCCAGACATTCACCACACTCTATGTGAAAGAATGCCCCCTCTGGACCCTTCTGAATCTTTATTTTGAGGATTCTGTATTCTGCATCTGTTTTCACAGTGGAACACATCATTTCCATAGCAGGAATAGAGGATAACCAATGGACTTACTCATAAGAGCAAGGAGCTCTCAATATCTGGAGTGGAATTATAAGTATAAGTCGAGGGATTTAAACCATATAACATCGCCAAAACTTAAAGCCGACTTTAGTGTTTTTAAATAGATAACTGCTGATATAGTAAATGTGCTGTTTTTATTAGTGTCACAAGCGGGCTTACATTAACACTGCAATGTAGTTACTGTGAAAATCCCCTAGTCCCCACACTCCAGTGCCTGTTTGGGTACACAGAGGGAGAATTTAACATGGCCAATGCACCTAAGCAGCACGTCTTTCAGACTGTGGGAGAAAACGGGGGCCGCCGGAGAAAACCCATGCAGACACGGAGAGAACATGCAGACTCCGCACAGACAGTGATCCAAGCCAGGAATCGACCCGGGTCCCTGGCACTGTGAGGCAGCAGTGCTAACCACTGTACCACCGTGCTGCCCATCTCAGTTCACCTCTCAAAGAACAAAGAACAGTACAACACAGGAACAGGCCCTTCGGCCCTCCAAGCCTGCGCCGATCATAATGCCTGCCTAAACTAAAACCGTATGCACTTACGGAATCCGTATCCTTCCATTCCCATTCTATTCATGTATTCATCGAGATGCCCCTTAAATGCCGCTATCGTCCCGGCTCCCACCACCTCCTCGGGCAGCGCGTTCCAGCCATTCACCACCCTCTGTGTAAAAAACTTGCCTCACAGATCTCCTCTGATCTTTTCCCCACGCACCTTAAACCTATGACCCCTAGTACTTGACTTTTCTACGCTCGGAAAGAGCCTCTGACTATCCACTCTGTCTGTCCCACTCTTGGACAAGTTGTGGAGACAATATTTACAAATCACTGCAGCCTGTAGGGAGATTGAACTCACATCATTGGTAGTATACTGAATCACACCCTTGTCATGTAGGCAAGTGAGTTCACCGCCCTACACGTTGGGGCCAGTTGATGTCATAGATTTGGATTACAACAATCCCATAGCGTGCAGCACAAAGAGTCGAGGTGTCCGATTGTGGCTCAGGTTGACAGCCTGGATTGGATAGATAATTCGTCAGCAGGCACGGAACAGTGAGTCGGGATACTGAAGCACATTCAGGCTGGTTGACTGTAACTTATGAAATATTGCAAAAATTTGTATTGGGGATGTAGCTGTTTATGTTTTTTTTATTATTTGTTCGTGGTACATGGGCGTCGCTGGCTGGGCCAACATTTATTGCCCATCCCTACTTGCTCGAGGACAGTTGAGAGTCCACCACATTGCTGCGGCTCTGGAGTCACATGTGAGCCAGACCGGGTCCGCACGGCAGATTTCCTTCCCTGAAGGACATTCGTGAACCAGATGGGCTTTTCCGACAGTCGACAATGGTTTCATGGTCATCAGTAGATTCTTAATTCCAGATATTTTTTATTGCATTCCAATTCCATCGTCTGTCGTGGCGGGATTCGAACCCGGGTCCCTGGAACATTAGCTGAGTTTCTGGATTAATAGTCTGGCGATAATACCACTAGGCCAATATATGTCAACAAAATTACTGAAGATGCTGGGAGTAAGCTACCAGATTTCCAATATGATTCTAAACTAATTGTGAATTAAAGCTATGAGGCGGATTCAAAGGCACAGAGATATAGACAAAATAACAGAATGGGGAACAAGTTGGCAGATGGAGGAATAAATTAAATTATTTAATTTTGTGATGATTTGTTTTGATTTGATTTGATTCTTGTCACATGTATTAGTATACAGTGAAAGGTATTGTTTCTTGCACGCTACACAGACAATGCATATTGCACAGTGGTGAGCAGCACAATGGCATGGTGGTGAGCACTACTGCATCACAGCTCCAGAGAACTGGGTTTGATTCCCGGCTTGGGCCACTGTCTGGTGGAATTTTCACATTCTCCCCGTGTCTGCGTGGGTTTCCTCCGGGGCTGGTTTCCTCCCACAATCCAAAGGTGTGCGGGTTAGGTGCATTGGCAATGATAAATTGCCCCTTAGTGTCCTGGGATATGTAGGTTAGAGGGATTAGCAGGGTAAATATTTGGGACTATGGGGATAGGACCCGGGTGGGATTGTTGTCAATGCAGACTCGATGGGCTGAATGGACTCTTTCTTCACTGTAGGGTTTCTATGATTCCAGGGAAAGGAGAGGGTGCTGAATGTTACAGTCATATCTAGGGTGTAGAGAAAGGTCAACTTAATGCGGGATAGGTCCATTCAAAAGTCTGATGGCAGCACGGAAGAGGCTGTTCTTGAGTTGGTTGGTACGTGACCTCAGACGGAGGTCACCTGATGGAAGAAGGTGGGAGGGAGAATGCCCGGCGTGTGTGGAGTCCTTGATTATGGCGGCTGCTTTTCCGAGGCAGCGGGAAGTGTAGACAGAGTCAATGGATGGGAGGTGTGGATAGAGATGCGCAAAGAGACATATTTAGAATGTAGATCTCTGTGAATGGAAAAGTACATATCGACCACAATCGATATGTCGATATATTATCCTGTGAATAGGGAGTCACTGAAATTCTGTGTCTCGAGAGTAGATGTTTCCCTGTAGGTGGAGAGGCTGTTAGGGTGCAGGGCACTAATCAAGAAAGGTTGTCTTTGATAAAAATGTTAGCTTAAAAGTTTATTTATTAGTGTCACAAGTAGGCTTACATTAACATTGCAATGAAATTACTGTGACATCTTAGCGTTCAACTGAACTCAACCGTCCAACCTGCTTTGAGCTCAGCTCAAGTCATGCCATGGAACGTAAAGCTGTATAAACTCGATCCGCTTGAAGCCAATGCAAAAACGGAACTGAACCACTGGATTCCATTCAACCCAAAATAATGCAACATTTAACAAGGCAAAACCATCATGTGGCCACCGGGATTTACTGGATGGTTTCAGAATGAGAAATGAGAAGGGAGCCTGACGGACAAAGCATCGTCATGAATAACTCCCGTGCGATGTTTTTTTTAGCTCCCATGTTTCACAGAATGGCGATGTTTAAAATGAGAAGGAATGTCTTTTTTTATTCCGCACGACATTATAAATAAGAGATTTCTCGGCCAGATTTCCCCGTTAAAACAGCAATGTCATGATGCTGATTTGCTGTCAGCTCAATGATGTGATGCACAGTGTAATGTTTCAGGAATGAATCTTCTGTTTTCTGTTGAGGAACTAGTATACCTTACAATGAGGCTGCTTGAAATATTCAAATCCTGAAATAAAATGCAGTTTCCACGACAGTTTGGCTAATTGTTCTTCAAAGACTTTTACAAAAAGAGGTTTCAACAAATGCCGGAGGTCGAATGTCTCCTTAAGATTTTAAAAATGTTGACAGTTTACAATCGCACTCTGGTCTTCATTTCTCAGAAGGTGATGCTGCTCTAGTTGCTTCATGTGATATTCAGCTGCAATGAAGCTCGCAGGAAGTGAGTTGATGTCCTCTACAATGATATCTTCGGTGTTACTGCTTATGCAACGACTGGATTGATGTTACATCAAGTGCTGAAGCAGATTCTAAGCGCAAACAACAACCACGTCCCGAAAGACCAGCCAGGAAAGAACGTGTTTGTCTGGGGAGGAAAACAGAAATAATGTTTCAAATTCACTTCTGTGTTAAACATCAAATCACAGAATCCCTGGAGTGCAGAAGGAGGCTATTCGGCCCATCAAGTCTGCACCGACCACAATCCCACCCAGGTCCTCTTCCCACAACCCCACATATCCCTGCTAATTCCCCTGACACTAGGGTCAATTTAGCATGGCCAATCAACCTAACCCACACATCTTTGGACTGTGGGAGGAAACCGGAACACCCGGAGGAAACGCACGCAGACACAGGGAGAATGTGCCAACTCCACACAGTCAGTTACGCGAGACCAGAATTGAACCCGGGTCCCTGGTGCTGTGAAGCAGCAGTGCTAACCACTGTGCCACCGTGCCGCCCCAGATAGTCCACATCTTTTCCCGAAGGTAGGGGACTCCAAAAGTAGAGGACATAGCTTTAAGGTGAGAGGGGAGAGATGCAAAAATGCCCAGAGGGACAATTGTTTCACACAGAGGGCGGTGAATGTCTGGAAGAAGCTGCCAGAGGCAGTAGCAGAGGCGGATACAAGTTTGTCTTTTAAGAAGCATTTCGACAGTTACATGGGTAAGATGGGTATAGAGGGATATGGGCCAAATGCAGGCAATTGGGATTAGCTAAGTGGTTAAAAAAAGGTGGCATGGACCAGTTGGGCTGAAGGGCCTGTTTCCATGCTGTAAACCTCTCTGACTCTATGACATGGAGGACAACGGTCAGACTCCGCACAGACAGTCACCCAAGACGGGAAGCGAACCCTGGTCTCTGACGCTGTGAGGGAGCAGCACTAACCACTGTGTCACCTAGTCTCAGACTATCTGATCTTATTATTGTTGGGTAAACAAATATAGAGAGAGAGAATGAATGATATGAGTTAAAAGAGTTTCCACAGCTCGAATCGTGGTCTGTGTGGATGAGCAATCCAAATTAAGATGATTTGCAGAGATACAATTCAAAATTCACATTGTTATATGACTGCATCATATAACCACGATTTTGCAAATTATGGGTCTGTGTGAATTATGGAAAAAGCTATTCGATGTCCCATTCATCTGGTTTTCTTGTCGAATTACCTTTCTTTTTACTTAGTTACCTTTTAGATCAATACTAAATCTCAGATCCTGGCAACAAGAAGGTCATTTATTCTTGTTTTCTTTTGAATATTAATGTCTCAAACGGATAAGAAGCAACCGTTTGGTAAATAAGACAACTGCAAATGACTTGCTGGGACTGAAAGGGCTTCACAAAATTGATGTGAGCTTAATTTTCAGTTTATTTTGATTTGATTTATTATTGTCACATTTATTAATATATAATGAAAAGTATTGTTTCTTGCGCGCTATACAGACAAAACATAGAGAAGGAAAGGAGAGAGTGCAGAATGTAGTGTCACAGTCATAGCTAGGGTGCAGAGAAAGATCAACTACATGCAAGGTAAGTCAATTCAAAAGTCTGACGGCAGCAGAGAAGAAGCTGTTCTTTATTCGATTGGTACGTGACCTCAGATTTTTGTATCTTTTTCCCGAAGAAGGAAGGTGGAAGAGAGAATGTCCGGGGTACGTGGGGTCCTTAATAATGCTGGATGCGTTGCCGAGACAGCGGGAAGTATAGACAGAGTCAATGGATGCAAGGCTGGTTTGCGTGATGGATTGGGCGACATTCAAAACCTTTTGTAGTTCCTTACAGTCTTGGGCAGAGCAGGAGACATACCAAGCTGTGACCCAACCAGAAAGAATGCATCTGTAAAAGTTACTGAGATTCGTAGCTGACATGCCAAATTTCCCCAGTCTTCTGAGAAAGTGAGAGGCGTTGGTGGGCTTTCTTAACTAGAGTGTCGGCATGTGGGGATCAGGACAGGTTGTTGGTGTTCTGGACACTAAAAACTTGAAGTTCTCAGCCCTTTCTACTTCGTCCCCATTGATGTAGACAGGGGCATGTTCTCCTTTACGCTTCCTGAAGTCGATGACAATCTCCTTCATTTTGCTGACATTGAGGGAGGGATTACTGTGGCTGCACCAGTTCACCAGATTCCCTATCTCATTCCTGTACTCTGTCTCGTCATTGTTTGAGATAAGTTTATTTATTAGTGTCACATGTAGGCTTACATTCGCACAGCAATGACGTTGTGAAAATCCCATAGTCACCACACTCCGGCACCTGTTCGAGTACAAAGAACAAAGAACAGTACAGCACAGGAAACAGGCCCTTCGGCCCTCCAAGCCTGTGCCGCTCCTTGGTCCAACTAGACCATTCGTTTGTATCCCTCCATTCCCAGACTGCTCATGTGACTATCCAGGTAAGTCTTAAACGATGTCAGCGTGCCTGCCTCCACCACCCTACTTGGCAGCGCATTCCAGGCCCCCACCACCCTCTGTGTAAAAAACATCCCTCTGATATCTGAGTTATACCTCGCCGCTCTCACCTTGAGCCCGTGACCCCTCGCGATCGTCACCTCCGACCTGGGAAAAAGCTTCCCACTGTTCACCCTATCTATACCCTTCATAATTTTGTACACCTCTATTAGGTCTCCCCTCATTCTCCGTCTTTCCAGGGAGAAAAAGCCCAGTTTACCAAATCTCCCTTCATAGCTAAGACCCTCCATACCAGGCAACATCCTGGCAAACCTTCTCTGCACTCTCTCTAAAGCATCCACGTCCTTCTGGTAGGGCGGCGACCAGAACTGGATGCAGTACTCCAAATGTGGCCTAACCAGCGTTCTGTACAACTGCCACATCAGACTCCAGCTTTTATACTCTATACCCCGTCCTATCAAGGAAAGCAAACCATATTCCTTCTTCACCACCATCTCCAAATCTACTGCCGCCTTCAAGGATTTGTGGACTTGCACACCGAGGTCCCTCTGTGTTTCTATACACTTGATGGCTCTGCCATTTACTGTATACGTCCCCCCGACATTTGTTCTTCCACTGAGGGACAATTTTGCATGGCCAATGCATCTAACCAGCACGTCAGTCGGACTGTGGGAGGAAACCAGAGCACCCGGAGGAAACCCATGGAGACACAGACATGGGGACAACGCGGCACGGTGGCACAGTGGTTAGCAGTGCCGTCTCACAGCGCCAGGGACCCGTGTTCAATTCCAGCCTTGGGTCACTCTCTGTGCGGAGTCTGCATGTTCTCCCCCTGTCTGTATGGGTTTCCTCCGGGTGTTCCACTTTCCTCCCACACGCCAAAGATGTCTGGGTTCCGTGGATTGGCCATGCTAAATTACCCCTGAGTGTCAGGAGGACGAGCAGAATAGATATGTGGGGTTGCGGGGACAGGGTCTGTGTGGAATTGTGGTCGGTGCAGATGTGACAGGCTGCATGGCCTCCTTCTGCTGTGTAGGGATTCTATGACTATTCTATATCAACATGCAGATTCAGCACAGACATTGACCCAAGCCAGGAATCAAACCCAGGTCCCTGGCGCTGTGATGCAGCAGTGCTAACCACTCTGGGATAGCAGCATTTGATGCACAGTTTGTGATAAATCTTTTAGAATGTGATTTATTGTTTACTGTATCGGACAGGTTCTGATTACATTGCAAGGTCTCAAGCGCCAGTGAATGACTGGGCCATACGGTGACACAATGGTTAGTACTACTGCCTCACAGCGCAGGAACCCGGGTTCAATTCCCAACTTGGGTCACTGTCTGTGTGATGTCTGCATGTTCTCCCCGTGTCTGCGTGGGTTTCCTCCGGGTGCCCCAGCTTCCTCCCACACTCCAAAGATGTGCGGGTTAGGTGGATTGGCCATGCCTAAATTCCCCCTCAGTGCCAGGGGGCACTAGCAAGGGTAAATAGGGATTACCGGCTGGGGGCTGGTTGGGTTTGTGGTCAGTGCAGGCGTGAAGGGCCGAATAGACACCTTCTGCACTGCAATCGGCACATCTTTCATACTGTGGGAGGAAACCGGAGCACCCGGACAAAACACACGCTGATATGGGGGAAAACATGCAAACTCCACACAGTGACCCAAGCCGGGAATCGAACCTGGGTCCCTGGCGCTGTGAGGTAGCAGTGCTGACCACTGTGCTGCCCCAATGAAGTCTCCAGTGATTTTGCACTCTATGTTTCAAGTATTCTCAAGCTTGAAACAAACTGAGTGAATTATTTTCGCGCTTAATCAATCACCTCACGAATTTATTGGAGGAGATGAATGGCAAAAAGTTCAATGAAGTTTGTTATCCTCACTTTAATACTTAGGGACATATCCTGATAGAGAACAAACAGATTTATGTTAAAGTTTGCAGGAAATGATGTTGAAACGAACAATATTTGTGCATTAAGAGGCGTTCAGGTCTTCATATTTAAATATTAACTTTGGTCTTAAAAGAAAACATGTACCCGGATCATTCCAATGCAGGTAAGATGCTCTGTCAGAGAGTCGGTGCAGACTCGATGGGCCGTAGGGCCTCCTTCTGCACTGCCGTGGGTTCGATGGTTCACGGGAATGCTGTGATCTTGGAATTCAGCATGTATAATGCACTCTTTATGATACATCTCTTAGGTTGTGACTCGCTTTTGCTCAGTGAATATGTGCTGGTCACATTGTAGTCTTTTCACACTCCAGTACCAGTCAATTAAAGGAAACTGAGTAGTTTACAGAGATCATGATGCCGTTTATATTTCTTCACTGTCTGCCTGAATGTTGTATCATCAATATTGTACAATCAGTATTGTGTAATCAATGTTGCGAAATCAATATTGTGCAATCAGTACTGTGTAATCAATGTTGTGTAATCAGTGTTGTGTAATCAATATTGTGTAATCAATATTCTGAATATTCCGGGGTACAAGTGTTTTAGGCGAGACAGAGGAGGGACCAAAAGAGGTGGGGGAGTAGCAGTATTAGTCAGAGAGCATATTACAGCGGTGCAGAGGGAGGACAATTCAGAGGGGTCGTGTAACGACTCACTGTGGGTGGAGCTTAGAAACAGGAAGGGCGCAGTCACGATGTTGGGGGTATACTACAAGCCCAAGGGAAGTGGAAGAACGAAAATGTCAGAAGATACTGGATAGGTGCAGGAAAAATAGGGTTGTTGTCGTGGGAGACTTCAATTTCCCTGGTATAGACTGGAAATCGCTTAGGGCTGGGAGTCTGAATGGGGAGGAATTTGTAAAATATGTACAGGAAGGTTCTTTGGAACAACATGTAGATAGCCCGACTAGAGAGGGGGCTATACTGGACCGAGTACTGGGGAATGAGCCCGGTCAGGTCTTCAAAGTTTCGGTAGGGGAACATGTGGCAAATAGTGATCACAATTCTGTTAGCTTTAGGATAGTGATGGAAAATGATGAGTGATGTCCCAAGGGTAAGGTGTTGGAATGGGGGAAGGCTAACTTAAGTGGGATTCGGCAGAAATTGGCAGCTGTTGATTGGGAGAGGCTGGTTGAGGGTAAATCCACATCTGGCATGTGGGAGTCTTTTAAGGAAGATTTGTTAGGGCTGCAGGATAGGCATGTGCCTGTAAAAAAGAAGGATAGGAAGGGTAGGATTCGAGAACCATGGATAACCAGGGAAATTGAGGGATTGGTGAAAATGAAAAGAGAGGCGGACGTTAGGTCCAGGCAACTAAAAACGGAGGGAGTTCCGGAGGAATACAAAGAAAGACGGCAATAACTCAAACGAGGAATTAGAAGGGCAAAAAGGGGTCACGAAATGCCCTTGGCAGACAGGATTAAGGAGAATCCCAAGGCATTTTATTCATACGTTAGGAACAAAAGAGTTGTCAGGGAAAAAATCGGACCTCTCAGGGACAAAAGTGGGGAATTATGCTTAGAGCCCAAAGAAGTAGGGGAGATCCTAAATGAATACTTTGCGTCGATATTCGCAAAGGAGAGGGATGCGTTGGCTGGGAGTGTCTCGGAGGGGAGTATTGACCCATTAGAGAAAATCTCCATTACAAGGGGGAAATATAAAGACTGACAAATCCCCCGGGCCTGATGGAATCTATCCAAGGCTGCTCAGGGAGACGAGAGATGAAATCGCTGGGCCTCTGATGCAAAACTTTGTCTCGTCACTGGACACAGGTGAGGTCCCAGAGGATTGGAGGATAGCTAATGTGTTCCCGTTATTTAAGAAGGGTAGGAAGGATAACCCGGGAAATTATAGGTCGGTGAGCTTGACCTCTGTGGTAGGGAAGTTGTTGGAGAGGATTCTTAGAGATAAGATGTATGCGCATTTAGAAAGGAATAAACTCCTTAACGATAGTCAGCATGGTTTTGTGAGAGGGAGGTCATGCCTCACTAACCTGGTGGAGGTTTTTGAAGAAGTGACGAGAATGGTTGACGAGGGAAGGGCCATGGATGTCGTCTATATGGACTTTAGTAAAGGGTTTGACAAAGTCCCTCATGGTAGGTTGGTGCAAAAGGTTGGATCTCATGGGATAAAGGGGGAGGTGGCGAGATGGGTGGAGAACTGGCTTGGTCACAGAAGTGGAGATGCCGGCGTTGGACTGGGGTAAGCACAGTAAGAAGTCTCACAACACCAGGTTAAAGTCCAACAGGTTTATTTGGTAGCAAATACCATAAGCTTTCGGAGCGATGCCCCTTCGTCAGATGGAGTAGTTATCTGTTCTCCAACAGTACACAGACACAGAAATCAAGTTACAGAATACTAATTAGAATGCAAATCTCTGCAGCCAGCCAGGTCTTAAAAGGTACAGATAATATGGGTGGAGGGAACATTAAACACAGGTTAAAGAGATGTGTATTGTCTCCAGAAAGAACAGCCAGTGATATCATGCAAGATCAGGGGGAAAGCTGTGGCGAGCTGTGGGGGTTACCGATAATGTGACATAAATCCAACATCCCGGTTTAGGCCATCCTCATGTGTGCGGAACTTGGCTATCAGTTTCTGCTCAGCGACTCTGCTGACAGAGGGTGGTAGTGGAAGGGTCTTTATCCGGCAGGATGCCTGTTACTGGTGGTGTTCCGCAGGGCTCTGTATTGGGACCTCTGCTATTTGTGATTTATATAAACGATCTGGAAGAAGGTGTAACTGGGGTGATCAGTAAGTTTGCGGATGACACGAAAATGGCTGGACTTGCAGATAGTGAGGTACATTGTCAGAGGCGACAGAAGGATACAGGTAGGCTGGAAATTTGGGCAAAGAAATGGCAGATGGAGTTCAATCCAGATAAATGCGGAGTGATGCATTTTGGTAGAACTAACGGAGGGGGGAGCTATACGATAAATGGCAGAACCATAAAGGGTGTAGATACGCAGAGGGACCTGGGTGTGCAAGTCGACAGATCCTTGAAGGTGATGTCACAGGTGGAGAAGTTGGTGAAGAAGGCATATGGCATGCTTGCCTTTATAGGACGGGGCATAGAGTATAAGAGTTGGGGTCTGATGTTGCAGATGTATAGAATGTTTGTTCGGCTGCATTTGGAATACTGCGTCCAGTTCTGGTCGCCACACTACCAGAAGGACGTGGAGGCTTTGGAGAGAGTGCAGAGTAGGTTTACCAGGATGTTGCCTGGTATGGAGGGGCTTAGTTATGAGGAGAGATTGGGTAAACTGGGGTTGTTCTCCTTGGAAAGACAGAGGATGAGGGTAACCTAATCGAGGTGGATAAAATTATGAAAAGCATCCTTAGGGTGAACGGTGGGAAGCTTTTTCCCAGGCCGGTGGTGACATTCACGAGGGGTCATAGGTTCAAAGTGAGAGGGGGGGGGGGGGGAGGGTTTAACATGGATATCTGAAGGACGTATTTTGCACTGAGGGTGATGGGAGCCTGGAATGTGCTGTCCGGCAAAGTGGTGGAGGCGGATACACTGGGAACGATTAAGACTTATCTGGTTAGCCACATGAACGGAGTGGGAATGGAGGGATACAAAAGAATGGTCTCGTTTGGAGCAGGGAGTGGCGCGGACTTGGAGGGCCGAAGGGCCTGTTCCTGTGCTGTATTGTTCTTTCTAATATTGTGTAATCAATGTTGTGTAATCATTACTGTGTAATCAATGTTGTGTAATCAATATTTTGTAATCAATGTTGTGTAATCATTACTGTGTAATCAATGTTGTGTAATCAATACTGTGTAATCAATATTGTGTAATCAATGTTGTGTAATCATTATTGTGTAATAAATATTGTGAATTGAAGGTATTTGACGAAGATTATTTTAACGTGCGTCACTGAACACAGTACTTTAATTTAACAGCAAAGTTCCTTTTCTGACTGTCGATTCTGGGCAGTGGTTCGAGAATCACCATTTTGGTATGAAATAAGGGACCTTCTGTTTCTACTGTCTGTTTACTTTGGGAGGTATAACTTTATCAAAAACAGAAAATACCGGAAAATCTCAGCAGGTCTGACAGCATCTGTGAATCATAGAATCCCTATAGTGCAGAAGAAGGCCATTTGGCCCATCGAGCCTACACCAACAACAATCCGACCCAGGCCCTATCCCCTTAACCCCAGATATTTACCCTGCTAGTCCCCCTGACACTAAGTGGCGATTTATCATGGTCGATCCACCTAACCTGCAGATCTTTGGACTGCGGGAGGAAACCGGAGCACCCGGAGAAAACCCACACAGACACGGAGGGAATGAGCAAACTCCACACAGACAGAAGAGAGAATAGAGACAACGCTTTGAGTCTGACGAAGGGTCATCCAGAGTTGAAACATTTGCTCTATTCTCTCCCCACAGATGCTGTCGGACCTGCTGAGTTTTTCCAGCATTTCCTGTTTTTATTTCAGATTCCAGCATCCACGGTATTTTGCTTTTATCTTACTGTTCATCAATGATGGCACCGTTTACAGATTAAAGTTTATTTATTGGTCACAAGGAGGCTTATATTAACTCTGCAACTAAGTTAATTGTGTTGAAAAGTCACTTATTGCAAACGAGCTGCCAGAGGCAGTAGTGGAGGCGGGTACAAATTTGCCTTTCAAAAAGCATTTGGACAGTTACATGGGTAAGATGGGCTGCAGAGTGGCACAGTGGTTAGCACTGCTGCCTCACAGCGGCAGGGACCCGGGTTCAATTCCAGCCTCAGGTCTCTGTCTGTGTGGAGTCTGCACATTCTCCCCATGTCTGCGTGGGTTTCCTCCGGGCGCTCCAGTTCCCTTCCACAGTCCAAAGGTGAGCAGGTTAGGTTGATTGGCCATAGTAAATTGCCCCTTAGTGTCAGGTCGACTAGCATGATAAATGGGTGGGGTTACAGGGATAGGGTCTGGGTGGGATGGTGATTGGTGCAGACACGATGGGACAAATGGCCTCCTTCTGCACATGAGGGATTCTATGATTTCTATGGGTATAAAGGGATATGGGCCAAATGCGGGCAATTGGGGCGAGCTTATTGGTGAAAACTGGGATGTGTGGACAAGTTGGGCCAAAGGGTCTGTTTCCATGCTGTAAATCCCTATGAATCGCCTGTGAAAATCCCCGAGTCGCCTCACTCCGGCACCTGTTCGCATGTACTCAGGGAGAATTTAGCATTGCCAATGCACCTGACCAGCATGTCTTTGGACACTAAGGGGCAATTTAGCATGGTCAATGCACCTGACCAGCATGTCTTTGGACACGAAGGGGCAATTTAGCATGGCCAATCCCCCTAACCTGTACACCTCTGCACACTAAGGGCCCGATTTTACCATTTTGATTCCAAGCGCTGAATCTGGACGCAATTCAGATCTGACTTGGAAATCTGTTCTCCGGGGGCCCCAGACGCACTTGCCATGGAAAAAACATTGTGAGTCTGAATCGCTCTGTGGGCGGGGCTTCTCGCTCTCGAAACGCTACAACTCCGATCGGAGCTCTGAACTGCACGTGCGCAGTGAGAAATACATCTGAAATGGGCGCCCCTGTCACATCGCTCCCGGGCAGCAACAAGCGGATAAAGTGACCTGGGAGCGAAAAGTGGGACTGATGGCCCCCACAGACATCGCCCCACCCCACAACATAACTATCCCCCTTTACACCCACCTCCCCCACTACCCAGACCGATCGTGACCCCTTACCCCCCCCCCCCACCGAACACCCGCAGAATGGCAACAGCAACCCTCCCACCGCTGCCCCCTTCACCAGAGAATTATCTGATCCACCTCCCTCCCCTCCCCCCATGACCAGAGAATGATCTGATCCACCTCCGGCCTCCCGCACCCCCACCCCCTCTCCCCCCACCACTGATCTGAGTCAGAGAGCCGCCAGAAGCTCTGATCTTACCTCCTCAGAGCTGGACTGCCCGAAACAGACCTTTCCCGAGCACATCTGTTCCGCGCCGAAACTGGACGGGCGAACGCGATGGTAAGGGGGGAAATGCAGGTAAGATTGGGCATCCAGCTCATTAAGTCAATTTAAATGCATCACCCATTTCGGGCGCGGTTCGGATCGCGGCCATTTACGGGCCTTGGTAAAGTGGACATCTGCACAGATTGTACTAATCGCCTCACACCTGACTTTACCAAGTTTTCGCGCCCGTTAAGGCAATTTAACATGGCCAATCAACCGATCCTCCATGTCTTTGGACACTAAGGGGCAAGTGAGCATGGTTAATCCACCTGTCCTTCTCATCTTTGGACACTAAGGGGCAATTCAGCATGGCCAATCCACCCAACCTGCGCATCTTTGGACACGACACAACCTGCGGTTCTGAGGCTTCATCCCGCTGGCAAATCAGACCATGAGGCCCTTAGTGTGGTGTAACATAACCGATGTGTCGTGCCAAAATCAGTATTGTTCATTCTCAGTGTGTGGGCATTGCTGACTTTAGTGTCCATCCTTGGAAATTCATCGTTGGAGCTTTCTTACAACCACAGGGCTTACTCAGTCACTTCAGAGGACAGTTGAGTCAACCACATTGGTGTGGGGCTGGAGTCACGTAGAGTTGAGCCTGGGTAAGGACCTCTCCTGAAGTACATCAGTGAACTGGTCAGGTTTTTACAACAACCCATCAACTTCACCGCTATTTTCACTGACTTATTTCCAGATTTTACAAACTGAATTGAAATGTTTAAAGCCCCGTTCTCTGGCCCAGCTCAACACGAAGGTGCCCTAAAATCCTCTTATTCTGCTCACACTCTGTACCCCCAACATTAATAAATCTTCATATTCAGAAATAGATTGATACTTCGTGGGGTGTCACAGCGCCAGGGACCCGGGTTCGATTCCTGGCCTCGGGTCACTGTCTATGTGGAGTTTGCACGTTCTCCCCGTGTCTGCGTGGGTTTCCTCCGGGTGCTCCGGTTTCCTCCCACACTCCAAAGATATGCAGGTTAGGTGGATTGGCCATGCTAAATTGCCCCTTAGTGTCAGGGAGACTAGCTAGGGTAAATGCATGGGGTTACAGGGACAGGGCCTGGATGGGATTGTGGCCGGTGCAGACTCGATGGGCTGAATGGCCTCCTTCTGCACTAGAATTCTATGATTCATCGTGGCATGAGTGCTAAATTTAGCATGACCAATTCACCTAACCTGCAAATCTTTGGACAGTAAGGGGCAATTAGCATGGCCAATCCATCTAACCCGCACATCTGTGGACACTGAGGGGCAATGTAGAATGGCCAATCCACCGATCCAGTACATCTGTGGACACTAGGGGGCAATGTAGAATGGCCAATCCACCTATCCAGTACATCTGTGGACAGGAAGGGGTAATGGAGAATAACCAATCCACCAATCCAGTACATCTGTGGACACTAAGGGGCAATGTAGAATGGCCAATCCACCGATCCAGTACATCTGTGGACACTGAGGGGCAATGTAGAATGGCCAATCCACCGATCCAGTACATCTGTGGACACTAAGGGGCAATGTAGAATGGCCAATCCACCTAACCAGTACATCTGTGGACACTGAGGGGCAATGTAGAATGGCCAATCCACCTAACCAGCACATCTGTGGACACTGGGGGGCAATGTAGAATGGCCAATCCACCGATCCAGTACATCTGTGGACAGTGAGGGGCAATGTAGAATGGCCAATCCACCTATCCAGTTCATCTGTGGACACTAAGGACACTTTAGCATTGCCAATCCACCTAACAGCACGTTTTTCAGACTGTGGGAGGAAACCGGAGCAGCCGGAGGAAACCCACGCAGACATGGGGAGAACATGCAGACTCCGCACAGACAGTGACCCAAGCCGGGAATCGAACCTGTGTCCCTGGTGCTGTGAGGCAACATAGCTAATCCAATTAGCCAGGCAGCAGGTTATATTAGTCTTGACATTCTGCAATGTGATCGGATTCATTGAACTGTCATGATTTTTTCACTGTCTGTTTAAATTTCCAAGGATTATCACATTAAAAGCATCTTAGGGAAATGTCTGAGTGAATAACCCATCGCCCCCATGACTGTTTTGGAGGAGTTGAATAACAGGAACTGAACTGAAGGATGTTTTTCTTACCATAAAAGTCAGATCCATAACCTGATGTGAAGAAGACAGATTTATGTTAAATCTTGGATAAAATTATTTCAAAATCAACATGCTTAAAGATATTTATGCCGTAAGAACAGAGAAAAGTGCTGCAGAGGAACAGGCCCTTCGATGTTCACTCTCCCATGTATCTCCTGGAATGGGATTGTTTTTGCTGTGTAAACAAGAGCTGATTGTATCGGGAGGTTTAACACTCACGCATCAGTCAATAAGTATAAAGGTTATTTATTCGTGTCACAAGTAGGCTTACATCAACACTGCAATGAAGTTACTGTGAAAATCCCCCAGTTGCTACACTCCGGCGCCTGTTTGGATAACACTGAGGGAGTATTTAGCATGGCCAATGTACCTAACCGGCACTTCTATGGGACTTTGGAAGGAAACCGGAGCACCCGGAGAAAACTCATGCAGACACGGGGAGAACGTGCAGACTCCACACAGACAGTGAGGCAAGCCGGGAATCGAACCCAGGTCCCTGTCGCTGTGAGGCAGCAGTGCTAACCACTGTGCCACTGTAGTGGGAGTGGTATAAAGCAGCCTATCAGGAATCACAGTGTAGAACAATGTCGGGCATCTTACGGGAAAGGGGCAGCAGATTTAAAACAGACATGGGGAGAAATTACTTCTCTCAATGGGTGGTGAATCTGTGGAATTCATTACCTCGGAGTGCGGTGGATGCTGGGACATGGTAAATTTGAGGAGACAGACAGAGTTTTAATTAGTAATGGATTGGAGCATGGGCTGGAGGGCGGTGTAGGGAGGGGGGCTGTTTGGTATTGGGAAGGGGGGTGCTGGGTATTATTGTACTTGTTGCGCCCCTGATAGTTAAGGGTTTACCCGGCGATTGTCCAGAAGGCCTATTCTACTGGAGAATTGTGCTGTGCCTGCTCCCATCTGACAAACTGATTTCAATCACTGACATCAGATCATAGTTACACTGAAAACAGTAGGAGGGGAAAAAAAACTCTTGTAACTTTGGATTTGATTTTAAAGGTGCAGACGGTGCCCCGTATGGGACAGCCCCACACGCCCTACCCTCACCCCAAGTAAACACCCCACCCCCCTCGGTATTCCATGTTCATCCAGCAGAAGGGACTCTTCAGTTCTGGGCAATAAAATGATAATTTTAATAATAAAATACGTAACACTGAGAGATAGTTCTATCTGAAGCCTCAGATTGTACTGTACATAACACTGAGAGATAGTTCTATCTGAAGCCACAGATTGTACTGTACATAACACTGAGAGATAGTTCTATCTGAAGCCTCAGATTGTACTGTAGATAGCACTGAGAGATAGTTACATCTGAAGCCTCAGGTTGTACCTTTATAACACTGAGAGATAGTTCTATCTGAAGCCTCAGATTGTACCGTACATAACACTGAGAGATAGTTCTATCTGAAGCCTCAGATTGTACCTTTATAACGCTGAGAGATAGTTCTATCTGAAGCCTCAGATTGTACCGTACATAACACTGAGAGATAGTTCTATCTGAAGCCTCAGATTGTACCTTTATAACACTGAGAGATAGTTCTATCTGAAGCTTCAGATTGTACTGTACATAACACTGAGAGATAGTTCTATCTGAAGCCTCAGATTGTACTGTACATAACACTGAGAGATAGTTCTATCTGAAGCCTCAGATTGTACTGTACATAACACTGAGAGATAGTTCTATCTGAAGCCTCAGATTGTACTGTACATAACACTGAGAGATAGTTCTATCTGAAGCCTCAGATTGTACTGTACATAACACTGAGAGATAGTTCTATCTGAAGCCTCAGATTGTACCTTTATAACACTGAGAGATAGTTCTATCTGAAGCCTCAGATTGTACTGTTCATAACACAGAGAGATAGTTCTATCTGAAGCCTCAGATTGTACTGTACATAACACTGAGAGATAGTTCTATCTGAAGCCTCAGATTGTACTGTACATAACACTGAGAGATAGTTCTATCTGAAGCCTCAGATTGTACTGTACATAACACAGAGAGATAGTTCTATCTGAAGCCTCAGATTGGACCTTTATAACACTGAGAGATAGTTCTATCTGAAGCCTCAGATTGTACTGTTCATAACACAGAGAGATAGTTCTATCTGAAGCCTCAGATTGTACTGTACATAACACAGAGAGATAGTTCTATCTGAAGCCTCAGATTGTACTGTTCATAACACAGAGAGATAGTTCTATCTGAAGCCTCAGATTGTACCTTTATAACACTGAGAGATAGTTCTATCTGAAGCCTCAGATTGTACCTTTATAACACTGAGAGATAGTTCTATCTGAAGCCTCAGATTGTACTGTACATAACACTGAGAGATAGTTCTATCTGAAGCCTCAGATTGTACTGCACATAACACTGAGAGATAGTTCTATCTGAAGCCTCAGATTGTACTGTACATAACACTGAGAGATAGTTCTATCTGAAGCCTCAGATTGTACTGTTCATAACACTGAGAGATAGTTCTATCTGAAGCCTCAGATTGCACTGTTCATAACACTGAGAGATAGTTCTATCTGAAGCCTCAGATTGTACTGTACATAACACTGAGAGATAGTTCTATCTGAAGCCTCAGATTGCACTGTTCATAACACTGAGAGATAGTTCCATCTGAAGCCTCAGATTGTACTGTACATAACACTGAGAGATAGTTCTATCTGAAGCCTCAGATTGTACTGTACATAACACTGAGAGATAGTTCTATCTGAAGCCTCAGATTGTACTGTACATAACACTGAGAGATAGTTCTATCTGAAGCCTCAGATTGTACTGTTCATAACACTGAGAGTTAGTTCTATCTGATGACTCGAGCTAAGACTGTACTATACGTAATGCTGAGAGATTGATCCGTGTGAAGTCCTATACTAAGATTGTTCTGTCCATGAGCTGTACATAAGATCTGCTCGAACCTGGATTAACAGACTATATCAACCCTGATTGACGTTAACTTCATCTAAAAACCACGGCCATGATACCCATCAAACAATAAGATATAAGAGCAGAATGAGGCCATTCGGTCCGTCGAGCCGGCTCCACCATTCAATTCTGGCTGATAAGTTTCTCAAACCCATTCTCCTGCTTTCTCCCCGTAACCCTTGATCGCTGGACCAGTCAAGAACCTATTTATCTCTTTATTAAATACAGTCAATGATCTGGCCTCCGCAGCCTTGTGTGGCAATGAATTCCACAGATTCACCACCCTCTGGCTGAAGAAATTCTTCCTCGTCTCAGTTATGAAGTAAGAAGTCTCACAACAGCAGGTTAAAGTCCCACAGGTTTATTTCGAATCACGAGCTTTCGGAATGCTGCTCCTTCATCAGGTGAGTGCGAAACTGGTGTTGTGAGACTTCTTACTGCGCACACCCCAGTCCAACACCGCCATCTCCACATCACATTTCTAAAGGGCCGTCCCTTTCCTCTGAGTCTGTGCCCTCGGGTCCATGTCTCCCCTACTCATGGAAACATCTTCCCCAAGTGCACTCGATCCAGGCCTTTCATTATTCTGTAAGTTTCAATGTGATCCCCTTCCTCATACTTCCAAACTGCATCGAGTGTGGACCCCCAGTCCTCAGACGCTCCTCATGCGTCAAGTCTTTCATTCCCAGGATCATTCTTGTGAACCTGCTCTGGACCCTCTCCAAGGCCAGCACATCCTTCATCAGATACGGGGACCAAAATTGCTGACAATATTGTGAATGCGGTCAGACCAGTGTCTTATAAACCCTCAGCAGTACACCCCTGCTTTTGTATTCTCGTCATCTCAAAATTAACACTAGCAGAGTGATCTCTGCTATATCGAATTAATATTGACCCTACATTATTTCCAACTTTCCATCCCTCCCTGACCCTCAACACCCCATCGAGGCTGTAAATGTTCTACTTTGGGGATAAAAAGTGTTGGATTGAAGGGGGTTAAGTGAAGCTGTTTGTTTAGTGACTGGAATTGATGTGACTCTCCATGGATCCGATTAGTGTGCCTGGAGGGATTTCCCTCTTCTATTAATAAGGGATTCCGTTCAATGTGTTGTCCCATTGAGTCAGCGGGAGTGGCAACTCTGACACCAACAGAGATCAGCGGCTGTGGAGAGAGGGGGAGGGAGAGGAGAGATCAGAATCTGGGAACAATGGGTTGGAGTCTTCCAACAATGGATCAGAACAGAGTATTAGAGGTTTACAGCATGGAAACAGGCCATTCGGCCCAGCTTGTCCATGCCACCCTCTTTAAAAAACTCATCAACTAACCCCAATTGCCCGCATTTGGCCCATATCCTTCTATAGCCATGGAACTATCTAAATGCTTTTTAAAAGACAAAATTGGACCCGCCTTGACTCCTACATCTGGCAGCTTGTTCCAGACACTCACCACCCTCTGTGTGAAAAAGATCGCCCCTCTGGACACTTTTGTATCGCTCCCGTCTCACCTTAAACCTGTGCCCTCTAGAATCTGAGAACAATGAACCGGAATGTTCCAACAATGGATCAGAATCTCGGAACAATGGATTGGAATCTTCCAACAATGGATCAGAATCTGGGAACAATGGATTGGAATGTTTCAACAATGGATCAGAATCTGGGAACAATGGATTGGAATGTTCCAACCAAGGACAGGAGTTTATTCTATTGGATTTCTGAGTTTATTGATGATTATTGGTGGATGACATCAGCTGTTCGGATTGAATATCTACTGTTCGTGATTCAATGTTTTTACTATCCCCTCCTGGCGACTGTTGGTGTTCCGGGTAAGTCTCTGGCTGGAATTGGACCGGCCCGACCGCCACGGGTATCGGTGCAGGCGTGGGGCGGAGAATGGGAAGGTCTGTTGAACACGGGTGGGATTTTGCAGCTTGGGGAAGAGTGAGGCTGTAAACTCCCTGTGTCCCCTGTGTCCAGTTCCTAATTCTAGAAAGGCTGCTTAACTGTATTGATTTTCTTGTCATTTCCTGTACTGGGTTTGCTGCTCTTGCTGAATCTCTGTATCCGGTTATTAATTCTTTCAGCCACTGACAATTGTCTCAGTGTCTATGGGCTGGGATGCCTTCTGAGTGCTGTGACTTTCCATAGACATGTGACCTCAAACACTATTCCTTCGTGCGTAAAAGATTGAGACAGAATCCTTTTCACCCTCTGCATATAACACCAGTTCACCCACCCAATCACCAGGCCGCAGAATCAATTTTATTGGTCATATCTGCACAGCAGGATCTCACAGAGAGAGAACATATTTCATTAAATTTGAAATTTATTCATCAGTGTCACACGTGTGCGAACATTAACATTGCAATGAAGTTACTATAAAAATCCCCGAGTCACCACACTCCAGCGCCTGTTCAGGTACACTGAGGGAGAATTTAGCACGGCCAATGCACCCAACCAGCACAACTTTCAGATAGTGGTAGGAAACTGCAGCACCCGGAGGAAACCCACGCAGACATGGGGAGATCATGCAGAATCTGCACAGACAGTGGCCAAGCCTGCAATTGAACCAGGATCTCTGGTGCTGTGATGCAGCAATGCTATCCCCTGTGCCACCACAAGCTCTCCGAGAGCAACAGGAACACAAACACACAGACACACCCAAAACGCACATACATTAATACACACATTTGTTGATAGAAACAATCAGATTTAGACACTTACTCCCACTCACACACAAATTCAAGAACCAAAATTGCTGCAACACTCCAGAATAACGCACACTTAGGAACACTCGTCAGGTACTCTGTTGCTCACACACAAACACGCACACACAGATATGCATACTGGTACAGACAATATAGACACACGCAACACACACACGGTCGGGGGGCAGGATAACAGCTACTCCCTGTCCATTGATGGTGGGGTGATCAAGTAAAACCGCGTGACAGCCTGGAACTCAGGTCCACGTCCCATTTCTCACCTCTTGCAACCTTCACCGGCAATGGATAAACAGCGGATTCAGTCTCCTGCCCATTTCCGGCAAGAGGCTGAATAAATTATCTCAATTTAATTTAAAACAAATTTAAATGAAATTCGCGAGCCTGGGATGGAATTGTGCGCCACACTTGCCTTTGCAGCCTCACCGGGAGAGGTTGGGTCCGGTGAGGAAAACAGCTGGCCACATGTATGAGGACGAGTCATGATGACCTCGCCGGGAGAACTGAAGGCCATTGAGGGCACCGGGCAAGGTCGAGGGCAAAGGTAGGTGCCCCTTGGGCAATGCCCACCGGGCAGTACCAGGGAATGGGGCATGAGGTGGCGTGGTCTACAGGGGCGGAGCCTGAAGGTAGCGGGGCCGACTCTGAACGTAGTTGCTGGGTGGGAGAGGGTCCCGTTACCACTCTGCCCGCTGTCTGTGGGGTGGGGCGGTCCCCGCTGCCACTCTGCACGTGATTGGTGTTGGGAGGGAGGGGGACATCACTGCCTCTCTGCATGCACAGTGGGGTAGGGGGGGTCTCACTGCCTCTCTGCATGGACAGGGGGCGTAGGGAGGGGGTCTCGCTGCCTCTCTGCATGCACAGTGGGGTAGGGAGGGGGTCTCGCTGCCTCTCTGCATGCACAGTGGGGTAGGGAGGGGTCTGGCTGCCTCTCTGCATGCACAGTGGGGTAGGGAGGGGGTTTCGCTGCCTCTCTGCATGCACAGTGGGGTAGGGAGGGGGTTTTGCTGCCTCTAAGCATGCACAGTGGTTTAGGGAGGGGTTCTCGCTGCCTCTCTGCATGGACAGTGGGGGTAGGGAGGGGACATCACTGCCTCTCTGCATGCACAGTGGGGTAGGGAGGGGGTCTCGCTGCCACTCTGCATGCACAGTGGGGTAGGGAGAGGGTTTCGCTGCCTCTCTGCATGCACAGTGGGGTAGGGAGGGGGTCTTGCTGCCTCTCTGCATGCACAGTGGGGTAGGGAGGGGTCTCACTGCCTCTCTGCGTGCACAGTGGGTTAAGGAGACGTGCCCTGCTGACACTCTGCATGCAATTGGTGTGGGGGAAGGGGCGGTGATTGGTCCAGGTGGTGGGGAGGGAGCTGGGTCTATATCTGGTCGGGGGCTGCTCAGAAAGAGCTGAGCACCCCCGGACTACCTGGGGGCAGCTGCTGTGTTGAAGCGAGCTGCAGCAGCAGAGAGCTGACAGATGTCTCTCTCAGACCAGGCAGCTCACTGCTGGCTGCAATTGTGCATTTGCAACCAGATAGGTTTGGGAGGTGGTCGGTATCCCAGCCAGCGCTGTGAGAGCTGCAAGTGATGGGGCCACTGCTGTGGGTGGCCTAACAGCCATCGAGTTTTAACAGCACGAAATGAGGCCATTCGGCCATTATGTCTGAACTGGTCATCAAACACCAATCCAATCGAATCCCATTTTCCAGCACTCGATCCACAGCCTTGTCATCGAGTTTACAGAATGGAAACAGGCCCTTCGGCCCATCTTATCCATGCTGCCCTTCCTTTTTAAACCCCTAAACTAATCCCAATTGCCCACATTTGCCCCATATCCCTCTATACCCATCGTGCCCATTTAACTATCTAAACGCTTTTTAAAAAATAAAATTGTACCTGCCTCTACTACTGCCTCTGGCAGCTCGTTCCAGACACTCACCACCCTCTGTGTGAAAAAAATTGCCCCTCTGGACACTTTTGTATCTTTCCCCTCTCTTCTTAAATCTATGCCGTCTAGTTTTTGACTCCCCTACCTTTGGGAAAAGATATTGACTATCGAGCTGATCTGTGCCCCTCATTATTTTATAGACATCTATAAGTTAACCCCTCAGCCTCCTACGCTCCAGGGGAAAAAGTCCCAGTCTATTCAGCCTCTCCTTATAACTCAATCCATCAAGTCCCAGTAGCATCCTAGTAAATCTTTTCTGCACTCTTTCTAGTTTAATAATTATATGCTCTGGCGTTTGAGTTGCTGATCTAAATGCCTCTTGTGGTTGTTCCCGCTTCTACCATCCTTTCAGGCCGTGAGCTGCAGATCCCAGCACCCTGTGGATGGAAACATTTTCCCTCAAATCCACACAAACATCTGCCCTTTACCTTAAATCCACGCCCCTCTGGTTATTGACACCTCTACTGAAGGGAAAAGGTTTCTTCCTATCCGTGTGCCACATAATTGTGTTCATATCACTCAGTTCCCCCCTCCCCGCCCCCACCTGAAAGCATTCCCCACCACCACCCACTACACCCACTCCACCTCCAGCCGTCTCTGCTCTAAGGTAAAAAACCCAGCCGAACCAGCCTCTCCTCATAGCTGAAACTCTCCAGCCCAGGCAGCATCCTGGTGAATCTCCTCTCCACCGTCTCCAGTGTAATCACATCCTTCCTGTAGTGTGATGACCGGAGCTGTACACAGTTCTCTTGCTCTGGTCTAACCAGCGTTTTATAAACTTCCATCATCACCTCCCAGCTCTTATATTCTATGCTGCGGCTGCTAAAGGCAAGTATCCTACATGTTGTCTTAACCACCTCATCTACCTGTCTTGCTGATTTTAGGGATCCACATATATGCACCCTAAATCCATTCTGGTCCTCTGCACTTCCTCAGACTCGACCGGACATGGTACATTTCCTTGTCCGGATAGTCGTCCCAAATGCATGGCCTCACATTCGTCAGGTGTAAATTACATTTGCCCATTTGACCAGCCTTTCAGTTTCCTCAGTACGGTGGCACAGTGGTAAGCACTGCTGCCCCACAGCGCCAGGGACGTGTGTTCCATTTCTGGTTTGGACCACATCTGTGTGGAGTTTGCACATTCTCCCCGTGTCTGCATGGGTTTCCTCCGGGTGCTCCAGTTTCCGCCCACAGTCGGAAGACTTGTGGGTTAGGTGGATTGGCCAGGATATACTGGACTTACTGTCAGGGAGAATTGTTTGGGTAAATGCATGGGGTTCAGGGGATATCGCCTGGGTGGGATTGTGCTCAATGCAGACTCGATGGGCTGAATGGCCTCCTTCTGTACTGTAGGATTCTATGATTCCTGTAATCTAAGGCTTTCCTCCTCAATATTTACCACACCACCAATTTTTGTATCATCTGCAAACTTACTGATCACACCTCACACATTCATGTCTAGACCATCAATGTACACTACAAACAGCAAGGGACCCAGCATCGATCGCTGTGGAACCCCACTGAACACAGGCTTGCAGTCACAAAAGCAACCTTCCACCATCACCCTCTGCCACTCAGCCATTTTGAATATAATTTACCAACTCGACCTGGTTCCAATCGGAATCACTTCCTTGTTCAGTTTTCCATATTTTTCAAAAGCTTTTCTGAAGAACACGTAGACTAAATCGACTGCACTTCCCTCATCTCCTCATCCAGTCACCTCCTCAATATATTCCAGCGAATTGTTAGACAGGATCTCCCCCTGTCAAAGAAATGCTGACTATTGTTCATAAATCCTTACCTCTCGAAGTGGAGATTAATTCTGTCCCTCAGATTGTTTTCCAATCATTTCCCTACTACGGATAAGGTGATGGTGGTGTCCTGGCCGTGATCTTGGATATCTCCAGGGCACCTTGCAGGATGGCAGTATGGCACAGTGGTTAGCACTGCTGCCTCACAGCATCAGGGATCCCATTTCAATTCCTGGGATTCCATCAGCACCAGTGAAGCTTCTTTTTAAAACTTTGTTCCATTCTCACATCTCGCCTGTTGGGATTTATCCTATTACAAGAACGTGTGGTGTTCCTCTGGAAAGAATCCACTGTGAGCAAGTCCAGTTTCTCGCAGCTCCCCAATGTCCACATTCAGCCTTGTAAATTCAGTCTCGATCACAGCCGTCCCGAGTACATCATCAACCTGCATAAGTTCATTGGTAAGGCCAGGGCACATCGTGCTGATGTTTCAGCTTGAGATGCGAAAGACTGATTTGATTTGAATTGATTTGGTTTATTATTTTCACATATCATAAATATGTGATCCAAGCCGGGAATCGAACTCAGGTCCCTGTGAGACAGCAGTGCGAACCATTGTGCCACCATGCTGCCGACTCAAGAACAGCTTCTTCTCTGCTGCCACCTGACGTTTTAATGGACCCACATCGCATTCAGATGATCTTATTCTGCACCCTCGCTCTGAGTCCAACATTGCATTCTGCACTCTCTCCTGCTCGATGTTCAGGGTTACAGTGTTACAGAGTTCAGTGTTGGGCCAGGGAGATGGTGTCTGTGGACCTGTTGGGGAGGTAGGTGAACTGTAGTGTATCCAGGCAATCTGGGAGGCAGGAATTGATTCATGCCATGACTAACCTTTTGATGCATTTCATAACATTGGATATACAGTGAAAAGTGTTGTTGCTTGAGTGCCATACAGACAAAGCATACTGTACATAGAGAGGGAGAGAGGGCAGAATGTAATGTTGCAGTCATAGCAAGGATGTAGTAAAAGATCATCTTAATGCAATGTGGGTCCATTCAAACGTCTGATGGCAGCAGAGAAGCTGTTCCTGAGTCGGCAGCATGGTGGCACAATGGTTAGCGCTGCTGTCTCACAGGAACCTGAGTTCGATTCCCGGCTTGGATCACTGTCTGTGTGGAATTTGCACATTCCACCCGTATGCGCATGGGTTTGCTCCGGATGCTCCAGTTTTCCCCCACAGTCCAAAATGTGCAGGTTACGTTGATTGGCCATGTTAACTGCCCATTAGCGTCCTGGGATATGTATGTTTGGGGGATTAGCAGGGTACGTATGTGGGATTTCGGGAATAGGGCCTGGGTGGGATTGTTGTCGGTGTAGACTCGATGGGTCAAATGGCCCCCTTCTGCACTGTAGTTTTCGATGATTCTATGAGTCGGTTGGTCCATGTCCTCACACATTTTTTATCTTTTTCTCTGATGGAACAAGTGGGAAATGTTGATGTCCATGGTGCGCTATTCCTGAATTAAGCTGGTTGCTTTTGTGAGGCAACGGGAAGTTTAGACAGAGTTAATGAGTGGGAGGTTGGTTTGAGTGATGGACTGGTCTGCATTCACCAAGCTTTGAAGTTTCTCGCAGCCTTGCACAGAGCAGGAGCCATACCAAGCTAGAATGTTATTTATGGTGCATCTGTAAAAGTTGGTGAGAGTCGCAGCTGACATGCCAAATGTCTGTAAACCTCTGAGAAAATAGAGGCGTTCGGAGACTTTTTTAATTATAGGGACGTCATGGAGGAACCAGGAAAGGTTTTTCGTGATGTGGACCCTAAAACGTGAAGCTCTCGACTATGTCAACTTCATCCCATTGATGTCGATAGGGGCATGTACTCCACTAGGCTTCCAGAAGTCAATTTGCTTTGTTGACATTGAGGAAGAGATTATTGTTGTCGCCCCAGTTCACCAGATTCTCTGTCTCTCCCTCCGACCCACTGCAGGTGTCATCAGCAAACTTGGAAATCGAGTTGGAGGGGAATTTGGCCACACAGTCACCAGTGTCTCAGGAGTTTAGGAAGGGGCTGAGGACGCAGCCTTACGGGGCACCGCTGTTCAGGATGATTGTGAAGGAGATGTTGTTGATTGTCCTTAATTTTTCTGTCTATGGATTAGGAAGTTCAGGATCCAATTGCAGAGGCAGGAGCCAAGCCCAGGGCCACGGACTTTGGACATGAGTTTCGGAGGACTAATGGTGTTGCAGCTGAGCTGTAGTTGATAAACACAAGTCTGTGTTCCAGGGTTCACTGTCGGGCCAGGGAGATGGCATTGTGGACCTGTGGTGGATGCCGGTGAACTGTCGTGGATCCAGGCAATCTGGGAGGCCGGAACTGATTCATGCCATGACTAACCTTTTGATGCATTTCATAATATTGGACATCAGAGTCACCGGACGATAGGCATTAAGGCAGCCTGCTTGGCTTTTCCTTTGGTACTGGCCTTTGTTTGAGTTTTACCTGGTGCATAGATTGGCAACCTTCCTGCCGAGAGAGGACTCATGCAGCTGCACTGGTCCAGTAGACCAACGTGGGACAGCAGTAATCGCACTGAGCATTATGGACGATAGCGATTCGCTGAACCCTGAAGCTTTCTCCCACTCTTGAAAGCAAACACTGGAAGTTGTGTTCTGTGCCAATCGAGTGTGAGATTACTATTTTTTCTGGTGTTGTGCTAACAGTGGCCACAATGCTGTGATCTCCTCTCCAGGGTACAGTTCTGTGTAAATATAATAGAGATTCCGTGCTGTCAAGGCATCAGGGTCTCCCTCTGCCAATTGTTAGTATTGTCCAGAGGCAAGGGTCAAACCAGCCCTCTTTGGTCCCAGCTCTGTTGCAGGGGTTGTCAGTAAACTGTCTGAGAGACGACAGATTACCATCTACACGACTCCAGTCTGGATTTTCTGTAAGGTTTACTCCCTCATCCTTGTAGCTGAGTGAAGGTCAATGTTGTGGACTCTCCGGAAAGCTCTCTCCCAAATGTATACCACTGTGTTGCTACCATGGAGCAGCACGGTGACACAGTGGTTAGCACTGCTGACTCACAGCGTCAGGGATCTGGGTTCAATTCCAGGCTTGGGTCACTGTCTGTGTGGAGTTTGGACCTTCTCCCCGTGTCGGTGTGGGTTTTCTCCGGATGCTCCACTTTCCTCTCACACTGCAAAAGACGTGCTGGTTTAAAAAAAAAGTGATTTTATGTGTGTACATTTTTTTTTTATTTTAACCCATCCTCAGTCCAAATGGTAACTTCTTTCCCTGACTCCTGTCTAATTTTAGTCTTTATTTCCCTTCCTGACAGTGAACATAATCACAATTGTGACACTGACGAGCAGAAACTGTCTTCTGTCCAAATGTGTGACTCGTTACCTGGTGGCCATGTCAGCGGGGGATCTGCTGGTCGTTATCCTCGACCTGATATTCAGACACATTCCCATTCTTTATTGGGAACAGTTTGATTTCCTGCTGTCGCTCCCCGTGTGTAACATCCACGCCGTCCTGCTTTATGCAGCCACTGACTGTTCTGTCTGGTTCACCGTCACTTTCACCTTTGATCGATTTGTGGCCATTTGCTGCCCCAAGCTGAAGAGTAAATATTGCAGTGAGAAATCGGTGGCTGTGGTTCTGGGAACAGTGACGGTGCTGAGCTGTTTAAAGAACATTTCCTGGTATTTTATGTTATTAAATGGATATCGGCTGGGGAACGTCCCCTGGTTTTGTGATTACACACAGAATGTTCTGTTATCTCCGGTCTGGGGAACAATCGAGTTCCTCCACAACATTCTAACCCCGGCTGTCCCGTTCGTCCTGGTTCTGCTGCTCAACGTTTTCACCGTCAGACACATTTTAATGAGCAGCAGAGCCCGCAGGAGACTCCGGACTCACAGCAGTGGGGAGAATCCCAGAGACCCAGAGATGGAGAGTCGCAGGAAATCCATCATTTTACTGTTTGTTATCTCAGCCAATTTCATCCTCTTATGGTCGACATTAATGGTTTATTCTATATGGAGTCGGATGTATTATTTGGGCTATCGGTCGGTATGGTTAGATTCTTATGTTCTGGAATTTGGTTTCATGTTGCAACTCACAAGTTGTTGTACAAACACTGCTATTTATGCTGTGACACAGACTCACTTCAGGCAGCAGCTAATAAATCTGCTGAAATATCCCCTTACTGCAATTCTTCAACTCATTAGACCCTGACAGGAAACTACAACTACAAGACCCCTGACTCTTTCTGTTGGACTTTCAAATATAAATAACAAACAGCCTCACAGAGACAGAGAGAGTGACAGATAAAGAGAGAGAGAGGGCAGTGAGAGCAAAACTGGGAGTGACAGAGAGACGAAGGTTGACAGAGAGAGGGAAGGGTACAAATATATGGAGCGTGACAGAGTTTGAAAGAGTTTCTAACAGATATAGGGAGAGAAGCAGAGAGAGCGAGAGAGAGAGAGAGAGAGAAAGAACAGAGACAGATAGGGACTCTCCCAGAGCGAGAAAAACAGGGATAGAGATTGGGGGAAATGGGGAGGGAGATGGACAGGGAATGAGAAAGGGATACAGATGGAAGGATGTAACGAGAGAGGGAGACTAAATCGGAAAGGGAGACAGAAAGAGAGGCAGAGAGAAACAGAGACAGAGACAGAGAGCGTCAGCGAATTTGAAACAGTGAGACTGAATGAGTACAATGGACACAGCAAGCGCAAAAGACAGAGCGAGGTAGAGAGAGAGAGAAAGACAGAGAAATAAGAAAACGGGGACAGAGAAGGAGAGGGAGGAGGAGAGTGAGACTGAGAGGGAGGAGGAGACACGGAGGAAGAGTGTAAAGAGGTGAATGAGTGAGATGCAGAGAGACAGTAAGAGACACAGAGAAACAAGCAGAGAGAGAGAGACAGAGAGTGAGATACAGAGAGAGGCATGCACAGAAAGACAGAAAGAGACAGACAGAGAGACATACTGAATGACTTTAACGATAACCATCAGGTGGAGTTATTGGAATATGAGCTCCCTGATTGAGACAGTTAATGCTGTCCAATCCGGGAGCCCTGCAGACGTATATAATATGGTGTGTCTCGGTTACCGGAAGTCAGGGTGTGTACACTCTGGGTGTGGATGTGATGGACTGGTGGTTTTATCACTACACTATTAATACAGAAACTCAGCTAAAGTTCTGTGCACCCGGGTTCGAATCCCGTCACAGCAGATGGTGGAATTTGAATAAATATATCTGGAATTCAGAATCAGCTGGTGACCATAAAACCAGTGTCGATTTTCGGAAAAATCCATCTGGTTCACCAATGTCCCAGGGAAGGAATTCTGTCGTCCTTATGTGGTCAGGACTAAATGTGACTCCAAGTGGTTGACACTTAATTGCCCTCTGAACATGGGCAACTAGGGATGGGCAATAAATGCTGGCCGGCCAGTGACACCCAAGTCCCAAGAGTGAATACAAATACTTTGTACTGGGAAATTTTAAACAAACGGTAAACTGTTTCTCACAGCTGGATAAATACCCAATGCCTCTGATTGAGGACTTAGCTTCAAAGCTGGCAGGAGGATTCTTGTTTCCAATTATGAACTTATTCACGTGCACTTATACTGACAGCTAGATGAGGATTCCCAGCGATATTCAACAATTCATACTCAGAGGAAGTTTAACATTTATAAAGTGTCAAATGTAGGCTTACATTAACACTGCAATGAAGTTAATGCGAAAATCGCCTAGTCGCCACTCACTGGTGCCTTTTCGAGTAACACTGAGGGAGAATTTAGCATGGACACTGCACCTAACCAGCACGTCTTTCAGACAGTGGGAGGAAACCAGAGTAAACCCACGCAGATACAGAGAGAATGTGCAGACTCCGCACAGACAATGACCCAAGCCAGGAATTGAACCCAGGTCTCTGGAGTTATGAGGCAGCAGCGCTAACCACTGTGACACCTCGTCTACGGTGATCGTTTGGGCAAAGAAATTCCAGAAGGAACTGCATGACGGTGCAGCCCATAATATTGGCCCATATCCAGCTGTGGGCTTTATTACTGTCCGCCTACCATTATTGATTGGAACACCTTCCAGGAGGCCGAGTCGTTCAGGTAGGTGCCTTGAGTTGGCTACGATTAACAGACACTTGTCATATTCCCAATGGAAGAGACGGTAATCATGAACTTTCTCAAAACTCTCCCAGTGGCAGCCAATAATATTCGGCTGTGGACGTAAGATTACCCATTCCTGAATGAATTGAAGCAGCGAGTGCTGATGGGGGAATCCAAATGGCCATTACAGCCTGAATTGCACCTATATTGGAGTGGCAGACAGCAGCTGACTGTGGAAGATGGCACACGCCTTTCGGGTTTAAGAGTGTCATCCTGAGCCAGGGTCACCATCCCATGGTGAACTTTACCATGGCCACCCAGGAGTGGCAAACTGAAGATCCTCCAAGTTGCCATGTCTGGTGGCCAGGTATGTATCCGAATATTTGCCCGTGGGTCAGTGTTGACAATATCAACAAGGGCAGAAGTACCACCAATTACTACTCTTCACACTTGGGAATGGCCAGGACATCCGTAGACGTGGCTGCACACGGAAATCATGTGGTCTATGTTCCTGGTAATGGTAGATGCTGATTCAAAATGGATGGCCGTACACAGGGTGAGTTACTCAAACACAAGGACAAGAGTGGAGAAACTTCACACCTCTTTCATGACACCCGGGATCCCGGAAATGTTAGTTTCTGAAAATGGACCACCCTTCATCAGCCAGGAATTTGTGCATTCGATGAAGTTGGACAGAATTTGACACGTTAGGGTAGTGTCATATTATCCATCATCCAACGGCCTGGCAGCAAGCGCGGCCTAAACAGTAAAAGCAGGTTCAAAATACCATCCCTCAGTCTCTTTGGACACCAAACCATCCAGATTTCATCTTCAATTACAGAATGACACCCCCCAACCTCCCCCCGACCTCCCCTCTTCAACAACTGGAATAGCCCCAGCAGAGTTGGTCATGGGAAGTTCACTCCGCCCAGTGTTAAGTCTGACCTTCTGAGGGCGGGAGCTAACAGCCAGTCCCGTTCCCACCAGCCGGGAGAGGCACCTAAAGGCAGGTGATAGGTTATTGGTAAAGAATCATGGCAATGGATCCACGTGGTTATGAGGCACGGTCGAGTCTGGAACAGGGCCAGTTTCCTATCAAGTCCGCTTGGGAGATACCATCCTATGGGAATGCTTCAATCATCTACAAGCCATGAAGCCCCAGGCCGTGCAGGAAAAATCAATTCCCAGCAGACCGGGAACTTTGGAAAGAATTCCAGGCTCTCCGGCTCCTGTTCCTCATCTCCGCCAGTGGGAACCTCGGAGTCTGAAATGATCACAGTGGGTTTAGCCTCTCGATCACATTGTCACCCGATAAAGGGAACTCGGGCCACACGCTCATGGTGGAAGAGGCGAGCTCCGGTCTGCTGAACCCCACTCACTTCCGAGGCTGAGCAGCAGGAACCGGACCCAGCATTGAAACTCCAAAAAAGGCTTCCAAGGTGGTCAGCCCTCGGCGGTTACTCAGACCTAGAGGCGGAGGGGATGCAGTGACTTCAATCAGGTTCATGTGTTGGACACGGGCAAATATAAACTACCAAACTGAGGCCTGTGAAATGTGCCCACTCAGGGAGCTCCACAGAGTGCAAGCTGCAGAGAGTGAAGCACTGAGAGCTGGGGTAAGTGTGGGAGTTTAGGGAAGTGGGTGGAGAGGTATTGCTGTGTCTTGTGTCCCTTACTGCCCGGTCCCTTACGGCCAGGTCCAGGGCGGGTAGGTGTCCCCCAGACATTACTGTTCAGAAAGTGACGTGAGCAGATGTGTTTATTGAGACTTTCAGAAGACTTTTGACAAGTTCTCACATAGCAGACTGCCATGCAAAGTGAAAGCACATGGGATTGCAGGCAATGTTTTGAGACGGATAGAAAGCTGGTTCACTGATAGAAAGCAAAGAGTTGGCGATAAATGGGCCTTTTTCTGATTAGCAGTCAGTGTCTAGTGGGGTTCTGCAGGAATCTGTGCACGGACCCCAACTGTTCACATTATATATTAATTATTCTGAAAATGGAACTAAATGTATCATCTCCAAATTTGCAGATGATAAAAGGTGTGTGAGGGTGAGCTAAGAGAAACATGCAGACATGCCCTGTAACTCAGAGGGCTAAGGAAAAGAGGAGGAAGGCGGTATTAATCGGGGACTCGATGGTGAAGGGGACAGACAGGCGTTTCTGCGGAGGTAGGCGGGAGTCTCGCATGGTGGTCTGCCTCCCTGGGGCCGGGATCCAGGATGTCGCTAGTCGCGTCCCGGAAATCCTGAGGTGGGAGGGAGAGGAGCCTGAGGTAGCGGTACATATTGGTACCGCTGATGTGGGTAGGAAGGGAGAAGGGGTCATGAAAAGGGAGTACAGGGAATTAGGGAGACAGCTGAGAAAGAGGAAAGCAAAGGTAGTAATCTCAGGATTACTGCCTGTGCCACGGGAAGGTGAGGGCAGGAATGGAGTGAGGTGGAAGATGAATGTGTGGCTGAGGGAGTGGTGCAGGGGGCAGGGATTCAGGTTCCTGGACCATTGGGACCTCTTTAGGGGCAGGGGTGATCCGTATACAAAAAACGGGTGGAACTTGAATCACAGGGGGACAATATCCTGGCCGGTAGGTTGGCTAAGGCTAGTGGGGAGAATTTAAACTAGATAGGTTGGGGGGAGGGGAGCTAGAAGAGTTGACTAGGATCAAGGAACTAATTGATAGGGGGGAGGATGCAGGGGTAAGGGGAATTACAAAATTAATGGTAGAGGAGAGGGTGCAAGTGAATGAAGGCGGTAATTTAGATAAGGGAGTAGAGGGAGACGGTGTTCGCGACTCATCAAAGCGGGTCCAGATAAAAGCTGGAATAAGGACACTTTGCCTGAATGCACGAAGCATTCGGAACAAGGTAAATGAGTTGATGGTGCAAATCAGCACAAGTGGGTACGATCTCGTGGCCATTACCGAAACGTGGCTGAAAGGTGACCAGGACTGGGAGATGAATATCCAGGGGTATCAGGCGTTTAGGAAGAATAGGCAGGAAGGAAAAGGTGGTGGGGTGGCGCTCTTAATAAGAGATAATATCAGGGTAGTACTGAGGGATGACATAGGCTCTGAGGAACAAAACGTGGAATCATTATGGGTAGAGATGAGGAATAGTAGAGGGAGAAAGACACTAGTAGGTGTGGTATATAGGCCCCCAAATAATAATGTTGAGGTAGGGAGGGCTATAAACAAGCAGATAAGGGATGCGTGTAAAAACGGAACGGCAATAATCATGGGGGACTTCAACATGCACATTGACTGGCAGACTCAAGTCGGTAAGGGTGGAATGGAGGAAGAGTTCTTAGAATGCTGTCGGGATAGTTTCCTTGAACAGCATGTTACGGAACCGACGAGGGAACGAGCTATTTTGGATCTGGTATTGTGTAACGAGGTAGGTAGAATTAAGGATCTTATTGTGAAGGACCCTCTTGGGTCTAGTGACCACAATATGGTCGAATTTCTGATTCAGATGGAAGAGGAGAAAGTTTGGTCCCAACCAGTGTCCTCTGTTTGAACAGAGGGAAATATGATAGGATGAGGGATGAATTGGCTAAGGTAGACTGGGAGAGCAGGCTGGCAGGTAGGATAGCTGAGGAACAGTGGAGGATTTTTAAGGAGATCCTTCTCAGTTCTCAGCAAAAATATATTCCAGCAAAAAACAAGGATTGTAAGAAAAGGGAGAACCAGCCGTGGATAACGAAGGAAATAAAGGAGAGTATTAAAATAAAAACAGCTGCGTACAGAGTGGCCAAAAATAGTGGAGAAACAAGTGATTGGGAAAAGTTTAAGAAACAACAAAGAGAGACTAAGAAAGCGATAAAGAAAGGAAGGATAGACTATGAAGCTCGGCTAGCAATTAATATAAAAAATGATAGTAAAAGTTTTTATAAATATATAAAAAGGAATAGAGTGGCGAGAGTGAATGTTGGACCCTTGGAGGACGAGAGGGGGGAGTTAATAGTGGGAAATGCGGATATGGCTGAGTCTTTAAATACGTTTTTTGTGTCGGTCTTCACGGTGGAGGACACAAATAGTTTGCCAAATATTAACGATAGAGGGTTGGCAGCAGGAGAAATACTTAATACAATTAATGTTACCAGAGAGGCAGTGCTGGGTAGACTAATGGGACTGAAGGTGGACAAGTCCCCGGGTCCGGATGGAATGCATCCCAGGGTTTTGAAAGAAATGTCAGAGGTAAGAGTGGATGCGTTAGTGATTATTTATGAAAACTCGTTGCATTCTGGGGTAGTGCCGGTTGATTGGAAAACGGCTAATGTTACGCCGCTGTTTAAAAAAGGAAGGAGACAAAAGGCGGGTAACTATAGGCCGGTCAGCTTAACGTCTGTAGTAGGGAAAATGCTGGAATCCATTATTAAAGAGGAGATAGCAGGGCATCTGGATAGAAATGGTTCGATCAATCAGACGCAGCATGGATTCATGAGGGGAAGGTCGTGCTTGACGAACATGTTGGATTTTTATGAAGATGTGACTAGGGCGGTTGATGGAGGAGAACCGGTGGATGCGGTGTTTTTGGATTTCCAAAAGGCATTTGATAAGGTGCCCCATAAAAGGCTGCTGAAGAAGATTAGGGCAAACGGAGTTGGGGGTAGTGTGTTAAAGTGGATTGGGGACTGGCTATCCGACAGGAAGCAAAGAGTCGGAATAAATGGGTGTTTTTCCGGTTGGAGGAATGTAACTAGTGGCGTGCCGCAGGGATCGGTACTCGGGCCGCAACTATTTACCATTTATATAGATGATCTGGAGGAGGGGACGGAGTGTAGGGTAACGAAGTTTGCAGACGACACAAAGATAAGTGGAAAAGTGAATCGTGTGGAGGACGGAGAAGATCTGCAGAGAGATTTGGACAGGCTGAGTGAGTGGGCGAGGATATGGCAAATGGAGTATAACGTTGATAAATGCGAGGTTATACACTTTGGAGGAAATAATAACAAATGGGATTACTATCTCAATGGAAACAAATTAAAACATGCTACCGTGCAAAGGGACCTGGGGGTCCTTGTGCATGAGACGCAAAAGCCCAGTCTGCAGGTACAACAGGTGATCAAGAAGGCAAATGGGATGTTGGCCTATATTGCGAGGGGGATAGAATATAAAAGCAGGGATGTCTTGATGCACCTGTACAGGGCATTGGTGAGGCCGCAGCTGGAATACTGTGTGCAGTATTGGTCCCCTTATATGAGGAAGGATATATTGGCATTGGAGGGAGTGCAGAGAAGGTTCACCAGGTTGATACCGGAGCTGAGGGGTTTGGATTATGAGGAGAGGCTGAGGAGATTGGGTTTGTACTCGTTGGAGTTTAGAAGGATGAGGGAGGATCTTATGGAGACTTATAAGATAATGCGGGGGCTGGATAGGGTGGAGGCGGAGAGATTCTTTCCACTTAGTAAGGAAGTTAAAACTAGAGGACACAGCCTCAAAATAAAGGGGAGTCGGTTTAAGACAGAGTTGAGGAGGAACTTCTTCTCCCAGAGGGTGGTGAATCTCTGGAATTCTCTGTCCACTGAGGTGGTGGAGGCTACCTCGCTGAATATGTTTAAAGCGCCGATGGATGGATTCCTGATCGGTAAGGGAATTAAGGGTTATGGGGATCAGGCGGGCAAGTGGTACTGATCCACGTCAGATCAGCCATGATCTTATTGAATGGCGGGGCAGGCTCAAGGGGCTAGATGGCCTACTCCTGCTCCTATTTCTTATGTTCTTATGTTCTTATGCTTCAGTGTGATTTGAACAGGCTCAATGTGTGGGCATGTGCAAAGCAGTTGCAGTAAAATGTGGATAATTGTGAGGTTATCCAATTTAGCATCAATAATAGGAAGACAGATTATTATTTGAATGGGTGTAAATTGAGAGAGGTGGATACTCAGCGAGACCTTGGTGTCCGTATGCATCAGTAAGTGAAAGTCAGCGCGCATGTACAGCAGGCAGTAAAGAAGACAACTGTAATGCTGCCCTTCATAGGGATAAGATTGGAGTACAGGAATAGAGATGTGTCACTGCAGTTGTACAGGGCATTGTTGAGGCCACACTTCGAGTATTCTGTGCAGTTCTGGTGTTCTTATCTGAGGAAGGATATCCTCGCTAGAGAGGGAGGACAGCGAATGTTTACTAGGCTGATTCCTGGGATGGCAAGTCTGTGATATGAAGAGAGACTAAGTCGGTTAGGGCTTTATTCATTGCAGTTCATTCGAGTGTAACATATATTATTGGACCATGTTTAGACAGGGTAGATTCAGAAAGAATGTTCCTGATCCTCAGGGAGTTGAGGACTAGGGTTCATGGTTTGAGGATAAGCATCAACCTTTTAGAACAGAGGTGAGGAGAAATTTCTCCACTCTGATGATCTATGGACTTCGCTACCACAGAAAGTAGCTGAGGCCAAAACCTTTCGTGATTTCAGGAAGAAATTATGTATCGCTCTTGGGGCTAAAGTGATCATGGGATATGGGAGCAAGGGATGGTCAGGATATTGAAGTTGATGATGATCCATGATCAAACTGAATGTCGGAGCTGGGTCGAAAGGCCGAATGGCCTGCTCCTGCTGTTCCTATATTTCAATGTTTCTATGATTGTGAAGCTGAGGTGAGTCTGTACACGGTGTTAATCTGAACATGATCCGAGTCCGAACCTTGTGTGAATCTGAACAGCGTCTCTGTCTGAACTTGGTGCGGGGCCTCTCGACATGATTGCCAGTATTCCACTTGCCTTCCTAACTGCCGATTCAACCTGCACGTTAACCTTTAGAGAATCTTGAACAAGGCCTCCCAAATTCCTTTGTGCATCTGATTTCCGAAGCATATCCCCATTTAGAAAATAGTCTATGCCTCCATTCCTCCTTCCAAAGTGCATAACCTCACACTTTTCCTCATTGTATTCCATCTGCCCCCTCTTTATCCACTGTCCTAACCTGTCCAAGTCCTTCTGCAGCCCTCCTCCTCCCACTCCCCCCGCCCACTTCCGCAATACTCCCTGTCCCTCTGCATATCATTGTATCATCACCAAACTTAGCAAGTGCCTTCATTTTATTTTTCCAAATTATTAATGTATATTGTGAAAAGTTGTGTTCCCAGCACCGATCCCTGAAGCACACCACTAGGTTACTGGCTGCCATCCTGAAAAACGATTCCTTCATCCCCACTCTCTGCTTCTGCCACTCAGACAATCCTCTATCCATGCCAGGATCTTGCCCTCAACACCATTGACCCTTAACTTATATAACAGTCTCCTATGCTGCGCCTTATCAAAGGATTCTGGAAATCAAAATAAATCAGGTTCTCGCTATCTAACTTCCTTGTTACCTCCTCAAAGAACTCGAACCGATTTGTCAGACATGAGCTCCCCTTGACAAAGCCGTGCTGACTCAGTCCTACTTTATCATGCACTTCCAAGTACACTGTGATCTCATCTTTAATAATGGACCCTAAAATCTTGCCAATGAACGAAGTCAGTCTAACCGGCATATAATTTCACATCTGCTGCCTCCCTCCCTTCTTAAACAGCGGTGTTACATCAACTACTTTCCAGTCCTCTGGTACCCTCCCTGCCTCCAGTGATTCCTGAAAGATCACCACCAATGCCTCCACAATTTCCTCAGCTATCTATTTTAGAACCCTGGGGTGGAGTCCATCCGGTCCAGGTGATTTATCCACCTTCAGACCTTTCAGTTTCCCCAGAACCTCCTCCTTAGTAATGACCACTACACTCAGCTGTGCCCCCTGACTCTCCTGGAGCTCTGCCATCCCACTGGTGTCTTCAACCATGAAGACTGATGCAAAGTAACGATTCAGTTCCTCTGCCATTTCTTTGTTTCCTATTATTCCTTCTCCAGCCTCATTTTCCAGTGATCCAATGGTTATTTTTGCCTCTCTCTTAACTTTTATATCTTGGAAAAACTCCTCCTGTTTTTTTTTATAATACGAGCTCGCTGACACTCATATTTCATCTTCTCCCCCCTTATTGCTTTTTTAAGTTGTCCTCTGCTCGCTTCCCAATCTTCTGCCTTCCCACTAATCCTTGCCACTAAGGATGCTTTCCCTTTTGTGTTTCTGCTGTCCTTGGCTTCCCCGTCAGCCATGGATTCCTCGTCCTCCCTGTGGCATGTTTCCTCCTCCTTGGGATGAATTTCTGTTGTGCCTCCCAAATAACTCTCAAGAACTCCTGCCATTGCTGTTCCACTGTCTCCCCTGCTCGGCTCCCTTTCCAATCAACTCTGGCCAGCTCCTCCCTCATGTCTTTGTAATTACCTTTATTTAATTGTAATACCGTTACATCTGATTCCAGCCTCTCCCTCTCAAACTGCAGGGTAAATTCTATCATATTGTGATCACTGCTCCCTCAGGGTTCCTGCACCTTCAGTTCCCTGATCAATTCTGCCTCATTACACATCGCCAAATCCAGAATTACCTGTTTCCTAGTCGGCTCTGTTAGAAGCTGCTCCAAAAACCATCTCTTCGACATTCCACAAATTCCTTCCCTTGGGATCCACGACCTACCTGATTTTCCCAGTCCACCTGCATATTGAAGTCCCCCATGATGATTGTAATGTTGCCTTTTCTATCTCCTGATTAATTTTCTGCCCCTCATTCTCTCACTATCCTCATCCCTACCCTCAGACTGTACTTTACCCTTTACCTCCGCCAATCGTACCCGATGTTTACATTTGAAGGCCAGTTTCCGAAGTTCAAAGTCTTTCTATTTTTCCTTTTCCCTTTTGCCTGTAATTCAGATTGATTTAATTATTTTGCTTGCTGTTCCTCTCTTTCCTTTTCTTTTCCCTGTAATTCAAATAGTTTTAATTCACTACTTTTTAGCTCCTCTCCCTCTCACATCAACACTATCCTGTAACTTCAACACACACCCTCACCTCAACACACTCCCGCTCACCTCAATACTCCCCTTCCCCTCTCCACACAATCTCTATCACACAGACATTACACCGGGCAGCACGGTAGCACAGTGGTTAGCACTGCTGCTTCACAGTTCCAGAGACTTGGGTTCGATTCCCGGCTTGGGTCACTTTCTGTGTGGAGTTTGCACATTCTCCTCGTGTCTGCGTGCGTTTCCTCCGGTTTCCTCCCACAGTCCAAAGATGTGCGGGTTAGGTTGATTGGCCAGACTAAAAATTGCCTTAAGTGTCCTGAGATGCGTAGGTTAGAGGGATTAGTGGGTAAATATGTAGGGGTGTGGGGGAAGGGCCTGGGTAGGATTGTGGTCGGTGCAGGCTCGATGGGCCGAATGGCCTCTTTCTGTACTGTAGGGTTTCTTTCTATGATTTCTATGTTTTATATTGAGTCAGTTTCATTTGTAACTGAATTCTCGCCATTTCCAACGATTCTGACTGAGCTTCTGACAATTCCAAATGTTGTGCTATTGCCATAATTATCTCTCCTTTCTGTACTCTGTCAGGCAATGTCAACTGCAGTGTGTTTCCAATTCCAAAAGCTTTGCTTTAGTCACTATCTGTCAGGTAACTTGCGTGACTTCCTCCACCCGCAGAAACTTCTGAGCCTCTGAAAGAGACATTAATCCAAACCACACTCCCTATTTAAACTGGAATACAACACCTGAAAAGAAAACACAAATCTGCTCACCGCTCACTGTCTTTGAGTTCACTAATCACAAATCAATCAAGAAATACAGGTTTCAATCCCGGAGCCCCCAGTTGTTCTCAGTCAGGTTGGATACTTCCAGGTGTTTCATGAAGCTCGAGTGACCTGAAACTCTTTACCTTGAATCTGGCTGGAAGGAGCACGAGAGGTTTCACTTCAGGTGTGAGTGAACTGACCCACGAAGAACTCTTATTCAATACAAAGTTTAATTAAGAATATTGTTGACATGTGTAGTAAGACAATTAGCAAGAACATTTAACAATTACAAACAAGAAACACAACAACCACGATAATGTACAACTCTGAAGGACATATCTCTGGTATTTTCCAACCAAAGCCAACATCCAATCCACAAAACCCTCCAAATCACCACAATACAGCAGAGGTTAATGCCGAATTATTACACGTGTCCAGCCTCCTGGGCTGAATGCTCAAAATCCCTTGAGAAAGTCAGAAGAGGTTGCAGTCGAATCTATTTGGCAAAACACAGCCTTTTCAAAAGAGAAGGACAGGGAGAGGGAGAGAGATTGCGTCTGAGCTTGCTGCTGAACTGCTTCCCAAAACTAAACTAAAATACCAAAAAAAAACTACCACCTGACTGCCACAGCTTAGCTCCACCTCCATGGAAGCTGCATGATTTAAACAATAATTCTTCAAGGAACACTCACATGACAACATTAACACTCTCACTCTCAACTCAGCACTCCCCATTACCCCAACACTCTCTCTCTCACACCAACACTGTCCTGTCACTTCAATACACTCCCTCACCTCAACTCACCCCCGCTCACCTCAATACTCCCCTTTCCCTCTCTACACAATCTCTATCACACAGACATTACACCCTTTCTCCTCAACACTATCCGTCTCGCTTCTAAATTCTCCCCCTCACACCCGAATTCACCGCCTGCGATCCACACATCCCTTATTTCAAAACCCACCCCTTCTGATCTCAGCGACCACTCCTATCTAAACACTCCCCGTTCTCCTTAATACTCCCCCTCACACATCAACACAGCCCTCTCACATGAACATCCCTCCCCTCAGCTCGACATGCCCCATTACCTTAACACTATTGTGTGCAGTTCTGTTCACCTCACTACAAGAAGGATGTGGAGACACTGGAAAGAGTGCAAAGGAGATTTACCAGGATGCTGCCTGGTTTGGAGGGTTGGTCTTATGAGGAAAGGTTGAGGGAACTTGGGCTTTTTTCTTTGGAGTGGAGGAGGTTGAGAGGAGACTTGATAGAGGTTTATACGATGATGAGGGGGATAGATAGAGTGAACGTTCAAAGACTATTTCCTCGGGTGAATGGAGCGGTCACTAGGGGGCATAATTATAGGGTTCATGGTGGGAAATATAGGAAGAATGTCCGAGGTCGGTTCTTTACTCAGAGAGTGGTTGGGGTGTGGAATGGACTGCCTGCAGGGATAGTGGAGTCAGAAACTTTAGGAACATTTAAGAAGCTATTGGATAGGCACATGGAGTACTTCGGGATGATAGGGAGGAAATAGCTTGATCTGGGTTTCAGACAAAGCTCGGCACAACATCGTGGGCCGAAGGGCCTGTTCTGTGCTGTACTGTTCTCTGTTCTATGCCGTGCCTCAATGGAACAATGTCTCCCTCATGACAAAACTCCCCTTCTCACCCCTCAAAAACACCTCCCCTCAACCCAGCACTCTCCACCACCTCAACACATCCCCACACACCAACACACATCCCCGCACCTCAACACATCCCCTCTCATCGCAACAGGCAAATTCTCACCTCAACACTCAACTTCTCACATCTATATTCTCCCATTGAGGTCAACATCATTCCCTCTCACCAGAACACCCCCTCTCAGCTCAACACTCCCCCACTCAACACAACTCACCCCCTCCCACCTTAACATATTCACCCCCTCACATCAATCCTCCCACTCACCTCTACATTACCCCACGCATCACAACACTACCCATCTCATCTCTATACTCCCCACTCAGCTTCACACTCTCAACTCAACATCCCCAAGAGATAAATCTCCCGTCCCACACCGCATGGGAGTCGGAGCAGACGGGCACAGACCGTGTGATGATCCCATTACCTCTGGTGGGATTATCCGATTTATGGGTGAGCGCGGGGGACAAATCCCACCCTCTGTCTCACCACAACATTCTCCCCCCATCACGTCAGCTCTCCCTTCTCATCTCAGCACATTGCCTCACCTCAGCTCCCGCCATCTCAACTCAACTTTTCCCCCTCTCACCTCAACAAACCCCCCCCCCTCATCTCAATACACCCCCTCATGTCATCACTCTCCCTCTCACTTCCACACACCCCTTTCACCTCAACAATCTCTCTCTCTCACATCAACAATTTCCTCTCATCTTAACATTCCCCCGTCTGGTCACCGGTCTCGCTCTCAAATCCACACTCCCCCCTCGAACTCAACAATCTCCATCTCACCTCAACACTGTCTGTCTCTGACCCACTCTCCTCCTTCACACCTCAATAATCTCCATCTCACCTCAACACTCCCAGAATCACCTCAACACTGTATGTCTCTGACCCACTCTCCTCCTTCACACCTCAACAATCTCCATCTCACCTCAACACTGTCTGTCTCTGACCCACTCTCCTCCTTCACACCTCAACAATCTCCATCTCACCTCAACACGCCCAGAATCACCTCAACACTGTCTGTCTCTGACCCACTCTCCTCCTTCACACCTCAACAATCTCACCTCTCATCTCAACTGTCTCCTCACATCTCAACACTGACCCACTCCTCAACATTTTCCAACCTCACCCCATCACTTACACTCCACTCAAGATATCCCCCTCCACATGATGCTCCCCCTCTCACATCAACATTCCCCCTCCAACCTCAACACACTCCCAGGCCTCAACAACTCCGTTCCAGGTCACTCACTCTACCCTGCACTCTCCCCATCTCTCTTAGAAATCCTAGAAACCCAACAGTGCAGAAAGAGGCCATTCGGCCCATCGAGTCTGCACCGACCACAATCCCACCCAGGCCCTACCCTCTTATCCCGACATATTTACCCACTAATCCCTCTAAGCAATGCATCCCAGGACACAGTAAGGGCAATTTGAGCATGACCAATCAACCTAACAAGCACATCTTTGGACTGTGGGAGGAAACCGGAGCACCCGGAGGAAACCCACGCAGATACGAGGAGAACGTGCAAACTCCACACAGACAGTGATCCGAGCCGGGAATCGAACCCGGGTCCCTGGAGCTGTGAAGCAGCAGTGCTAACCACTGTGCTACCGTGCCGCCCAATCTCCTCAACAACCCTCTCCTCTCCTCAACCTTAACAATCTGCTCGCACCCTCTCTCCCATCCGCACTCCACCCCCCCTCGCACCGTCTCTCCCCCCGCCTCGCACCCGCACTCCACCCCCCTCTCGCACCCGCACTCCACCCCCCCTCGCACCCGAACTCCACTCCCCCCGCACCCGCACTGCACCCCCCCCTCGCACCCGCACTCCACCCCCTCGCACCCGCACTCCACCCCCCCTCGCACCCGCACTCCACCCCCCCTCGCACCCGCACTCCACCCCCCTTGCACCCGCACTCCACCCCCCCTCGCACCCGCACTCCATCCCCCCTCGCACCCGCACTCCACCCCCCCTCGCACCCGCACTCCACCCCCTTCCCGCACCCGCACTCCACCCCCCCTCGCACTCCACCCCCCCATCGCACCCGCACTCCACCCCCCCGCACCCGCACTCCACCCCCCCTCGCACCCGAACTCCACCCCCCCCTCGCACCCGCACTCCACCCGGCCCTCGCACCCGAACTCCACCCCCCCTCGCACCCGCACTCCACCCCCCCTCGCACCCGCACTCCACCCCCCCCTCGCACCCGCACTCCACCCCCCCCCTCGCACCCGCACTCCACCCCCACTCGCACCCGCACTCCACCCCCACTCGCACCCGCACTCCACCCGCCCCCGCACCCGCACTCCACCCCCCTCTCGCACCCTCTCACGCCCCCTCGGACCCGCACTCCACCCCCCCGCACTCCACCCTCCCATCGCACCCGCACTTCACCCCCCTTCCCGCACCCGCATTCCACCCCTTTTCCCGCACCCGCATTCCACCCCCCCCTCGCACCCTCTCACCCCCCCTCGCACCCGCACTCCACCCCCCCCGCACTCCACCGCCCCCTCGCACGCGCACTCAACCCCCCACTCGCACCCGCACTCCACCCCCCCTCGCACCCGCAATCCACCCCCCCCGCACGCGCACTCCACCCCCCCCTCGCACCCGCACTCCACCCCCCTCGCACCCGCACTCCACCCCCCCCTCGTACCCGCACTCCACCCCCCTCGCACCCTTTCACCCCCCTCGCACTCCACCCCCCCGCACTCCACCCCCCCTTGCACCCGCACTCCACCCCCCCTCGCACCCGCACTCCACCCCCCCTCGCACCCGCACTCCACCCCCCCTCGCACCCTCTCACCCCCCTCGCAGCCGCACTCCACCCCCCCGCACTCCACCCCCCCTCGCACCCGCACTCCAGCCCCCCCCGCACCCGCACTCCAGCCCCCCTCGCACCCGCACTGCAGCCCCCCCTCGCACCCGCACTCCCCCCCACTCGCACCCGCACTCCTCCCCCCCTCGCACCCGCACTCCACCCCCCCTCGCACCAGCACTCCAATCCCCCTCGCACCCGCACTCCACCCCCCCTCGCACCCGCACTCCGCCCCCCCCGCACCCGCACTCCACCCCCCTCGCACCCGCACTCCACCCCCCCCGCACTCCAACCATCCTCGCACCCGCACTCCACCCCACTCGCACCCGCACTTCCCCCCTGCACCCGCAGTCCACACCCCCTCGCACCCGCACTCCACCCCCCCCCGCACCCGCACTCCACCCCCACCCCCGCACCCGCACTCCACCCCCCCTCGCACCCTCTCACCCCCCCTCGCACCCGCACTCCACCCCCCCTCGCACCCGCACTCAACCCCCCACTCGCACCCGCACTCAACCCCCCACTCGCACCCGCACTCCAGCCCCACCTCGCACCCGCACTCCACCCGCTCTCACTCCACCCCCCCGCACCCGCAATCCCCCGCTCGCACCCGCACTCCACACCTCTCGCACCCGCACTCCACCCCCACCTCGCACCCGCACTCCACCCCCCCTGGCACCCGCACTCCCCCCTCACTCCACCCCCACCTCGCACCCGCACTCCACCCCCCCTCGCACCCGCACTCTACCCCCCCTCGCACCCGCACTCCACCCTCTCGCTCCACCCCCCCCTCGCACCCACACTCCACCCCCCCTCGCACTCCACCCCCTCCTCGCACCCGCATTCCACCCCCCCTCGCACCCGCACTCCAAACCCCCCCTCGCACCCGCACTCCACACCCCACCTCGCACCCGCACTCAACCCCACCTCTCACTCCACCCCCCCTCGCACCCGGACTCCCCCCCACTCTCACTCCACCCCCCCTCGCACCCGCACTCCACCCCCCCTCGCACCCGCACTCCACCCCCCCCCTCGCTCCCGCACTCCACCCCCCCCGCACCCGCACACCTCCCCCCTCGCACCCGCACTCCACCCCCCCTCGCACCCGCACTCCACCCCCCCCGCACCCGCACACCTCCCCCCTCGCACCCGCACTCCACCCCCCCTCGCACCGTCATTCCCCCCCTCGCACCCGCGCTCCACCCCCCCTCGCACCCGCACTCCACCCCCCTCGCACCCGCACTCCACCCCCCCTCGCACCCGCACTCCACCCCCCTCGAACCCGCACTCCACCCCCCCTGCACTCCCCCCCTCGCACCCGCACTCCACCCCCCCTCGCACCCGCACTCCACCCCCCCTCGCACCCGCACTCCACCCCCCCTCGCACCCGCACTCCACCCCCCCCTCGCACCCGCACTCCACCCCCCCCTCGCACCCGCACTCCACCCCCCCTCGCACCCGCACTCCACCCCCCCCTCGCACCCGCACTCCACCCCCCCCTCTCAACCGCACTCCACCCCCCTCGCACCCGCACTCCACCCCCCTCGCACCCGCACTGCACCCCCCCCTCGCACCCGCACTCCACCCCCCTCGCACCCGCACTCCACCCCCCCCTCGCACCCGCAATCCACCCCCCCCTCGCACCCGCACTCCACCCCCCCCTCGCAACCGCACTCCACCCCCCCTCGCACCCGCACTCCACCCCCCCCTCGCACCCGCACTCCCCCCCCATCGCACCCGCACTCCACCCCCCCCTCGCACCCGCACTCCCCCCCTCTCCCAAGAAGGTAGATAAGGGCAGTACCGTTGATGTTGTCTACATGGACTGCAGCAAGGCCTTTGACAAGGTACCACATGTAAGATTGTGGCATCAGGTTAAACCTCACGGGATCTAGGGTGATCCATCTAACCAGATACAAAACTGGCTTCTTGACAGAAGCTGCAGAGTGGTTGCAGAGAACTGTTTTTCAAACTGGAGACCTGTGACCAGTGCTGTGCCTCAGGGATAAGTGCTGGGTCCACTGTTATTTGTCATTAAATTAATGATTTGGATGAGAATATAGGAGGTATGGTTCGCACGTTTGCAGATGACACTAAGATTGGTGGCATAGTGGACAGTGAAGAAAGTTATTTCCAATTGCAATGGGATCTTGATCAATTGGGCCAGTGGGCTGACGAATGGCAGATGGAGTTTAATTTAGACAAATGCGATGTCATGCATTTTGGTAGATTGAACCAGGGCAGGACTTACTCAGTTAATGGTAGGGCGCTGGGGAGAGTTACAGAACAAAGAGATCTAGGGGTACATGTTCATAGCTTCTTTAAAGTGGAGTCAAAGGTGGACAGAGTGGTGAAGAAGGCATTCGGCATGCTTGGTTTCATCGGTCAGAACATTGAATACAGGAGTTGGAATGTCTTGTTGGATTTGTACAAGACATTGGTAAGGCCACACTTGGAATACTGTGTGCAATTCTGTTCACCCTATTATGGAAAGGATTTTATTAAACTAGAAAGAGTGCAGAAAAGATTTACTCGGATGCTACCGGGACTTGATGGATTGAGTTACAAGGAGACGCTGGATAGACTGGGACTTTTTTCTCTGGGGCGGAGGAGGCTGAGGGGTGATCTTATAGAGGTCTACAAAATAATGAGGGGCACAGATCAGCTCGATAGCCAATGTCTTTTCCCAAAGGTAGGGGAGTCTAAAACTAGGGGGCATAGGTTTAAGGTGAGAGGGGAGAGATACAAAAGTGTCCAGAGGGGCAATTTTTTCACACAGAGGGTCATGAGTGTCTAGAACAAGCTGCCAGAGGTAGTAGTGGAGGCGGGTACAATTTTGTCTTTTAAAAAGCATTTAAATAGTTACATGGGTATAGAGGGATATGGGCCAAACGCGGGCAATTGGGATACGTTTCGGGGTTTTAAAAAAAACGGGCGGCATGGACAAGTTGGGCCGAAGGGCCTGTTTCCATGCAGTAAACCTCTATGACTCTATCTATACATGTACCTTACTGGTCCTGGCAGCATGTGGTTGAGATAGTGCAAGAGGAGCTTTAGAATGTATCGAACCCCATGCTGTATCTGTCCTGGGAGTGTTTCATGGGGTCAGTGCAGAGGGAGCTTTAGAATGTATCTAACCCCGTGCTGTACATGTCCTGGGAGTGTTTGATGGGGACAGTGTAGAGGGAGCGTTACTCTGTATCTAACCCCGTGCTGTACCTGTCCTGGGAGTGTTTGATGGGGACAGTGCAGAGAGAGCTTTACTCTGTATATAACCCCGTGCTGTACCTGTCCTGGGAGTGTTTGATGGGGACAGTGTAGAGGGAGCTTTACTCTGTATCTAACCCTGTGCTGTATCTGCCCAGGGAGTGTTTGACGGGGGACAGTGTGGAGGGAGCTTTAGTCTGTTTATACCCCGTGCTGTACGTGTCCTGGGAGTATTTGATAGGTCAGTGCAGAGGGAGCTTCACTCTGAATATAACCCCGTGCTGTTTTTTTGGGAATGCGAAGAGATCTAATATTGTCTCTGCGCAGTAAAGGTTGATGGAAGAGTGCAGAGGCAGTTTTCTGTGTCCAACTGGTCTGTACCTGCTCCTGGAGAGATGGACAAGGACAGTGTAGCGTTACTTTTATTCTGTAGGATCCCCCCTCCCACTCCCCCCACCACACACAGCCCCCCACTCCACACAACCCAAACATCCGCCCGTTGTCCCTGCCCTGGGTGTGTTTGCTGGGGAAATTGCAGATGGAGTTTTATCTTGTGTTTCCCCGATGCTACACCTGTCCCTGCAGATGCAGAAATAACCTGATTCTTATTGGAACCAGGTATTTAGGAACAGCTGTGACCGCACTCTCCTTTCACAACCTGCACAGATACATTACTGAATTGCTCTGATTGTCAATACACATCCAGGTGCATGGCTAACCTCATCCCTACTGCCTTTACCTTCCAGGTGTATCACCGACTTCATTCTTATTACCAACTGACAAACGGATACATCACTGACCTCACTCTTATTGTCGCTACTGATTCCCTGCGACCCCCATGTTCCAAAACGAATAAAGGCAACACAGCAGCAGCGTCACACAAACTGTCTCAATAACCTTCAGCTCCTTCAATCATTCTAATCCTGGGCTGATCTCAACAACATAAAGTTTGAATGCAGAATGTAAGTTTGTTCCTCCACGAATACACTTGGTTTAAATAATTGCGGAACACAGCATCTATTTCAGGTCAAGCAGAGGTGGCAGTGTGGGAGCATGGTGCTAAATATCAGAATTATCTGTATCTGACTGCTCAGAGACCGGAATTAAAATAAATATATTCACTGCATGTGAAACATGTATAAAATGATATGCATTAAAAAGTTAATGCTGGTGTTCAGTGACTGGAACTAATGTTATTCACCTTGAGACCTCTATAAATGTACCTCTTCTGTTCTGTACAGTCAGTTGGAGAAACGGATTTCGAAATGTTTTTCAATTAGATTGTATCAGACCTCCACATGCATTTTCACAAATTCCCTCAATAAATCCCCAGCTGAATTTAACAAGGCAATCCCCACCAATTGAATTCTGGTTTTCACTCTGCGTGAGATGTCAGCCCCTCCGGGAATGTCACCCCGCTTGGTTAACGCTGACACACAGACTCACTGTTACTGGGAGATATTGCAAAGTGTTCTTGTGTTGGATCGGGTCATCTCACTGTCCCAATACTGCAAACAATCACAATATGGAACGGGTTCTCACTTCTACACAGGACAATTATTCCCCATTTGGCATTGATTGCAACCAGTTGGTCAATCTGATTTACTTTACTGGGGCAGTTTTCACCTGGCCTTCATCAATCGATGGATTGAGTTTAGGAGTCCGGGGATAATGATGCAGCTTTATAAGACCCTCGTCAGACCCCACTTGGAGTACTGTGCTCAGTTCCGGTCGCCTCATTACAGGAGGGACATGGAAATTATTGAAAGGGTGCAGAGAAGATTTACAAGGATGTTGCCTGGATTGGTTGGCATGCCTCATGAGGATATGTTGAGAGAGCTCGGTCTTTTCTCCTTGGAGAGATGAAGGATGAGAGGTGACCTGATAGAGGGATATAAGATGTTGAGTGGTAGAGATCAGGTGGACTCACAGAGGCTTTTTCCCAAGGCTGAAATGGCTGCTACGAGAGGACACAGGTTAAAGGTGCTGGGGAATAGGTACAGAGGAGATGTGAGGGGTAAGTTTTGCACTCAGAGGGTGGTGGGTGAGTGGAATCGGCTGCCGTCAGTGGTGGTGGAGGCAAATTCGATGGGGTCTTTTAAGAGACTCCTGGATGAGTACATGGGACTTAATAGGATTGAGGGTTCTTGGTAAGCCTATATATAAGCCTCGGTGGGTAGGGACATGACCGGCCCAACTTGTGGGCCGAAGGGCCTGTTTGTGCTGTAGCTTTTCTATGTTCTTTACAACAGAAAATGTTTGCAATTAATTCATTCGAATTCCCAAGTGTCTGAACTGTATTTCGGAAAGATCTGAAGGACTATTTCACAAACTATAACAACAAATTAACAGAAGACCATTCTTATAAAAGCACAAATGGAAAATATCAATATCAGTGAGGCTGCCCTGGGATTACTTCATGGACAGTGATGGAAACGTGTTTGATACAGAAGATACACGTCCCTTTTATCAGCCTGTTTGAATTGGCAGTGCAGCAAGACCATACACTTTACCCAGTGCTGTCCCTATCCTTGGAAATGTTCAATGGAAGCACAATTTACAGTAACCCAATGGCAAATACAGAAACATGGTTCAGAATGGGGTTCGACACAGAGTAAACACCCTTTGCAGTGAACTATTCAATGGGACACTGCAGAGTGAGCTTTGCTCTGTCTGCAATCCCGTGTGTAACTGTTCTGGGAGGGTTTCAGAGGGCAGTATCAAGAGGAGATGTATCTGTATTGAACTTTGCTTCACCCATATCTGGGATTTTTTTCTGGCAATATACAGGGAGAGCAGAACTATATGTATCTCTGTGTCCACCTGCGCTCGAGTTCCTGATGGGACAGTGTAGAGAGATTTTCTGTGTACCTTACCCTGTGCTGCTCCTGCTCAAGTCTTTAGTGTTTGGACAGTCTATGCAGACATTTTTTGTACATCTCACCCTTGCTACACCTTCACTGGAGTTCTTGGTGAAACAGTGTGATGGGAGGTTTCTGGAAATCTCAGCCTGAGCTGCATCTGAACTCACACTAGTTGCATCTGTCTTGAGAGAGTTTGATGGGGACATTATAGAGGGAGATTTACTCTACATTTAACCACGTACTGTCCATTGTGACGGTGTGAGATGGACGGGTGGGGCCACAGCACCAGGTTAAAGGTCAACAGGTCTATTTGGCAGCACAAGACACGAGCTTTCGGAGCACTGCTCCTTCTTCAGGGGAGTGGGAGATGTGTTCACAAACAGGGCCGACAGAGACCCTAACACAATAACGGTTGGAATGCGAGTCTTTACAGATAATCAAGTCTCAAAGGTACAGACAATGTGAGTGGAGAGAGGGTGAAGCACAGGTTAAAGAGATTAAAGATGGTTAAACTCAAAACAGTAGAGGGTAATTTTACACTCACATCTGTACTCTGAACTGACCCGCTCACACCAGGGCAGGCTGAAGAAAATTTGTCATTGTAAGAAGTTTAATAACACCGGGTTAAAGTCCAACAGGTTTATTTGGTAGCAAAAGCCACACAAGCTTTCGGAGCTCCAAGCTCCCTTTTGCGACCAAATAAACCTGTTGGACTTTAACCTGGTGTTGTTTAACTTCTCACTGTGTTTACCCCAGTCCAACACCGGCATCTCCACATCATGAAAATTTGGCATGCCAGCTATGGCTCTCACCACCTTTTACAGATGCACCATAGAAAGCATTTTTTCTGGTTGTATCACAGCTTGGTATGGCCCCTGCTCTGCCAAAGATCGCAAGAAACTGTAAAAGATTCATGAATGTCGCCCAATCCATCACACAAACCAGCCTTCCATTCATTGACTCTGTCTACACTTCCCACTGCCTTGGGAAAAGCAGCCAGCATAATTAGAATCATAGAATACTACAATGCAGAAAGAGGCCATTCGGCCCATCGCGTCTGCACCAACCACAATCCCACCCAGGCCCTATCCACATATCCACCCACTGACCCCTCTAACCTATGCATCCCGGGACACTAAGGGGCAATTTAGCCCGCACATCTTTGGACTGTGGGAGGAAACCGGAGCACCCGGAGGAAACCCATGCAGACACAAGGAGAACGTGCAAACTCCACACAGATAGCGACCCGAGCCAGGATTCGATCCCAGGTCCCTGGAGCTGTGAAGCAGCAGTGCTAACCACTGTGCTACCATGCCACCCATAATTAAGACCCCACGCACCCCGGACATTCTCTCTTCCACCTTCTTCTGTCGGGAAAAAGATACAAAAGTCTGAGGTCACGCACCAACCGACTCAAGAACAGTTTTTCCCTGCTGTCATCAGATTTTGAAATGGACCTACCTCGCACTAAATTGATCTTTCTCTAAACCCTAGCTATGACTGTAACACTACGTTCTGCACTCTCTCCTTTTCTTCTCTATGAATGGTATGCTTTGTCTCTAGCGCTCAAGAAACAATACTTTTCACTGTATACTAACACAAGTGACAATAATAAATCAAATCAAATCACTCAAATCTTGAGAGGGAACAAACCCATTCACAACGGGGTAGAGTTACATCAAACCCAAAACTGGGCAGTGACCTGACCCACTCAGAACGGGACAGGATAATGTCACAATCACTTCTCTACTCTGACCCGATATCCTCTCACCAGGGCAGGGTAATGTTGCACACGCATCTTGACAGAGAAGTGTAGCACTCGCCATGGGAAAGGGTAACATCATACTCATATCTGGACAGTAACCTTATCCAGTCCAAACAGGACAGAGGAACTTTACACTCATATCTGGATAGTGAATTGACCCATTCACAACAGTACAGGATAACATCACACTCAATTCTGGACAATGGTTGTTCCACGCAACACAGAACAGAGTAATTTTACACACACACCTGGACAGGTAAGTGACCCACTCACCATGGGAAAGGTAATTAAACACACAAGTATGGACAAGGAACTGACCCACTTGTAACTGGGTTGGATAACATCGCACTCAATTCTCTACAGGGAATTCACCTACTCACAGCGGGACATCGTAACGTCACACTCACATCAAGTTAGTGACCTGATCCGCTCAAAAGGATATTTTCACACACATATCTAGTTAGTGGACTGACCCACACACAACAGAACAGAGTATGGTCACTGTCACATCTGGACCGTGAACTGATCCACTCAACACAGGACAGGGTGACATCACATACAAATCTGGACGGTGAGTGGGTAATTTTACGCACACATTTGGATAGTGAAAAACCCACTCAGAACAGGACAGGGTAAGGTCACAGCGAAATTCGGGCACTGACCTCACCCACTCACCTTGGGACAGGGTAACATCGCACTCAAATCTGGACGGTGTCATAGAGGTTTACAGCATGGAAACGGGACCTTCGGCCCAACTTGTCCATGCTGCCCACCTTTTCACACAAAGTGACCTGAACCACTCAAAACAAGAACAGGTAACTTTACACTCACATCTCGACACTGAACTGATGCACACTCGACGGAACAGGGTAACGTCACACTCACATCTGGTCAGTGAACTGACCCACTCCAAAGAGTGTGTCAGTCTTTGGATAGCGAATGACACTTCTGGATAGCGAATGACAGGGTAATGTCACACAGATATCTGTACTCTGAACTGATCCACTCACACCAGGGCAGGGGAACGTCGCATGAACAGCTGGACAGGGAGGAGACCCACTCACCAAGGGCAAGGGTCAGTTCGTTGTCCATATTTGAGTATGAAATTAAGTTGGGTGAAGGCACACTCAATTCTCTACAGGGAATTTACCCACTCACACCATGCCAAAGTAACATCACACTCAAATCTGGATAGTGATCAGATCCACTCAAAACAGGAGAGGGTAACGTCACCTCAAAAATATACAGTGAACTCATCCACTCACAGCAGGGTAGCCTAACCTTACACTCAAAACTGGGCAGTGATTTGTTCCACTGCAAATGGGACCGAGTACATTTACACTCATATCTGGATAGTGAACTGACCCACTCACAAGGAGACAGGATAACGTCACATGCACATCTGGATGGAGAAGTGGCCCACTCACCATGGAAAAGGGTAATTTCACACTCACATATGGCAATGGACTGACCCACTCGCAATTGGGTTGGGTAACGTCACTCTCAATTCTCGCCAGGAAATGTGTCCACTCACAATAGGATGTCGTAATGTCACACTCAAATTTGGATAGTGACCTGATCCACTCACACAGGCTAGGGTAACTTCACATTCAAATCTTCACAGGGCACAAACCATTCACGACGGGGTAGAATTGTGTCACACTCAAAACTGATCAGAATAACTTTACGTACATTTGGATAGTGAATGGATAACTCACAACATAAGGTGATGTCACACTCAAATCCGGACTGGGTAACGTCACAATCAATACTTTACTCTAAGCTGATCTATTCACGATGTGGAGATGCCTGCGTTGGATCTATTCACCCCAGGGCAAGGTAACATCACACTCACATCTGGACAGGGAACAAACCCATTCACAATGGGACAGGGTAATATCACACTCAAATCTGGATAGTGAACTGACTCACTGCCAATGGGCAAGAGTAACGACAAACTCAAATCTGGTCAGTGAACCGTGCCACTCACAACAGGACAAGCTAATGTCGCAATCACATCTGGACTCTGAACTGACCCACTCACACCAGGATAGCATAATGTCGTATGCACATCTGGACAGAGAAATGACCCACTCATCATGGGAAAGGGTCATTCTACACCCAAATATGGATGAAGAACTGACCCACCCACAATTGGGCTGGGCAACGCCACACTCAATTCTCTACAGGGAAATTATCCACTCACAACGGGACAGGGTAACGTCACACTCACATCTGGACACCGATTTGTTCCACTCAAAACAAGATCTTTTCACTCGCATCTGGATAGTGAACTGACCCAGTCAAAATGAGACAGGGTAATGTCACATCTGGACAAAGAAGTCACCCACTCACCAATTGGGTTGGGTAACATCACACTCAATTTTCTACAGGGAATTTACCCACTCACAATGGGACAGGATAACATGACACTCAATTCTGGACAGTGGTTTGTTCAATTAAAAATGGGACAGGGTAATTTTACACAGACATCAGGATTGTGAACTGACCCACACAGCGGGATGTGGTAACATCAGACTCAAATCTTGGAAGTGATCCATTCACTGCAGGAGAGGGTAATGTCACACTAATATCTTGACAGGGAACAGACCCTCTCACAATAGGGCAATATAACATCAACTCAAATATGTGCAGCGAAATGACCCAATCACTTCGGGATAGGGTAACGTCACATTGAAAACTGGACAGTGACATGATCCACACAAAACAGGACAGAGTAACTTTACACTCACATCTGCATCATGAACTGACTCACTCACAACGAGACAGGATAATGTCACAGTCACAATTTTACTCTGAACTGACCCAGTCACACCTGGGCAGGGTAACATCGCACTCACATCTGGACAGATAAGTGACCCACTCACCATGGGAAATGGGTAATTTCACACTCAAATATGTACAGTGAACGAAACGATTCACAACGGGAACATTAAAATCACATCTGCATTCTGAACTTATCCACATGTATCAGGGCAGTGGAATGTTGCACGCATATCTCGACAGAGAACATCCCATTCCCAATGGGATAGAGCTACATCGCACTCACAACTGGACAGTGACGTGATCCCCTCACAACAGGACAGGGTAACATCACACTCAAATCTGGACAGTGATTTGTTCCACTCAAAACAAGAGGGGGTAACTTTACACTCACGTCTGGACGGTGAACTGACAGAGTACATCTGTATTCTGAACTGACCCACTCACATCAGGACAGGGTAACATCGCATTCAAATCTTCACAGGAAACAAACCCATTCACAACAGAGTAGAGATACATCACACTCAAAACAGGACAGTGACCTAATACACTCAGAACAGAACAGGGTAACATCACACTTAAATCTTGACAGTGAACTGACCCATTCACAGCTGTGTAGTGAACAGACCCACTCATGTTGGGACAGGGCAATGTCATCCTCAAAACTGGACAGTGACATTATGCACTTAAAATAGGACAGGGTAATTTTACACACACATCTGGACAGTGAACTGACCCACTCACATTGGCACAAGGTAAAGTCACACTCAAATCTAGGTGGTGATCTGATCGACTAAAATTGGGACAGGGCACTATACAGGCACATCTGGAATGATGAACTGACCCACTCACAACGAAACAAGATAACATCACAATCACATCTGGACGCTGAACTGACCCTCTCACACCAGGACAGGGTAACGCCACGCACACAGCTGGGCAGAGAAGTGACGCACTCACCATGGAAAAGGGTAATTTCACACTCTCATATGGACAATAAACTGACCCATTTACAATTGGGCTGGGTAACGTCTCACTCAATTCTTTACAGGCTTTTTACTCACACATCTCATCCACTCAAAATAGGACAAGGTAACTTTACAGTCACACCTGGATAGTTAACAGATCAACTTACAACAGGACAGGATTACATTACACTCAATTCTGGACACTCACTTGTTCCAAGCAAAATGGAACAGGGTAATTTTAAACACAAATCTCGCCAGTGATCTGACTCATTTACAGCAGGACAGGGTAATGACACACTCACATCTGGAAAGTGAAAGAACCCACTCATGACACACTCAGTCTAGAGAATGAACTGTCCCACTCACACCAGGGCAGGGGAACATCGCAGGCAAATCACGACAGGGAACAAACCCATTCACAGTGGGGTAGAGTTACATCACCCTCAAATCTGGGCAGAGACAGAACCACTCACAACGGGACAGGATAACATCACGCTCAATTCTGACCAGCGATTTGTGCCACACAAAACAGGCAGGGCAGTTTTACGCACACATCTGGATAGCGAACAGACCCACCCTCATCGCAGGGTAATGTCACTCGCAAAACTTCAGAGGGAACAAACTCGTTCACAATGGGGTAGAGTTACATCACACTCAAAACTGGGAAGTGACCTGAACAACATAAAACAGAACAGGGTAACGGTGCACTCAATTCTCTACAGGGAATTCGCCAACTCATAACAGGACAGGTAACTTCACACTCAAATCTGGACAGTGACCTGATCCACTCAAAACAGGACAGGGTACCTTTGGACTCACATCTGGATAGTGAACGGACCAACTCAAAATGGGACAGGGTAACATAACAATCACAAATGTATCTAAACTGACCTACACACACACCAGGCCAGGGTAATGTTGCACGCACATCTGGACAGAGAATTGACCCATTCACCAAGGGAGAGTAATTTCACTCTCAAATATGGACAAGGAACTGGTCCACTCGCAATTGGGCTGGATAACGTCGCACTCAATTCTCGACAGGAAATTTACCCATGCACATGGGAAAGGGAAAGAACATACTCAAATCTGGACAGTGACCTGATCCACTCAAAGTAGCACAGATTAACGTTACTCTCACATCTGGATAGTGAATCGATCCACTCACTTCAATACTGGATAACATCACACTCAAATCATGAGAATGAACAGACTGACTCACAATGGAATAGGATAACGTCACACTCACATCTGCATAGTGAATGAACCTTTTCACAACAAAGTCACACTCAAATTGAAACAGTGAACAGACCCACTCTCACCAGGGCAGGGTAATGCCACATGCACATCTGGAAAGAGAAGTAATCCCTCATCATGGGAAAGGGTAATTTCAAACTCAAATATGGACAGCGAACTGACCCACTCGCAATTGGGCTGGGTAACATCATCACTCAATGCTCTCCAGGGATTTTACCCAAACAAAACGGGATGTGGTAATGTCACACTCAAATCTGGATAGTGAACTGCCCTACTCTCAACGGGACAGGATAACATCACAAACACATCTGTATTCTAAACTGACCCACTCACAGTAGGGCTGGGTAACGTCACACTCAAATCTGGTCAGGGGACAAACCCATTCACAAAGGGGTAGAACGATGTCGCATTCAAAACTGGTCAGTGACCTGATTCACTCAAAACAGGACAGCGTAGCTTTACACTTGCATCTGGATAGTAAAAGGACCCACTTGTAACGGGACAGGGTAACATCATGCTGACATCTGTACTCTGAACTGACCCACTCACACCAAGGTAGCGTAACATCACAAACACATCTGGATAGTAAGGTGACCCACTCACCATGGGAAAGGGTAATTTTACACTCAAATATGGATAATGAACTCACCCACTCACATTGGGACACGATAATATCACTCGCAAATCTGTGTTCTGAACTGACCCACTCTCACCAGGGCAAGGTAACGTCACACGCACATCTGGACAGAGAAGTGAACTACGAAATATGGGAAAGGGTAATTTTACACTCAAATATGGACAATGAACTGACCCACTTGCAGTTGGGCTGAGTAACATCACACACAATTCTCTATAGGGATTTTACCCGCTCACAATCGGATGTGGCAATGCCATATTCAAATCTGGATAGTGAACTGACGCACTCCCAACAGGAAAGGGGAGTGACACATTCAGATCTGGTCAGTGAACTGTTCCACCCGGACAGGAGACAAACACATTCACCACGGACAGAATGACATCACATTCAAATGGGTAAAGTGACGTCACATTCGGCAGTCACCTGATTCACTCAAAACAGGACAGGGTAACTTAACACTCACATCTGGATAGTGAAAGGACCCACTCATGACACAGGGCAACGCCACACTCAGTCTAGAGAATGAACCGACCCACTCACAATGATACAGGGTCACATCACACTCACATTTGTTCTCTGAAATTACCCTCTCACACAAGGGCAGGGTAATGTCACCCTCAAATCTGGAAGTGACCTGGCTCATTCTGAAAAGGGCAGCATGCACATCTGGACATAGAACAAAATCTTTCACAATGGGGTACAGTTCCACCACACTCAAAACTGGGCAAAGATCCGATAAACTTGAAACAGGACTCGGTATCTTTACACTGACATCATGACTCGGTGATGTCACTTTCAGTGTGGAGAATGAACCAACCCTCTCACATCGGGGCAGGGTTATCATATAAATTTCATAGAAACCCTACAGTGCAGAAGGAGGCCATTCGGCCCATCGAGTCTGCACCGACCACAATCCCACCCAGGCCCTACCCCCACATATTTACCCGCTAATCCCTCTAACCTACGCATCTCAGAACGCTTAAGGGGCAATTTTTAACCTGGCCAATCAACCTAACCCGCACATCTTTGGACTGTGGGAGGAAACCGGAGCACCCGGAGGAAAACCACACAGACACGAGGAGAATGTGCAAACTCCACACAGACAGTGACCCAAGCCGGGAATCGAACCCAGGTCCCTGGAGCTGTGAAGCAGCAGTGCTAACCACAGTGCTACCGTGGGTTTGTTATATCACAGTCAAATCCGGGCAGTGATTTGGTCCACTCAAAATGGGCCATGGCAACGTTACACTCAAATCTGGATAGAAAATGAACACACTTACAACACAGGCTGCACTCAAATCTCGATACTGAAGTGACCCACTCACATTGGAACAGGGTAACAGCACAATTACATCTGTACTCTGAACTGATCCATTCACACCCCAGGGCAGGGTCACATCACATACAAATCTGGACAGACACCTAATCCACTCAAAACAGGACAGGGCAGCTTTACACTCACATCTGGATAGTGAACTAACACACTCACAGGGTAAGATCACACTCAAATCTGAGAAGTGATGAGGTCCATTCAGAACGAGACAGGGAAATGTCACAGTCACAACTGTACACTGATCAGACCCACTCATACGAGGACGGGGTAACATCATGCACACATCTGGACAGAGAAATGACAAACTCACCATGGGAAAAGGTAAGTTCACACTCAAATATGGACAATGAATTGACCCACTCGCAATTGGGCGGGGTAACATCACGCTCAATTCTCTACAAGGAACTTACCCACTCACAACGGGGCACGGTAACGTCATACTCAGATCTGCAGTGTGATCTTATCCTCAAAATAGGATAGGTGAACTTTACGCTCACATCTGGATAGTGAAAAAACCCACTGACAATGAATCAGGATAACATCACACTTAATTCTGGACAATGATTTCTTCCACGCAAAATGGGACAGGGTAATTTTACAGACATACTTGGAAAGTGAAATGACTCACTCACAATAGGTCATGGGAACGTCACAGTCACACGTGACCCACTCACCATGGGAAAGGGTCATTTCACACAAATATGGACAAGGAACTGACCCACTTGCAATTGACTTGGGTAACATCACACTCAGTTTTTCACAGGGAATTTACCCACTCACAAGGGGAAGGGATAATCTGGGCAATGACCTGATCCACTCGAAATAGGACAGGGTAACTTTACCCTCACATCTGGATAATGAATAGACCCATTCACAACAAGACAGCACAACGTCACACTCAAATTTAAACAGTGAACAGACACACTCACACCAGGACAGGGTCATGTCGCACCCACATCTAGACAGAGAAGTGATCCACTCACCAAGGGAAAGGCTAATTTCACACTGAAATATGGACAATGAACTGACCCACTCGCAATTGACTTGGGTAATGTCACACTCAATTCTCTACAGCGAATTGATCCACTCTCAAAGGGACAGGGTAACATCACACTCAAATCTGGATAATGATCAGATCCACACAAAACAGGAGATGGTAACGTCAATTGAAATATATAGAGTGAACTATCCCACTCACACCAGTGCAAGGTAATATCTCACTCAAGTCTGAACAGAAGACAAATCCATTCACAACACGGTACAGTGATGTCATACTCAAAATTGGGCAGTGACCTGACCCATTCAAAACAGTACAGAGTAACTTTACACTCACATCTGGATAGTAAAAGGGTCCAGTCGTGACACATCTGTACTCTGAACTGACACACTCACTCCTTGGGAGGGTAATGTTACACGCACATCTGGATAGTGAGGTGACCCACTCACCATGGGAAAGGGTAATTTCACAATCAAATATGGACAATGAACTGACCCACCCGCAATAGGGCTGGGTAACGTCACACGCACATCTGGACAGAGAACAAATCAACTCTCAAAGGAGTAGAGTTACGTCACACTCAAAACTCAGCAGTGACAGACCCACTCAAAATGGGACAAAAAAAATTTGCACTCACATCTGGATAGTGAATTGACCCATTCACAACAAGACAGGATATCATCACATTCAAATCTGGGCAGTGATCAGATCCATTCACATTGGGACATGGTAATGTCACACACACATCTGGACAGAAAACTGACCCACTCACTTTGAGGAAGGCTAATTTCACACTCAAATATGGACAATGAACTGACCCACTCGTAATTGGGTTGGGTAACGTCACATTCAAATCTCTACAGAGAATTTACCCACTCACAATTAGATGTAGTAATGTCACACTCAAGTCTGGGCAATGATTTGGTTCCACTCAAAACCAGACAGGGAATCTTTACACATACACATCTGGATAGTGAACTGACCCACACAACGACACAGGGTAACTTCACACTCAAATCCGAACGCTGAACAGAACAACTCATATTGGGCCGGGTAAGCTCAAACTCAAATCAAGAGAATTAACTGATCCACATGTAATAGGACAGGGTAATGTCACACTCATATCCAGACAATGATTTGACCCACTCATAGGAGTTTGCACATTCTCCTCGTGTCTGTGTGGGTTTCCTCCGGGTGCTCCGGTTTCCTCCCACAGTCCAAAGATGTGCGGGTTAGGTTGATTGGCCAGGTTAAAAATTGCCCCTTAAGCGTTCTGAGATGCGTAGGTTCATAATGGGACAGGGTAAAATCAACTCAAATATGGACTGTGAAATAACCCTCTCACGGTTCAACGGAGTTACATCAAATTCAAATCTAGATTGTGAGCTGACCAACTCACACCAGGACAGGGTAACTTCACATTCAAATCTTCACAGGGAACAAACCCATTCAAACCGGGACAGAGTTACTTCACACTCAAACCAGGACAGCCTAACATTACACACATCTGGACTGTGAATAGGTCCACTCACAACACACGGTAATGTCATACTCAAATCTGGGAGGTGGTCAGATCCATTCACAACGAGACAGGATAATGTCACAATCAAAACGTTACTCTGAACTGACCCAGTCACACTAGGGCAGGGTAACAATATACACACATCTGGACAGACCCACTCACCATGGGGAAGGGTAATTTCACACTCAAATATGGACAGTGAACTGACCCACTTGCAATTGGGCTGGGAAATGTCAGACTGAATTCTCTACAGGGAATTTACCCACTCACAATGCGATGTGGTAAGGTCACACTCAAATCTGGACAGAGACAGACCCACTCGCAATGGGACAGGATAACATCACACTCAATTCTGGACAGTGAACTGTTCCACTAAACACGGACAGCGTAATTTTACACACACATCAGGATAGTGAACTGACCCACTCACAATGGAATGTGGTAACATCACACTCAAATCTGGGAAGTGATCCCGGGATAGGGTAATGTCACACTTATATCTTGACAGTAATCCCACCCTCTCACAACAGGGCAGTAAAACATCAGCTCAAATATGTACGGCAAACTGACCCACTCACAACAGGGCCGGGTAACGTCACACTCACATCTGGACAGTGAACTGATTCATTCGAAACAGGACACGATTATATCACACTCACATCTGGATATTTAATAGACCCACTCACACCAGAACAGGGTAACGTCACACTCAAATCCGGACAGTGATCAGATCCACTCACAACAAGACAAGGCAACATCACAATAGCATCTGTACTCTGAACTGACCCCCCCAATGGGACAGGATAACATCACATGCACATCTGGAGTGGGGAAAAACCCACTCACAATGGGGTAGAGTTATGTCACACTCAAAACTGGCGGAGAAGTGACCCACTCATAATGGAACAGGGTAACGTCAAACTCAAATCTTGACAGGGAACAGATCCTCTCAATGGGACAGGGTAATGCAAGACACAAGTATGGACAGTGACCTGACCCACCCATAACAGAACAGGATAACATCACACTCAAACCTGGACATTGATTTGATCCAATCAAAATGGGAGAGGTTAATTTTTCACACACATCTGGATAGCAAATGGATCCTGTCACAACAGGGTAAGGTCACATTCAAAACACGTTCGGGAACTCTCCCACTCACATCAGGACAGGATAACCTCATAGTCAAATTGGGACACTTAACTGATCTAGATTCACAGGACAGGGTACCATCACACTCATATCCGGACAGTGACCTGACCCCCTCACAACGGGCAGTGAAATGTCACGTTCAAATAAGGAGACTGAACTACCCCACTCACAATGGGACAGGATAACATGGCAATCACATCTGTACTCTGAACTGACCCACTCACACCAGGTCAGGGTAACATGGCACTCACATCTGGACAGGGGACAAACCAATTCAGAGCGGGAGAGGGAAACTTCACACTCAAAACTGTGTAATGACCTGACCACTCAAACCAGACAGGATAACATCGCACTCAGTTCTGGACCTGATCCACTCACAACAGGACATGGTAATTTTATACACACATCTGGATAATGAACAGACCCACTTACAAAGACACAGGGTTACATCACACTCAAATCTGGGAAGTGATCAGATTCACTCACACCAGGGCAGGGTAACGTTGCACATACATATGGATAATGAAGTGACCCACTCACCGTGGGAAAGGGTAATTTCACACCCAAATATGGACAATGAACTGACCCACTCCCAATTGGGCTGAGTAACATCACACTCAATTCACAACAGGAAAGTTACCCAATCACAATGGGACAGCATAATGTCAAATACAAATCTGTATTCTGAACTAACCCACTCACAACAGGACAGGATAACATCACACGCACATCTGGACAAGGAACAAACTCACTCACAATGAGGTAGAGTTACATCACGCTCAACGCTGGGCAGTGACAGACCTACTCAAAACGAGAGCGGATAACATCACACTCACATCTGGATAGTGAATGGATCCATTCACAACAAGACAGGGTAACGTCACACTCAAACCTAAACAGCGAACAGACCGACTCACACCAGGGCAAGATAATGTCGCATACACATCTGGACAGGGGACAAACCCATTCATAATTTGTAGAGTGATGTCACATTCAAAACAGGATAGCGGAACATTGCACTCACATCTGGACACAGGCAAATGTCACACTCAGTCTAGAGAATGAAGCAACCCATTCACAACGAGACAGGGTCACATCACACTGACATCTGTACTCTGAACTGACCCATTCACACCAGGCCAGGGTACCATCGCACTGAAATCTGTACTCTGAACTGACCCATTCACACCAGGCCAGGGTAACATCGCACTGACATCTGTACTCTGAACTGACCCATTCACACCAGGCCAGGGTAACATCGCACTCACATCTGTACTCTGAACTGACCCATTCACACCAGGCCAGGGTAACATCGCACTCACAGCTGTACTCTGAACTGACCCATTCACACCAGGCCAGGGTAACATCGCACTGACATCTGTACTCTGAACTGACCCATTCACACCAGGCCAGGGTAACATCGCACTGACATCTGTACTCTGAACTGACCCATTCACAATGGCGTAGATTATGTCAAACTCAAAATGGAACAGGATAACATCACACTCAGATCTGGTCAGTGAACTGTCCCACTCACAACAGGAAAGGGTAACGACTCACTCAGATCTGGTCAGTGAACTGTCTCATTCACAATGGGACAGGGTAACATCACACTCAAATCTTTACAGGGGACACCCATTGATAACGGACTCAAACCTGGGCAATGACCTGATACACTTTAAACAGGAAAGGGCAACTTTACACTCACATCTGGATAGTGAATGGACCGACTCACAATGAGACAGGGTAACACCACACTCACATCCAAACGGTGAACTGACCCACACACCAGGGCAGGCTGAAGTCACATACACATCTGGACACGGGACAGACCCATTCACAAAGGGTAGAGTTACGTCACTCTCAACATTGGGCAGTGACCTGATCCACTCAAAACAGGACAGGATAACTTTACGCTAACATCTGGATGGTGAATTGACACACTCAGATCGGGACAGGGTAAAATCACACTCAAATCTGGGAAGTGACCAGACCCATTCAGAATGGGGCAGGGTAACGTCACACTCACAACTTTACAGACCCACTCACACCAGGGCAGGATGACATTGTGCATACACCTGGATACCAACATGACCCACTCACCATGGGAAAGGGTTATTGCATTCTCAAATATGGACAATGAACTGACCCACTCGCAATTGGACTGGGAAACGTCACACTCAATTCTCCACAGGGAATTTACCCACTCACAATGGGACAGGAGAACACTCAATGTCACACCCAAATCACATGTCACACTCAAATCTAGATAGTGAACTGACTAACTCCCGACAGGGAAGGGTAACATCACAATCACATCTGGTGAGAAAAGTGACCCACTCACACCAGGGCCGGCTAACGTTACACACACAGCTCGACAGGGGACAAACCCATTCACAAGGCATAGAGTGATATCACACTCAAAACAGGACAGGGTAACTTTACACTCACATCTGGATCATGAAAGGACCCACTCATTACACAGGGTAATGTCACACTGAATCCAGAGAATGAACCAACCCACTCACAACAAATGGGGCAGCATTACATCACACCCACATCTGGATCGTGAATGGACCCATTCATAACAAGACAGAGTAACATCACACTCAATTCCAAAAAGTGCACAGAGCACTCACACCAGGGTAGGGTAGCATCACATACACATCTGGACAGAGAAGTGACCACTCGCCATGGTAAAGAGTAATTTCACACTCAAATATGGACAAGGAACTGATGCACTCGCAATTGGTTTGGGTAATGTCACACTCAATTCTCCACCGTGAATTTACCCACTGACAAGGGAAAGGGTAACACTCACAACCGGACAGGTAACTTCACACTCAAATCTAGGCAGTGATCAGACCCATTCAGAACGGAAAGGATAAAGTCACAATCACAGCTGTACTCTGAACTGACCCACTCAGACCAGGACAAGGGAAATGCCGCACTCACAACTGGACAGGGGACAAACCCATTCATAATGGGGTAGATTATATCACACTCAAAACTGTTGTGAGTGGGTCAGTAAAGTTGTGAGTGTGACGTTACCCTGCCCACTCAAGTCTGGACAGTGGCCTGATCCACTCGAAATAGGGCAGCTAACTTTACAGTTACATCTGGATAATGAATGGACCCACTCACAACGGGACAGGATTACATCACAGTCAATTCTGGACAATGATTTGTTCCACACAAAATGGGATAGGGTAATTTTACACTCACTTCTGGATAGTGAACTGACTCACCTCACATCAGGAAAGGGTAATGACAAGCTCACATCTGGAGAGTGAACCAACCCACGCTCAATGAGACAGGGTAAAATCTCTCTGACATTGTAATCTAAACTGACCCACTCACACTAGGGCAGGTAACGTTGGACGAAAATCTCAATAGTGAGGTGACCCACTCACCATGGGAAAGGGCAATTTCACTCTCAAATACAATGAGCAGACAAACTCACAATGGGATAGGGTGATGTCACTGTCACATCTGTATTCTGAATGGACCCCGTCTCAATCACATCTGTATTCTGAATGGACCCACTCACACCAGGGCAGGGTAACATCACACGCACATCTGGACAAGAAACAAACCCATTCACAATGGGGTAGTTACGTCAGAATCAAAACTGGGCAACGACAGACCCACTCGCAATTGGGTTGGGTAATGTCACACTCAATTCTCTACAGAGAATTTAGCCATTCACTACGGCATGTGGTGATGTCACACTCAAATCTGGACAGTGAACTGACTCCCAACAGGAATGGGTAAGGCGGCACTCAAATCTTGACGGGGGACACCCATTGCTAACGGAGTAGAGTTTCATCACACTCAAACCTCGGCAGTGACCTGATACTCTACAAACAGGAAACGGCAAATTTACACTCACATCTGGATAGTGAATGGACCCACTCACATCGGGACAGGGTAGCATCACAATCACATCTAGGAAGTGATCAGACCCATTCAGAATGGACAGGATAACGTCACACTCACAACTTTACTGACCCACTCACACCAGGGCAGGGTCACGTCACTCATAGCTCTGGATACCAATCTGACCCACTCACCATGGGAAAGATCATGGACAATGAACTGACCCACTTGCAATTGAGCTGGGTAATGTCACACTTAATTCTCCACAGGGAACTTACCCACTCACAACGGGGCAGGATAACTTCACATTCAAATCTGGACAGTGAACTGATCCACTCGAAACAGGAGGGTAGCTGTACACTGACATCTGGATAATGACCCACTCACAACGAGACATGCTAACACCACACTCAAATCTAAGCAGTGAACAGACCCACTCACAATGGGAAAAGGGAACGTTTCGCTCACAATGGGACAGGGTAAGACCACACTCAAATCATGACAGGGAACAAACCCATTGATAACGGGATAGCGGTACGTCATGTTCAAAACTGAGCAGTGACAGACCCACTCACAACCGGACAGGGTAACTTCACACTCAAATAAAGAAGGACTGTACGAAAAAGGATAAATGGACGTGGATAACAAAGGAAATAAAGGAGAGTATTAAAATAAAATCAGATGCGTACAGAGTGGCCAAAAATAGTGGAGAATTAGTGGATTGGGAAAGCTTTAAAGAAAAACAAAGAACGACTAAGAAAACGATTAAGAAAGGAAAGATAGATTATGAAACTAAATTAGCTCAAAATATAAAAAATGATAGTAAAAGTTTTTACAAGTAAATAAAAAGGAATAGAGTGGCTAGAGTGAATGTTGGACCCTTGGAAGATGAGAGGGGGGATTAAATAGTGGAAAACGAGGAAATGGCTGAGACTTTAAATAAGTTCTTTGCGTTGGTCTTCACGGTGGAAGAGACAAATAGTTTGCCGAATATTAGAGATCGAGAGTTGATGGGAGGGGAGGTCCTTAATACAATTACTGTTACTAAGGAGGTGGTGCTTGGTAGACTAAAATGACTGAAGGTAGACAAGTCCCCGGGCCCGGATGGAATGCATCCCAGGGTACTGAAAGAAATGGCTGAGGTAATAGCAGATGCGTTAGTAGTAATTTATCAAAATTCGCTGGACTCTGGGGTAGTGACGGCTGATTGGAAAAAAGCGACTGTTACGCCGCTGTTTAAAAAAGGAAGTAGACAAAACGCGGGTAACTACAGGCCGGTTAGCTGAACGTCCGTAGTTGGGAAGATGCTCGAGTCCATTATTAAAGAGGAAATAACAGAGCACCTGAATAAGAATGGTTCGATCAAGCAGACGCAGCATGGATTCATGAAGGGAAAGTCGTGTTTGACGAATCTACTGGACTTTTATGAAGATGTCACTAGTGCGGTTGACAGAGGGGAACCGGTGGATGTGGTGTTTTTAGATTTCCAGAAGGCGTTCGATAAGGTGCCTCACAAAAGGTTGCTGCAGAAGATTGGGGTACACGGAGTTAGGGGTAAGGTGTTGGCGTGGATTGGGGATTGGCTATCTAACAGGAAGCAGAGAGTTGGGATAAAAGGGTGCTTTTCTGGTTGGCAGTTGGTGACCAGTGGCGTGCCGCAGGGATCGGTGCTGGGGCCTCAATTGTTTACCATTTACATAGATGATCTGGAGGAGGGGACTGAATCTAGGGTATTCAAGTTTGCTGATGACACGAAGGTGAGTGGGAAAGCGAATTGCGTGGAGGACGCGAAAAGTCTGCAGAGAGATTTGGATAGGCTGAGCGAGTGGGCGAGGATCTGGCAGATGGAATATAACGTTAGCAAATGTGAGGTTATCCACTTTGGAAGAAATAATAGTAAATTGGAATATTATTTAAATGGAGAAAAATTACATCGTGCGACTGTGCAGAGGGACCTGGGGGTCCTTGTGCACGAATCGCAAAAACTCAGTCTGCAGGTGCAGCAGGTGATCAAGAAGGCGAATGGAATGTTGGCCTTTATCGCGAGGGGGATAGAATATAAAAGCAGGGAGGTCTTGCTGCAACTGTACAAGGCACTGGTGAGGCCGCAACTGGAGTACTGTGTGCAGTTTTGGTCCCCTTATTTGCGAAAGGATATATTGGCCTTGGAGGGAGTGCAGAGAAGGTTCACCAGGTTGATACCGGAGATGAGGGGTGTAGCTTATGAGGAGAGATTAAACAGATTGGGTCTGTACTCGTTGGAGTTTAGAAGGATGAGGGGTGATCTTATAGAGACATATAAGATAATGAAGGGGCTGGATAGGGTAGAGGTGGAGAGATTCTTTCCACTTAGAAGGGAAACCAGAACTAGAGGGCACAGCCCCAAAATAAGGAGGGGCCGGTTCAGAACAGAGTTGAGGGGGAACTTCTTCTCTCAGAGGGTATTGAATCTCTGGAATTCTCTGCCCATTGAAGTGGTGGAGGCTTCCTCGTTGAATATGTTTAAATCACGGGTAGATAGTTTTCTGATCGATAAGGTAATTAGGGGATATGGGGAGGAGGCGGGCAAGTGGAACTGATTCGCTTCAGATCAGCCATGATCTTGTTGAATGGCGGGGCAGGCTCGAAGGGCCAGATGGCCTACTCCTGCTCCTATTTCTTATGTTCTTATGCTCTTATGTAAATCTAGGCAGTGATCAGACCCATTCAGAACGGAAAGGATAAAGTCACAATCACATCTGTACTCTGAACTGACCCACTCACACCAGGACAAGGGAAATGCCGCACGCACAACTGGACAGGGGACAAACCCATTCATAATGGGGTAGATTATATCACACTCAAAACTGGGCAGTGACTAACCCACTCACCATTGTAAAAGGTAATTACATTCTCAAATATGGACACTGAACTGACCCACTCGCAATCGGGCTGGGTACCGTCACACTCAATTCCCTACAGAGAATTTACCCACTCACAACAGGACCATGTAACGTCACATTCAGATCTGAATAGTGAACTGACTCACCCAGAACAGGACAGGAAAACTTCATACTCAAATCTGGACAATGACCTGATCCATTCGAAACAGGAGGGTAGCTGTACACTGACAATCTGGATAATGACCCACTCACAATGAGACAGGCGAACACCACACTCAGATCTAAGCAGTGAACAGACCCACTCACAATGGGACAAGGGAACTTTGCACTCACAATGGGACAGTGTAACACCACACTCAAATCATGACGGGCAACAAACCCATTCACAACACACTTAAAACTGGGCGGTGACCTGCTCCACTCAAAACAAGACTGGGTATCCTTCCACTCACATCTGGAAACGCGACAGTGACAGACCCACTCACAATGGGACTGGGTAACAACATCACACTCAAATCTGGGCAGTGGTCAGACCTCACCAGAACGGAAAGGATAAAGTCACAATCACAACATTACGCTGAACTGACCCACTCACACCAGGCCAGGGTAATGTCACACACATGTGGACAGGGAACAAACCCACTCACAATGGGGTAGAGTGACGACACATGCAAATCTGGACAGTGACATGATCCACTCTCAAAGGAACAGGGTAAATTTACACTCACATCTGGAGAGTGAACAGATCCACACATGACACAGGATAATGTCACACTCAGCATGTAGAATGAACTGACCCTCTCACATCGCGACAGGGTAACTATACACACATCTGGGCAGTGATCAGATCCATTCACATCGAGCCAGACTAACGTCATAATCACATCTGTACTCTGAACAGACCCACCCACACCAGGGTTGGGTAACATCACACACACACCTTGACAGGGGACACCCATTGTTAATGGAGAAGAGTTACATCACACTCAAATCTGGACAGTAATTTGATGCACTCAGAATAGGACAGGGTAACTTTACACTCACATCTGGATGGTGAAGTGATTCACTCACAGCAGGACAGGGAATTTCAGTCAAAACTAGACATTCAAAATTACATTTAAAAGGGACGAGGTAATGTCACACACAAATCTGGATAGCGATCAGTTCCATTCAGAATAGGTCGAGGTAACATCACAATTACATCTGGACTGACCCACTCACACCAGGGCTGGGTAACGTCACACTCACATTTAGACAGAGGAATGACCCACTCACCACGGGAAAGGATATCTTCACGCTCAAATATGTACAGCGAACAAAACCACTCACAATGGAACAGGGTAATACCATGATCACATCTGTAGTCTGAAGTGACCCACTCTCACCAGACCAGGATAACGCTCAAAACTGGACAGTGATCTGATCCACTCAAAACAGCAGAGCATAACTTTACACACATCTTAATAGTAATTGGAACCATTCACAATGACACAGGGAAAATCACACACAAATCTGGAAAGTGATCAGATACATTCACAACGGGACTGGGTACTGTCACAATCAAAGCTTTACTTTGAACTGACCCAGTCACACCGGGGCAGGGTTACATTGCACTCACATCTGGACAGGGGCAACCCCATTCAGAGCGCGGAAGGGTAATGTCACACTCAAAACTGGGCAGTGACAGACCCACTCATAATGGAACAGTATAACATCACACTCAATTCTGACAATGACCTGATTCATTCAAAACAGGACATGGTAACTTTACACACATCTGGGTAGTGAACAGACCCACTCACAATGACACAGGGTAACATCACACTCAAATCTGGGAAATGATCAGACCCATTCAAAATCGGACAGACTAACGTCACAATTACAACTTAATTCGGAACGGATCCACTCATACCAGGACAGGGTAATGTTGCACACACATCTGGACAGAGAAGTGACCCACTCACCATGGGAAAGGGTAATGACATGGTCAAATATGGATCATGAACTGACCCACTTATACTTGGGCTGGGTAACATCACACTCAATTCTCTCCAAAGAATTTACGCACTCACAATGGTGTGTGGTAACGTCACACTCTAATCTGCACAGTGAGCTGACTCACTCCGAATGGAAAAGGGTAACAACACAGGCAAATCTGGTCAGTGAACTGTCCCATTCAGAACAGGACAGGATAATGTGGCAACCACATCTATACTCTGAAAAGACCTTTCACACCAGAACAGGGCAACATCACATCTGGACAAATAAGTGACCCACACACAATTAATAAGGGTAATTTCACAGTGAGATAAGGAAAATGAACTGACCCACTCACACCAGAAGAGGGTAGTGTCACACTCAAATCTTCCTAGGGAACAAACCCATTCACAACAGGGTAAAGTTACGTCACACACAAAACTGGGCAGTGACCAGAACCACTCAAAACAGGACAGGATAACATCACACTCACATCGAGATACCGAACGGACCAACTCACAATGGGACAGGGTAACATCACAATCACAACTTTATCTGAACTGACCCACTCACACCAGGGCAGGGTAACGTTGAACACACATCTGGACAGAGAAGTGACCCACTCACCATGGGAAATGATAATTTCACATGCAAATATGGACAAAGAACTGACCAACTTGCACTTGGGTTGGGTAACATCGCACTCAGTTCTCTACAGGGAATTTAACCACTCACAAGGGAAAAGGAACATCTGGACAATGATCTGATCCAATCGAAATCGGACAGGGTAAATTTACCCTCACATCTGGATAGTGAGTAGACCCACTCACAATGGGTCAGGATGACATCACAATGGGTCAGGATAACATCACAATGGGTGAGGATAACATCACAATGGGACAGGATAACAAAACAGTAGGACAGGATAACATCACAATGGGACAGGATAACATCACAATGGCTCAGGATAACATCACAATGGGACAGGAGAACATCACAATGGGTCAGGATAACATCACAATGGGACAGGATAACATCACAATGGTTGAGGATAACATGACAATGGGTGAGGATAACATCACAATGGGTCAGGGTAACATCACAATGGGTGAGGATAACATGACAATGGGTGAGGATAACATCACAATGGGTCAGGGTAACATCACAATGGGACAGGATAACCTCACAATGGGACAGGATAATATCACAATGGGACAGGATAACTACACAATGGGTGAGGATAACATCACAATGGGTCAGGATAACATCACAATGGGTCAGGATAACATCACAATGGGACAGGATAACATCACAATGGGACAGGATAACATCACACTGGGACAGGATAACATCACAGAGGGACAGGATAACATCACAATGGGACAGGATAACATCACAATGGGTGAGGATAACATCACAATGGGTCAGGATAACATCACAATGGGTCAGGATAACATCACAATGGATCAGGATAACATCACAGTGGGACAGGATAACATCACAGTGGGACAGGATAACATCACAATGGGACAGGATAACATCACAATGGGTGAGGATAACATCGCTATGGGTCAGGATAACATCACAATGGGTCAGGATAACATCACAATGGGTCAGGATAACATCACAGTGGGACAGGATAACATCTCTGTGGGACAGGATAACATCACAAAGGGACAGGATAACATCACAATGGGACAGGATAACATCACAATGGGTCAGGATAACATCACAATGGGTCAGGGTAACATCACAACGGGTCAGGATAACATCACAATGGGTCAGGATAACATGACAGTGGGACAGGATAACATCACAGTGGGACAGGATAACATCACAATGGGTCAGGATAACATCACAATGGGTCAGGATAACATCACAATAAGTGAGGATAACATCACAATGGGTCAGGATAACATCACAATCGGTCAGGATAACATGACAGTGGGACAGGATAACATCACAGTGGGACAGGATAACATCACAATGGGTCAGGATAACATCACAGTGGGACAGGATAACATCACAGTGGGACAGGATATCATCACAATGGGACAGGATAACATCACAATGGGACAGGATAACATCACAATGGGTCAGGATAACATCACAATGGGTCAGGATAACATCACAATGGGTCAGGATAACATGACAGTGGGACAGGATAACATCACAGTGGGACAGGATAACATCACAATGGGTCAGGATAACATCACAATGGGTCAGGATAACATCACAATAAGTGAGGATAACATCACAATGGGTCAGGATAACATCACAATCGGTCAGGGTAACATCACAATGGGTCAGGATAACATCACAATGGGACAGGATAACATCACAATGGGACAGGATAACATCACAATGGGACAGGATAACATCACAATGGGTCAGGATAACATCACAATGGGTCAGGATAACATCACAGTGGGTCAGGATAACATCACAGTGGGACAGGATAACATCACAGTGGGACAGGATAACATCACAATGGGACAGGATAACATCACAATGGGTGAGGATAACATGACAATGGGTGAGGATAACATCACAATGGGACAGGATAACATCACAATGGGTCAGGGTAACATCACAATGGGACAGGATAACATCACAATGGGTCAGGATAACATCACAATGGGTCAGGATAACATCACAATTGGACAGGATAACATCACAATTGGACAGGATAACATCACAATGGGTCAGGAGAACATCACAATGGGTCAGGAGAACATCACAATGGGACAGGATAACATCACAATGGGTGAGGATAACATCACAATGGGACAGGATAACATCACAATGGGACAGGATAACATCACAATGGGACAGGATAACATCACAATGGGACACGATAACATCACACTGGGACAGGATAACATCACAGTGGGACAGGATAACATCACAATGGGACAGGATAACATCACAATGGGACAGGATAACATCACAATGGGACAGGATAACATCACAATGGGTGAGGATAACATCACAATGGGTCAGGATAACATCACAATGGGTCAGGATAACATCACAATGGGACAGGATAACATCACAATGGGACAGGATAACATCGCAATGGGACAGGATAACATCACAATGGGACAGGATAACATCACAATGGGTCAGGGTAACATCCCAATGGGTCAGGATAACATCACAATGGGTCAGGATAACATCACAATAGGGCAGGGTAACATCACAATGGGTCAGGATAACATCGCACTCAATTCTGGACAACGATTTGTTCCATGCAAAATGGGACAGGGTGATTATACACACACATCTATACTCTACATTGATCCATTCATAGCAGGGCAGTGTAACGTTGCACTCAAACATCGACAGGGGACAAACCCTTTCACAACGGGATAGAGTGATATCACACTCAAAATTGGACAGTGACCTGATTGGGCAGCGACACTCAAAACGGGACAGGGCAGTTTTTCACTCACATCCGGATACTGAATGGACCCACTCATGACACAGGGTATTGTCACATTCAGTCTCGAAAATGAACCGACCCACTCACAAAGAGACACGCTAAGATCAAACTGACATCTGTACTCTGAACTGTCCTACACACACCTGGACAAAGTAACATCACACACACACACATCTGGATAGTGAGGTGATCCACTAACAATGAAAAGGGGTAATTTTATTCTCAAATATGGATAATGCGCTGACCCACTCGCAATTGGGCTGGGAAAAGTCAGACTCAATTCCCTACAGGGATGTTACCGACGCACAATAGGACAGGGTAACGCCGCACTCAATTCTAAACTGTGAACAGACCCACTCACACTGGTTGGGTCAGGATGACATCACACTTAATTCTGGACAATGATTTCTTCCACGTGAAACGGGACAGGGTAATTTTACAGACGCATCTGAATTGTGACAGGATCTACTCATGACACAGGATAACATCACACTCAGCCTAGAGAATGAACTGACCCACTCACAATATATGCACTGTTTGTGAACTGAAATCCCACTCATCTGATGAAGGAGCAGCGCTCCGAAAGCTAGCGGATTGTGCTAACAAATAAACCTAGAACATAGAACATAGAACATTACAACGCAGTACAGGCCCTTCGGCCCTCGATGTTGCGCCGACCAGTGGTACCAATCTAAAGCCCCTCTAATCTACACTATTCCAATATCATCCATATGTTTATCCAATAACCACTTGAACGCTCTCAACGTTGACGAGTCCACCACTGCTGCCGGCAGGGCATTCCACGCCCTTACTACTCTCTGAGTAAAGAACCTACCTCTAACATCTGTCCTATATCTCTCACCCCCTCAATTAAAAGCTATGTCCCCTCGTGCTAGCCAACACCGAGGAAAAAGGCTCACACTATCCACTCTGTCTAATCCTCTGATCATCTTGTATGCCTCTATTAAGTCACCTCTTAACCTTCTTCTCTCTAACGAAAACAACCTCAAGCCCCTCAGCCTTTCCTCATACGATTTTCCCACCATACCAGGCAACATCCTGGTAAATCTCCTCTGCACCCTTTCCAACACTTCCACATCTTTCCTATAATACGGCGACCAGAACTGTACGCAATACTCCAAATGCGGCCGCACCAGAGTTTTGTACAGTTGCAGCATGACCTCCTGCCTCCGAAACTCAATCCCTCTACCAATAAAAGCTAACACACCGTACGCCTTCTTAACAACCCTATCAACCTGGGTGCCAACTTTCAGGGATCTATGCACATGGACACCGAGATCCCTCTGTTCATCCACACGACCAAGTATCTTACCATTAGCCCAGTACTCTGTATTCCTGTTACTCCTTCCAAAGTGAATCACCTCACACTTTTCCGCATTAAACTCCATTTGCCACCTCTCAGCCCAGCTCTGCAGCTTATCTATGTCCCTCTGTAACCTGCCACTTCCCTCCGCACTGTCTACAACTCCACCGACTTTAGTGTCATCCGCAAATTTACTAATCCATCCTTCCACGCCCTCATCCATGTCATTAATAAAAATGACGAACAGCAGTGGCCCCAAAACAGATCCTTGCGGTACACCACTAGTAACCTGTTGGACTTTAACCTGGTGTTGTGAGACTTCTTACTGTGTTTACCCCAGTCTAACGCTGGCATCTCCACATCATGACTCACAGTGTGACAGAGTAACATCATACTGATATCTGTACTCGGAACTGACCCACTCACACCAGGGCAGGTGATATCACATGGACATCTTGACAGAGAAGTGACCCACTCATGACGGGAAAGGGTAATTTCACACTCAGATATGGACAAGGGACTGACCCACTCGCAATTGGATTGAGTGAGGACACACTCAATTCTCAACAGGGAATTCACCCACTCACAACGAGCCAGGGTCACATCACACTCAAATCTGGACAAGAAAATAACCCATTCACAACAGGGTAGAGTTACACAACACTCAAAATTGGGCAACGACCTGATCAACTCAAACGGGACAGGATAACATCCCACACTCTTCTAGATAGTGAATTGACCCACTGACATCGAAATGGATAACATTACACTCAAAGCATGAGAATGAACTGACCCACTCGCAATTGGGCTGGCTGGCGTCACACTCAATTCCACAGGGAATTTACCCACTCATGCCAGGGCAGGGTAATGTCACACTCAAATCTGGTCAGGAAGCAAACCCATTCACAACGGGTTAGACTTGCATCACACTCAAAACTGGACAGTGGCCTGATCCACTCAAAACAGGACAGGGTAATGCCACACTCACATCTGGATAGTGTACTGAGCCACTCACAGGGTAAGGTCACACAGTCTGGAGACTGAACCGACCCACTCACAATGAGATAGGGTGACATTACACAGACATCTGTACTCTGAACTTACCCACTCACACCAGGGCAGGGTAACTTTACACTCACATCTGGATGGTGAACAGACCCACTCATGACATAGAGTCAAATCTGGGGAAAGAACTAATTCTCTCAGGTCTGGGCGAGGTTGCATCACACTCAAATCTGGAAAGTGATCAGAACCATTCACAATGAGACAGACTAACGTGACAATCAAATTTGTACTCTGAGCGGACCACTCACACCATGGGAAAGGGAAACATCAGACTCAAATCTGGACAGTGACCTGATCCATTCCAAACAGGAAAGCTTTTCTTTACACACACATCTGGATTGTTTAAGAAGGGTAGCAAGAACAATCCAGGTAATTACAGGCCGGTGAGCCTTACAACAGTGGGAGAGAAATTATTGGAGAGGATTCTTCGAGACAGGATTTATTCCCACTTGGAAATAAGTGGACATATTAGTGAGAGGCAGCATGGTTTTGTGAAGGGGAGGTCGTGCTTCACGAACTTGATCTAGCTTTTCCAGGAAGTTACGAAGATGATTAATGAGGGTAGGGCCGTGGATGTTGTCTACATGGACTTCAGTAAGGCCTTTGACAAGGTCCCTCATGGCAGACTGGTGCAGAAGTTGAAGTTGCATGCGATCCGAGGTGAGCGTGCACGGTGGATAAAAAACTGGCTCTGTCACAGAAGACAGAGGCTGGCAGTGAAAGGGTGATTTCTGAATGGAGGGCTGTGACAAGTGGTGTTCCTCAGGGATCAGGGCTGGGACCTTTGAAGTTTGTGATATGTATAAATGATTTGGAGGAAAATGTAACTGGATTGATTAGTAAGTTTACGGATGACACCAAGGCTGGTGGATTTGCAGATAGCGATGAGGACCATCAGAGGATACAGCAGGATATCGATTATTTGGAAACTTGGGCGGAGAGATGGCAGATGGAGCTTAATCCGGACAAATGTGAAGTAATGCATTTTGGAAGGTCTAATACAGATAGGAAATATACAGTAAATGGCAGAACCCTTAAGAGTAATGATAGGCAAAGGGATCTGGGTGTACAGGTACACAGGCCACTGAAAGTGGCAATGCAGGTGGAGAAGGTAGTCAAGAAGGCATACGGCATGGTCGCCTTCATCGGCCGGGGTGTTGAGTTTACAAATTGGCAAGTCATGTTGCAGCTTTATAGAACCTTAGTTAGGCCGCACTTGGAGTATAGAGTTCAATTCTGGTCGTCACACTACCGGAAGGATGTGGAGGCTTTGGAGAGGGTACAGAAAAGATTTACCAGGATGTTGCCTGGTATGGAGGGCATTAAATATGAGGAGAGGCCAGAGAAACTCGGTTTGTTCTCACTGGAACGACGGAGGTTGAGGGGAGACCTGATAGAAGTCTACAAGATTGTGAGAGGCATGGACAGAGTGGATCGTCAGAAGATTTTTCTCAGGGTGGCAGACCCAATTACTAGGGGGCACAGGTTTAAGGTGCGAGGGGCAAGGTTTAAAGGAGACGTATGAAACAGATTTTTTACACAGAGAGTAGTGGGTGTCTGGAACTCGTTGCCGGGGGAGGTAGTGGAAGCGGATACGGCAGTGACTTTACAAGTACACGAATGGGATGGGAATAGAGGGATATGGTCCCTGGAAGGGTAGGGGATTTAGTTCAGTCGGGCAGTGTGTTCGGTGCAGGCTTGGAGGGCCGAAGAGAATGTTCCTGTGCTGTAATTTTCTTTGTTCTTTCTTTGTTCTTTGTGAATGGACCCAATCAACCAGGGCAGGGTAACGTCGAATAACATCTGGATAGGGGACAAAAACCCATTCCCATTGGGCTAGAATGATGCCACATGTAACATTGGGCAGTGACCTGATCCACTCAAAACAAGACAGGATAACTTTTCACTCACATAAAAGGAAGAACAAAGAACAATACAGCACAGGAACAGACCCTTCGGCCCTCCAAGCCCGCGCCGCTCCCTGGTCCAAACTAGACCATTCTTTTGTATCCCTCCATTCCCACTCCGTTCATATGGCTATCTCGATAAGTCTTAAACGTTCCCATTGTGTCCGCCTCCAACTTGCCTGGCAGCGCATTCCAGGCCCCCACCACCCTCTGTGTAAAATATGTCCTTCTGATATCTGTGTTAAACCTCCCCCACCTTCACCTTGAACCTATCACCCCTCGTGAACGTCACCACCGACCTGGGGAAAAGCTTCCCACCGTTCACCCTATCTATGCCTTTCATAATTTTATACACCTCTATTAAGTCTCCCCTCATCCTCCGTCTTTCCAGGGAGAACAACCCCAGTTTCCCCAATCTCTCCTCATAACTAAGCCCCTCCATACCAGGCAACATCCTAGTAAACCTCCTCTGTACTCTCTCCAAAGCCTCCACGTCTTTCTGGTAGTGTGGCGACCAGAACTGGACGCAGTATTCCAAATGCGGCCGAACCAACGTTCTATACATCTGCAACATCAGACCCCAACTTTTATACTATATGCCCCGTCCTATAAAGGCAAGCATGCCATATGCCTTCTTCACCACCTTCTCCACCTGTGACGTCACCTTCAAGGATCTGTGGACTTGCACACCCAGGTCCCTCTGCGTATCTACACCCTTTATGGTTCTGCCATTTATCATATAGCTCCTCCCTACAATATTTCTACCAAAATGCATAACTTCGCATTGATCAGGATTGAACTCCATCTGCCATTTCTTTGCCCAAATTTCCAGCCTCTCTATATCCTTCTGTAGCCTCTGACAATGCTCCTCAGAATCTGAAAGTCCTGCCAATTTTGTGTCGTCCACAAACTTACTGATCACCCCAGTTACACCTTCTTCCAGATCGTAATATGCTCTCCAACCTTTTGACCAGTCCCTCAATTTCCCTGGTTATCCATGGTTCTTGACTCCTACCCTTCCTATCCTTCTTTTTTACCGGCACATGCCTGTCCTGTAGCCCTAACAACTGTTCCTTAAAAGACTCCCACATGCCAGATGTGGATTTACCCTCAAACAGCCTCTCCCAATCAAGAGCTGCCAATTTCTGCCTAATACCACGAAAGTTAGCCTTCCCCCAATCCAACACCTTACCCTTGGGACACCACTCATTCTTTTCCATCACTATCCTAAAGGTAACAGAATTGTGGTCACTATTTGCCACATCTTCCCCTACCGAAACTTTGAAGACCTGACCGGGCTCATTCCCCAGTATTAGGTACAGTATAGCCCCCTCTCTAGTCCGGCTATCTACATATTGTTCCAAAGAACCCTGCTGAACGCATTTTACAAATTCCTCCCCATTCAGAGTCCCAGCTCTCAGCGATTTCCAGTCTATACCAGGTAAATTGAAGTCTCCCACGACAACAACCCTATTTTTCCTGCACCTATCCTGTATCTCCTGACATATCCGTTCTTCCACTTCCCTTGGGCTGTTGGGGGGCCTGCAGTATACCCCCAACATAGTGACTGCGCCCTTCCTGTTTCTAAGCTCCACCCAGAGTGACTCGTTACACGACCCCTCTGAATTGTCCTCCCTCTGCACCACTGTAATATGCTCTCCAACTAGTACTGCTACTCCCCACCTCTTTTGGCCCCTCCTCTGTCTCGCCTAAAACACTGGTACCCCGGAATATTCAGCTGCACGTCCTGACCCTCTTTCAACCAAGTCTCTGTCACCGCAACCCCATCCAAATTCCTCGTGAGCATTAAGGCCCTAAGTTCGTCTGTCTTACCTGCTACGCTCCTTGCATTGAAGTATAAGCACTCCAGACCTCCAGGTCCAGTGAGGTCATCCTCCCCCAGAGTGCTCTTCTTCTTTGCCAGCCTTGTCCCAGCCCCAAGCTCATCCCCAGCCTCTACATTTGTAGACCGAATAGTTTGATCCCCACTCCCCTGCCATACTAGTTTGAACACCCCCGAACTGCACTCGCAAAACTCCCAGCCAGGATATTCGTGCCCTTCCAACATAGTTGTGACCCATCCCTCTTGTACAGGTGCCATCCTCTCCTGAAAACTTCCCATTGATCTCGGAAAATGAAGCCCTCCCTCCTGGACCAGTCCTTTAGCCAAGCATTCAATTGTACTAACTCCCTATTCTTCGCCTCACTGGCACGAGGCATTGGGAGCAGCCCAGAGATGGCCACCCTGGAGGCCTTACTTTTTAGTCTATTTCCCAACTCCCTGAATTGCTCTCGTACGATCCCCCTGCTCTTCCTATCTACGTCATTTGCACCAATGTGTACAATGGCATCCGTTTCTTTATCTTTCCCTTTTAATATGCCTCCTATCCGCTCGCTGACATCCATTTCCCCAGCACCAGGTAGGCAGACTACGATCCTGGAGTCCCGTTTGCGCCCACAGAATCGCCTGTCCGTGCCTCTAACCGACGCATCCCCCACCACTATTGCTCTCCTAACCCCTATCTTTCCTTTCCGGGCCACAGAGCCTGACTCTGTGCCAGTGACCTGGTCACTGTGGCTTACCCCTGGAGAGTCATCCTCCTCCACACTATCCAAAACAATATACTTGTTTTGGAGTGGGACAACCACAGATGACCCCTCCTCTAATTGCTCACTCCCCTCCCCTCTCACACCTGTCGCCGAGCCATTCCTATTATGAGAGACAGCCACTAGAGTACTCTCTGGTACATTACCCTTCTGACCTTTACTCCTCCTAACTGTGACCCACGTGTCGTCCTCCCGATGCCCCGGTGTAACTAGTTCCCTATAACTCATGTCAATTATTCTCTCATTCTCCCTGACTAGACCAAGGTCAGCAATCTGCAGCTCCAGTTCCGTGACGCGGTCCCTCAGGAGCTGCAGTTCCACGCACTTGGCGCAAATGTGGTCCTCCGGGAGGCTAGGTGTTTCCAGGAACTCCCACATCCTACACCGGAAGCACCGAACTGGCCTATCACTCATAGTTACCCTTATCCTATATAGGTTTGGATAAAAATAACTTACCCTGCCTCGCCCTTTCTGCCTAAGCCCTGTGAGCCAAAGCCCTGACAGCTTTCACTCAGCTTCCCACTCACTCCCTGTGAGCCAAAGCCCTGACAGCTTTCACTCAGCTTCCCACTCACTCCCTGTGAGCCAAAGCCCCGACAGCTTTCACTCAGCTTCCCACTCACTGCCTGTGAGCCAAAGCCCTGACAGCTTTCACTCAGCTTCCCACTCACTCCCTGTGAGCCAAAGCCCTGACAGCTTTCACTCAGCTTCCCACTCACTCCCTGTGAGCCAAAGCCCTGACAGCTTTCACTCAGCTTCCCACTCACTCCCTGTGAGCCAAAGCCCTGACAGCTTTCACTCAGCTTCCCACTCACTCCACAGCCCGCTCCCGACGCTGCCCGCTGTATCGAGTGACTTTTATACTAAAAAACACAATCTCCCAGAATCCCCTGCAGCCTACTCCCACTTCCGCAGAGTTTAAACCCTTGAAAAAACATCTGGATAGTGAACTGACCCACTCACAGGGTAACATCACACTCAAACATGGGAAGTGATCAGATCCATTCAAAACAGAGCACAGTAACGTAGCAGTCAGACCTGTGCTCTGAACTGACTCACACAACAGAGTAGGGTAACTTTGCACTCACATCTGGACAGGGAAGTTACGCACTCACCATGGGAAAGGGTAATTTCACACTTAACTGTGAATACTGAACTGACCCACTCGCAATTGGGCTGGGTAACGCCTCACTCAATTCGCCACAAAGAACTTACCCACTCACAATGCAATGTGGTAATCTAACACTCAAATGTGGATGGTGACCTGATCCACTCAAAACAGGACAGGATAATTTTGCACTCTCATCTGGATAGTTACCAATACACACCAGGACTGGGTGACGCTACACTCAATTCTCGACTGGGAATTTACCCACTCACAATGGGACACGTAACTTCACAATCAAATCTGGGAAGGACCTGATCCACTCAAAACAGGACAGAATAACTTCACACTCACATGCGGACAGAGCAGTGACCCACTCACCATGGGAAAGGGTAATTTCACACTCAGATATACACTCTGTATACTGACATCTGGATAGTGACCCCTTCACAATGACACTGGATAATGCCACACTCAAATCTATGCATTGAATAGACCCACTCAAAATGGGACACATGAACGTCACAATCACACCTGTACTCTGAACTGATCCATTCACACCAGGGCAGGGTAACATCGGACTCACATCTGGACAAGGAACAAACCCATTCACAATGGCGTAGATTATGTCACACTCAAAATGGAACAGGATAACATCACACTCATATCTGGATAGTGAATGGACGCACTCAAAACAAGACAGGGTAACATCACTTTTAAATCTAAACAGTGAACAGACGCTCTCACACCAGGGCAGGGTACCGTTGCACAGACATCTGGGCAGAGAGGTGACCCACTCACCGTGAGAAAGGGTTATTTCACACTCAAATATGGACAATGAACTTACCAACTCGCAATTGGGTTGGGTAACATCACACTCAATTCTGGACAATCATTTTTTCCACGCAAAATGGGATAGAGTAATTTTACACACACATCTCTCTAGTAATCTGACTCACTCACAAACAGGTAAGGGTAACGACACACTCACATCTCGAGAATGTAAGAACCCACTCATGACAAAAGTTAACATCACACTCAGCCCAGAGAATGAACTGACCCACTCACAGCAGGGCAGGGTAACATCCCAGGCAACTTGACAGCAAACAAACCCATTCACATTGGGTAGAGTTACATCAAACTCAAACTGCTCAGTGACAGACCCACTCACAACTGGACAGGATAACATCACAATCAATTCTGGACAGTGATTTGTGCCACACAAAACAGGCAGGGCAATTTTACACACACATCTGGATAGCGAGTGGAGCCACTCAGACCGCAGGGCAATGTCACTCTGAAATCTTCACAGGGAACAAACTCAGTCACAATGGGGTAGAGTTACATCAGACTCAAAACTGGGAAGTGACCTGAACCACTCAAAACAGCACTGGGCAACACCACACTCATAACTGAATAGTGAACCGACCCACGAAAACACCAGGTAATTTCACATTCAGTATGGAAAATGAACTGACCCTCTCATGTTGCAACAGGGTAACTTAACACTCTAATCTGGGAAGTGATCAGATCCATCCACAATGGGACAGGGTAACATCACAGACACAACTTTACTCTGAACTGACCCACACACCAGGGCAGGGTAACATCATGTGCACATCTGAATGGTGATCGTGGACACACTCAACATGGGAGAGGATAATCTTACACTCAAATATTGACAATGAACTGACCCACTCGCAATTCGGGCTGGGTACTGTCACACACAATTCTCTACAGGGAATTTACCCACTCGCAACGGGGTGGTCTAATTTCACAATCACATCTGTATTCTGAAAAGAGTCATTCACACCAGTGCAAGGTAATGTCACACGCACATCTGGACAGGGAACAAACCCATTCACAATAGGGTAGAGTTATGTCACTCTCAAAACTGGGCAGGCAAATGAGCCACTCAGAACAGTACAGAGTAACTTTGTACACATCTGGATAGTGAACCAACCCACTCACAACGGGAAAGGGTAATGTCACACTCAAATCTGGACTGTGACATAATTCATTCAAAACAGGAGAGGGTAACTTAGCACTCACATCTGGCTGGTGAATGCATCCACTCAATGACACAGGGTAACATCACACTCAAATCTGTACAAATCAACAGAACAAGGTAACGTCACAATTACATCTGTATTCTGAACTGACCCACTCCCACCAGCGCAAGAGTATTGTCACATGCACATCTGGACAGGGGATAAACCCACTCACGATGGGATAGAGTTACGTCACGCTCAAAACTGGGCAGTGATCTGAACCACTCAGAATGGAACAGGATAACTTTACACTCACATCTGGACAGTGAACTGACCCACTCACAGGGTGAGATCACACGCAAATCTGGGAAGTGATCAGATCCATTCAGAATGAGGCAGCATAATGTCACAATCACAACTGTGCTTTGAACTGACCCACACACAAGGACAGGATAACATTGCACGCACATGTGGACAGCGAAGTGACCCAATCACCAAGGGAAAAGATAATTTCACACTCAAATATGGACAATGAACTGACCCACTCACAATTGGGCTGGGGAACAGCATTCTTAATTCTCTATCAGGAATTTACCCATTCACACCGGGACAGGGTAACGTCAAACTCAAATCTGGATAGTGAACGGACCCACTTACAATGACACAAGGGAACACAATACTCAAATCTGTACTCTGAACTGATCCACTCTCACCAGGGCAGGGTAAATTCCCACTCATATCTTGACAGGGAACAAACCCTTTCACAACGGGGTAGAGTTACATCACACTCAAAACTGGGCAATGACCGGTGATTAGTGACTCCTAAAATGTACGGGTTAGGTTGATTGACCACGTAAATCCTGGTGCCAGGGTGATTAGCAGGGCAGAGGTGTGGGGCTATGGAAATAGAGCCTGGATGGGATTGTAGTTGGTGCAGACTCGATGGGCTGAATGGCCTCCTCCTGCATTGTAGGGATTCTATGACCTGAAGCACTCAAATCAGAACAGGGCAACATAACACTCAACTCTGGACAGTGACTTGCTCCACTCAAAATGGGTCAGGATAATTTTACATTCACATCTGGATGATGAAGTGAATCATTCACACCAGGGCAGCGTAACATTGCACACATATCTGGACACGGGACAAACTATTTCACAATAGGGTAGAGTTACATCACATTCAAACTGGGCAGTGACCCAATCCACTCAAAACAGGACAGCGGAACTTTACACACATCAGGATAGTGAGCTGACCCACTCACAATGACACCGGGTAACGTCACACTCAAATCTACACAAGGAACTGACCCTCTCATGTCGGGACAGGGTAACATCACACACATCATGGTAAGCGATCAGATCCATTCACAATGGGACTGGGAACTTCACAATCAAATCTTTACTCTGAACTGAGCCATTCACACCAGAGCACACATCGGGAAAGAGAAGTGACCCACTCACCATGGGAAAGGATAATTTCACACTCAAATATCAACAAGGAACTGACCCACTTGCAATTGGGCTGGGTAACGTCACACTCAATTCTCCACAGGGAATTTACCCACTCACAACAGGATGTGGTGATGTCACACTCAGATCTGGTCAGTGAACTGTCCCACTCCCAACAGGAAAGGGTAACGACTCACTCAGATCTGGTCAGTGAACTGTCCCACTCCCAACAGGAAAGGGTAACGACTCACTCAGATCTGGTCAGTGAACTGACCCACACACAACAGGAAAGGATAACGACTCACTCAGATCTGGTCAGTGAACTGTCCCACGCCCAACAGGAAAGGTTAACGACTCACTCAGATCTGCTCAGTGAACTGTCCCACTCCCAAGAGGAAAGGGTAACGAATCACTCAGATCTGGTCAGTGAACTGTCCCACTCCCAACAGGAAAGGGTAACGACACACTCAGATCTATCTGAGCTGTCCCACACACAACGGGCAGCAAATCATTACATGCACATTTGGACAGGGAACCATGGGCTAGAGTTATGTCACACTCCAATCTGGACAGTGATCTGAACCTCCCAAAACAGGACAGGGTAATGCCACATTCACATCCGGTTAGAGAATGGGCCCATTCACACAATGGGACAGGGTAACATCATCATCACATCTACTTTGAACTCACCCACTCATACCAGGGCAGGGTAATGTTGCAGGCAAATCTTGACAGAGAACAAACCCATTCACAACGGGGTAGCATTACATCACACTCAAATCTGGGCAGTGACAGACCCACTCACAACAGGACATGATAGCAACACACTGAATTCTGGATGGTGATTTGTGTCACACAGAAGTGGACAGGATAATTTTACACTCACATCTGGATAGCAAACGGACCCACTAACAATGGGATAGGGGTACCATCCAAATCACATCTGTACTTTGAACTGACCCACGCATCACCAGGGCAGGATAACATCACATTAAATCTTCACAGGGAACAAACTCATGCAAAATGTTACATCACACTCAAAACTGGCATGTCACCTTGATCACTCAAAACCGGACAGGGTAACACCACACTCACATCTGGATAGTGAACGAATTGGTGAAAATGATGTAGGTAGGAAGAGCGGGGGGGGGGGGGGGGGGTCATACGAGAGAAATTCAGGGAGTTGGGTGCTCGGCTAAAAAGTAAGGCCTCCAGGGTAGCAATCTCTGGACTGCTCCCGGCGTCTCGTGCAAGTGAGGCTCGGAACAGGGAGATTCTACAGTTGAACGCGTGGCTAAAGGACTGGTGCAAGAGGGAGGGTTTTAAATTCATAGATAACTGGGAAATCGTCAAGTCAGGATGGCAACTGTACAGAAAGGATGGGTTACACCTCAACTGGAAGGGAGCAAATATTCTGGCTGGGAGTTTTGCGAGAGTGTTTCGGCAGGATTTAAACTAGTGTGGCAGGGGGGTGGGGAACAAAACAGTAGGTCAGTAAATACTGAGGCTGGGGTTGAGCTGGGGGCCAGGGCAAGACTAGCTAAGAAGAGGAGCACTCTGGCGGAGGATGACCTGAGTGGGCCTGGAGGTCTGGAGGAGCGGAACGGGTAAAACTGACGAACTTAGGGCCTTAATGCTTATGCGGAATTTGGATGTGGTTGCGGTGACGGAAACTTGGTTAAAAGAAGGACAGGACTAGCAGCTGAATATTCCGGGGTATAAGTGTTTTAGGCGAGACATAGGAGGGGCTAAAAAAGGTGGGGGAGTAGCGATATTAGTTAAGGAGCATATTACCGCGGTGCAGAGGTAGACAACATAGAGGGGTCATGTACTGAGTCGCTGTGGGTGGAACTCAGAAACAGGAAGGGTGCAGTCACTATGCTGGGGGTGTACTACAGACCACCCACCAGACCACGGGAAGTGGAGGAAAGGATATGTCAGGGGATTCTGAATAGGTGCAGAAAAGATAGGGTTGTTGTAGTGGGGGACTTTAATTTCTCTGGCACAGACTGGAAAGTGCATAGAGCTGGGGGCCCGGACGGGGAGGAATTTGTAAAATGCGTACTGGAAGGTTCTTTGGAACAGTTTGTAGATAGCCCGACTGGAGAGGGGGCTATACTGGACCTAGTTCTGGGAAATGAGCCCGGTCAGGTCGTCAAAGTTTCAGTAGAGGAACATGTGGTAAATAGTGACCACAACTCTGTTAACTTTAGGATAGTAATGGACAAGGATGAGTGATGTCCTACCGGCAGGGTGCTAAATTGGGGGAAGGCTAACTATAGCCGGATTAGGCAGGAATTGGTGGATGTTGATTGGGAGAGGATGTTCGAGAGTAAGTCCGCATCTGGCATGTGGGAGTCTTTTAAGGAACTATTGATAAGGCTGCAGGATAGGTATGTGCCTGTAAAAAGGAAAGATAGGAAAGGTAGGATTCGAGAGCCGTGGATAACCAGGGAATTTGAGGATCTGATTAAAATGAAAAGGGAGGCGTACGCTAAGTCCAGGCACCAGAAAACAGATGGAGCTCTGGAGGAATACAGAGAGAGTAGGAAAGAACTCAAACGGGGAGTTAGAAGGGCAAAAAGAGGTCACGAGATGTTCTTGGCAGGCAGGATGAAGGAGAATCCTAAGGTATTCTATTCATACGTTAGGAACAAAAGAGTTGTCAGGGAGAAAATCGGACCTCACAGGGACAAAGGAGGGGTATTATGCTTAGAACCCAAGGGAATAGGGGAGATCCTAAATGAATACTTTGCATCGGTATTCACGAAGGAGAGGGGCGCGTTAACCGGGAGTGTCTCGGAGGGAGGTGTTGACCCGTTAGAGAAAATCTCCATTACAAGAGAGGAAGTGTTAGGTTTTTTAGGGAACATTAAAACTGACAAAGCCCCAGGGCCTGATGGCATCTATCCTCGACTGCTCAGGGAGACGAGAGATGAAATTGCTGGGCCTCTGACGGAAATCTTTGTCGCTTCTTTGGACACGGGTGAGGTCCCTGAGGATTGGAGGATAGCGAATGTGGTCCCGTTGTTTAAGGAGGGTAGCAGGGATAACCCAGGAAATTATAGGCCGGTGAGCTTGACGTCCGTGGTCGGGAAGTTGTTGGAGAGGATTCTTAGAGACAGGATGTATGTGCATTTAGAACAGAACAATCTCATTAGTGACAGACAGCATGGTTTTGTAAGAGGGAGGTCGTGCCTTACAAATTTGGTGGAGTTTTTTGAGGAAGTGACAAAAACGGTTGATGAAGGAAGGGCCGTGGATGTTGTCCATATGGATTTCAGTAAGGCATTTGACAAAGTCCCACATGGCAGGTTGGTTAAGAAGGTTAAGCCTCATGGGATACAAGGAGATGTGGCTAGATTGGTGGAGAACTGGCTTGGCCATAGGAGACAGAGGGTCGTCATAGAAATCATAGAAACCCTAAAGTGCAGAAGGAGGCCATTCGGCCCATCGAGTCTGCACCGACCACAATCCCACCCAGGCCCTACCCCCACATATTTACCCGCTAATCCCTCTAACCTATGCATCTCAGGGGCAATTTTAACCTGGCCAATCAACCTAACCCGCACATCTTTGGACTTTGGACATAGTGGTCGAAGGGTCTTTTTCCGGCTGGAGGTCTGTGACCAGTGGTGTTCCGCAGGGCTCTGTACTGGGACCTCTGCTATTTGTGATATATATAAATGATTTGGAAGAAGGTGTAACTGGTGTAATCAGCAAGTTTGCGGATGACACGAAGATGGCTGGACTTGCGGATAGCGAAGAGCATTGTCGGGCAATACAGCAGGATATAGATAGGCTGGAAAATTGGGCGGAGAGGTGGCAGATGGGGTTTAATCCGGATAAATGCGAAGTGATGCATTTTGGAAGAAACAATGTAGGGAGGAGTTATACAATAAATGGCAGAGTCATCAGGGGTATAGAAACACAGAGGGACCGAGGTGTGCAAGTCCACAAATCCTTGAAGGTGGCAACAATTTTGGAGAAGGTGGTGAAGAAGGCATATGGTATGCTTGCCTTTATGGGACGGGGTAAAGAGTATAGAACATAGAACATAGAAAGCCACAGCACAAACAGGCCCTTCGGCCCACAAGTTGCGCCGATCACATCCCCACCTCTAGGCCTATCTATAGCCCTCAATCCCATTAAATCCCATGTACTCATCCAGAAGCCTCTTAAAAGACCCCAACGAGTTTGCCTCCACCACCACCGACGTCAGCCGATTCCACTCACCCACCACCCTCTGAGTGAAAAACGTACCCCTGACATCTCCTCTGTACCTACCCCCCAGCACCTTAAACCTGTGTCCTCTCGTAGCAACCATTTCAGCCCTTGGAAATAGCCTCTGAGAGTCTACCCTATCCAGACCTCTCAACATCTTGTAAACCTCTATCAGGTCACCTCTCATCCTTCGTCTCTCCAGGGAGAAGAGACCAAGCTCCCTCAACCTATCCTCATAAGGCATGCCCCCCAATCCAGGCAACATCCTTGTAAATCTCCTCTGCACCCTTTCAATGGCTTCAACATCTTTCCTGTAATGAGGTGACCAGAACTGCGCGCAGTACTCCAAGTGTGGTCTAACCAGGGTCCTATAAAGCTGCAGCATTATCTCCCGACTCCTAAACTCAATCCCTCGATTAATGAAGGCCAGTACGCCGTACGCCTTCTTGACCGCATCCTCCACCTGCGAGGCCGATTTAAGAGTCCTATGGACCCGGACCCCAAGGTCCTTCTGATCCTCTACACTGCTAAGAATGGTACCCTTCATATTATACTGCTGCTTCATCCCATTGGATCTGCCAAAATGGATCACCATACACTTATCCGGGTTGAAGTCCATCTGCCACTTCTCCGCCCAGTCTTGCATTCTATCCATGTCTCGCTGCAACTTCTGACATTCCTCCAAACTATCCACAACACCACCTACCTTGGTGTCGTCAGCAAACTTACCAACCCATCCCTCCACTTCCTCATCCAGGTCATTTATGAAAATGACAAACAGCAAGGGTCCCAGAACAGATCCCTGGGGCACTCCACTGGTCACTGACCTCCATGATGTGGAGATGCCGGCGTTGGACTGGGGTAAACACAGTAAGAAGTTTAACAACACCAGGTTAAAGTCCAACAGGTTTATTTGGTAGCAAAAGCCACACAAGCTTTCGAGGCTCTGAGCCCCTTCTTCAGGTGAGTGGGAATTCTGTTCACAAACAGAACTTATAAGACACAGACTCAATTTACATGAATAATGGTTGGAATGCGAATACTTACAACTAATCCAGTCTTTAAGAAACAAAACAATGGGAGTGGAGAGAGCATCAAGACAGGCTAAAAAGATGTGTATTGTCTCCAGACAAGACAGCCAGTGAAACTCTGCAGGTCCACGCAACTGTGGGAGTTACAAATAGTGTGACATAAATTCTGATTCTAGGATCGCATGATAAAGACTCAGGAGGAAAAAAGCAGAAATATTTATGTGAAATAGTGTGACATAAACCCAATATCCCGGTTGAGGCCGTCCTTGTGTGTGCGGAACCTGGCTATCAGTTTCTGCTCCGCGACTCTGCGCTGTCGTGTGTCGCGAAGGCCGCCTTGGAGAACGCTTACCCGAATATCAGAGGCCGAATGCCCGTGACCGCTGAAGTGCTCCCCAACAGGAAGAGAACAGTCTTGCCTGGTGATTGTCGAGCGGTGTTCATTCATCCGTTGTCGCAGCGTCTGCATAGTTTCCCCAATGTACCATGCCTCGGGACATCCTTTCTTGCAGCGTATCAGGTAGACAACGTTGGCCGAGTTGCAAGAGTATGTACCGTGTACCTGGTGGATGGTGTTCTCACGTGAGATGATGGCATCTCACGTGAGAACACCATCCACCAGGTACACGGTACATACTCTTGCAACTCGGCCAACGTTGTCTACCTGATACGCTGCAAGAAAGGATGTCCCGAGGCATGGTACATTGGGGAAACTATGCAGACGCTGCGACAACGGATGAATGAACACCGCTCGACAATCACCAGGCAAGACTGTTCTCTTCCTGTTGGGGAGCACTTCAGCGGTCACGGGCATTCGGCCTCTGATATTCGGGTAAGCGTTCTCCAAGGCGGCCTTCGCGACACACGACAGCGCAGAGTCGCGGAGCAGAAACTGATAGCCAGGTTCCGCACACACAAGGACGGCCTCAACCGGGATATTGGGTTTATGTCACACTATTTCACATAAATATTTCTGCTTTTTTCCTCCTGAGTCTTTATCATGCGATCCTAGAATCAGAATTTATGTCACACTATTTGTAACTCCCACAGTTGCGTGGACCTGCAGAGTTTCACTGGCTGTCTTGTCTGGAGACAATACACATCTTTTTAGCCTGTCTTGATGCTCTCTCCACTCCCATTGTTTTGTTTCTTAAAGACTGGATTAGTTGTAAGTATTCGCATTCCAACCATTATTCATGTAAATTGAGTCTGTGTCTTATAAGTTCTGTTTGTGAACAGAATTCCCACTCACCTGAAGAAGGGGCTCAGAGCCTCGAAAGCTTGTGTGGCTTTTGCTACCAAATAAACCTGTTGGACTTTAACCTGGTGTTGTTAAACTTCTCACTGACCTCCATGCAGAGAAAGACCCCTCCACAGCCACTCTCTGCCTTCTGCAGGCAAGCCAGTTCTGGATCCACAAGGCAACAGCCCCTTGGATCCCATGCCCTCTCACTTTCTCAAGAAGTCTTGCATGGGGGACCTTATCGAACGCCTTGCTGAAGTCCATATAGACCACATCCACCGCTCTTCCTTCGTCAATGTGTTTGGTCACATTTTCAAAGAACTCAACCAGGCTCGTAAGGCACGACCTGCCCTTGACAAAGCCGTGCTGACTACTTTTGATCATACTAAACTTCTCTAGATGATCATAAATCCTGTCTCTCAGGATCCTCTCCATCAACTTACCAACCACTGAGGTTAGACTCACAGGTCGGTAATTTCCCGGGCTGTCCCTGTTCCCTTGCTTGAATATAGGGACCACATCTGCAATCCTCCAATACTCCGGAACCTCTCCCGTCTCCATCGACGATGCAAAGATCATCGCCAAAGGCTCCGCAATCTCCTCCCTCGCCTCCCACAGTAACCTGGGGTACATCCCATCCGGTCCCGGCGACATCCCAACCTTGATGCCATTCAATAGTTCCAACACATCCTCTTTCTTTATGTCCACATGCTCGATGCTTTCTGTCCACCGCAAACCAGCAGTACAACCACCCAGATCCCTTTCCACCGTGAATACCGAGGTAAAGTATTAATTAAGCAGCTCCGCCATTTCTAACGGTTCCGCACAAACTTTTCTCCCTTCACCTTTTAAGGGTCCGATGCCTTCACATTTCTTCCTTTTACTCTTGACATATTTGTAGAAAGCCTTGGGATTCTCCTGAATCTTACCCGCCAAGGCCTTCTCATGACCCCTTCTCGCTCTCCTAATTTCCTTCTTAAGCTCCTTCCTACATCCCGTATACTCCTCGAAATCCTTAACACCTCCCAGCTCTCTGAACCTTCTGTCCGCCTCTCTTTTCTTATTCACCAGGTTCATCACAACCTTCGTGCACCACGGTTCCCGTACTCTACCAACACCCCCCTGTCTCATCGGAACGTTGTCATGCAGAGCTCCAGACAAACATTCCTTGAAAATCCTCCACTTTCCTTCGGTACTTTTCCCCAAGAATGCCTCCTTCCAATTTACCCGTCTAATTTCCTCCCTGATGACACTGTATTTCCCTTTACTCCAGAGAAACACTTTCCTAGCCGGCCTGATCCTATCTCTTTCCAATGCTATCGTGAAGGAGATAGAATTATGATCGCTATCCCCAAGATGCTCACCCACCGAGAGATCCTCCACCTGTCCAGGTTCATTAGCCAGCACCAGATCAGTATAAAAGCTGGAGTCTGATGATGCAGCTGTATAGAACGCTGGTTAGGCCACATTTGGAATACTGCGCCCAGTTCTGGTCGCCGCACTACCAGAAGGACGTGGAGGTGTTAGAGAGAGTGCAGAGAAGGTTTACCAGGATGTTGCCTGGTATGGAGGGTCTTAGCTATGAGGAGAGATTGGGTAGACTGGGGTTGTTCTCCTTGGAAACAGGGAGAATGAGGGGAGATCTAATAGAGGTGTACAAGATTATGAAGGATATAGATAGGATGAACAGTGGGAAGCTTTTTCCCAGGTCGGAGGTGACGATCACGAGAGGTCACGGGCTCAAGGTGAGAGGGGCGAAGTATAACTCAGATATCAGAGGGACGTTTTTTACACAGAGGGTGGTGGGGGCCTGGAATGCGCTCCCAAGTAGGGTGGTGGAGGCAGGCACGCTGACATCGTTTAAGACTGACCTGGATAGTCACATGAGCAGCCTGGGAATGGAGGGATACAAACGATTGGTCTAGTTGGACCAAGGAGCGGCACAGGCTTGGAGGGCCGAAGGGCCTGTTTCCTGTGCTGCACTGTTCTTTGTTCTTTGTTCTTTGTCCAGTGTGATCTCAGGATAATACACACAGAAATACTCCAGAATGATCCCAGGATAATACACACAGTAATACTCCACAGTGATCCCAGGATAATATACACAGTAATATTCCAGCGTGGTCCCAGGGTAATACACACAGCAATACTTCAGAATGTTCCAGGACAGTATACACAGTAATTTTCCAGGGTGATCCCAGGATAATACACACAGTAACACTTCAGAATGATCCAGGACAATACACACAGTAAAACTCCAGAGTAATCCCAGGATAATACACACAGTAATACTCCAGAGTGACCCCAGGATAATACACACAGTAATATTTCAGGGTGATCCAAGGATAAAACACACAATAATACTCCAGAATAATCCCAGGATAATACACACAGTAATATTCCAGGGTGATCACAGGATAATACACACAGTAATACTGCAGAGTGATCCCAGGATAATACACACAGTAATACTCCAGAGTGATCCCAGGATAATACACACATTAATACTCCAGAGTAATCCCAGGTTAATACACAGTAATACACCAGAGTGATCCCAGGAAAATACACACAGTAATACTACAGAGCGATCCCAGGATAATACACACAGTAATACTACAGAGCGATCCTGTGATAATGCACACAGTAATACTCCAGAGGAATCCCAGGATAATACACGCAGTAATACTCCAGAGTAATCCCAGGATGATACACGCAGTAATACTCCAGAGTGATCCCAGGATAATACATGCAGTAATACTCCAGAATGATCCCAAGATAATACACATAGTAATATTCTCGAGTGATCACAGGATAAGACACACCGTAATACTCCAGAGTGATCCCAGGATAATTCACACACTAATACTCCAGTGTGACCACCGGATAATACACACAGTAATACTCCAGAGTAATCCCAGGATAATACACACACTAATACTTCAGTGTGATCCCAGGATAATACACACAGTAATACTCCAGTGTGATCCCAGGATAATACACACAGTAATACTCCAGAGTGATCCTGGGATAATACACACAGTAATACTCCGGAGTAATCCCAGGATAATACACACAGTAATATTCCAGACTGATCCCTGGATAATATACACAGTAATATTCCAGGGTGATCCCAGGATAATACACACAGTAATACTTCAGAATGATCCAGGATAATACACACAGTAAAACTCCAGAGTAATCCCAGGATAATACACACAGTAATACTCCACATTGACCCCAGGATAATACACACAGTAATACTCCAGAGTGATCCCTGAATAAAATACACAGTAATATTCCAGCGTGGACCCAGGGTAATACAGACAGTAATACTTCAGAATGATCCAGGACAATACACACAGTAATATTCCAGGGTGATCCCAGGATAATACACACAGTAGTATTCCAAAGTAATCCCAGGGGAATACACAGTAATATTCCAGGGTGATCCCTGGATAATACACTCAGTAATCCTCCAGATTAATCCCAGGATAATACATACAGTAATACTCCAGAGTGATCCTAGGATAATACACACAGTAATATTCCAAAGTAATCCCATGCGACTGTGCAGAGGGACCTGGGGGTCCGTGTGCACGAATCGCAAAATCTCAGTCTGCAGGTGCAGCAGGTGATCAAGAAGGCGAATGGAATGTTGGCCTTTATCGCGAGGGGGATAGAATATAAAAGCAGGGAGGTCTTGCTGCAACTGTACAAGGCACTGGTGAGGCCGCAACTGGAGTACTGTGTGCAGTTTTGGTCCCCTTATTTTCGAAAGGATATATTGGCCTTGGAGGGAGTGCAGAGAAGGTTCACCAGGTTGATATCGGAGATGAGGGGTGTAGTTTATGAGGAGAGATTAAACAGATTGGGTCTGTACTCGTTGGAGTTTAGAAGGATGAGGGGTGATCTTATAGAGACATATAAGATAATGAAGGGGCTGGATAGGGGAGAGGTGGAGAGATTATTTCCACTTAGAAGGGAAATCAGAACTAGAGGGCACAGCCTCAAAATAAGGGGGGGCCGGTTCAGAACAGAGTTGAGGGGCAACTTCTTCTCTCAGAGGGTAGTGAATCTCTGGAATTCTGTGCGCATTGAAGTGGTGGAGGCTTCCTCGTTGAATATGTTTAAATCACGGGTAGATAGTTTCCTGATCAATAAGGGAATTAGGGGATATGGGGAGCAGGCGGGCAAGTGGAACTGATTCGCTTCAGATCAGCCATGATCTTGTTGAATGGCGGGGCAGGCTCGAAGGGCCAGATGGCCTACTCCTGCTCCTATTTCTTATGTTCTTATGTGAATACACAGTTATATTCCAGCATGGTCCCAGGGTAATATGATGTTGAGATGCCGGCGTTGGACTGGGGTAAGCACAGTAAGAAGTCTCACAACACCAGGTTAAAGTCCAACAGGTTTATTTAGTCGCAAATACCATAAGCTTTCGGAGCTTGCTGCTCCTTCGTCAGATGGAGTGGATATCTGCTCTCAAACAGTGCACAGACACAGAAATCAAATTACAGAACACTAATTAGAATGCAAATCTCTACTGCCAGCCAGGTCTTAAAAGGTACAGATAATGTGGTTGGAGGGAACATTAAACACAGGTTAAAGAGATGTGTATTGTCTCCAGACAGAACAGCTGGTGAGATTATGCAAGACCAGGGGCAAGCTGTGGGGGTTACTAATAATGTGATATAAATCCAACATCCCGGTTTAGGCCGTCCTCATGTGTGCGGAACTTGGCTATCAGTTTCTGCTCAGCGACTCTGCGCTGTCGTGTGTCGTGAAGGCCGCCTTGGAGAAAGCTTACCTGAAGATCCAAGGCTGAATGCCCGTGACCGCTGAAGTGCTCCCCCACAGGAAGAGAACAGTCTTGCCTGGTGATTGTCGAGCGGTGTTCATTCATCCGTTCTCGTAGCGTCTGCATAGTTTCCCCAATGTACCATGCCTCGGGACATCCTTTCCTGCAGCGTATCAGGTAGACAACATTGGCCGAGTTGCAAGAGTAACTCCTCAGAAGACAAACACGGGACACAGTGGACAGAGTACCCTTCGTCGTCCAGTACTTCCCGGGAGCGGAGAAGCTACGGCATCTCCTCCGGAGCCTTCAACATGTCATTGATGAAGACGAACATCTCGCCAAGGCCATCCCCACACCCCGACTTCTTGCCTTCAAACAACCACGCAACCTCAAACAGACCATTTTCCGCAGCAAACTACCCAGCCTTCAGGGGAACAGTGTCCATGACACCACACAACCCTGTCACAGCAACCTCTGCAAGACGTGCCGGATCATCGACACGGATGCCATCATCTCACGTGAGAACACCATCTACCAGGTACACGGTACCTACTCTTGCAACTCGGCCAACGTTGTCGACCTGATACGCTGCAGGAAAGGATGTCCCGAGGCATGGTACATTGGGGAAACCATGCAGACGCGACGACAACGGATGAATGAACACCGCTCGACAATCACCAGGCAAGACTGTTCTCTTCCTGTGGGGGAGCACTTCAGCAGTCACGGGCATTCAGCCTTGGATCTTCAGGTAAGCGTTCTCCAAGGCGGCCTTCACGACACACGACAACGCAGAGTCGCTGAGCAGAAACTGATAGCCAGGTTCCGCACACATGAGGACGGCCTAAACCGGGATGTTGGATTTATGTCACATGATCAGTAACCCCCACAGCTTGCCCCTGGTCTTGCATAATAGAAATCATAGAAAGAAACCCTACCGTGCAGTAGGAGGCCATTCGGCCCATCGAGTCTGCACCGACCACAATCCCACCCAGGCCCTACCCCCACATATTTACCCGCTAATCCCTCTAACGTGCACACCTCAGGACTCGAAGGGGCAATTTTTAACCTGACCAATCAACCTAACTCGCACATCTTTGGACTGTGGGAGGAAACCGGAGCACCCGGAGGAAACCCACGCAGACACGAGGAGAATGTGCAAACTCCACACAGACAGTGACCCGAGCCGGGAATCGAACCCGGGACCCTGGAGCTGTGAAGCAGCAGTGCTAACCACTTTGCTACCGTGCCGCCCCTGTGTGTCACAGGGTAATCTCACCAGCTGTTCTGTCTGGAGACAATACACATCTCTTTAACCTGTGTTTAATGTTACCTCCAACCACATTATCTGTACCTTTTAAGACCTGGCTGGCTGTCGAGATTTGCAATCTAATTAGTATTCTGTAACTTGATTTCTGTGCCTGCACTGTTGGAGAACAGAGACCACTCCATCTGACGACGGAGCAGCACGCTCCGAAAGCTTATAGTATTTGCGACCAAATAAACCTGTTGGACTTTAACCTGGTGTTGTGAGACTTCTTACTGTCCCAGGGTAATACACAGAGTAACAATGCAAAGTGATTGCAGGCTAATACACACAGTAATATTCGAGAGTAATCCCAGTTTAATACACAGTATATAATCCAAAGTGATCCCTGGATAATACACACAGTAATACTCCATAGTGAACCCAGGAAAATACACTCAGTAATATTCCAGAGTGATGCCAGGATAATACACACAATAATACTCCAGAGTGATCCCAGGATTATACAAACAGTAACACTTCAGAATGATCCAGGATAATACACACAGTAATATTCCAGTGTGATCCCAGGATAATACACACAGTAATACTCCAGTGTGACCCCAGGATTATACAAACAGTAACACTTCAGAATCATCCAGGATAATACACACAGTAATATTCCAGACTGATCCCAGGATAATACACACAGAAATACTCCAGTGTGATCCCAGGACTTTGTTGAACAAGGATAATCCAGGTAATTACAGACTGGTGAGCCTTACGTCAGTGGTAGGGAAATTGTTGGAGTGGATTCTTCGAGACATGATTTGCTCCCGCTTGGAAATAAGTGATGTCTTAGCGAGAGGCAACATGGTTTTGTGAAGGGGAGATCGTGTCTCACTAACTTGATCGACTTATTCGAGGAAGTGTGGAAGATGATTGATGAGGGTAGGGCATGGACTTTAGTAAAGCCTTTGACAAGGTTCCTCATAACAAACTGGCACAGAAGGTGAAGTCGCAGGTGATCAGTGGTAAGCTGGCAAGATGGATACAGAACTGACTCGGTCATAGAAGATAGAGGCGAGCAATGGAAAGGTGCATTTCTGAATGGAGAACTGTGACGAGTGGCACTCCTCAGGGATCAGTGCTGGGACAAAGAACAAAGAACAAAGAAAATTCCAGCATAGGAAAAGGCCAGTCGGCCCTCCAAGCCAGCAGCGACCATGCTGCCCGACTGAACTAAAACCCCCTCCCCTTCCGGGGACCAGATCCCTCTATTCCCATCCTATTCATGTATTTGTCAAGACGCCCCTTAAAAGTCACGATCATATCCGCTTCCACTACCTCCCCCGGCAACGAGTTCCAGGCACCCTCTACTCTCTGTATAAAAAATCTGCCATGTACATCTCGTTTAAACCTTGTCCCTCGCACCTTAAACCTGTGCACCCTAGTAATTGACTCTTCCACCCTGGGAAAAACACTTCTGACTATCTACTCTTTCCATGCCCCTCATAATCTTGTAGACTTCTATCAGGTCGCCCCTCAACCTCTGTTTTTCCAGTGGAAACAAACCAAGTTTCTCCAACCTCTCCTGGTAAATATTTTCTGTACCCTCGCCAAAGCCTCCACATCCTTCTGGTAGTGTGGCGACCAGAATTGAACACTATATTCCAAGTGCGGCCTAACTAATGTACTATAAAGCTGCAACATGACTTGCCAATTTAATGAGCATCCAGGATGTGGAGGCTTTGGAGAGGATACAGAAAAGATTTATCAGGATGTTGCCTGGTATGGAGGGTATTAGCTATGAGGTGAGGTTGGAGAAACTTGGTTGTTCTCAGTAGTAATGGAGGTTGAGGGCTGACCTGATAAAAGTCGACAAGATTATGAGGGGCATGGACAAAGTGGATAGTCAGAAGCTTCTTTCCAGGGTGGAAGAGTCAATTACTAGGGGGCATAGGTTTAAGGTGCGAGGGGCAAAGTTTAAAGGAGATGTATGAGACATGTTTTTTACAGAGAGGGTGGTGGGTGCCCGGAACTCGCTGCCAGGGGAGGTAGTGGAAGCAGATACGAAAGTGACTTTTAAGGGGGATCTGGACAAATATATGAATAGGATGGGAATATAGGGATATGGTCCCTGGAAAGGTAGGGGGTGTGAGTTCTGTCGGGTCGTATGGTCGGTGCAGGCTTCGACGGCCGATGGGCCTGTTCCTGTTCTGTAATTTTCTTTGTTCTTTGAACATATACACTGTAATACTCCAGAGTGAGCCCAGGATAATACACACAGTTAAGAAACATAACCATTTATGGGGGGTGGTATACAGATCAGTAAACTGTAGTGTAATGTGTGGAAAAGCATTAGACAGGAAGTCATGGATGCATGTGTTAAAGAAACACCTGTGATTATGGGCACCTTTAATCTGCATATAGATTGGGAAAGTCAAATTAGACACAATGGAGGAATTTTTCGAGTGTATAAGAGATGGTTTTCTGTACCAATATATTGAGATACCAACAAGGGGACAGGCCATCTTGTACAGGGTGTTGTGCAATGAGAAATGATTAAATGGCAATCTAGTTGTGAAATAAACTTGGGGATGAGTGACTGTAATATGATCGAATTCTTTGTCAAGGTGGATAGTAAACGTAGTTGATTGAGAGACCAGGATCCTGAATCTCAGTGAAGGTGACTGTGATGGTTTGAGACATGAATTGGTTATGATGGGCTTGGAAGCATTACTGAAAGGAAAGGCAGTGTACAGACAGTGACAGGTAGTTAAGAAACAAATAGGCGAACTCCAGAATTTGTTTATTCCTGTTTGGTGCAAGAGTGATGAGGGAACTGTGGCCAAACCATGGCTTACAAGAGCAATTAGAGATTGCATCAGATTCAAATAGGAAGCATACATTTTGGAAGAAAAAGCAATAGTCCTGAGGATCGGGAGCAGTTTAAAGTTCAGCAAAGGAGGAAGAAGGGATTGATTAAGAAGCGGAAAATAGGGTATGAAAGTAAGTTAGCGGGGAACAGGAAAACTGACTGTAAACATTTTGATGGGTCTGTAAAGACAGAAAGATTGACAAGGCCCTTACAGTCAGAAATGGGTCAATTCATCATGGGGAACAAAGAAATGGCTGAGGAACTAAATTCATAATTTGCTTCTGTCCTCACAAAGGAAGACATGAATAATGTACCAGAAGTTCTGAGGGCAACAGGTTTTAGTGAGGAATTGAAGGAATTCTGCATTCGTAGAGAAATGGTTTGGGCGAAATTGATGGGATTAATGGTGGTTAAATCCCGAGGTCTGATAATCTTCATCCCAGAGTACTTAAGGAAGAGCTCCTGGAAATATTTATTATTTTTTTTATTTATTAGTGTCACAAGTCGGCTTACATTAATACTGCAATGAAGTTACTGTGAAAATCCCCTAGTTGCTACACTCTGGCTCCTGTTCAGGTTACACTGAGGGAGAATTTAGCATGGCCAATGCACCTAACAGCACATCCTTCGTACTGTGGGAGGAAACCGGAGCACCTAGAGGAAACCCATGCAGACACGGGGAGAACGTGCTGACTCTGCACAGGCAGTGACCCAAGCTGGGAATCGAACCTGGGTCTCTGGAGCTGTGAGGCAGCTAACCAGTGTGCCAACGTGCCGCAGTAGATCCCTTCCTGGATTCAAACTTCTTTGGACTCTGGAATGGTTCCTACAGATTGGAGAGTAGCTAATTGTAAGCCTGCTATTCAAAAAGCTACTTGTCTGCCCGCTCTCAAGACCAACCTCAACATTGTCATCAAACCAGCAGACAAAGGAGGGGCAACTGTCATACTGAACAGAACGAGGGCATCCTGAAACCCATTGTACAAAGAACCCCCAGCTTCTGTCGCGACACGACGGACTTCCTACAGAAACTCAGCACACATAGGGCAGTTGAACCAGGAGCACTCCTCGTCACAGTGGATGTCTCGGCACTCGACAACAGCACCCCCCACGACGACGGCATTGCTGTAACTGCCTCAGGACTCAACGCCGACAACTGCCAATCTCCAGATGCAATTCTACAACTCATCTGCTTCATCGTGGACCACAACGTCTTCACCTTCAATAACCAGTTCTTCATCCAGACACACGGAACAGCCATGGCGACCAAATTCGCAACTCAATATGCCAACATCTTTATGCAGAGGTTCGAACAAGACTTCATCACCGCACAGGACCTTCAACCGATGCTATACACTAGATACATCGATGACATTTTCTTCCTTTGGACTCATGGCAAATAATCATTGAAAGAACCATACGATGACATCAACAAGTTCCATCCCACCATCAGACACACCATGGACTACACTCTGGAATCGATTGCATTCTTGGACACGCGCATCTCCATTAAGGACGGTCACTTCAGCACCTCCCTGTACCGCAAGCCCACGGATAACCTCATGATGTGCCAGTTCCCCAGCTTCCACCCTAAACACGTTAATGCAGCCATCCCCTACGGACAAGCCCTCCATATACGCAGGACCTGCTCAGATGAGGAGGATCGCAACAGACACCTCCGGACGCTGAAAGACGCCCTCATAAGAACATAAGAACATAAGAAGTAGGAGCAGGAGTAGGCCATCTGGCCCTTCGAGCCTGCCCCGCCATTCAACAAGATCATGGCTGATCTGAAGCGAATCAGTTCCACTTACCCGCCTGCTCCCCATATCCCCTAATTCCCTTATCGATCAGAAAACTATCTACCCGTGATTTAAACATATTCAACGAGGAAGCCTCCACCACTTCAATGGGCAGAGAATTCCAGAGATTCACTACCCTCTGAGAGAAGAAGTTCCCCCTCAACTCTGTTCTGAACCGCCCCCCCCCCCTTATTTTGAGGCTGTGCCCTCTAGTTCTGGTTTCCCTTCTAAGTGGAAAGAATCTCTCCACCTCTACCCTATCCAGCCCCTTCATTATCTTATATGTCTCTATAAGATCACCCCTCATCCTTCTAAACTTCAACGAGTACAGACCCAATCTGTTTAATTTCTCCTCATAAACTACACCCCTCATCTCCGGTATCAACCTGGTGAACCTTCTCTGCACTCCCTCCAAGGCCAATATATCCTTTCGAAAATAAGGGGACCAAAACTGCACACAGTACTCCAGTTGCGGCCTCACTAGTGCCTTGTACAGTTGCAGCAGGACCTCCCTGCTTTTATATTCTATCCCCCTCGCGATAAAGGCCAACATTCCATTCGCCTTCTTGATCACCTGCTGCACATGCAGACTGAGTTTTTGCGATTCGTGCACAAGGACCCCCAGGACCCTCTGCACAGTCGCATGGGATTACTTTGGAATATTACTGTGTGTATTATCCTAGGATCACTCTGGAGTATTATTGTATGTATTATCCTGGGATTACTCTGGAATATTACTGAGTGTATTATCCAGGGATCACCCTGGAATTTTACTGTGTATTCACCTGGGATTACTTTGGAATACTACTGTGTGTATTATCCTGGGATCACCCTGGAATATTACTATGTGTATTGTGCTGGATCATTCTGAAGTTTTACTGTCTGTATTTCCCTGGGTACACGCTGGAATATTACTGTGTATATTATCCAGGGATCGCTCTGGAGTATTACTGTGTGTATTATCCTGGGATCAATGTGGAGTATTACTGTGTGTATCATCCTGGGTTCACTCTGGAGTATTATTGTGTTTATTATCCAGGGATCACTCTGGAGTATTACTATGTACATTATCCTGGGATCACTCTGGAGTATTACTGTGTGTATTATCCTGGGATCACTCTGGAGTATTACTGTGTTTATTATCCTGGGATTACTCTGGAGTATTACTGTGTGTATTATCCCAGATTCGCTCTGGAGTATTACTGTGCGTATTATCCAGGGATCACTGTGGAGTATTACTCTTATGTTCTTAAATTAGAAATCCAAACCATCTTTCTGTTTAAGGATGGACTGTGAGAGGGAGAGTTCAGTACAGTTTAAATAAACGACCTCTTCCTGCCCTCTTGTCCCTAACAGAAATCAGTTTGCCTCCCCACCCCGCAGCGAAATCTGTCACTTTATCCCACTTTTGATGTAGTTTAGCGATATTCCTGATGTTCTGTGTTCCTTCTGCCGGCCACCAGTGCCACCTCCACACCCCACCATCACAGGCAGCCATGCCTTCAGCTGTCCCAGTTCAAAACTTCAGAATTTCCTCATGTCACCTCTCCATCACTCCCTCCTCTATTGAGACACTTTGTATTTTCCCAGGATCGCTCTGGAGTATCACTGTGTGTATTATCCTGGGATCACTCTGGAGTATTGCTGTGTGTATTACCTGGGGTCACTCTGGAATATTACTGTGTATTATCCTGGGATCACTCTGGAGTATTACTGTGTGTATTATCCTGGGATCACTCTGGAGTATTACTGTGTTTATTATCCTGGGATTACTCTGGAGTATTACTGTGTGTATTATCCCAGATTCGCTCTGGAGTATTACTGTGCGTATTATCCAGGGATCACTGTGGAGTATTACTCTGTATTTTCCCAGGATTGCTCTGGAGTATCACTGTGTGTATTATCCTGGGATCACTCTGGAGTATTACTGTGTGAATTATCCTTGGATCACTCTGGAATATTACTGTGTGTATTATCCTGGGGTCACTCTGGAGTTTTACTGTGTGCATTATCCTGGGATCACTCCGGGGTATTACAGTGTGAATTATCCTGGGATCACTCTGGAATATTACTGTGTGTGTTATCCTGGGATCACGCAAGTGTATTACTGTGTGCATTATCCTGGATCACCCTGGATTATTGCTGTGTGTATAGTCCCAGAATGTCTCTGGATTATTTCTGTGTGTATTATACTGGGATCGCCCTGAAGTATTACTGTGTATTATCCTGGAATCACTCTGGAGTATCACTGTGTGTATTATCCTGGGATCACTCCGGGGTATTACAGTGTGAATTATCCTGGGATCACTCTGGAATATTGCTGTGTATTATCCTGGGATCATTCTGGAGCATTACTATGTGTATTATCCCGGAATCACTCTGGAATATTACTGTGTGTAGTAACCTGGGATCACTCTGGAGTATCACTGTGTGTATTATCCCGGAATCACTCTCTGGTGCATTACTGTGTATATAATTTTGGGATCACTCATGACTTTTCCTTCGGCATCATTCCTAGGATTTGCACTCTGGAGGCCCCACATACCTTGAAAACTCAGAGGTAAATTGTTAATAGAACATAGAACATAGAACAGTACAGCACAGAACAGGCCCTTCTGCCCATGATGTTGTGCCGAGCTTTATCTGAAACCAAGATCAAGCTATCCCACTCCCTATCATCCTGGTGTGCTGCATGTGCCTATCCAATAACCACTTAAATGTTCCTAAAGTGTCTGACTCCACTATCACTGCAGGCAGTCCATTCCACACACCAACCACTTTCTGCGTAAAGAACATACCTCTGATAAGCTTCCTATATCTCCCACCACGAACACTCTAGTTATGCCCCCTTGTAATAGCTCCATCCACCCGAGGAAATAGTCTTTGAATGTTCACTCTATCTTTCCCCTTCATCATTTTATAAACCTCTATTAGGTCTCCCCTGAGCCTCGTCCGCTCCAGAGAGAACAACCCAAGCTCCCTCAACCTTTCCTCATAAGACCTACCCTCCAAACCAGGCAGCTTCCTGGGAAATCTCCTCTGCACTCTTTCCAGCGTTTCCACATCCTTCTGATAGTGAGGTGACCGGAACTACACACAATATTCCAAATGTGGTCTCACCAAGGTCCTGTACAGTTGCAGCATAACCCCACGGCTCTTAAACTCCAACCCCCTGTTGATAAAAGCTAACACACTAAAGGCCTTTTCCACAGCTCTATCCACTTGAGTGGCAACCTTTAGAGATCTGTGGATATGCACACCAAGATCTCTCTGTTCCTGTGATCAACATTAAATATGTTGATCACAGGGAAATTGGGGGTTCGGGAATCTGGTTGTGAGTATTATATTGAGATTTTGTTCAGTCCTTCCCCAGTGATATTAGTCAGTATATGGCAATCATTCGCTAACAGAACTCAGGATCTTTCAATGGAAATGGCTGAGGATTATGGGGTAAAATTGCAATTTTTCTAGGCTGAGGTTTATTACATTTTTTGTTGTTCGAAAGGTTATGGAGCTGAGAGAAGTAACTGGGAGTCAGTGACAGGTAAACCCAGGGGCATTGCAACAAGCACACATTTCTCTGTTGCACGTCACACCTTTCACTTGGCCAGTTTTTGAAATTACACCAAGACGGTTCATCAATCCAACTTGGGAACAGCAGGAGAACATTACAGAGTCGAGCCGAATGATTGGCCATAAAGATATAACTGAAACAAAGTGTCTCAATAGAGGAGGGAGTGATGGAGAGGTGACATGAGGAAATTCTGAAGTTTTGAACTGGGACAGCTGAAGGCATGGCTGCCTGTGATGGTGGGGTGTGGAGGTGGCACTGGTGGCGGGCAGAAGGAACACAGAACATCAGGAATATCGCTAAACTACATCAAAAGTGGGATAAAGTGACAGATTTCGCTGCGGGGTGGGGAGGCAAACTGATTTCTGTTAGGGACAAGAGGGCAGGAAGAGGTCGTTTATTTAAACTGTACTGAACTCTCCCTCTCACAGTCCATCCTTAAACAGAAAGATGGTTTGGATTTCTAATTTAAGAACATAAGAAATAGGAGCAGGAGTAGGGCATCTAGCCCCTCGAGCCTGCCCCGCCATTCAATAAGATCATGGCTGATCTGAAGTGGATCTGTTCCACTTACCCGCCTGATCCCCATAACCCCTAATTCCCTTACTGATCAGGAATTCATCTTTCCGTGATTTCAACATATTCAACGAGGGAGCCTCCAGCACTTCAGTGGGCAGAGAATTCCAGAGATTCACCACCCTCTGAGAGAAGAGGTTCCCCGTCAACTCTGTCCTAAACTGACCCCCCTTTATTTTGAGGCTGTGCCCTCTAGTTCTAGTTTCCTTTCTAAGTGGAAAGAATCTCTCCATCTCTACCCTATCAGCCCCTTCATTATCTTATAGGTCTCTATAACATGCCCCCTCAGCCTTCTAAATTCCAACGAGTACAAACCCAATCTGCTCAGTCTGTCCTCATAATCAACACCCCTCATCTCTGGTATCAACCTGGTGAACCTTCTCTGCACTCCCTCCAAAGCCAATATATCCTTCTGCAAATAAGGGGACCAATATTGCACACAGTATTCCAGCTGCGGCCTCACCAATGCCCTGTACAGATGCAGCAAGACATCTCGGCTTTTATATTCTATCCCCCTTGCCATATAGACCAACACCCCATTCGCCTTCTTGATCACCTGTTGCACCTGCAGACTGGGTTTTTGCATCTCATGCACAAGGACCACCAGGTCCCTTTGCACAGTAGCATGTTGTAATTTTTTTTCCATTTAGATAATAATCCAATTTGTTATTATTTCCTCCAAAGTGAATAACCTCGCATTTGTCAACGTTATACTCCATCTGCCAGATCCTCGCCCACTCACTCAGCCTGTCCAAATCTCTCTGCAGACCTTCTACGCCCTCCACACGATTCACTTTTCCACTTATCTTTGTGTTGCCTGCAAACCTTTGTACCCTACACTCAGTCCCCTCCTCCAGATCGTCTATATAAATGGTAAATAGATGAGGCCACAGTACCGATCCCTGCGGTATGCCACTAGTTACCATCCGCCAACCAGAAAAGCACCCATTTATTCCGACTCTCTGCTTCCTGTCAGATGGCCAATCCCCAATCCATGCTAACACCCTACCCCCAACTCCGTGTGACCCAATCTTCTTCAGCAACCTTTTGTGAGGCACCTTATCAAATCCAAAAACACTGCATCCACCGGTTCCTCTCCGTCAACCGCACTCGTCACATCTTCATAAAAATCCCCCTTTATATATGATGCCGTGCATTCCCCAACCATGGAACCATAGAAAATTACAGCTCAGAAACAGGCCTTTTGGCCCTTCTTGTCTGTGCCGAACCATTTTTTTGCCTCATGCCACTGACCTGCACTTGGACCATAATCGCTCCACATTCCTTTCATCCATGAACCCGTCCAAGTTTTTCTTAAACGTTAAAAGTGATCACTTTATCCGGGAGCTCATTCCACACTCCCACCACTCTCTGCATGAAGAAGCCCTTCGTAATATTTCCTTTAATCTTTTCTCCTTTCACCCTTCACCCATGCCCTCTGGGTTTTTTCTCCCCTAGCCTCAGTGGAAAAAGCCTGCTTGCATTCACTCTATCTATACCCATCAAAATCTTATACACCTCTATCAAATCTCCCCTCACTCTTCTACGCTCCAGAGAATAAAGTCCCAACCGATTCAATCTCTCTCTGTAACTCAGCTTCTCCAGTCCCAGTAACATCCTTGTGAACCTTCTCTGCACTCTTTCAACCTTATTTACATCCTTCCTGTAACGAGGTGACCAAAACTGTACACAATACTCCAAATTCGGCCTCACCAATGCCTAATATAACCTTACCATAACACTCCAATTTTTATACTCGATACTCCGATTTATAAAGGCCAATGTACCAAAGGCACACTTTACGACCCTATCCACCTGTGACGTCACTTTCAGGGAATTCTGTGCCTGTATCCCCAGATCCCTCTGTTCAACTGCACTCTTCACAGTCCTACCATTTACCCTATACGTTCTTCCTTAGTTTGTCCTTCCAAAGTGCAATGTCTCATAGTTGTCTGCGTTAAATTCCATTTGCCATTTTTCAGCCCATTTTTCTAGTTGATCCAAATCCCTCTGCAAGCTTTGAAAACCTTCCTCAGTGTCCACTACTCCTCCAATCTTTGTATCATCAGCAAACGTGCTGATCCAATTTACCACATTATCATCCAAATCATTGATATAGATGACAAACAACAATGGACCCAACACCGATCCCTGCGGCACACCACTAGTCACAGGCCTCCACTCAGAAAAGCAATCCTCCACTACCACTCTCTGGCATCTTCCATTGATGTGGAGATGCCGGCGTTGGACTGGGGTGAACACAGTAAGATGTCTCACAACACCAGGTTAAAGTCCAACAGGTTTATTTGGTAGCAAATACCATAAGCTTTCGGAGCGCTGCTCCTTCGTCAGATGGAGTGGAAATTTCTGACGATGGAGCAGCGCTCCGAAAGCTTATGGTATTTGGTACCAAATAAACCTGTTGGACTTTAACCTGGTGTTGTGAGACTTCTTACTGTGTTCTTCCATTGAGCCAATGTCTAATCCAATTTACTACCTCCCCATGTATACCTAATGACTGAACCTTCCTAACTAACCTCCCATGCGGGGCTTTGTCAAAGGCCTTACTGAATTCCATGTAGACAACATCCACTGCCTTCCCTTCATCCACTTTCCTGGTAACCTCCTCGAAAAACTCTAATAGATTGGTCAAACATGACCTACCACGCACAAAGCCATGTTGACTCTCCCTAATAAGTCCCTGTCTATCCAAACGTTTGTAGATCCTATCCCTTATCACACCTTTTAATAACGTGCCCACCACCGACTTCAAACTTACCGGCCTATAATTTCCCGGATTTCCTTTGGAACCTTTTTTAAACAACGGAACAACATGAGCCACCCTCCAATCATCCGGCACCTCCCCCGTAAATACTGACATTTTAATTCTGTCTGCCAGGGCCCCTGCAAGTTCAAACCTAGCTTCCCTCAAGGTCCGTGGGAATACCCTGTCCAGTCCTGGGGATTTATCCACTCTGATTTGCCTCAAGACAGTGAGCAACTCCTCCCCATTAATCTGTAAAGGTTCCATGACCTCCCGACCTGTTTGCCCTATTTCCGTAGACTCCATGCCCGTTTCCTCAGTAAATACGAATGCAAAAAAACCATTTAGTATCTCCCCCATCTCTTTTGGTTCCATACACAGTCTACCACTCTGGTCTTCAAGAGGACCAATTTTATCCCTCACTGTCCTTTTGCTCCTAACATACCTATCGAAGCTCTTTTGATTTTCCTTCACTCCGTCTGCCTTAAGATTGGAGAGTTCCTGTCCTCTGTGAATAACTCCCACGGCAAACTCGACATAAGATAGAATAAAAGGGGTTTATTCTTGCACACACGTACAGGGGAGAGGGATTTCTGACCATCTGGCCCGTTTTGCACTCATATGGCATGAAGAGGGGATGAAGGGTGTTCAGGGCCAAACCACAATAAAATAGGGGGAGGTTAGGTCAATTGGCTGGATAGCTGGCTCATGACGTGAAGTGACGCCAACAGCATGGGTCAATTCCCGTACCGGCTGAGGTTATTCATGAAGGCCCTGCCTTCTCAACCTTGCCCCTTGCCTGAGGTGGAGTGACCCTCAGGTTAAATCACCACCAATCAGCTCTCCCCCTCAAAGGGGAGAGTAGTCTATGGTCACCTGCGAGTGTGGCAAAATTTGCATTGCAACAAAATGCAAATTGGGCTTTTATGTGTGTCCAAAGCCCAGAGTCAGAGGTCTAATGGAATGTCTCTTGGGAAGAGAGGTCAACTGTTGGCAGAGTGATCCGTCTTTCTGGAATGGATAATTCAACCAGGGGAGAAGTCATGTCGAGTTGAGTTAGTGTTGGAGGCACAAGTTCTCAGGGGAACATGGGGTACAAAATGAATTTAACCGGGAGAATGACAATTTTATAACAGAGCCACGCGGTGTTTAATGTGGGGAAATAATACGGTTTGATCCTTAGATCATAAGAGGTACTCCGGATTTAATGGTGCAAAGGTGGGAACTGAGGACAACACAGCAGAGTCGCTGGCCATGAATGGAGAGCTAGTTGCACGCAGAATGAGCTGAGAAAACTCTCAGTACAACTCTCAGGTGTCAAACAGGAGGAGGGCAGTAAGGAGCTGGCATCAAGCAACACGTCAACTGCTGAAGAGGCCACAAGGAGGAAGCGGCTAATTCTCTGTCATACATGGCATCATTCAGAGTCACATGTCCATTCCAGATGTGCCTGTTTCCATTCCAGCTGGGAATGAGACCCTCTCCCCTCCAGCTGTGTGATTAACTCCCCTCCCAACTCTGAGGGTGAGGTTTGCTAAGCAGCTGTCAATCAGCCTGTTCCCTTTGCATTAGGCAGTTCTTTTTGGTGTGTGTGTGTGTGTATTTCTGTGTACAATATTCCACCTCCTGTCCCTTTTCTATCTCAGATTCTTCCAAGACATGCATGATTCTCCGTCCTGTAAAGCTATACCTTTCACTGGCACAGCTGTGAACGATTTTGTTCCGGTCCCAGATTCATAGAACATAGAACAGTACAGCACAGAACAGGCCCTTCGGCCCACGACGTTATGCCGAGCTTTTTCTGAAATCAAGATCAAGCGATCCCACTCCCTATCATCCTGGTGTGCTCCATGTGCCTATGCAATAACCGCTTAAAAGTTCCTAAAGTGTCTGACTCCACTATCACTGCAGGCAGTCCATTCCACACCCCAACCACTCTCTGCGTAAAGAACCTACCTCTGATATCCTTCCTGCATCTCCCACCACGAACACTATAGTTATGCCCCCTTGTAATAGCTCCATCCACCCGAGGAAACAGTCTTTGAACGTTCATTCTATCTATCCCCTTCATCATTTTATAAACTTCTATTAAGTCTCCCCTCAGCCTCCTCCGCTCCAGAGAGAACAGCCCGAGCTCCCTCAACCTTTCCTCATAAGACCTACCCTCCAAACCAGGCAGCATCCTGGTAAATCTCCTCTGCACTCTTTCCAGCGCTTCCACGTCCTTCTAATAGTGAGGTGACCAGAACTGCACACAATATTCCAAATGTGGTCTCACCAAGGTCCTGGACAGTTGCAGCATAACCCCACGGCTCTTAAACTCCAACCCCCTGTTAATAAAAGCTAACACACTATAGGCCTTCTTCACAGCTCTATCCACTTGAGTGGCAACCTTTAGAGATCTGTGGATATGAATCCCAAGATCTCTCTGTTCCTCCAAAGTCTTCAGAACCCTACCTTTAAATGAGTCTTACCAAAATGAATCACCTCACATTTATCAGGGTTAAACTCCATTTGCCATCATTCAGCCCAGCTTTGCATCCTATCTATGTCTCTTTGCAGCCTACAACAGCCCTCCACCTCATCCGCTACTCCACCAATCTTGGTGTCATCAGCAAATTTACTGATCCACCCTTCAGCCCCCTCCTCTAATTCATTAATAAAAATCACAAAGAGCAGAGGACCAAGCACCGATCCCTGCGGCACTCCGCTAGCAACCTGCCTCCAATGCGAAAATTTTCCACCGACCACCACCCTCTGTCTTCGATCAGACAGCCAGTTACCTATTCAATCGGCCAACTTTCCCTCTATCCCACACCTCCTCAGTTTCATCATAAGCCGACCATGGGGGACCTTATCAAACGCCTTACTAGAATCCATGTATATGACATCAACTGCCCTACCTTCATCAACACACTTAGTTACCTCCTGAAAAATTTCTATCAAATTTGTGAGGCACGACTTGCCCTTCACGAATCTGAGCTGACTATCCCGGATTAATCCGCATCTTTCTAAATGTTCGTAAATCCCATCTCTCAGGACCTTTTCCATCAATTTACCAACCACCGAAGTAAGACTAACCGGTCTATAATTACCAGGGTCATTTCTATTCCCTTTCTTAAACAGAGGAACAACATTCGCCATTCTCCAGTCTTCTGGCACCATCCCCGTGGACAGCGAGGACCCAAAGATCAAAGCCAAAGGCTCTGCAATCTCATCCCTTGCCTCCCAAAGAATCCTCGGATACATTTCATCAGGCCCAGGGGACTTATCGACCTTCAGTTTATTCAAAACTGCCAGGACATCCTCCCTCCGAACATCTATTTCCTCCAGCCTATTAGCCTGTAACACCTTCTCTTCCTCAAAAACATGGGCCCTCTCCTTGGTGAACACTGACGAAAAGTATTCATTCATCACCTCGCCGATCTCTACTGACTCCATACACAAGTTCCCACTACTGTCCTTGACCGGCCCTAACCTCACCCTGGTCATTCTTTTATTCCTCACATAAGAGTAAAAAGCCTTGGGGTTTCCCTTGATCCGACCCGCCAAGGGCTTCTCATGTCCCCTCCCAGCTCTCCTAAGCCCCTTTTTCAGCTCATTCCTTGCTAACTTGTAACCCTCAATCGAGCCATCTGAACCTTGTTTCCTCATCCCTACATAAGCTTCCCTCTTCCTTTTGACAAGATATTCCACCTCTTTCGTGAACCATGGTTCCCTCACTCGGCCATTTCCTCCCTGCCTGACAGGGACATACCTATCAAGGACATCCAGTATTTGTTCCTTGAAAAAGTTCCACTTTTCATTAGTTCCTTTCTCTGACAGTTTCTGTTCCCAACTTATGCCCCCTAATTCTTGCCGAATCGCATCATAATTACCTCTCCCCCAATTGTAAACCTTGCCCTGCCGTACGGCCCTATCCCTCTCTATTGCAATAACAAAAGACACCGAATTGTGGTCACTATCTCCAAAGTGCTCTCCCACAACCAAATCTAACACTTGGCCCTGTTCATTTCCCATTACCAAATCCAATGTGGCCTCACCTCTTGTCGGCCTATCCACATATTGTGTCAGGAAACCCTCCTGCACACACTGCACATAAACTGCACCATCCGAACTATTTGACCTACAAAGGCTCCAATCAATATTTGGAAAGTTAAAGTCCCCCATGACAACTACCCTGTGACCCCCACACATATCCATAATCTGCTTAGCAATTTCTTCCTCCACATCTCTATTACTATTTGGGTGCCCAAAGTAAACTCCTAACAACGTGACCGCCCTTTCCTATTTCTAACCTCAGCCCATATTACCTCAGTGTGCAGATCCCCCTCGAAGTGCCTTTCCGCAGCTGTTAAAATCTCCTTGATTAACAATGCCACTCCTCCACCTCTTTTACCTGCTTCCCTACACTTACTGAAACATCTATACCCCGGAACGTCCAACAACCATTCCTGTCCTTGTTCTACCCACGTCTCCGTAATGGCCACAACATCGTAGTCCCAAGCACCAATCCACGCCCCATGTTCATCAACCTTGTTCCGGATGCACCTTGCATTGAAGTCGACACACTTCAACCCACCTACCTGTCTACCGGTATCCACCCTTGACCCTGATACCTTCCCCAATACCTCACCACCCTCAACACTGACTTCTGGACTACAACTCCTTTTCCCACTCCCCAGACAAATTAGTTTAAACCCCCCTGAAGAGCCGTAGCAAATTTCCCTCCCAGGATATTGGTGCCCCTCTGGTTCAGGTGCACCCCGTCCTGTTTGTACAGGTCCCACCTTCCCCAGAATGTGTTCCAATTATCCACGTATCTGAAACCCTCCTTCCTACACCATCCCTGCAATCACATGTTTAACTGCACTCTCTCCCTGTTCCTCAACTCGCTATCACGTGGCACCGGCAACGTACCAGAGATGACCACATGTTTTGTCTTGGCTCTCAGTTTCCAGCCCAGCTCCCGAAATTCCTGTTTTAAATCCTCGTCCCTTCTCTTACCTGTGTCGTTGGGTACCACGTGTACCACGACTTCTGACCGTTTCCCCTCCCCCTTAACAATCCGGAAAACATGGTCCGAGACGTCACGTACCTTGGCATCCGGGAGACAACAGACCATCCGTGAGTCTCTTTTGCTGCCACAGAACCTCATATCTATCCCTCTAAGGAACGAGTCCCCAATAACTATTGCCCTCCCGCTCTCCCCCTTACCCTCCCGAGCCACAGAGACGGACACAGCGCTGGAGATCCTCTCACTGCGGCTCACCACTGGTATGTCGTCCCCATCAACCGTATCCAAAGCGGAATACTTGTTGCTAAGGGGAACGACCACAGGCGATCCCTGCACTGACTGCTTCGCTTTCTTCCTCTGCCTGCTCGTCACCCATTCCCTCCCTGCCTTGGGAATCTTAGTTTGCGCTGTGGCCACCTCTTGTCCAGCTACGGCGTTTAAAATACTCGTCTATATGTTTCTCAAATGTAGTGCGGATTCCCCCTTTCACCACGCTATGCAACATTAACTTCCAGACTCTGAATACTCTCAGGGTGAATATGTTTATCCTCAAATCCGATCGAAATCCATTACCGTAATCGATGTCCCCTGGTTATTTTCCGGCTGCTACGGCAGACATTCATTCCTATTTACCCCACCTATGCCACCCATAATTCAATGCCCCTCGATCATGTTGTTCTCTGCCTTTTCTGCTAAAAGAAAACAACTCCAGAAAAGCCAGCAACACTTGAGATTGGAAGAGCTCCTGACCACGAATCCTTTGTAATGCAATCGGAGCCTTCTACCATTGTGGCGACCACAGTAGAAAAAAACAATATATCTTTGCTTATTTAAGTAAACTCATTAAGTTCCATTGCCACAGTCTTTTATCGCAAACAGACAAGCGAGAATGTGTGGTGGCACAAAGGAATCCCGAAACCCGGACGTTTCCACTGTCCACCCCTCGTGCACTCCGATTCCGTGATGGGCGAGGTGATTAAATTGCAGTGAATCAGAGAAAGCACAATAACACAATGACTTATTCCAATCCCCTACCTCAAAAAATTGATAAGTAACTGAATGATGGGGAAATTTAAGGAACTGAAAATGACAAAAATGATCTGTGAACTTTAATTTAGAACACAGTGTTCAGTATACATTTTCTTTATTTAGTCAACTCATGAGACCTGTGCTTCACAACGGATTGTGCTTTTTTTCCAGCAGTGTTTATTGTTAATTGCACATCCGCTTTGTTATTTCATCATTGAAATTCACTTTGATTTATGTCTATGAAATGGAATTCGTTTTCTGAAAATTATTTGAAATCTCATCATTTATCTTCCTTCAGGATCATGATCTCAATTCACCTCAAACTACCCATCAAACTTTTACCATTGGGCCCAGAATTCATTGAATCTCTCTTGTTCCTCTACGTCTAACATGTCCGCTGGTCTGGGTTAATGTGCTTGCAATTTCAGCCTCGGTCATCTTACCTCCAGCCTATCAACTTACATAATCGCTGGTACCGCAAAAGACATCGGCATCCCATTTTACAAAGTGACCTCCAGGAATGGATGCATGGGCTGAAGTTGGGGAGAAACCAGACACAGAGGTTCGGTCTGAATTGAATTATAGAAGAAGGGAAGCTGAACGTGAATGGCGTTTCTTCCTGAGGTGGAGGAGGTGGTGGGCAGTGCCGATGATTCAGAGACGCCAATGCAGGACGTGGCTGGTTTGGCTGTCCAATCCGTCTCAGGGAATATTCCGCTTTGACTGTCAAATATCAAATTGTTGTCACATGTTGTGCCCTGGGTAATGGCCTCTCCAGTCCCCACACTCGGAATCTTCCATTGAGCTTTGCACAGCAATTACCCAAGAAGGTCAAACCTCTCAGGGTGAATTGCCCTGCTATGCTAATCTTCAAATAATTCGTTTTAAATTGCTCAAATCTGATGTCTCCGACTGTCTTTGAGTAATAGTTATCCAGAAAAAATACTATGACTATTTTTTTGGATTAATACAGTCGTGGCGAAATTCACCCCTCCCCAATCACTGCAAAATTACACCTTGGCAACAGACTCAGAACCGCACTGTCTTCACCAGCAGCTAGATCATCCTCCCAAGCGACAATCGCCTCCCCCCATTCCATCATCCCCTTGCCAACCATCACAATTCGACCGCACTTTCACACTCATCCATATTTTGCTACAAATTCCCAGACAACATTATCACTCAACTGATTACAATCGACCCCAATATCCCCACCCCCACTACTCTCGACCTGTCGGTGACATGTTCCCCACTGACCATGCATACCGACTACCACTCACTAAACTGGCAATAAACAGCATGCTGCACCGACGATCCCAATTTGACCACATTGCCGTAATGGCATTGTCATTGCCAATGGGCATCCGACAAGCAACACACCAATTCACCTTACACACTTACGTTTTCCACATCTGCTAAAAATGGCTGCATCCTTAAAATTTCATTTTGCGACCCAAGTCCCAAAAGGGTCTATAGCAAGTGTATCAATTAATGGGATATCAAACATCGACCCCCTTATGGGAAGTGTGTATGGCACTGTTCTAACCTGACACGAATGACAAATTCAGGGCAGGAAGGACAACTTCATTTCGAAGCAAACAGACACAAGTGGAGTGGTAAACCGACTCTGAATCAAAAGTTTGACCCAACGGATAGATAAAAGAAGAAACCCAACCAGCTTTCTCTGGACAGAATCGCCCCTGTCCCTGCATTCCATATTGTGAACCTTCGTCACCCGAGCACATAGGATATAGATGACATCTTTGTGACAGATCTTGCCCTACTCCCCGTGTCTGCAGAAAAAACCTGTCATGCATACTTCTGTCATAGTACCAACAGGGCCGGCTTCCATCTATTATCACAGTTCGATTTAGGTTACCTGGCTGGTTTGTGATGCACAGTGACGCCAACAGTCTGGTTTCAATTGCTAGAAGGCTGAGGGTGCATGAAGACCCGCCATCTCCACCTTACCCCTCACCTGAGGTGTTGTCACCCTCACGTTAAGTCAGCACCAGTCAACTCTCCCCCTCAAATGGTACAGCATATGGTCATCTGGGAATATGGGGACTTTACTTTACGTTTCCCATTGATATGGCACCTATCTTACATTGTCACAAGGCCCTATTCACGGCATCCTACAAGCCAAAATACCAAACTGATGTTGGAAACGTACAGAAAAATAAAAAAACAATCATATGTAAACTTGGCGACATAACTGCTCACATCAATCCATCACTCTTGGAATTCGAATCAAGGGACCTCTCAGGAATTTCTTCAACTGCTCTCTGAACTTCGTTTGTGTCACTGCATAAATAAACGTGTTTGTGCAGCAACTCAAGAGCTGCAACATGAATCCTAATTCCACAGCAAAAGTTGGCACAAATATATAAATATATCCCATCCAAATCATCCTATTCAAAATGGAGATTACCATTAACGTTGACCAAAGCAAGATGAAATTTGCTGAGATTACAAACAGTAAAATAATGGATTTCCTTCGATCCTCCAACTCTGGGTCTCTGGGAGCCTCTCCAGTGCTCTGAGTCCGGAGTCTACTGCGGGCTCTGCTGGTCACTAAAGTCTGTCTAACTGTGATAACAATGAGACGCAAAATCAGGACAAATGGGACAAACGGTGTGAGAGTGTAGTGCAGGAATGAGATTGTTGTCCACACCCGAGAGAACAGAACATCAATTGTTGTTAAACAAACTCTTGGTCAGTTCTGCAGCAGATAGTCATCTATTAACATAGAATACCAAAAACTGTTCTTTAAAGAGCTCAGCACGGCCACTGTTCCCAACAGTTCTCCCAGTGCAATATCTAAGTTTAAGCTGAATGCAATAAATAGCTAGAAGTCTATCGAATGTGAAAGTAATGGTGAACCAGACAGAACAGTCAATGGCTGCATCAAGCAGAATGGCATGGATATTGCACACGGGTATGGACTTCAGGAAGGAAAATTGTTCTATGTAAATAATTGCAGTCTGTCTCATTATTAGGTCCAGGATAACGAGTCGCAGATCCGCCGCTGCCATGGCTACTAGATAACATGTGATGCATTTGGAGAGACCACAGTTTCCACGAAAGACAACCATAATTGTCACTATGTTAACTGTAAGAAAGGGAAATAGAGATTAACATTACACATCAGATTGGAGAAATATTTACAAGTTTAAGAGATGACGTATTAAACATTTCTAATGCAATACTGAATTGAATGATATATCACAGCGTTTGTACATGAGCAGATAAATCGCCATTTGTGATATCATAGAGCTTAAGAGAGATATAATCAGAAAATCATCAAATTAGGAGGCATATAGCATGGCATCCATTCTTGTTGCAAAGTTGTTGGTCTCACAAATGGTTAACAATAGTAAGATGGTGAAAAGGTCAATAATCACACGAGTTCGAACATCAATTAAGCAGCTTTGAGATAAATAACATGTCTTTATGAAAGTCGACAAATGTAATCGTCAAAGCCTTTCTTCTGAGAAAGTTTCTTAAATCAGACATGTAGACATGGGAAGAGCCAATGATGACCACAAGGACAGGCACAAGCTGGGATATTAATGATAACTTGCAATGATAACCAATTAGGTCAGCTAACATAATTAGGTTTCATCGTCATTGGATATGAGAATTAAGTAATCATCTAATGCTTTCGCCTGGTGTTAAACTGTTATAATTCAGAACACAACATACGAATGCCAGGCAAGCCCCTTTTCTCAGATTGTACACAAATACAAGTTGCTCGAAACCAAGAGGGTTGCAAACCATGCGGTTAATCATGAGAGGAAATGCATAGGTATCATAGATATTGTATCATACACATATACCACGTACTTCCTTTACCGTTACCACTGATATCAGGGAGAGGGACTATCCAGGACACCAAATAGCAGCATTGCACCAATATATGGTGCAGGGCCATCATCCTGATCAGTTGGCTACAGTTAATTGCTTGTGCACTTCGTGCAAGACAATGTTCATTCTTCTAATGCTATTGACACTCGTACATTGAAATTGAAACGATGCTTCTCTCGTGTTCAGAAACACAATTGTAAAGTATTACGAGATTTTTGCAGTTGAATGCAATAGTAAAACCGTGTGGTTTACAGCTATGAGGCTGCATGTGGCCTGTATTGACTGTTCCCTTGCACAAATCTCCTTCCTCTTCCACGGACAGAAAATTACTTATTCTGCAGGCTTGAATTGGCATTTGTATTTTCAAGAAAAAAATGCATTCATCAAGTTGGCGCAGGATTCTTTGAAGATTTCTCTGCCACAGGTGTTCCCAACTCGAGGAAGAGGATGGCTTCTCAGACTTTATCAGAATATGTTCCAGGTTGTTACATTTGTTGATGATAGAATACGAGTTGGGAGAGTAATTATGAATCGAACATTAGTAAATTCTAAAGGGAAATTTGTGGAACTCGCTGCTGCATAGCGCGGTGCAAGCCGAATCACTCAATGGTTTCAAGAAGGTGATGGATATATTTCTGATAGAAAACAGGGAAAGGGGTGAGCGGAAAACGTGCAGAGTTTGATTTGAGACCCGGAAGAGTTCAGCCATGATCTGATTAAATGGCGGAGGCTCGAAGGGCTGAATTTGCCGCCTCCTGCTTCTAAATGCGCTGTTCCTATGAAATATGTCTGTTGCGCCAGGAGGCAAAAGTTTTTTCAGATAGATTGTAATGGCCACACAAGGTCAGGATAAACATGGAAAGAGAATATTATTAGCACTTGCTGAACTCTGAAACTTCTCCTCACCTCAGCTCTAAAAGGTTTAACCATTATACTCACACTATGACCCCTAGTTCTGGACTCCCCCCACGATTGCAGACATTCTTTCGGAATCTACCTTGTCTAACCCTATTTGAGTTTCATAAATTTCTCTGAGATCCCCTCTCACTCTTTTACGTTCAAGGGAATCTAATGCTAATCGACTTAGTCTCTCGTCATATGGCACACCTGCCATAGGGTCATAGAGGTTTACAGCATGGAAACAGGCCCTTCGGCCCAACTTGTCCATGCCACCATTCTTAAAACCCTAAGCTAGTCCCTGTTGCCGCATTTGGCCCCTATTCCTCTATACCCATCTTACCCATGTAACTGCCTAACGGTTTGTAAAATACAAAATTATTCCCACCTCTACTACTACCTCTGGCAGCTTGTTCCATACACTCACCGCCCTCTTTGCGAAAAACAATGTCCCTCTGGACTCTTCTGTATCTCTCCCATCTCACCAAACAGCAATTCCCTCTAGTTTTAGACTCCTCTACCTTTGGGAAAAGATATTGACTATCGAGCTCATCTATGCCCCACATGATGTTTATGTCCTCTATAAGATCACCCTTAAGCCTCCTGCGCTCCAGAGAGAAAAGTCCCAGTCTATCCAGCCTCTCCTTATAACTGGAAACATCAAATCCCGGTAGCATCCCAGTAAGGCTTTTCTGAACTATTTCTAGTTTAATGATATACTTTCTAGAATTGGGTGACCAGATATGTACACAGTATTTCAACTGTGGCCTGACCAATGTCTTGTCCAACTTCAACAATTCGTCCCAACTCCTGTATTCAATGTTCTGACTAATGAAACAAAACATGCTGAAGGCCGTCTTCACCATTCTGTCCACATGTGACATCACTTTCAAGGAGCTAAGAACCCTGTAGCCCTAGACCTCTTTGTTCTTTAACTCTCCCCAACGCCCTCCCATTAACTGAGTAAGTGCTGCCCTGGGTCAATTGACCAAAATGCATCACCTCGCATTTATCTAAATTAAACTCCATCTGCCATTCGTCAACCCACTGGCCCAATTGATCAAGATCCAGTTTCATTCCGAGATAGTCTTCTTCACTGTCCATTATGCCACCAATCTTGGTGTCATCTGCAAACTTACTAACGATGCCTCCTACATTCTTATCCAAATCATTAATCATCAGGGATCAGTGGAAACAGCACCAGTCCCTGAGGGACTCCTCTGGTCGCAGGCCTCCAGTTTGAAAAACAAACGTCTACAACCACCCTGTGGCTTCTGTCATCAAGCCAATTTTGTATCAATTTAGCTACCTCACCCTGGAACCCGTGAGATGTAACCTTATGTAGCAACCTACCACGCGGTACCTTGTCAAAGGCCTTGCTAAAGTCCGTGCAAGCAACATCAGCTGCACTGCTCGCATCGACCTTCTTGGTTTGCCCTTCAAAAAGGTCAATCAAATTTGTGCGACAAGATTTTCCACTCACAAAGCTATGCTGACTGTCCCTAATCAGTTCTTGTGTCTCTAAATGCCTGTAGATCCTGTCTCTCAAAATACCTTCCAACAACCTACCCGACACAGATGTGAGACTCACCGGCCTGTAGTTTCCAGGTTTTTCCCTGCAGCCCCTTTTAAACAAAGGCATTACATTTGCGACCCTCTAATCTTCAGACACCTCACTTGTGACCAACGATGATATAAATATCTCTGCTAAAGGATCGTGCCTCCTACAATTTCCTGGGATACACTTCGTCAGGTCCCGGGGATGTATCTACCTTGATGCGCTTTCAGACTTCCAGCACCTCCTTCTGTGTAATATGCACACTCCTCAATATATCACTAATTATTCCCCCAAATTCCCTTACATCCATGCTTTTCTCAACAGTGAATACTGATGAGAAATATTCATTTTGGATCTCACCCATCCCTGAGGATCCGCACATCGATTAACTTGTTGATCCTTAAGAGGCCCTACTCTCTCCCTTCTTGCTCTTTTCCCCTTTATGTATTTGTAGAAGCTCTTTGGATTCTCCTTTGCCTTATCTGCCAAAACAATCTCGTCTCCCGTTTTGCCCCCCTGATTTCTCTCTTAACTCTACTCCTACATCCCGTATACTCTTTAAGGGATTGACTTGATCCCACGTGCCTATGCATGTCGTGTGCCTCCTTTTTATTCTTGACCAGGGCTTCAATATCCCCAGTCATCGAGTTTTCCCCACTTCTACCAGCCTTGCCCTTCACTCTGAGAGGAATGTGCTTACGCTGAACTCTGATCAACACAGTTATGAAAGCGTCCCACTTACGAGACGTCCATTTGCCTTCCCAGAGACTCTCCAATTGAATTTAGAATGTTCCTGCCTGATACAATCAAAATTGGGCTTGCCCCAATTTAGAATTTTAACTTTTGGGCCAGACCTATCATTCTCCATAGCTGTCTCAATACTGATAGAATTATGGTCTCTGGTCCCAAAATGTTCCCTCACTAACACTTCTGTCACCTGCCCTTCCTTATATCCCAAGAGGAGGTCAAGATTTGCCCCCTCTCTAGTCGGGTCATCCACATACTGAATGAAAGATTCCTCCTGAATACACTCAAGAAATTTCTCTCCATCCAACCCTCTAATACTATGGCTGCCCCAGTTAATGTTGGAAAAGTTAAAATCCCCTACTATTACTACCCTATTTTTTGGAGGTTTCTGTAATCTCCTTACATATTTGCTGCTGCCATCCCAGGAATCAGTCTGGTAAACTTTAATTGTGCTCCCTCTATAGCAAGGACATCCTTCCGCAGAGAAGGAGACCAAAATTGCACACAATCCTCGAGTGGGCCTCACGAACGCCCTATGCAATTGCAGCAAAACATCCGTATCCCTATGTTCAAATCTTCTCGCTATGAACACCAATATGCCACTTACCTTTTTTACTCCCTGCTGCACCTATGTACTTACTTTCAGGTACTGTTGCAAGTGGACTCCAAGGTCTCGCTGAGAATCCTCCTCTCAAAATTTACACCCATTCAATAAGTAATCTGTCTTCCTATTATTGCGACCAAAGGGTCAGAATCAGGACTGGGCCACCGTTCCTAGCTCCCAGACAGCATCTTCATTTTGGATACACCCGGGCAGCCTTTATTCTGTTACGATAATATTGGGTGGCATCCGCTGGCCGGAGCAATTTATTAGGACCCCAAAACATCATTGCATCCTCAACACTATGTTCAGTTATTTTAAAGAGGGTTTTATTTCTAAGGAGGTTCGTCCTTGGAATGCACTCGATGAAATCCCTCGCCTTATTTTGAAGAACGTTTGATTATTTAATGACTAGACTTTTATCAGCCTTGCTGAAATTGGCAAGATAACCACACGCTCAAGGCCATCATAAACTCTTGCCCTGCTGCTGAAGATGCCAGGCTTCTGGACAACTGGTCATGATTCAATGCGCCTTCATGAGATATCCGGGCCCAGGGCTATGTTCCAGAAGCTAGTAATCGGCCGTCAGTAACAAGGTCTCGCTCTCATTCCGAGTGTGAAGTAACATAGAAGGGATGGCGATAGGGATGATGGATCGTTTAGATAGAGAAAACAAAGGTAAGAGAGACGGTTATCGATAAGGGAAATGCGATCATAGAGTGTTCATAAATAACAGAGTTTCCTGGCCGAAGAATGCAGAAGCAAATATTGCTGGAGAGAGTAAAAATGAGGAATAGATATAATGAAATCAAATATAAATAAAAAGCTCAGGAATGCTAGTTATGTCGCTGTGCGGATAGAAGATGACAAAAACTGGGACATGAATATTCAATAGTGCATGGCATTTACGATGGACCGGAAGCACAGGGAAAACTGCAGGGCCGGTTTTGTAAAATATAATGTAATTGCTACAATTAGAAGTCTCACGACACCAGGTTAAAGTCCAACAGGTTTATTTGGCAGCAAAATCCATTAGCTTTCGGAGCCGTTGCTGCTCCTTCGTCAGGTGAGTGGGAGTTCTATTCACAAACAGGGCATATAAAGACACAGACTCTATTTACAAAATAATGGTTGGAATGCGAGTCTTTACAGTTATCAAGTGTCAAAGGTACAGACAATGTGAGTGGAGAGAGCGTTAAACAAAGGTTAAAGAGATGTGTATTGTCTCCAGACAGGACAGTTCGTGATATTTTGCCCGCCCAGGCAAGTCATGTGGGTTACAGATAGTGTGACATGAATCCAAGATTCCGGTTGAGGCCGTCCTCATGTGTGCGGAACTTGGCTATAAGTCTCTGCTCAGCAACTCTGCGCTGTCGTGTGTCGTGAAGGCCGCCTTGGAGAACGCTTACCCGAAGTTCAGAGGCCGAGTGCCCATGACCCTGAAGTGTTCCCCAACAGGAAGAGAACACTCTTGCCTGGTGATTGTCGAGTGGTGTTCATTCATCCGCTGTTCGAGCGTCAGTATGGTCTCCCCAATGTACCATGCCTCGGGACATCCTTTCCTGCAGCGTATCAGATAGCCAACGTTGGCCGAGTTGCAAGAATATGTACCGTGTACCTGGTAGATGGTGTTCTCACGTGAGATGATGGCATCCATGTCGATGATCCGGCGCGTCTTGTAGAGGTTGCTTTGGCAGGGTTGTGTGGTGTCGTGGACACTGTTCTCCTGAAGGCTGAGTAATTTGTTGCAGACAGTAGTATGTTTGAGGTCGTGCGGTTGTTTGAAGGTAATAAGTGGGGATGTGGGGATGGCCTTGGCGAGATGTTCATCTTCATCAATGACATCTCCGGAGAAGATGTTGCAGCTTCTCCGCTCCGGGGAAATACTGGACGACGTCCGGGGAAATACTGGATGATGAAGTGTACTGTGTCCGCCGGCGCCTGTGTTTGTCTTCTGAGGAGGTCGTTGCGTTTTTTTGCTGTGGCGCGTCGGAACTGTCGATCGATGAGTCGAGCGCCATATCGTCTTCTTATGAGGGCATCTTTCAGCGTCTGGAGGTGTCTGTTGCGATCCTCCTCATCTGAGCAGATCCTGTGTATACGGAGGGCTTGTCCGTAGGGGATGGCTTATTTTACGTGTTTCGGTTGGAAGCTGGAGAAGTGGAGCATCCTGAGGTTATCCGTGGGCTTGCGGTACAGTGAAGTGCTGAGGTGACCGTCCATGATGGAGATGCGTGAGTCTAAGAATGCAAATTATTCCGGAGAGTAGTCCATGTTGAGTCAGATGGTGGGATGGAACTTGCTGATGTCATCATATAGTTATTTCAATGATTGTTCACCATGCGTCCAAAGGAAGAAAATGTAATCGATGTATCCAGTGTATCGCATCTGTTTAAGGTCCTGTGCGGTGAAAAGGTTTTGTTCGAACATGTGCATGAAGATGTTGGCAAATTGAGGTGCGAATCTGGTTCCCATGGCTGTTCCGTGTGTCTGGATGAAGAACTGGCCGTTAAACGTGAAGATATTGTGGTCCAGGAAGGTGAAGCATGCCTCTAATTTTAAATGGCAATACTTCCTTTCACATTCGTCCAGGGCCTCCCAATCTCTGCCGCTTCCTATAGACCTATAACGAAAGAAGATATCGGCCCTCCTGGAGTCTTGAGATTTCTCTTCTCACATTCCCTCCCCGGTTCACTGTCGTCTGTTGGTTCAACTGCCTGTGTCCAAATCTGTTGAATTTACAATTTGTTCATGTATTCTGTCTCTCTCTTTCTTAATCTGAGTCATTGCAATGTCCTCACAATCCTACCCTTCTTACTACGGTTGTTGTTCTACCTAATAAAATGTTTCAACGTCCTGATGATCAACAATTAGCAGAAATGAAATTGTTTGAGCCAAATGAACAGAATAGTTTCAAACTTGAGATGTGAATGGAGATTTTGTGTTGCAGTAACTCGCCTCTCATCCATTTAAACTCTGCCCACTATCTGGTAGTTCCTTCAATGCCACTGAGTCGAAATATCGGAACTCCTGACGAGCAGAACTAGAGATTTCTCGAAACCAGCTGGACGGCTGCTCAGTGCAGGGAAAATCCAAAAATATTCCATCAGTATGTGAATGGTTAGCGGAAACCAGGGAAAGAGTAAGGCCCATTAATTACCAATTGGGGAAATCTGTGGGCAGAGACAGTGGACGCTGGTAGGGTGTTTAATTGTGAGCTGCAGATTAGCCTCGGAGCAGGGTGAACATTCTCGTTGTTTCCAGGGTCGAGAATAGCAGTGTCGAGACGTGGATCAAAATGACGAAATGAAGCAAGTTGTTCATCAAAGTAAACCTCTCAGATAATCAAGCTGTTCGGCAAAGCAGTTCTCTCAGAGAATCAAGCTGTTCATTAAAGTAGATGTCTCAGAGTATCAATCTGTTGTTCATGGAAATAAGCTGAGGAAATTCCGCTTGTGTCCGACACCAGAAGTCGGACTCTAAATTAGAAGGAAGTTCTCAGAACAACGTTACGGGACTGAGTGTGTTATTTGATTTATCTTCTGCATTTGTTAAATCCTAAGGGATGGTGTTTCGGAGGTTGTTGACAGAGTTTTGGGCGGTAAATGGATTTAGATTGCAGCGGGCGGGATTGGCGTTGCTGTTTGGTTAACTTCATTGTACTTAATTGTAACTGTTTTATTGTGGTTAGTTGAAAATGTTGTTGCTGATTGTTAATTGTAAACGTACCTTACTCTTGTTGTTGCTTCAAAGTTTAATAAACGCTTTGTTATTTGGATAACACAAGTCTGACCATAGGTTTGATATTCCTTCCCAAAATTGTTCCAAATCACAATCATTAATAATAATAAGAAGTGTGCCAAGGTCCCCCCCCCCCCCCTTTGATTCAGGATGTCCTCAAACTGAAACATCGCTGGGATTCGTATCGGTAGCCTTAAATTACTGGGAAAATGTAAATCCATAGGGGGAAAATCTGTAAAAGATTGAATAAAAATAGAGAGGAAAATCAAAGGCGAGAATATTTCAAGTGAGACTGAAGACTGTGGTGTGTGGCTGTGAGACCTCGAACAAGTCTGTGCGTGTTGAAGCCAGACCTGTGAACACGAGTTTGCTGCCACAGTCAGAGTGGAGCAATGGTACATTGCGTGGTAACATTACTGTAATTTATCATAGATTAAACAATTATGATGATGGGCCATCATTGAGCGTTTAACTCTGCGTTTATTTTATCTAAAATATTTGAGCAAATGTTTGTCCTGTTACCTGTTTAAATGTGTTTCTGCCTTTAAATTGTTGTAATCTTTTTTTGCTTCTTTATTTTAGTACACGGATAACATTCACATGCAGAATCATCATCATTGGTCTGAAATTTACTTCCCGTAACTTTAAACTACTCCTAATTTTATCCAGATTGAAAACTAGTTGTGGCAGCTGGTTCAACTCTGCCTTTGGTATTTGGGTAGCCTCGCATTTGCCAAGTACCGTGTCATGAAGATTGACATGGCTTTTTTGGTGGGAGGAGGGGGGGGGGGGAGGCGGGATCACAGACAAATCAAATGTTAATCAAGTTCTATGTTACAAATGATGACAGGTACTTCATATCACAAGTGTGAGGGGCAGGGAGAAGTTTCATTTGAACAGAACCGATTTCCCCTCCCACCATCCATCAGTTAAAGAAGTGTTTTTGTTCTCTAAATTCTCCACTTATATGTTGTCCTGTGTTTTCCATAATCCATCAGCTTGCAATGATTTAATTCTATATGAAAATCCATACAGCAAATTCCAAATAAGAGGACATACGAGGAGTTGTTTATTGTCCATATACAGCAAACATTGTAAGAGCAGCGACAACTCGCACAATTTTTGCACTAATGCAACAAAAAACATGGATGAGCAAAAGAAAGGGGCACAGGACAAGGTCACAAAAATCAACCTATACAAGCTTTCCCGTAAGTCTGGAATCCAGAATCCAGATCCAGTGGTGTATTTCAGAAGGCAGCAGGCTGCAATTGTTGGAGGGCGATCCTCGCTTCCAGACAAGAATACGTTCAAGTATATTGATGCATTTGTATTACAGCAAATCATAAAATCAGGTTGCAATTAATTGTATCTTTGCTGCAGTAAATGATATGTGCGGTATTATATCATCTGTGATTCACAACGTGTTAATGCTTCTTTAGTTGCAGTGAATTTCAAACCAGTTTAATAGCCAATTTACAATTGAAGAGATTTGTATTGCAGTTGTAACATGGAGATGTGAAATTTTACAAGCACAATGAAGTGATAATTAACACAATATGTTAAGATTGCTCAACACAGACAGCCGAATAAGCTTTCAGTTTCTTGATACATTGTGCATTATTAATAAATCATAATGGCATAACATAGCAATAATTGCTATGTCTGGTTTGGGATTAATGCCGAGTGTATAATGTTAGTGTTTGTTTTGATATCATGCTGAATAGAATACACAGCGGGGTACACCTGCATTGCATTGTTCAGTTGCAGTCTTGGGAGTACATTCAATTAAAATTTTCACCGAATAAAAAAATTCGAAATATTTATAATATCATTTAGAGTGAACCATTGAGTTTAAATGGCAACATATGCCCAATATTAGGAAGCTAAATTATTTTTTTAAACAGAAGATTAAAAATAGTGCACTGTTATAAACAAATGCAGGTATTTGTTAAACTTGTCCATTGAACAATTATTGAACAAGTTAATTGAAAAACTGCACTAAAACTGGATAATACATCGAAAATCAACTTTTAAAATTAGTAATAATTAAACTGGAAATATTTTCCTCGTTGAATTTCCTGAGCTCCACACGGGTATATAAATTGACGAGTAATTACTCAACTGCATGAGACAAATACATTTTGTAATGCAACTATCGAATTATAAAATTTATTTTGATAGGGGACCCACAGACAAATAATGTTGGAGATAATTCTTAATTTGAAACTGAACCTAATATGCTCTATGTAATAGAATGCATAGTTTTCATCTCCCTGATATGAAGGTTAGTATAATATTGTTTTCTAAAGATCAAATGACAAGTTGATGGACCAAATAATGGAGTTGAAGTTTATTTTCTCTAAGTTACACATGAGGTCTCCTGGACAGCATTTACAGTAACACATACGAGGTAAATTTTGGTTTCTTCATTAGTATCACAAATCGCCTTTCTTTAACACAACACTGAGGTCACGTTGGGCATGTGAATGCAAGTGAAGATAAAAACCATTACTATAAATTATTAAGTTGTGATTGAGATCAGAATTAATTTGAAATAAAGGTCAATATCATTACTAAATTCTACAGAAGGAATACACCAACAAATTATTTTTGCTGATTATTTAATTCAAACCAATAATGTGTGCATGGACATGAGGTTCTGGTTGAATTATTGATTGTAAACTGGGGAAGAACTGTTAAACTACCAGTGATATATCAAAAAATGTGATTATAAAATATAACTGATTCAGAGATGGTATTTGTTCATGTTGAAATGAGTGTCAACAATAAATGCTCAATGGAGTAGCACGTAGTCGCTTTATGGGATATTGCAATAAATAGTTGTTGCATAAGATTGTCAGATACAACTGTATGAAACCAGCCACTATTACTAGATTGGCTTTTGAAGTGATCCACAATAACATTTACGTTCATTGCGACTTCAGTGCTGACAATGAATACAATAACAGGAAAACACAATTGAGAAATGAAAGTCCACAAGACACATTTTTATGTCACTAAGGTAAATTGCAATGTCCAGTGTGAACGTTAGTGATTGAGTGACTGGATGAATGTTAGTGAACAGCTGACGGGGTAAATCGCTGAGTGAATGACGGTTATTGGCCAGGGTGGTCGCCTGGATGTCAGAAGGATGGGTGACGTCAGTCCACAGGATGGGTAGGGAGTTTCAGGAACCTAGTGAGTGTGAGAGGAGATTGTTAGGGCGTTTTGTGGTTGAGGTGGAAAATGGACAGGTATGAAGCCGGTTGGGTGGGGTCGGGTAGTCCGGCTGTCCAATAGTATCTGGGAAAAGTTCCGTTCTTTGTTTAGTAGGAATGCTAAGATATAATCGACAAGGAGAGACCGGATTTGTAATTGGGTCAGGCCAGTGAAGGAATCTGTGATTTTGAGTTGTGAGGGTAATCTATGGTCTAACGATGGTTTAAGATATGTAGTTACATCAGGCTCGTAGATAATCGGGAGAATCAGAGAGGGTATTGAATGTGATTGGGTCACAATCGGCTTATCGGAGGTGGACAGGCCCGAGTGTAGGGTTTTTGACATAGTCGCTGCTCTGAGGATAGTCACAGGTCAGTGGAGTCGTCATGATGTCACGAATTTCATTGCATGGGGTCAAGCGCGAATACCTGGCCATGTTCCTCATTACAGCAGTATTTCAAACATGGTGAAAAGTGCAGAATTCTAGACGTGAGATGAAAATGACTGCCCTTGATATCAAGGTCGCACTTGGCCGAGTGTGGCATCAATGAAACTTAAGAAATCTGGAGTGAATGGGAATCAGGGGGAAACCTCCACTTGCTGAAACCATACCTGGCACAAAAGAAGACGGTTGCATGTTTGGAGGTCAATCATCTTAGTTTCAGCACATCACCACAGGAGTTCTGCGGGTAAAACACTTCGCCAAATCATCTTCCGCTGCTTCAAGAATGACCTTCCGTCCATGAAAAATACAGAATTGGGTTCATTCGCTGAATATGGCAAATGCTCAGTAACACTCACAACGCTACAGAGAATGGGGCAGTCCGTCTCCAAATGCAACAAGATATAGACAATATTTAGTCTTAGAGTGACATGTGCAAGTGAGATTCAAACCATAGAAGTGCCAGCTGATGATGGCCACAAGCAATAGGAGCATTAACAACAACTCCTTGGCATTTAGTTACATTAGCAATGCTATCTCCAACACTAGCAATAACCTGGAGGCTGCTATAAATCAGATACTGAACTGTGTGAACTATGGTTAGATGAGACGGTCAGAGGCTTGGAGTCCTGCTGCGAGTTTCTCACCACCTCACTCTCCAACTCTGTCCACATTTACAAAACAAAAGTCAGCAGTGTGATGGAATATTCTCCACTTGCCCGGATGAGTGCAGTTCTGAAACACTCAAGAAGCTTGTCACCAGCTAGGACAAACCAGCCACTTCTTTGATACCCCTTCACAAACAGACTTGCAGGTACGAAATCGTTTGTAAATCGTGCCCTAAGACATGTAGTTTGGGTAGAGTGCTGCTTATGAAGATCAAAGTGAAGGATTATAAAACAGGAGACAAAGCAATACCAACAATATGGGTCATTTTTAATATGTAGTACAGATTGGGGTAGATTTGTCAATCAACATTTAGGATGGTGCCCAGCCGAATTGTTAATGACTGCTATATTCATATCCAAGATGGCCTTAGTATAAGAGGTTCAGTGTGCAAAAGTACATTTCTCATTACAATGCAATATCTCTCACTGAGTAGGTGTCAGCTGAGAAATTGTGAGCAATTCTGGCCATTGAACATTGGAAAGATGTGATGAGTTTAGAGACAGTGCAGAGGAGGTTTACTAAAATATACCGGGGAGGAATCTCAGGTAAGTGCGGGAGACGAAGTAAGGTGGATACATCTCTCTCCTTACATCAGAGGAAATAAAACTTGAAATGTCCAGCGGAGAGAAAGAGAGAGACAATCAGACAGAGGGAGAAAGAGTGAGCCAGATAGAGAAAAAATAAGTAGGGGGAGAGACAGAGCAAGAGAGAGAGAGAGAGAAGATTCGTGCAATTTCTACATATGCTAACACGCTTCACCATCTTCAGGCATGCTGAAAGAAAATGTGACTTCTCTCCATTCTCCAACGCTGGCCTCTTGAGCACCCTTGAAAATCGTCCGCTCAACATTATACAAGTGTCTTCAGCTACTTCCGGTCTTCGGTCTGGACTTTTGTCCCAATTCCTCATTTATGGTGTTTTTTTAACACCTATTTTCCACGTCAGATGTTGGTCCACCGCCCGATCAGAGACTGGGGGACATATCGAATCGGCAACACCTCAAGGGCACTGGATGGAGGAAGCCCGCTCATATTGCTGCAAGCAAACACATGCTAACTGAACCGCTGGTTCTATCCAGGCAAGTTCAATTCATGGTGCTCGCTAATTTGGTCCAAAATTATTGTAGTCCCATGTCCTCCAATTGCCTCACACAACCAGAGCCAATTCATCGACTGTTGTTCAGTGAAGAGTGTCGGAGAGGCTGTCAGATGTAGCAGAAGACATGCTACTAAATGTGGTGCCATCCTGTTAAAGCTATAATAATGAAATAATTGCATTCTGAGCAATGTGCGATAGGAGAGATTTGTGAAACCACAATTAAAGGATCAGACCACAAGTTTGTAGTCAGACCGTGTTAAGGGTGGCGCAGAACAGTACAGCAATCGAGTCGCACATCTATCACAATCCAAAATAATGGGGTGCCCAGATCGTCAGTGTAAAAGACATGCAGAAGCATTTGCAAAGCCTCGAGGCACATTTACGGAGTTGATGATCCACGTCGACCTCCTTCTGAAGTCCAAAGCATTAAAAAGAGCTCATCTTCAGCCAAGTCAGCATAGTTACACTTCTGGTTGTCACCAGTTCTGGGAAAAATTTGGAAACCGACTTTCGTGACCTCGACCACCATTACTCTGAAACCACAGCGGTTATCAATTGTAACTGGCAACATTTGGACGCTCATCAGTGGGCAGCCTGTACATTTCCCTCAGTGATGCACAGTGAATTATTGGATCCTATCCTGGGCGTGACTCATTACTGTCAAACACTCACACCATGTTCAAGGCTCTCAGACTGGATGGCAACTGGTGATTGTTTAATTCCGTGTTCCAGGAAAATATTTAGCAGGCTGTAAACCTGCTCAAAATCACTAATGTCTGTTAATACTCAGATGGCCATCATGGAATTCTTTGCATACACACATTGCATTCAATAACTCCAATATTTTCATCCTGCTCCTCTATACATGAATACGTGAACCGTTCAGCTAATGTCCAACGCTGTAAAATAAATTCAAATTTCAATTACGTAGATGCACAGATACATAACGACGCTAGAAACCTGTCAGCCCATCGAGACCACGTCGCTCAAATCCAATGATTGATCATTTTGCACAGGTTCTGTAGGAAAAGCTGATGGGTGCAAGTGCTGAAGAGATAAAATTCGGAATAAGTTTGGAAGGGCTGGAGCCACGGAGTGTGAAATGCGTGCTTGGGGACAAGAGAGTAGTGGGGTGTTTAATTTGAAGATTCAGATCCCGGGCTTGGGTAGAGTTGGGGAGGGGTAGACTTTGTCACAGAATCAAAAATTCCTACGGTTCAGACGGAGACCATTGGGCCATTAAGTCTGCATGAGAACAATCCTACCCAGGCACTATCCCCATTAACCTGCGTACTTACCCTACGGGAAGGCATGCCACGAAGAGACAACTTATCACGGCCACGCAATCTAACCCGCGCATCGTTCCACTGTGGGAAGAAATTGGAACATCTGGAGGAAACCCATGCAGACACGAGGAATACATGCTCTTCTTTTTAACTTAAGACACACCAGGGAGAGACAATGGGCTCACTGGGAACAGTCAGTGATTCATTGCCCCGACAGAGCACAGACTTCACTGCGCTGAACACAACTCCACGAAAAGGTCAGGCCTGAGATTTAGAACTCTTGTCTTTATGTTCAATCGGCTGTGTCAGAGCCGGGAAATACTGTCCCTTGTTAAAAAAATGAATATCGGTGCAGGTGTATATGAAACTGTTATATTCTGCGAAAGATACATTTGCTTTTATAATATGCTGTCGGGAAGGACATCTGCTATGTTCACCCAGTCTCATCTACTTGGCATTTTGAACATCCAGCAACGGGGTTAAGTTTTAAATGCACCTCGACTTTCATTCTGCTTGAGTTGTTACGATACTTGTAGGGGGAGAGCCGAGGCCATAAGAAGAGAGGGCCTCTTTGACATTTACAACCTACAGTACATTCGCACACTGAACATGGATCGTCAGCAATGTATCAGGATCATTCATCACCATCTCCAGGTAGCCCAAGCCCCAATGGCATTGCGGAACCTGCAGAGGTGACAGCAGTCTGGGACACATGCTGAAAAGATAGTCCATGAAAATCCACAACAATGACGCCAGAGATTATGGTTACTCAGGGCATAAGAGCTAATACAGAAAAGGACATCTTCTGCAGACTCCAACCTACAACATTCCCTCACCTGACAAATCCCTGCTACTCAACGCTAAATAACAGTTGACGAACTGATTAACTTCAGATTCCTACTTCTCTCTTTGATCCATGTCATTTTCTCAGTGAACATAGGTATGACATCAGATTTGCATGGAAGTATAAACCTGCATCTGCATTTGAACAGAACGGTTTAATATGCTGGGAACTAAGTTTCAGATTGTAACATTTGTATTTCAAATTCGGTATGAGCAGCAGATTTCTTGATAGAAGGAGAATTTGCCTGTCCATATTGTGAACTTAAAAACTGAGGCAACTGTCCACAACTTTAGATGTCTGGCACCAACCTCTCACTGAAACAACCTGAGCCTTTAGTCGACCTTGATCGATTAAACCGCTTTCAGTAATTCTAAACAAATAAGTACAGATCTAAAATATAAGACCCTGATAAAGCCAAACCTTTTAAAACGTAATTTTAAAAATCCTACATAATTATAACAAGAGACAGTGACAATGGAATAGATAGGTAGGATAGTTAGATAGGCAGGCAGGCAGACGCAGACAGCCAGTCAGACAGAGAGACAGACAGAAAGATAGATACATAGACAGATAGATAGATTGATAGGTCGATGGATAGATGGATAGATAGATAGATAGATAGATAGATAGATAGATAGATAGATAGATAGATAGATAGATAGATAGATAGATAGATAGATAGATAGATAGATAGTTAGATAGATAGATAGATAGATAGATAGATAGATAGATAGATAGATAGATAGATAGATAGATAGATAGATAGATAGATAGATAGATAGATAGATAGATAGATAGATAGATAGATAGATAGATAGAGTCAGAGAGGTTTACAGCATGGAAACAGGCCCTTCGGCCCAACTTGTCCATGCCTCCCTTTTTTAACAGCCCTATTCTAATCCCAATTGCCCGCATTTGGCCCATATCCCTCACTTCCCATCGTTCCCATGTAACTTTCTAAATGTTTTTTTTCAAAGACAAAATTGTAGCCGCCTCTACTACTACCTCTGGCAGCTTGTTCGAGACACTCACCACCCACTGTGTTAAAATAATGCCCCTCCGGTCACTTTTGTATCTCCCTCCCTCTCACTTAAACCTATGCCCTTTAATTTTAGATTGCCCTGCCTAGGGAAAAAATATTGACGATCTCGCTGATCTATGCCCCTCATTATTTTATAGACCTCTATATGATCAACCCTCAGCCTCCTACGCTCCAGAGAAAAAAGTCCCACTCCATCCAGCCTCTCCTTATAACCCAATCCATCAAGTCCCGGCAGCATCCCAGTAAATCTTTTCTGCACTCTTTCTAGTTTAATAATATCCTTTCTATAATACGGTGACCAGAATTGCACACAGTATTCCAAGTGTGGCCTTACCAATGTCTTGTACAACTTCAACAAGACATTCCAACTCCTTTATTCAATGTTCTGACCGATGAAACCAAGCATGCCGAATGCCTTCTTCACCACTCTGTCCACCTGTGACTCCACTTTCAAGGAGTTATGAACATGTAGCCCTGGATCATTAAGTTCTGTAACTCTCCCCAACGCCGTACCATTAACTGAGAAAGTCCTGCCCTGGTTCAATCTATCAAAATGCATCGCCTTGCATTTGTCTAAATTAAACTCCATCTGCCATTCGTCAGCCCACTGGCCCAATTGATCAAGATCCTGTTACAATTGGAAATAACTTTCTTCACTGTCCACTATGCCACCAATCTTAGTGTCATCTGCAAACTTACTAACCATGTCTCCTCTGGTCTCATCCAAATCATTAATATAAATGACAACAACAGTGGACCCAGCACTGATCCCTGAGGACACCGCTGGTCACAGCCCTCCAGTTTGAAAAACAACTCTCTGCAACCAATTGGCTTCTGTCAAGAAGCCAATTTTGCATCCAATTAGATACCTCACCTTGGATCCCGTGAGATTTAACCATAAGATAGATAGATAGATAGATAGATAGATAGATAGATAGATAGATAGATAGATAGATAGATAGATAGATAGATAGATAGAAAGATAGATAGACAGATAGATAGATAGATAGATAGATAGATAGATAGATAGATAGATAGATAGATAGATAGATAGATAGATAGATAGATAGATAGATAGATAGATAGATAGATAGATAGATAGATAGATAGATAGATAGATAGATAGATAGATAGACAGATGTCCCCTGGGCCTGATGAAATGTATCCTACGATTCTTTGGGAGGCGAGGGATGAGATTGCAGAGCCTTTGGCTTTGATCTTTGGGTCCTCACTGTCCACGGGGATGGTGCCAGAGGATTGGAGAGTGGCAAATGTTGTTCCTCTGTTTAAGAAAGGGAATAGAATATGACCCTGGTAATTATAGACCGGTTAGTCTGACTTCGGTGGTTGGTAAATTGATGGAAAAGGTCCTCAGGGATGGGATTTACGAACATTTAGAAAGATGCGGATTAATCCGGGATAGTCAGCACGGATTTGTGAAGGGCAAGTCGTGCCTCACAAATTTGATAGAATTTTTTGAGGAGGTAACTAGGTGTGTTGATGAAGGTAGGGCGGTTGATGTCATATACATGGATTTTAGTAAGGCGTTTGATAAGGTCCCCCATGGTCGGCCTATGATGAATGTAAGGAGGTGTGGGATAGTGGGAAAGTTGGCCGATTGGATAGGTAACTGGCTATCTGATCGAAGACAGAGGGTGGTGGTGGATGGAAAATTTTCGGACTGGAGGCAGGTTGCTAGCAGAGTGCCGCAGGGATCGGTGCTTGGTCCTCTGCTCTTTGTGATTTTTATTAATGACTTAGAGGAGGGGGCTGAAGGGTGGATCAGTAAATTTGCTGATGACACCAAGATTGGTGGAGTAGTGGATGAGGTGGAGGGGTGTTGTAGGCTGCAAAGAGACATAGATAGGATGCAAAGCTGGGGTGAAAAATGGCAAATGGAGTTTAACCCTGTTAAATGTGAGGTGATTCATTTTGGTAGGACAAATTTAAATGTGGATTACAGGGTCAAAGGTAGGGTTCTGAAGACTGTGGAGGAACAGAGAGATCTTGGGGTCCATATCCACAGATCTCTAAAGGTTGCCACTCAAGTGGATAGAGCTGTGAAGAAGGCATATAGTGTGTTAGCTTTTATTAACAGGGGGTTGGAGTTTAAGAGCCGTGGGGTTATGCTGCAACTGTACAGGACCTTGGTGAGATCGCATTTGGAATATTGCGTGCAGTTCTGGTCACCTCACTATAAGAAGGATGTGGAAGCGCTGGAAAGAGTGCAGAGGAGATTTACCAGGATGCTGCCTGGTTTGGAGTGTCGGTCTTATGAGGAAAGGTTGAGGGAGCTGGGGCTGTTCTCTCTGGAGCGGAGGAGATTGAGGGGAGACTTAATAGAGGTTTATAAAATGATGAAGGGGATAGATCGAGTGAACGTTCAAAGACTATTTCCTCGGGTGGATGGAGCTATTACAAGGGGGCATAACTATAGGGTTCATGGTGGGAGATATAGGAAGGATATCAGAGGTAGGTTCTTCACGCAGAGAGTGGTTGGGGTGTGGAATGGACTGCCTGCAGTGATAGTGGAGTCAGACACTTTAGGAACATTTAAGCGGTTATTGGATAGGCACATGGAGCACACCAGGATGGTAGGGAGTGGGATAGCTTGATCTTGGTTTCAGATGAAGGTCGGCACAACATCGTGGGCCGAAGGGCCTGTTCTGTGCTGTACTGTTCTATGTTCTATGTTCTATAGATAGATAGATAGATAGATAGATAGATAGATAGATAGATAGATAGATAGATAGATAGATAGATAGATAGATAGATAGATAGATAGATAGATAGATAGATAGATAGATAGATAGATAGATAGATAGATAGATAGATGGATGGATGGATGGATGGATGGATGGATGGATGGATGGATGGATGGATGGATGGATGGATGGATGGATGGATGGATGGATGGATGGATGGATGGATGGATGGATGGATGGATGGAAGGATCGATGGATCGATGGATGGCTGGATCGATGGATGGATAGATGGATGGATGGATAGAAAGGAATAGAGAGAGAGAGTTATGCTCACAATTCGGATTGAAGCAAAATGTGCATTTATGTGACACCTTTCACCAGAAGTTTGCAAAATCACTTAAAGTAAAGCAAGTCCTTTTGAACGTGAGTCGCCTATTTCATCACTGAAAAGTGGTAGACAATTTGTACACAGGAAGCCCCTACTAACAACTTACTAGACCATCTGTGATATTCATCTTGGTCTGTGGATAAATATTGACCGGATTACGCCAGGGAGAACTACACAACTCTTCATTCAAGAGTAGCAGATGGAAATTCTCTGTTTAAGGAAATGAAGGAAGCCAAATTATCTGATTTTATCACCTCGAAGAAAAGTAGTGAATGGAGGATAATAAGGATGCATTTCTATGCAACTAGTTATTCTGATTCCTAACACACTGCCTGAAACGTGATTGGAAGGAGATTTCACGAGGAGATTTCAAACGAGAAATTTGATGGATCATGGAGTGGAACTCATTGGTGGCTAGGGACAAGGGCAGGGAATAGTCGGCATTAATGGTGGGCACCAACAGGTTTCTCTGCAGAGACACGATGTTCAACAGATAATGATCTCTGTTGAACGTTTCTTAATTGAAATGTATCGAATAATTTATCTAAATCTTTGTGAGCTTAAGCATTATTCATATGTGACCCTCTCCTTTTTCATGAAAAATCTCCTTGATTCCAGTTAATGTTGGACTCAGTTAGTGAACTGAACCGCCAGCGAGGCAAATGAGGAGCTAGACCGCGACGACTTTGTGTGATTATTAACTACTGAATCCTTGGTGCGGTCATATAAAGATTGTTTGTTATCCAGCTACCTCATAGTGACTGCGGACATCGGTGGAGAATGATGAAAACACTGTTTCTGTCATTTGCGTTCCTGTTGCTGATGCAGTACATCACTGAAGCTGGAGGAGAGAGTGAAAACTTTATTTGTGGAGGTTAGTACATTTCGCAACAAACAATACATGACAACATTCAGAGGGATATTATCGGTCCATCATGACTCTACATCCATTCAATTGATTAACAATTGATTCTGTCAGCCCATTTGATTTCTTTACACGTGAAAACCTTTCCGAACATCAAACTATTTATCTGTGTCTTGAAAGTTCTTTTTTTCAGACGAGTGCATTTTCAGAATCCAACATCTGTCAGTCAACAAGCTGCTACCCTTAATCGCCTGAATTTCCCAATCCATATGCTGTGCTGATATTCACTGTTCATCAGTTGCAAAGTTTTGAAATATCCCAATGGAATGACCCCCCACTATGTTTGTAAACTCATCCAGCCTGAAAGCCTTTGTGATATCTGTGTTCACCTCATTCTGCCCTCTTGCACTTTCTCAGATTTAATTTTTTTACTGTCCGTGCCTGCCTCTGTCTCTCTCTCCCTCCCAGTCTCTATTCTTTTAAGGAATTGTTTAACACCGATCTCTTTCAGCGGCTTTTGGTCATCTGTCCTAAATTCATTCTGATCGTTGTTGATGACATTCGGATTAAATATGCTCCGGTGGGGCTCCTTGGGAGATTTCTTCCCGTTCAATTCAGGACAGAGTTGCAGCTTTCTCCTTGTGCTGTTTTCAAGTCTCCATATGCATTGGCTACAGAACACTTGTGGCACTGTGCACAATTCTGCCTCCATGTCATCCAGATAGACTAAACTGAGAGACCGTGCACAGCTTTGATCTCCACGTCGGATCGTTAGGCCACATTTGGAGCCTTCGGCAGCATAATGCAGGGATAAACCACACTAGGAAAACTTCCTTCAGCTCTCTTACTATTTTACATTGACTCGACAAGCCTTTGAGGTGCGTGCAACATATCACTTGGGTACACCGTACTGGGAGCACTATGCGCATTTGTCCTACCTATCAATTGTTTCGACCACACGTGGAGCAGCATGCATACTTGTAGCTCCATATCGCTGATTACTCTCATACCATGCACACTGTTCACATCTTACGTCTCAACTTGCATTTGTCGTGCAAAACCTGCATATTTGATCGCCCTTTTTTTTACAAGGTGTGATCATGGAATGTGGCGATATTGGAGGGATCTGTAGAAATGGGGATTGCGATGAAGGTGAGATCGAAATGCCATATGAAACCTCTGCCAGCAGGAAGTGTTGCAAAGCGAAATGACTTCTTAAGTTGCAATGTGCCCACAGTGAGAGCATCAGAGTCTGTGCCTGATGCTACTTGCGATATATGTAACTCATGCTCTCCTTCATTGCAGAGTTCCCTGAACCCTGCCCACTGCTTTCTGAATTACTTGAATAAAACTGGCTGCATTCATCTCCATCTCTTCAACATGTCTCATTTCTCCCTCGAATCGGTGTGACACCATCATAACTGTGAGGCAGTGGATGCCACTTGGACATCTGGTAGTTTCAATCTCGTAATAATATTTGAATGATCACTTAAACTTAGGGGGAGGCGATGGCAAATTGGTATTATTTCTGGACTTGTAATCTACAGGCCGATTGTAATGCTTTGGCGATCCGAATTTGATTCCCACCTGGCAGATGGTGAAATTTGAATTCAATAGAATCCTGGAGTTAAGAATCTAATGATGACCACGAAACCATTATCCATTGTAGCAGCATTCTTCTAATTCACGAATGTCATTTCGGGAAGGAAATCAGCCGCCCTTGCCTGGCATGGCCTACTTGTGACTCTAGACACATAGCAATGTGATTGACTTTTTGTGTTCTCTGAAATTTCTGAGCAAACCACTCATTTCAAGGACAAGTAATGTTGGCTCAGACAGTGCTGCCCGAATCCCCTGAAAGAATAAAACAACTAAACACAGTGTAATGAGCCCAATACAATGGGTATATCATTTCATCCTGACAGGAGAGATCTGCCAGTCCCAATGTCATAGTCAGTCAATATAGAGATTCGCTGGGTGTCCAAAGTTCCAGTCTCTATTAGTTCTGAGGAGACCAGGGCAGCAAGGAAAGGAAAGTTCTTGCTGATTCGTACCTTTGAACAAATCTAGCAGCTCAACTCTCGACATCCAAAATGCGCTGGGGATATCAGCGGCAGATAGCAATTCAATTAGAATCTTTAAGATTTGATCTCCGCACTCTATCACTTCATTAAAGATAAGTGTTCAAACATCATTGCCTAAAGAGTGCAGGAGAGGATGCCACGATCTGCAGGAGGTGTACCTCAAATATGAGTTGCCAAGGCTGTCAGAAATCTGCAGATTGTCATGTTGTAGTAACTGAGGTTAATGTTATGAATCGTAATATCTATTGGCTTATGAAAGCAACGTCTTCATTTCAATGTCTTATTGGAATGTTGTCAATGTTTATGTTAGTTCCTAACACTTTGAATGTTGTTTGGTTCCAACGAAAGACATGGAGAGAAACAAAATGCACTTTGAACTGATGTTTCAGTGATGGCACCATTTGAATCTGGTCACAAGTCTCAATATTATCATTAAGCTGAAGCAAAAAACTGGATGCTGATTGGCGAGATGCAGAAAGTGATGGCTATCTCGGCAATAACGGAGGGCCAGTTAAGATGTACTAGCTGTGGCAGAGTCAAACATTGTTCAAATTGACCCAGAGTGGCAGATATAGGTCACAACATAAATGTGTATTCTGTGTGTAATGCTGAGACTTTTTTTTCCCATTGGTTACGAGTTCCAGAACTTTGGGTAGAATCAAGCCAATGTATACATATGGGAAATGTGTCCATGTCTGTTGAGGTTCACGATGGGGCACAAAGTCATAATGTGTGGGAAATGTTTTGAACGTTTATTCACAAATGAGAATTAAGTCCATTGTTAATTGTAAATTCTTTTTTTCCCAGCAAAATGCGTTGTCATTTCCTGAGAACAGGTGTGTGCGTAGAGTCGAGTCAAAAATCCTGTTAGAAGGAGGATACGATTTGTAGGGCTGTAAAATAATATCATGGACCCATAAAGATATGCAGCATGGAAACAGGCCCTTCAGCCCAACTCGTACATGCCAAGCAGGCTTCCTAATCTGATCTATTCCCATTTGCCTGCCTTTGGCACTGAAGCCTCCACACCTTTCCCATACATGTTCTTGTCCAAACCTCATGTCAATGTTGTATTTTGCCGGCCTCTATCACTTCCTCGGGCAGGTTATTGCATATACGCACCACCCTCTGTGTGAAAAACTGACTCCACAGGTCCCATTTGAATATTTCCACTGTCACCTGCAACTTATGCTCTTTATTCTTGGACTCTCCTACCCTGGAGAAAAGGCCTCGGCTATTCACCTTATCTTTGTCCTGCATGATTATATAAACCTCTATGAGTTAACCACTATTCCATGTACTTCAGGCAAAAACGGCCCTGCCTATCCAGCCTCTCCTTATAATTCACACATTCCAGTCCCGGTATTATTCGTGTTTTACACGCTTTCCAGTTTAACAACATTCTTCCGACAGCAGGACGATCAGAATTGTGCACAGTACTCCAAATGCAGCCTCACCAATATCTTGTAACATAATGTCCCAATTCCTGTACTCAACAAAGAACAACAAAGAACAAAGAACAATACAGCACAGGAACAGGCCCTTCGGCCCTCCAAGCCCGCGCCGCTCCCCGGTCCAGGATTGAATCCTGAATCCAGGATCCCCGCCCAATTTTCCAGCCTATTTACATCCTAATATCCTATCCACCGAGCTGTCCCTCACAGCTACGATGCTTTGTTCATCACAACCTATTAACTCACCCCCACCCCCCATTCCAGACCATGTGATCTCCAGGGAGAGGCGAAAACCCAGAGTGAAAACCCCAGGGCCAATATGGGGGAAAAAAAATCTGGGAAATTCCTCTCCGACCCGCTGAGGCGATCGAAACGAGTCCAGGAGATCACACTGGCCCTGATCAGAAAATGCTTCCCAACCCTATTCATTTCCACTTCTGCTTTACGAACACCATCTGAATTCCCTGCCCCCGAGACAGGTTCCCAACTATCCGCAGTCTCGCTCTGTACTGGGACCAGCAAGATGATCATAGAATGAAGCCTTGAAACGAGAAACAAAGAACAATTAGCCCGCGCCGCTCCCTGGTCCAAACTAGACCACTCTTTTGTATTCCTCCATTCCCACTCCGTTCATAGAGCTGTCTAGATAAGTCTTAAACGTTCCCAGTGTGTCCGCCTCCACCACCTTGCCCGGCAACACATTCCAGGCCCCCACGACCCTCTGTGTAAAATATGTCCTTCTGATATCTGTGTTAAACCTCCCCCCCTTCACCATAAACCTATGACCCCTCGTGAACGTCACCACCGACCCGGGGAAAAGCTTCCCACCGTTCACCCTATCTATGCCTTTCATAATTTTATACACCTCTATTAAGTCTCCCCTCATCCTCCGTCTTTCCAAGGAGAACAACCCCAGTTTCCCCAATCTCTCCTCATGACCAAGCCCCTCCATACCAGGCAACATCCTGGCAAACCTCCTCTGTACTCTCTCCAAAGCCTCCACGTCCTTCTGGTAGTGTGGCGACCAGAACTGGACGCAGCATTCCAAATGCGGCCGAACCGACGTTCTATACATCTGCAACATCAGACTCCAACTTTTATACTCGATGCCCCGTCCTATAAAGGCAAGCATGCCATATGCCTTCTTCACCACCTTCTCCACCTGTGACGTCACCTTCAAAGATCTGTGGACTTGCACACCCAGGTCCCTCTGCGTCTCTACACCCTTTATGGTTCTTCCATTTATCGTGTAGCTCCTCCCTACATTATTCCCACCAAAATGCATCACTTCGCATTGATCAGGATTGAACTCCATCTGCCATTTCTTTGCCCAAATTTCCAGCCAATCTATATCCTTCTGTAGCCTCTGACAATGTTCCTCACTATCTGCAAGTCCTGCCAGCTTTGTGTCGTCCGCAAACTTACTGATCACCCCAGTTACTCCTTCTTCCAGATCATTTATATAAATCACAAACAGCAGAGGTCCCAATACAGAGCCCTGCGGAACACCACTAGTCACAGGCCTCCAGCCGGAAAAGGACCCTTCCACTACCACCCTCTGTCTTCTATGACCAAGCCAGTTCTCCACCCATCTAGCCACCTCCCCCTTTATCCCATGAGATCCAACCTTTTTCACTAGCCTACCATGAGGGACTTTGTCAAACGCTTTACTAAAGTCCATATAGACAACATCCACGGCCCTTCCTTCGTCAACCATTCTGGTCACTTCTTCAAAAAACACCACCAGGTTAGTGAGGCATGACCTCCCTCTCACAAAACCATGCTGACTATCGTTAATGAGTTTATTCCTTTCTAAATGCGCATACATCCTATCTCTAAGAATCTTCTCCAACAACTTCCCCACCACGGACGTCAAGCTCACCGGCCTATAATTACCCGGGTTATCCTTCCTACCCTTCTTAAATAACGGGACCACATTAGCTATCCTCCAATCCTCTGGGACCTCACCTGCGTCCAGTGACGAGACAAAGATTTGCGTCAGAGGCCCAACGATTTCATCTCTCGTCTCCATGAGCAGCCTTGGATAGATTCCATCAGGCCCTGGGGATTTGTCAGTCTTTATATTCTCTATTCTCAATTCTCTAATCGAAGAAGCTAAATGTGCCAAACGCTTTCTTCACCACCACAACCTGTGACGCTACTTTCAAGGAGCTCTATACCTGCACACCGAGGTCACTCTGTTCGATAACACTCCCCAAGGCCCTACCATTAACTCAATAACTTCTGCCCTGGTTTGTCTCACCAAAATGCAGCACCTCACATTGATCTGAATTAAACCCCAACTGCCAATCCTCGGCTCACAGACGCAGTTGATCCAAACCCCGTTATAGTTTTAAATAACGGTATTGACTGTCCACTGCCCCACCAATTGTGGTGTCATCCTCAAGCTTATGAACCATGCCTCATTTTTCCACATCCAAATCGTTTATATAAATGACAAATAACAGTAGACACAACACCGTTCCATGTGGCACACTGCAAGCCGCAGGCCACCAGTCTGAAAAACAACCCTCTACCACCACCACCTGTCTCCTTCCGGCAAGTTAATTTTGAATCAAATTGGCGAGTCTACATGGACCCCATGTGATCTAACCTGACTGCTCAGTCTGCCATGTGGTACCATGTCAAAGGGCTTGCTAAAGCCAATGGAGACAACGCCGACTAACATAGCCTCATCTATTAGGAAAGATGATGAGTTGGATGTGTTGGAGCTTTTGAAAAGCGTCAAGTTAGATAAATCGCCGGGACCGGATGGAATGTACCCCAGGTTACTGTGGGAGGGGAGGGAAGAGATTGCTGAGCCTCTGACGATGATCTTTGCGCCATCAATGGAGACGGGAGAGGTTCCGGAGGATTGCAGGATTGCGGATGTGGTTCCGTCATTCAAATAAGGGAGAACAGATAGCCCGGGAAATTATAGACCAGTGAGTCTAACCTCAGTAGCTGGTAAGTTGATGGAGAAGATCCTGAGAGGCAGGATTTATGAACATCTGGAGAGGAATAGTATGATCAGAAATAGCCAGCACGGCTTTGTCCCAGGTAGATCATGCGTTGTGAGCCTAATTGAGATTTCTGAAGATGTAACGAGACACATAGACGAGGGAAGAGCGATAGATGTAGCTTATATGGATTTCAGCAAGGCGTTTGATAAGGTGCCCCATGAAAGGCTTATTGAGAAAGTGAAGGGGCATGGGATAAATGTTGACATTGCCTTGTGGATTCAGAACTGTCTTGCCCACAAAAGGCAAAGAGTGGTTGCAGATGGGTCTTTTTTAGAATGGAGGTCGGTCACCAGTGGAGTGCCCCAGGGATCTGTTCTGGGGCCCTTGCTCTTTGTGATTTTTATAAATGACCTGAATGAGGAAGTGGAAGGATGAATTGGCAAGTTTGCTGATGACACAAAGGTTGGTGGTGTTGTGGATAATGTACAGGGATGTCATCAGTTGCAACGAGACATCGATAAGATGCAAGACTGGGCGGAGAAGTGACAGATGGACTCCATCCCAGATAAGTGTGTGGTGGTTTATTTTGGCAGGTCGAATAGGATGAAAGAATATAATATTAAGGGTAAGACACTTGGCAGTGTGGAAGATGAGAAGGATCTTGGGGTCCAGGTTCATAGGACGCTCAAGGCAGCGTCGCAGGAAGAGGCTGTGGTTAAGAAGGCATATGGAATACTGGCCTTTATCAATAGAGGAATTGAGTTTAGAAATCGGGAGATAATGCCGCAGCTGTATAGGATCCTGGTCAGACCCCACCTGGAGTACTGTGCCCTGTTCTGGTCGCCTCATTACAGAAAGGATGTGGAAGCCATAGAAAGGGTGCCGAGGAGATTTACAAGGATGTTGCCTGGATTAAATGGCATGCCTTATGAGGATAGGTTGAGAGGGCTAGGTCTTTTCTCCTTGGAGAAGCGAAGGATGAGAGGTGTCCTGGTAGAGGTGTATAAGATGTTGAGAGGTATTGATAGAGTGGATTCTCAGAGGCTTTTACCCATGGCTGAAATGGTTGCCACAAGAGGTCAGAGGTTTAGGGTGCTGGGGAGTAGGTACAGAGGAGATGTTCGGGGTAAGTCTTTCACTCAGAGGGTGTTGGGTGCGTGGAATCGGCTGCCGGTAGTGGTGGTGGAGGCGGAATCCATAGGGTATTTTAAGAGAATTTTGGATAAGTTCATGGAAGTTAGTAAGATAGAGGGTTTTAGGTAAGCCTAGTAGGTAGGGGCATGTTCGCCGCAACTTGTGGGCTGAAGGGCCTGTTTGTGCTGTAGCTTTTCTCTGTTCTATATTTTTGGTCACCACATCAATAAACTCAAATTTGTAAGACACGCTTTTCCACGCCGTGCTGACTATCCCTAAACAGTCCTGGCTGTTGGTCATACAAATATCTCTTCTCGGGGCTCCACTTTACCTGATGGACATGGCCTATATTTTTCCATAACTGTTTTAAAACAAATCGAATTATGGTCAGTGGTCCCACCTCATACTTCACTCACTTCCCCTGCTTTATTTTCCAAATGGATGTCGAGTTTTGCCCCTTCACGAGTACATAGTGATTGAGTTTACATTTCCTGAATACACTGAACAAATTCGTCCCCATCCAACCCGTTAACACTATGATATTCCCAGTCGATGTTTACAAAGTTTAAATCCCCCACGAATAAAACACTATTACACTTGCAACTATCTGCAATCTCCCTACATATTTGCTCTTCTCTTTACTGCTGAATATTCCGGGGCCATTTGGACAATTCCATAAATGTAAGAACCCCTTCTTATTTGGCAGCTCCACCCATATAGCATCACTGGACGGTCCCTCAGGAATATCCCTAATCAAAAACGCAACTCCCGCACCTCTCTCGCCTCCCCTTGCACCGTTCCTGTAGTAGCTCTACCCGGAACATTGAGCTGCCAGTCCTGTCCCTGCCTCAGCCCCGTTTCTATAATAGCTGATATCCCAGTCTCATGTACCCACCCCATGCCCGGCGTTCATCTGCCTTAACTGTCAGACATTTTGCATTGAAACAAATGCAGTTTAATTGATTAGTCGGCTCTCCTCCGCTACCATGCTAACGCCTGCTTTATCTATTTTTCTTGTTTTTAAACTCTGTACTAGACTCAACATCCCCTTTTGTCTCACTACTCTAACGAGCCTCACACTAGTTGAAACTCTCCTGAGTAGCATTCGCAAATTCTCCCGCCAGTGTATTGGTGTCACTTCAGTTAAGGTGCAACCCATCTCTTTTGTTCATGTCAACTCTGCCGCAGAAGAGTTTCCAGCGCTCCAAATATCAAAATCCCTGCCTCATGAACCGGCTACTCAGCCAAGCATTCACCTGCCGTATCCACCTATTCCCACTTTCACCCACACATTGCAGCGGAAGTAATCCAGAGATTACAATCCTGGAAGGACATACTTTTTATCCCCTGTTAACATTTTATATTCACTCTTTAGTATCTCATCTTTTTGACTGCGTATGTAGTTGGTGCCAATATGTACCAATACCTCTACCTCATCAGCCACCACCACCAACTCTCCCCCCCCACCCCCAACACCGATCCCTGATGCTGGCACAGGAGAGGCAACATTCCATCGTGGAGGCATACCTTCGGCCATGCCTGTCTGCTCCCCTGGCTAATGAATCCCTTATTACTGTTGTTCTTAATTTCTTCTTTCTCACAACCGCCGCCCCGCACTCTCTGTACAGTCAAGTTGATTGTGGCGCCAGCAGCGTGTCTCTAACTGCACGCCTTACAGTTTACTAGCCCCTTATCAGCTTCCAAAATGGAATACCAGTTAGTCAATGTTTGTTTGAATATGGGATGATGTTCTGTTTTTCTGGTCGTTCACCTGGGCTTTTGCGGAGCAGAACTTGATGCGTTGGAGTGATAGGTCAGGTCATATGACTGGATGGAGCTAGGCGTTTTGATTTGATTTATTATTGGAACATATATTAGTATACTTTGAAAAGTATTGTTTCTCGTGCGCTATACAGACAAAGCATTCCATAGGTATGAGGAGATGGTGCAGAATGTAGTGTTATGTTCAAAGCTAGGGTATAGAGAATGATCAACATAATACAAGGTCGATCCACTCAATGGTCTGATGGCAGCAATGAGTAAGCTGTTCTTGAGCCGGTTCGCTTCATGACCTCAGAGTTTTGTACCTTTTTCCCGACAGAAGAAGGTGAAAGAGACTTGGTCCGGGATGTGTCGGGTCCTTGATAATGTTGGCTGTTTGTTTAAGGCAGGGGAAAGTGTGTAAAGATTCAAGGTACGGGTAGCTGGTTTGCGTGATGGACTGTGCTTGGTTCACAACCCTTTGTATATTTTATTTTGCGGTCTGGGAGTGGTAGCCATGCCAGGCTATGATATGAACGGAAAGAATGCTTTCTATGGTGCATCTGTAAACGTTGGTGAGAGTCGTAGCGGACATGGCAAGTTTCCTTAGCCTCTGGGAAAGAAGAAGCGTCTGTGACATTGTTAACCATAATGGAGGGACGAGGGCAGGTTGTTGGTGATCTAGACACATGGAAGCTTGTAGCTCTCGAACATTTTCACTTAGTGTCCGTTGATGTAGAAAGGGTCTTGTCCTCCACGATGCTTCCTGAAGTCAATGACTATCTCATTCGTTTCTTTTTTAAAAAATTGACGGCGAGATTATTGTCATCACAGCACAGAATAATCAAGACGGACGTGGTTTTGATTTGTTCGAGAGCAGCCCCTCTCCCTTCCCCTTATTGAATATGGGAACTGGAATCTGCAGGGAAATAAGTGTTTTTCTCTGGAATTCTGTTGTTTGGGAGTAGATCATTCTCTAAGAGCCTGTTGATTAAGAAGCTGCTGATTTGGGAAGCTGCCGGGCGAGTTATCCATTTATGTCTCTGAAGTCCGGAGAGTGTGAGCTGCCGGGGAAAAGGTTTACTTCTCTTACATTCTGCGGTTTGTCGATCTTTTCATCCTTGGAAACAGCTCTGGATATCTGTCTAGATTTGAGAAAATGCTGGAAATCGAATGCTCGCATAAGCACATCGGCTACTTGTGTTAATGGTGTCTAAGGAAGGGACTTCAATCTTTCCGGCTACTGCTCAATTCGAGCAGCTTTTAAGAATTGTACATTGTCCTGTTTAAGTATTTTAATTCCGGAGAGATATATTAATTGTCTTTGCAATATTCTAACTGTTCTCATTTTAAAGTGTGTTTTCATAATAACTTCCCAGTGGGTAAATTGAATCAGACCTGGTGCAACAAAAAACCTCATGCTCACCGTCATGCCAAAATCAAACACAAAAGCTGGAGTCTCAGCGAGGTGTATAATATACCTTGGAGTTTCTGGTCTGGTTCCAAACCGAATTTAGACATACCTTTGCATAATGACGCAGATTGTTCGGAGTGAAAATTTGCAGTTGTCGTCTACCTTTACTTGCATCTGCGCGATGCTTAATAGGTGAGAGTTGGCGTCCAAATGTCATCTATCACCCGTCAAGCACAGGGCAGCTGCAAGCAAAGGTGAGTATCAACCACAAATTTTGCTCCGTTTTCCCATCAATGACTTGAAAGACATGGACACAGGTGTTAGATGCAGGACAAAATGTCGACCAGTGTCACAGCGTTTGCGTCGTGCCTCACTGTATATCACTGTACTCAGTTCGTCCACAATATCTTTACATTTTCTACACTGCTGTATGCACTTCAATTCTCCGTTTTTTTCCAACCGATATTCATGTGCCAAAGGCATAGGAATAATTCTGAGTCTGCACATGGTTGTCACAGAGCAGAGAGGAACATAATTACAACTGGAACAGAAATACTTTTACTGTTGGAATCTAATAGTAATATTCTTTCTGATTTTTTTGCCTTTTTAAAGTTTAACAAAACACACAATTACGAAAGGGGAACCCTTATTACATTTTTCAACTGCTGCCTGAAATTTCTCTGCGTAACGGCATAAATATAAGTGTTTGTGCAGCAACTCAGGAGCTGGAGCATGAAGCCTATTTCTAGTACAAAAAGGGGGATCTGTACAGAATAATATCCAAGATTTGAAAATCGCCACCATATTGAATACACCATGAATGCAGACCACAATATAATGAAATTCCCCGAGATAGCAAATAATAAAATTATGGATTTCCTTCGATTTTCCATTTCTTGGTCCTTACGATTGTCAGTATTACCCAGAATCCGGAGTCTCCTGCGTGCTCTGCTGCTCACTAAAATGAGTCTTACTATTAAAACGTTAAGAAGTAGAATCAGAACAAATGGAATGCCTGGCGTGAAAATATTATGGAATAACTCGATAGCTGCCCACACTCGTGAAATCTTAGTAAGGACAGTTATGTCGCAAAACCAAGGGTTGTTGTTCAACCAGTACCAATTGGTCAACATGAAATACCAAGTGGTGTCCTTTAATACGCACATAACCATCACTGTCCCTGGCACCATGGCTGCCACTTTATTGGTGCAGAATTTACTTTTCAGCTTCTGGCAACAGATTGATACAAATCGATCATAGGTGAAGGTGACAGTAAACCAGACAGTACAGTCAGTGACCGCATAAAGCAGAACAGCGTGAATGTTGCACGTGGGAATGACCTTCACAAAAAGGTTACTCATTTTGTACATTTACTAATTTAAGCAATGATTAGAAGGATATATAGCAACATACCGGAGACACCGACCACAGCTAGGATGGGATAGTATAACTTTTCGATCTCCAGGATGACAGCGAATACCATAGGCATGTGCATACATATGTTTAATTTCGAGCTGCTGCTCCTTAGTGGCTCATAGAATGATCGCCTCACTCAGAACAAAGTATAGCACATTAAGTGCAGTCTTTTATAAATTGATGACGAAAACCTCCAGTGACACAATTTGTGTCCAGGGAGACAGGCAATAATTACAGTCACTGAACAAATATGTTCAGTTAACCACTTTCAATTTACAAATTTGAGATAAATAAATATATTGTAAATTTTCGAATACAATTATCTGAAGATTGTACATAAAGTTACTTAAAGCACTGAACTTGTCAGAATGCAACTTTCAATTATTTATCACTCGCAACAGGTATAAACATAATTTAAAAAATTCAGAACTTCAATTTAGAGACGTGAAATATTCAGTAATATTTATCTGAGGGAGAAAATGGAGAAGGTGTTTGCTCTTTACAATCCTAATACAATCATGTTGGCGGAAAAGGTATTTTTCTTCTTTGATTACACTGAGGCGATCGTTAAATAATGACAATATTGTCATTACAATGAGCGTATTGTTGCATTTATGCATAGGTGACAGGAAGTAGTGTGCAGTGTGTGGGCCACAGTTTTTTTCAATTTCGTGTTAAGTGTTACATTACCAAATGTTTGATGCACTCTTCATTCTCGTTCAAAAATAAAACTTTTACCGACTCTCTGAAAGCGAATTATTAAATAAGACTAACTCATTGGGACAAACACTTGAAAATTAAATTACCAATTTAACATAGCAAACTTTCAAAGATTCCACAGGTGCTTGCAATATGTTTTTTTCACATTGGTCGCCATAAGCTGCATCCACAAAGCGTTTTCAGTTGAGGTACAGAACGGGGGTGAGATAGAAAATAATGCTTATTCAGTACTCTCCCCAGAAAACACATTCAGGCTATATACGGTTTAAAGCTATTTCTACACTAGGCAAATCAAACACCCTGACGGCATCTGCAGCAGAGATTAAAAACACATTACTCCGCTCTCCAAATTGATCTCTCAAAGATTTGCAGACCAGTGGTTCCTCACAGAATCGCAGAATGCTGACATCTCAGAGGCCATTTGGTTCACTGTGTCTACACCGACTGAAAAGACTAACCACCATGCATAATCCCAGTTTCTGGCATTTCCTCTGCAAGCCTGCTGTCAAGACGCTCTGAATAAATATCCGTCAAACTCCTAAACGACGTAAAGGTTTCTGCCTCTGCTGAAATTTCAGACACTGAGTACCACGCAATACAACCCTCTGGTGAAAACAAGGCATCTGGGTATCTCTTCTAAAATTCCGACCAATCGCTTTAAATGTCTGCCATCAGTCACTGATCACTGTGCTAATGTAAATGGCATTTGCAATTTACGTTGTCGAGGTCCCTCACAACGTCATCCCTTGCCATCTAAAGTCCCCTTGCCTTCAATGTTCCGACGAGCACAGAACCAGCGAATGGAATTGGCCCTCATAGCTGCAATGTTACAGACCTGGCATCATCCTTTTATGCCTCCTTTGCACCCTTTCCAATGAAATGTCAGTCATTGTGTATTCGATTATAGTAACTACAAACAGTGCTGAAAGTTTCGTCGAACTCATGTTTCATGAAGTTTTATTTCATCTCCATTTTCTTATATTATCTAACTTAAATACTACATTAAAGCATTCGAAAATAGTTCTTCATCACCCCTTCAATTTTGATTTCGTTTTGTCCTGTTTTATGTTGAGGCCTGCACATGGTTACTTCGAATCTCACTCGCTGCTTCTCCTGCTCTCCTATTCTTCCAATTATTGTGTATCATTTTGCCTCGTTTCAACTCCCCAAAATGCATCTACTTAGAGGTCTGTGTATGTTTAGTTACATGGGTAATTGTTCTGCTCAGTGAATAAGTCCACTGCTACCTCGAGAAGTCTGTTACAATCTTCCATTCTACCTACCACATGACTCATTTTTCTGTCGTCTGCAAATCTCTTCACTATTCCTGCTGCATTTATATTCAGATCACGAATGTATTACAGAATACGGAAGGGACCTACTACTGAGCCCTATGATACCCCACTGCAAAAAACATTCCAGTCACAAAGCATCCATTAGCAATTTCCTATTGTTCCTTCCACTGATATGAGTACACATCCACTTGCTAAATTTCCATGGATCACATATGCTGTTAGTTTTCAATCAGTTTGCCATCTGGGATTTTGTCAATAAACTTCATATTGCTCATATTAATTACATCGACTGCCCTTCTCACTCCCTGAAAAGATCAAGCAAATTAGTCAGAACACAACTCTCATCAACACATTCATGTCCTCCATTAATCTATTACCTTTGAAATGACATTTAACTCTGCCCATCAGACTGCATTCCAATAGCATCAATCAGCTGTTACAAGAAAGTGTGACATGTGCAGAGTATTACAGAGGCTGAAAATCGGAAATCTTAACAAAAGTGCTGGGCATCCTCCCCAAGTTATGAATCTGTCTCTGGAGAGAGTAAAAAAACATTCTACGTCTGTTCCAGGAAGCTTGCCAAGACAAAACAGCATCAGGTGTGTGTGTGCGTGCACGTATGTGTGTGCGTGTGTCTTTGTGTGTCTGTACGTGTGTGTGCGTGTTTGTGTGTATTTGTGTACGTGTGGGTTTGTGTGTCTGTGTGTGTTTGTCTGTGTGTGTTTGTCTGTGTGTTTATATGTGTGTGTGTGTGTGCGTGCGTGCACGTGCGTTTCAGTAAACTGCTGGTGTTAACCATGCAAAATAATGGCCAGTGACGGACTGAAATACGTGAACCACAGAAATGTGGAAAATATATTGTCTTTTGTCACAAACCGAATTGAGAGAAACAAGAAAAAATATGTAGATTAAACAATCTCGAGTGGTTTTCTGCCTGCAGTCTAGTGGAATCGAATAGAAGAGCGAGGTGACATTGCTTTAATATTCCAGTGCTGCAGCAATGACAGTGGCACAGTTGTCCCAGTCGTACACTGCCCCAAACCCGCTGCCACGTCGAACCTATCTCTCCCTCTTTAGCAGGTTCAGTCAACCTAGCGGGTCTGTACGGTCAGAAGCATCATCCAATAAAAGGTACGACAAATCAGTGTAACAGAAGACATCTGTGACATTACCCTCCTCACAGTTCATACCTGGCTTTCCAATCACTCTGGCCAGTTTTCGTAGCACTTCACTTTGATCGGTCGCCATATTCCAATCGCTGCCACACCGGTCAATGCACCGTAATCTATAAATTAATGGAATGAATGTCGACAGTGTCACCCAAAGCCTAATCCTGTGGAACCTCAGCAAACTTCTACCAGGGCCGCTGAGTGAAATTTTAGCCCATGGTTACGCAAATTAATCTGAATTCGAGAGCTGAGGTTTGAGTGACCTCCGTTGACATCTCGGCCGCATTTGGTTGAGTTTGTCACCAAAGCAGACCTAGCCATGGTGAATGAATAATTGTTTTGTTTAATGGAGTCGCACCTCGCACAAAGGTAAATGGTTGAAATTGTGAGTCCCATACTCACATTTCCAGGATAAATTTGCAGCAGTTATATAGTGTACCATTAAGGAACAAACATCTTCAACTTTTTAAGCAATGAACAACTCTCCAATCAAAAGTCCTGTTTTTACATATTTGCTCAAAATTGTGCAGTGTTGAGTTCCATTCGCATCTCTGATCCAGGAAGTGTAAACATTCAACAAGCTTTAACAACGTTCAGGCTTGTGTTAATCAGTACAAGCACTATTCCCATCATACCACATTCAGGCAAGGCCCATGTTCGCAAAGAAGCGATGCAACACTGACGTAAAACGACATTAACATCGATGAGGCGTCTGCAATGAACATCATTGGTATTACCATTGAGCAGCAACTACATTGTCCAAAATGCACATATATTTGCTAAGTTAACTGGATCTGGGACCACTCAGTTCAACGTCTCATAGACTCAGTCACCAAACCCTCGTTCTCGCATCAACGTGATATGCTTCTAGACAGAGATGGAAAATTCTCCACTTGCCCCATTCAGTATATTTGCAGGCTGGGACATGCAGACACTTTCAAGAAACTCCAAAATATCCAAGGCAATTAAGTTCCATGCTCTATTTCCAATCCACCATGAGAATAATCATCTTTCACCTTGCCAATGTTTGCAAGATGGGAGTGCCACCGACAGCAGCAAATCTCAGTTCTCGTTAGGCACGGTGGCAAAGTGCTTAGCACTGCTGCCTCACAGCATCATGGTCCCGGTTCCAATTCTGGCCTCAGTTTACTGTCTGGGCACGATCGCCCCGTGTCTGCGTGTGTTTCCTTTGAATGCCTCCCACTGTCAAAGCATGTGCCGTTTAGGTTGATTGGCCACGCAAAATTGCTCCTTAGTGTCAGGGGGATTATTAGGGCAAATACATGGGATTGCGGAAACAGAGGAAGAATAATTCTAGATGTTTCAGGAAGTTTGCCAGGATAAAACAGCATCAGGTGACTGTGTGCGTGTGTGTATGTGCACGTGGAAGATTGTTATCTGTGCAGGATCGACTGCCGAATGGTCTCCTTCTGCACTGTAGAGATTCTAAATCATCTTCCAAACTTGTGAGATCAGTTACCAGGAAGGGCGCTGGAATTGCTATAGCCAGGAAACGAACGACGCACTTACATCGAAATGCCAGACACAGCTCTCACTTGAAACTATTGATGCGCGATTAAATCACACGGGAGTCGAGATTACCAGGGGAATAAAGGCTTTGATTCCTAACAAGAATTGAGCAACTATATGCAATACAATCCCAGACTAAAGGGTCACCAGGCAGTGCAGTGACCTTTATACTTCCCCAGGTAGGCGGAGCCAACTGGAGTGTACCACAGGACAATATCAACAGGTAGAACAGCCCAACCCTAACCCCAACAGTGACAACAGTAACATACCTACAAACATCCATAGTGCTGACCAACCATGGCTCAGCACTTCTAGTGGTAACCAACTATGGTTCACCACATTCACCCCTCCTTTAAAAACAAAGGCCGGCGGGGCAAAAAAAAAACAACAACTGTTCATATCTTTACAAGTTCAGTCGATTTGGGGGACCGCACCGTTTCTGCGAACTCCTCAACACTGGCGACAACGCCGGTTCAGGTAACCGTGGTGACCTTCTCTCCAAGGCGGTGTCCAGTGACTCCTCCAGTTGCTCACGGACAGGTGGACCACGAGGTGGCGACAACATGCTGGACTCGAGCACGCCTCGAGGTGGCGACAATCTCCTGGACTCAGGCAAGCTGTACACGGGAGTAAGAGGATTAAGTCGTGGTCCCGATACTGCCCGCGCCGTGTCAGGAGGGGATATTAAGGGTCAGGGGTTCCTTAACTAGGGGTGTGGGAGCGACTGGGGTTTCCAAGTCCTCTGCAGGCGCCAGATCTCTAATAGAGACCGTGTCCTCTCGCCCATCAGGATATGCCACATAGGCATATTGAGGGTTGGCATGGAGGAGATGGACCTGTTCAACCAAAGGGTCGGACTTGCGGGTCCTAACATGTCGCCGCAGGAGGACAGGTCCGGAGTACGTCAAACAAGACGGTAATGAGGTCCCAGAAGAAGACATCCTAGGGAAGGAAAACATCCTCTCATGAGGAGTAGCATTGGTTGCCGTACACAGGAGTGAGCGGATGGAATAGAGCGCATCAGGGAGTACCTCTTGCCAACGGGAGACTGGAAGACCTTTAGACCTCAACGCCAGTAAGACAGCCTTCCAGAATGTAGCATTTTCTCGTTCAACCTGTCCGTTACCCCGAGGGTTGTAGCTCGTAGTTCTACTTGAGGCAATCCCATTTGAGAGCAGGTATTGCCTCAAGTCGTCACTCATGAACGACGAGCCCCGATCACTGTGGATATAGCTGGGGTACCCGAACAGGGTGAAAAGATCCCGTAATGCTTTGATAACCGTGGCAGCGGTCATATCAGAACAGGGAATGACAAAAGGGAATCGTGAGTACTCGTCAATCATATTGAGGAAGTACACTTTCCGATTTGTCGAAGGAAGGGGGCCCTTGAAGTCCACACTCAGTCTTTCAAAAGGGCGAGTGGCCTTAATGAGGTGTGCCCTGTCAGGTCGGTAGAAGTGCGGTTTGCATTCCGCGCATACCTGGCAGCTTCGGGTTATGGACCTGACATCCTATACCGAGGAGGGTAGATTCCGGTCCTTTATGAAATGGAAGAGCCGAGTGATCCCCGGATGGCAGAGATCATTGTGGAGAGCCTGTAATCGATTCTCCTGCACACTTGCACATGTTCCACGCGACAGGGCGTCTGAGGGCTCATTGAGCTTCCCTGGACGGTACATGATATCATAATTGTAGGTGGAGAGTTCGATTCTCCACCTTAAGATTTTATCATTTTTGATCTTACCCCGTCACGTGTTGTTGAACATGAACGCCACGGACCGCTGGTACGTGAGCAGAGTGAACCGTTTTCCCGCCAAGTAATGGCGCCAATACCGAACGGCCTCCACAATGGCCTGTGCCTCTTTTTCCACCACAGAGTGCCGAATTTCAGTGCCTTGGAGGGGTGCGAAAGGGAAAGGCGACTGGCCTGTCCGCCTGGTTAAGTGTGGCGGCCAGGGCGAAATCAGATGCATCACTCTCCACCTGGAAGGGGATGGACTCATCAATAGCGTGCATCGTGGCTTTCTCGATGTCGGCTTTTATCCCTGCAAAGGCTAAGCGAGAATCTGTTGCTCGGGGAAAGGAGGTAGACTTGATGAGCGGACGGGCTTTGTCCGCATAATTGGGAACCCACTGTGCATAGTATGAAAATAAGCCTAAGCATCTTCTCAGTGCTTTGATGATAGTGGGCAGAGGAAGGTCAAGGAGGGGACGCATACGGTCTGGATCAGGGCCAAGGACCCCGTTTTCCACCACGTATCCGAGAATTGCTAGGCAGCGCTTGCGAAATACACACAATTCCCTGTTGTAGGTCAGATTCAGTCGAGACGCAGTGTGTAAAAATCTAAGGAGGTTGGCATCATGGTCCTGCTGTTCATGGCCGCAGATAGTGACGTTATCCAGGTACGGGAAGGTAGCCCGCAGCCCGTTCTGGTCCACCATTCGGTCCATAGCACGCTGGAAGACCGAGACCCCATTCATGACGCCAAAGGGAACCCTTAAAAAATGGTACAGACGACCATCCGCCTCAAAGGCCGAGTATTTTCGGTCCTCTGGGCGAATGGGGAGCTGGTGGCAAGCTGACTTCAAGTCAATGGTGGAGAACACCCGGTACTGCGCAATCTGATTGACCATGTCACCCATAGTGACCAACCATGGCTCAGCACTCCTAGTGGTAACCAACTATGGTTCACCACAACTATATTGCATGGTCATCACGGTCGCTGCAGCAGGATTTGGAGACCACACTAACCTCCAGTTTCAAATGGGAATCTTCGATGTTCAGTACATGCTAAACTTTTAAACTCTCATAAATGAATGAAAGGTAAAGGAGATAAATAGGGAATTGTGGCAAGACCAAGACTTGGGGCCAACAATATTCAACAAGAACCAGCTGGACTAAGGATACCCCAAAGGGGGCTCCGACGCTAGGACAGCAGAATTTGAGTAGAGATACGCAGGCAGATAAAAAGATACAGAACGCGAAGGGAAGATCGAACATCAGTGCCAGAAGCAGATAGAGGCAAGTAAAAGACAAAAAAACAAACTCAAATGGACAAACTCGAGACGTTCTGAAAAGCGGAATGAACATTCTCATAGAAGGGAATCCTGGAAGGGAAATCAAGTGAGCTAAAAACCAATAGACTAAAATAGGGAGAGGCTAACAGAAGCAGCGACCGAGTTACAGAATTGCACAAGAGAGAGCACAATGTGTGAAAGGTGTGGTTGCACCAGAGATTCAGAGAGAGTAGGGGTGTGGCAGAGAGACAGAGAGAGATGGGAGGAAGTGTGGGTTGAGGATGGGCTCTACCGAATTTTGGCGAGTCGGGGTAAAAATTATTGACAGGAAGAAAGATCGGTATATATGGTCAGAAATTCGGTAATGGAAGAGAGACTGAGAAATCGGGATTCCAGAATAAATGCACAGACATGGACGGAGTAGCAGAAAAATATAAAAAAAGATAAAGATGTTTAAAAACAATACGTGGTGAAATATAGCCGCGACAAAACTTGCATAGAACGTGCACACGAACGCATTCAACTGTGTAAGAGCAGTGTGGAAACAGGGCAAGGAGCTCCGAACTGCAGAGCCTGTCTGTCTGTGTCACTGGGGCGCCCGACAGAGAGTGCAGTTAAGAACCCAGAAAACAACATGACCTCCTCCAACTTCCCGATACTGAAGCAGAACATGTAATCTCTGAAGTTCGTGCGGGGTTTGGTCCATCTATACGAGATCAGTGGGAGAGAATGAGGGAACATAAGAACATAAGAACATAAGAAATAGGAGCAGGAGTAGGCCATCTAGCCTCTCGAGCCTGCCCCGCCATTCAATAAGATCATGGCTGATCTGACGTGGATCAGTACCACTTACCCGCCTGATCCCCATAGCCCTGAATTCCCTTACCGATCAGGAATCCATCCATCCGCGCTTTAAACATATTCAGCGAGGTAGCCTCCACCACCTCAGTGGGCAGAGAATTCCAGAGATTCACCACCCTCTGGGAGAAGAAGTTCCTCCTCAACTCTGTCTTAAACCGACCCCCCTTTATTTTGAGGCTGTGTCCTCTAGTTTTAACTTCCTTACTAAGTGGAAAGAATCTCTCCGCCTCCACCCTATCCAGCCCCCGCATTATCTTATAAGTCTCCATAAGATCCCCCCTCATCCTTCTAAACTCCAACGAGTACAAACCCAATCTCCTCAGCCTCTCCTCATAATCCAAACCCCTCATCTCCGGTATCAACCTGGTGAACCTTCTCTGCACTCCCTCCAATGCCAATATATCCTTCCTCATATAAGGGGACCAATACTGCACACAGTATTCCAGCTGCGGCCTCAACAATGCCCTGTACAGGTGCATCAAGACATCCCTGCTTTTATATTCTATCCCCCTCGCAATATAGGCCAACATCCCATTTGCCTTCTTGATCATCTGTTGTACCTGCAGACTGGGCTTTTGCGTCTCATGCACAAGGACCCCCAGGTCCCTTTGCACGGTAGCATGTTTTAATTTGTTTCCATTGAGATAGTAATCCCATTTGTTATTATTTCCTCCAAACTGTATAACCTCGCATTTATCAACGTTATACTCCATTTGCCATATCCTCGCCCACTCACTCAGCTTGTCCAAATCTCTCTGCAGATCTTCTCCGTCCTCCACACGATTCACTTTTCCACTTATCTTTGTGTCGTCTGCAAACTTCGTTACCCTACACTCCGTCCCCTCCTCCAGATCATCTTTATAAATGGTAATTAGTTGCGGCCCGAGTACCGATCCCTGCGGCACGCCACTAGTTACCTTCCTCCAACCGGAAAAACACCCATTTATTCCGACTCTTTGCTTCCTGTCGGATAGCCAGTCCCCAATCCACTTTAACACACTACCCCCAACTCCGTGTGCCTTAATCTTCTACAGCAGCCTTTTATGGGGCACCTTATCAAACGCCTTTTGGAAATCCAAAAACACCGCATCCACCGGTTCTCCTCCATCAACCGCCCTAGTCACATCTTCATAAAAATCCAACATGTTCGTCAAGCACGACTTTCCCCTCATGAATCCATGCTGCGTCTGATTGATCGAACCATTTCTATCCAGATACCCTGCAATCTCCTCTTTAATAATGGATTCCAGCATTTTCCCTACTACAGACGTTAAGCTGACCGGCCTATAGTTACCCGCCTTTTGTCTCCTTCCTTTTTTAAACAGCGGCGTAACATTAGCCGTTTTCCAATCAACCGGCACTACCCCAGAATGCAACGAGTTTTGATAAATAATCACTAACGCATCCACTATTACCTCTGACATTTCTTTCAATACCCTGGGATGCATTCCATCCGGACCCGGGGACTTGTCCACCTTCAGTCCCATGAGTCTACCCAGCACTGCCTCTCTGGTAACATTAATTGTATTAAGTATTTCTCCTGCTGCCAACCCTCTATCGTTAATATTTGGCAAACTATTTGTGTCCTCCACCGTGAAGACCGACACAAAAAACTTATTTAAAGACTCAGCCATATCCTTATTTCCCATTATTAACTCCCCCCTCTCGTCCTCCAAGGGTCCAACATTCACTCTAGCCACTCTATTCCTTTTTATATATTTATAAAAACTTTTACTATCATTTTTTATATTAATTGCTAGCCTAGCTTCATAGTCTATCCTTCCTTTCTTTATCGCTTTCTTAGTCTCTCTTTGTTGTTTCTTAAATTTTTCCCAATCACTTGTTTCTCCACTATTTTTGGCCACTCTGTACGCAGCTGTTTTTATTTTAATACTCTCCTTTATTTCCTTCGTTATCCACGGCTGGTTCTCCCTTTTCTTACAATCCTTGTTTTTTGCTGGAATATATTTTTGCTGAGAACTGAAAAGGATCTCCTTAAAAATCCTCCACTGTTCCTCAGCTATCCTACCTGCCAGCCTGCTCTCCCAGTCTACCTTAGCCAATTCATCCCTCATCCTATCATATTTCCCTCTGTTCAAACAGAGGACACTGGTTTGGGACCAAACTTTCTCCTCTTCCATCTGAATCAGAAATTCGACCATATTGTGGTCACTAGACCCAAGAGGGTCCTTCACAATAAGATCCTTAATTCTACCTATCTCGTTACACAATACCAGATCCAAAATAGCTCGTTCCCTCGTCGGTTCCGTAACATGCTGTTCAAGGAAACTATCCCGACAGCATTCTGTGTTTCCCCCAGTCCAACGGAGGCATCTCCACTTTAGAAATAGCACGCATTTTGGGGAACGTTCCAAAGTAAGAACTGAGACTGTGCGAAATGAAACCTCTAACAGCGGTTGATGTAAGCAATGCGTCTGTAGAGGTCTGGCAATTTTTACGTTTGCTTTGTGGAAAAACTTGTTGGCGTCAACAGATGAGCAGTGTCCCTTTGGTTTCGCTGCTATGCAGTTATTTTTTTCACGTGGGCACTGCATTGTTATTTTCAGGGACATTCTCTCCCACATGCTCCATATGTTTGGAAAATATCTAATTCTTTCATGCGACATGATGCCTGCATTTGGCCTTTTCTTTCAGTCCAAAATTAATCTTGGTGGTGTGGTGGTGAACCGTCTCTTGAAGCTCTGCAGAACATGAAATAGAGGTAGATCAAAACTGCAGTGCGGAATAAAGGTGAAGAAAGTTTCACCCACAAGCAGTGAAGAGCTTGATAGGTACATTCCAATCAACGTGATGAGTGTCTTGCAGGCTGGCATGCAGGTGGTGCTAATACCATGCTTATCTTGTTTGTGCCTGCCAAGGTTGTTCAAATTTGAGTTTGGAAACTGGTGTCCACAGCACTTGGATGAGCGGCTGAGTTAGGTCTTGTCCATGGCTTTCATTGCATCGTTGTGCTGCAGACTCTTGGACTGAAAATTTCAATTTGTTCATGGTATGTTGCTAAAACTCACTGTTTTCCCCCTAGATTCTACACAGCTTCGGGTGTGGGCTTGTGTTATTTTCTAAAGTGGAGATGCCTCCGTTGGACTGGGGTAAACACATTAGGAAGTCTTACAACACCAGGTTAAAGTCCAACAGTTTTATTTGGCAGAAAAATCCACCAGCTTTCGGAGCACTGGTCCTTCGTCAGGTAAGTGGGAGTTTTGTTCACAAACAGGGCATATAAAGACATAAAGTCAATTTACAAAAGAATGGTTGGAATGCGAAACCTGAGAGGTCATCAAGCCTGAACCGTACAGAGAATGTGAGTGGAGAGAGCGTTAAGCACAGGTTAAAGAGATGTGTATTGTCTCCAGACAGGACAGTTAGTGAGATTTTACACGCCCAGGCAAGTCGTGGGGGTTACAGATAAGGTAACATGGACCCAAGATCCCGGTTGAGGCCGTCCTCATGTGTGCGAAACTTGGCTATCAGTCTCTGCTTAGCGACTCTGCGCTGTCGTGTGTCGTGAAGGCCGCCTTGGAGAACGCTTACCCGAAGATCAGAAGCCGAATGCCCGTGACCGCTGAAGTGTTCCCCAACATGAAGAGAACACTCTTGCCTGGTGATTGTCGAGCGCTGTTCATCATTCGCTGTCGTAGCGTCTGCATGGTCTCCCCAATGTACCATGCCTCGGGACATCCTTTCCTTCAGCGTATCAGGTAGATAACATTGGCCGATTTTCAAGAGTATGTACCGTGTACCTGGTGGATGGTGTTCTCACGTGAGATGATGGCATCCGTGTCGATGATCCAGCACATCGTGTAGAGAATTCTGTGGCAGGGTTGTGTGGTGTCGTGGTCACTGTTTTCCTGAAGGCTGGGTAGTTTGCTGCGGACAATTGTCTGTTTGAGGTTGTGCTGTTGTTTGAAGGCAAGAAGTGGGGCTGTGGGGCCTTGGCAATATGTTGGTCTTCATCAATGACATGTTGAAGGCTCCGGGGAAGATGTCGTATCTTGTCTGCTCCGGGGAAGTACTGGACGACGAAGGGTACTCTGTCCAGCGTGTCCCGTGTTTGTCTTCTGAGGAGGACGGTGCGGTTTTTCGCTGTGGCGTGTGTCGGAACTGTCGATCGATGAGTTGAGCGCCATATCCCGTTCTTATGAGGGCATCTTTCAGCGTCTGGAGATGTCTGTTGCAATCCTCCTCATCTGAGCAGGTCCTGTGTCTACGGAGGGCTTGTCCGTAGGGGATGGCTTCTTTAATGTGTTTCGGGTGGAAGCTGGAGAAGTGGAGTATCGTGCGGTTATCATTGGGCTTGCGGTACAGTGAAGTGCTGGAGGTGACCATCCTTAATGGAGATGCGTGTGTCCAAGAATGCAACCGATTCCGGAGAGTAGTCCCTGGTGAGTCTGATGGAGGATGGAACTTGTTGATGGCATGATATAGTTGTTTCAGTGATTGTTCACCATGAGTCCAAAGGAAGAAAATGTCATCGATGGATCTCGTGTATAGCATCGGTGGAACATCCTGTGTGGTGAAGAGGTCTTGTTCGAACCTGTGCATGAAGATATTGGCATATTGAGGTGCGAATTTGGTCCCCATGGCTGTTCAGTGTGTCTGCATGAAGAACTGGTTGTTGAACGTTAAGGAATTGTGGTCCAGGACGAAGTGGATGAGTTGCAAAATTGCATCTGGAGATTGGCAGTTTTCGGCGTTGAGCACTGAGGCAGTTGCAGCAATGCCATCGTCGTGGGGGATGCTGGTTTAGAGTGCTGAGACATCCATTGTGACGAATAGTGCTCCTGGGTCAACTGCTCCATGTGTGCTGAGTTTCTGTAGGGAGTCCGTAGTATCGGGACAAAAGCTGGGGGTTCTTTGTACAATGGGTTTCAGGATGCCCTCGATGCAGCCGGAGACGTTCTCGCACAGGGTCCCATTGCCCGAAACGATGGGACGGCCGAATATGTTTGCCTTGTGTACCTTCGGGAGGCGGTAGAGATCTCCAACGTGGGGAGTACGTGGGATGAGAGCACAGAGGGTGCTCTGAAGGTCCGGATCAAAGGTCTTGATTAGTCTGTTGAGTTGACGGGTGTGTTCTTTGGTCGGATCTGCGGGTAACTGTCTGAAGTGTTCCTTGTTGTTCAGTTGTCGGTACACTTCTTTGCAGTAATCCGTTCTGTTCAGTATGACGATGGCCCCTCCTTTGTCTGCTGGTTTGATGACAATGTTGTGGTTGGTCTTGAGAGCGCGGATGGCGTTGCGTTGTGCTTGGGTGATATTCGGGGCTGTCTTGTGAGTGTGGTTGATGAATCTGGTATTGATACACCTCCAGACCGCTTGGGCATACATGCCAAGTCGAGGGCAGCGGTCTTGCGGAGGAGATGGTGCCAGCATTGGCTGAACCGGGACTGCCCCCTGCCTAGGCTGCCTGAGTGGGCAGCTCCACCTGCCTGCTAATCGTTAATTGTCCGCCTCTGACAATATCACCTTCATAACTCTGCCTATCCTGCCCACACAGACACACCACCCATTTCCAATCCTCATGATGGGACTTCAGAGATTCAGGTAAAATCACAGCCATTATCTTCAACCTCACCACAAACTGCATTTCCAAACCATTGACCATCCCATGTCCCTCCCGAGCCACTCCGAGTGAAGACATGGGAATCCTGTGCTTTTGTCTTGTCCCATCATCACTGTTATAATCACTCCTGTAATTCCAGTTTGTCCTTTCTTTGTTTCTTTCCCAGCCACCCACCGCTGTCACTTCAAACCTGTCAATTCACTGCCAGTTTCCAGTTCCAATGGAAGCTCAAACATTAACTCTATTTCTATTTCCTAACCTGCTGAGCATTTCCAGTTTATTGATATTTCATTTTCAGCATTGAGTATTTACTCATAGCAATGCAAGTTGTGTTTTTGGAATGTCTCATGCATTATTATTGTTATTAACAGTATTATATAAAACACTGAGGATTTAGCCTGATTCCTGTTTTTTTCTCTCTCCGCTCTCCAGTCTGCATAATAACGCTCTCACAGATTCTTGTGCTGATGATCTCGCCTCCGCTCTCAGTACAAACCTGTCACTGAGGTTTCTGAACCTGGAATTAAACTCCTTCACAGACCAATCTGTCCCTGTTCTCCGCCACCTCTTACTGACCTGCAGGAGTCTGGAGAAGATAGAGTGAGTGTTTGTGTTAATTTTTAGTGTAATAATTAAAATATGAATGGAATTATAATATGAATGGGCCTGAATCTTTCAAGGAGCGGCAGTGGTAAGCAGATAACCAGCATGTGCGAAAATCCTCCCTACTTGAAACTGCTGCATATTTTTCCGACGATCTTCAGCACAGTGAGCCTGGGAAGATCCACTGAGCAGAGAACAGTTGGGGAAGAGAGAGCAGACATCCTATTTACCGCATAGTGACCCCGGGGAGCTCCATAAGTGTTCGTTGATTGGGGGAATGAATGGGTTGGTGTGTCACTGGATGAATGGTCAGTCAGGGAGCTGTGGAGAGGTTGGAGGATTAGTTCAGGTTTCAGGAGGACGGTTGAGTTCAATTGTGTTGCGTTGGAGGGTTAATCGGAAGTTTGGATGGTGGCTGGGAGTTGGTAATGTTGTTGGGGTCTATTCAGATGTGGTTGTGTGTGTGTGTGTGTGAGGGGGGGGGAGGGGTTGGGGTTGGTTTAGAGCCTTGGAGAGGTTAGTGCGGTCGGGTTGGTTCTGGGGTAACGAGGTTAAGTCATAGAGTCTTAGAGGTTCACAGCATGGGAACAGGCCCTTCGGCCCAACTTTTCCATACGGACCCGGTTTTTAATCCCTTAACTACTCCCAATTGCCCACGTTTGGCCCATATCCCTCTATACCCATCTTACCCATGTAACTGTCTAAATGCTTTTGAAAGACAAAATTGCACCCGCCTATACTACTGCCTCTGGCAACTTGTTACAGACACTCACCACCCTTTGTGTGAAAAATTGCCCCTCTGGACACTTTTGTATCTCTCCCCTCTCACCTTGAACCTATGCCCTCTGGTTTTAGACTTCCATATCTTTGGGAAATGATATTCACTATCTAGCTGATCCGTGCCCTTGATTATTTCATAGACCTCTATAAGGTTACCCCTCAGCCTTCTACGCTTCAGAGAAAAAAAGTCCCAGTCTATCCAGCCTATCCGTATAACTCAAACCATCAAGTCCCGGTAGCTTTCTTTCTGCACTCTTTCTAGTTTAATCATATCCTTTCTATAATAGGGTGACCAAAACTGGACAGTAGTCCAAGTGTGGCCTTCCCAATGTCTTGTGCAACTTCAACAAGACGTCCCAACTCCTGTATTCAATGTTCTGACCAATGAAACCAAGCATGCCAAATGCCTTCTTCACCATTCTGTCCACCTGTGACTCCACTTTCAAGGAACAATGAACCTGAACCCAATATATCATTGCTCTATAACCTTCCCCGATCATTAACTGAATAAGTCCTGCCTTGGTTCGATCGACCAAAGTGCATCACCTCACATTGATCTAAGTTAAACTCCATCTGCCATTCGTCAGCCCACTGGCCCAATCGCTCAAGATCCTGTTGTAATCCTAGATAATCTTCTTCACTGTCCACTATGTCACCAATCTTGGTGTTATCTGCAAACTTACTAACCATGCCTACTAAATTCTCATCCAAATCTGTAATATAAATTTCAAATAAGAGTGGACCCAGCACCGATCCCTCAGGCACACCACTGGTCAGAGGCCCCCAGTTTGAAAAACAACCCTCGACAACCACCCTCTGTCTTTTGTTATCAAGCCAATTTGTATCCATTTGGCTACCTCACCCTGGATCCCGTGAGATTTAACAGTATGCAACAATCTACCATGCGGTACCTTGTCAAAGGCCTTGCTAAAGTCCATGTGGACAACATCAACTGCACTGCCCTCATCTACCTTCTTGGTTACCTCGTCAAAAGACTCAATCAAATCTGTGAGACATGATTTTCCACTCGCAAAGCCATGCTAACTGTCCCTAATCAGTCCTTGCATCTCTAAATGCCTGTAGATCCTGTCTCTCAAAATACCTTCTAACAACTTACCCACTACAACTGTGAGGCTCAGTGGCTTGTAGTTCCCAGGCCTCTCCCTGCAGCCCTTCTTAAACAACGGCCCAACTTTTGCCAACCTCCAATCTTCAGGCACCTCACCTGTGAATATCAATGATTCCAATATCTCTGCTAGGGGACCGACAATTTCCTCCCCAGCCTCCCACAATGTCCTGGGATAGACTTTATCAGGTCCCGGGGATTTATCTACCTTGATGCGCTTTAAGACTTCCAGCACCTCCTTCTCTGTAATATATACACTCCTCTAGATATTACTATGTATTTCTCCAATTTCCCTAACATCCATGCTTTTCTCAACAGTGAATACAGATGAGAAATATTAATTTAGGATCTCACCCATCTCTGATAAGTCAGAGGCTTAGTCAAGGATGTATTCAAGAGGTGGCTAGATATAGCGCTTGGGGCGAACGGGATCAAAGGTTAGTGGGAGAAAGCAGGATCAGACTACTGAGTTGGACGATCAGCCATGATTGCGATGAATGGTGGAGCAGGCTCAAAGGTCCAAATGGCCTCCTCCTGCTCATATCTTTCTATGTCAGTTCAGGAGAGGTTGGGTCAGGATGAAGTCAAGTTTAGAGGTTTAGTCAGATTTGTTCAAGGGCTGAAGGAGAGGTAGTCGGGCTGGAGAGAAGGTAGGGATGAGTTGGGGGGAGTGAGTCTAGTCAGATTGTGCAAGGTGTAGTATGGGGATCAGTGGGAAGTCATTGGGGGACTCGGTTGTGCTGTTCAGGTACTAGTCCAGGTGGTGAGCTGTCTAACATTACCTGAATAACTATCCAGGTAAAACTTGTGCATCTGTCCCAGGTCTCTGGCTCTATCTGCAGCAGGGGAATTCCCCAATAGAAGGTAATACCTCTGAGTCAATTCCCACGTGGATCAGGGCGTCAGGACATCCAGAGAGCTCTGATGCTCATCTTCAGATGTATCTCTGGGTCTCTGGCGATCCAGAGACCAGAGGATTTGTCCCATTAACTTCTGTTATTTACTCTGTTGTTCAACTGTTTATTTCATGTTTCATTTTTACTCTGTTTCAGGCTGAGGTTTATTCGGTTCAGTTCAGATGGAAAGAGACAGCTGGAGTCGCTGCGGGGTTCCAGACCGGGACTGAAAGTGCTGGTGTGAACATTTCAATCTGTGGGCATTGCTGCTCCACCGGTTACAGTGAAATCTTGAATTGTGAAGATCTTAGACAACCCCTTCCAAACCCTTCATTCCTGCCCGTCTCCCTCCCTATTCCATCAGGCCCTCCAGCCTGGCAGTGATTTCCCTGCTTACCTGATTTGGCTGAGATTCCCAGCTGGAAAACTATTGCAGTTTTTGTCTCCACATTGACGGAAAGATTGTTGTAAAGCATTGTTGAAGCAGCAATGTGTTGTCCGTGTTCTCAGCAACAGATTCTTCAACCTCCTTTCAAAATGGAGCAGCAAAGATCAGTCTCCAGAGAGAGAACAGTGAGTGTGTGTATGATTCTGACAGTACCTGAGTAGACCTGGAGTGCATCTGCTTCAATGTGAGGAGCGTACCGGGTAAGACAGACGAACGTAGTGCCTTAATGCTTACGCGGAATTTGGATGTGGTTGCGGTGATGGAGACATGGTTAAAAGAAAGACAAGACTGGCAGCTGAATATTCCGGGGAATAAGTGTTTTAGGTGAGACAGAGGAGGGGCTCAAAAAGGTGGGGGTGTAGCGATATTAGTTAGGGAGCATATTACAGCGGTGCAGAGGGTGGACAATTTAGAGGGGTCATGGAACGAGTCGCTGTGGGTGGAGCTCAGAAACAGGAAATGTGTAATCACTATGCTGGGGGTATACTACAGGCCACCCAACAACCCATGGGAAGTGGAGGAACGGATATGTGAGGAGATTCTGGATATGTGCAGAAAAAATAGGGTTGTTGTAGTGGGAGACTTCAATTTCCCTGGTACAGACTGGAAAGTGCTGAGGGCTGGGGGTCTGGACGGGGAGGCATTTGTAAAATGCGTACTGGAAGGTTCGTTGAAAAAGTATGTAGATAGCCCAACTAGAGAAGATACTGGATCTCGTTCTGGGAAATGAGCCCAGTCATGTCGTCAATGTTTCGGTAGGGGAACATGTGGCAAATAGTGACCACAACTCTGTTAACTTTAGCATAGTAATGGACAAGGATGGGTGTTGTCCTATGGGTAGGGTGCTAAATTGGGGGAAGGCTAACTATAGCCGGATTAGGCAGGAATTGGTGGCCGTTGATTGGGAGAGCCTGTTCGGGGGTAAGTCCACGTCTGGCATGTGGGAGTCTTTTAAGGAACAGTTGATAAGGCTGCAGGACAGGCATGTGCCTGTAAAAAGGAAGGATAGGAAAGGTAGGATTCGAGAGCCGTGGATAACCAGGGAAATTGAGGATCTGATCAAAAAGAAAAGAGAGGCGTACGTTAGGTCCAGGCAACTGAAAACAGATGGAGCCCTGGAGGAATACAGAGAGAGAATGAAAAAACTCAAACGGTGAGTTAGAAGGGCAAAAAGAGGTCACGAAATGTTCTTGGCAGGCAGGATTAAGGAGAATCCTAAGGCATTTTATTGATATGATAGGAACAAAAGAGTTGTCAGCGAAAAAGTAGGACCTCTCAGGGACAAAGGAGGGGAATAGTGCTTAGAACCCAAGGGAATAGGGGAGATCCTAAATGAATACTTTGCATCGGTATTCACAAAGGAGAGGGACTTGTTGACTGGGAGTGTCTCAGAGGGAGGTGTTGACCCGTTAGAGAGAATCTCCATTACAAGGGAGAAAGTGTTAGGTTTTTTAGGTAACATTAAAACTGACAAATCCCCAGGGCCTGATGGCATCTATCCTGGACTGCTCAGGGAGACAAGAGATGTAATTGCTGGGACTCTGACGGAAATCTTTATCTCTTCATTGGACATAGGTGAGGTCCCTGAGGGTTGGAGAATAGCGAATGTGGTACCGTTATTAAAGAAGTGTAGCAGGGATAACCCGGGTATCTTTAGGCCAGTGAGCTTGAGGTCCTTGGTAGGGAAGTTGTTGGAGAGGATTCTTAGAGACAGGATGTATGCGCATTTAGAACGGAACAATCTCATTAGTGACAGACAGCATGGTGTTCTAAGAGGGAGGTCGTGCCTTACAAATTTGGTGGAGTTGTTTGAGGAAGTGACAAAAACGGTTGATGAAGGAAGGGCCGTGGATGTCGTTCATATGGATTTCAGGAAGGCATTTGACAAAGTCCCTCATGGCACGTTGGTTGAGAAGGTTAAGGCTCATGGGATACAAGGAGAAGTGGCTAGATGGGTAGAGAACTGGCTTGGCCACAGGAAACAGAGGGTAGCAGTCGAAGGGTCATTTTCCGGCTGGAGGTCTGTGACCATTGGTGTTCCGCAGGGCTCTGTACTGGGACCTCTGCTATTTGTGATATATATAATTGATTTGAAAGAAGGTGTAACTGGTGTTATCAGCAAGTTTGCGGATGACACGAAGATGGCTGGACTTGTGGATAGCGATGAACATTTTTGGACAATACAGCAGGATATAGATAGGCTGGAAAACTGGGCCAAGAAATGGCAGAAGGAATTTAATCCAGATGAATGCGAAGTGATGCATTTTGGAAGAATTAATGTAGGGGGGAGTTATACAATAAATGGAAGAGCCATCAAGAGTATAGAAACACAGAGGGACCTTGGTGTGCAAGACCACAAATCCGTGAATGTGGCAGCAAAGGTGGAGAAGGTGGTGAAGAAGGCATATGGTATGCTTGCCTTTATAGGATAGGGTATAGAGTATAAGAACATAAGAACATAAGAAATAGGAGCAGGAGTAGACCATCTGGCCCTTCGAGCCTGCCCCGCCATTCAACAAGATCATGGCTGATCTGAAGCGAATCAGTTCTACTTACCCGCCTGCTCCCCATATCCCCTAATTCCCTTATCGATCAGAAAACTATCTACCCGTGATTTAAACATATTCAACGAGGAAGCCTCCACCACTTCAATGGGCAGAGAATTCCAGAGATTCACTACCCTCTGAGAGAAGAAGTTCCCCCTCAACTCTGTTCTGAACCGGCCCCCCCTTATTTTGAGGCTGTGCCCTCTAGTTCTGGTTTCCCTTCTAAGTGGAAAGAATCTCTCCACCTCTCCCCTATCCAGCCCCTTCATTATCTTATATGTCTCTATAAGATCACCCCTCATCCTTCTAAACTCCAACGAGTACAGACCCAATCTGTTTAATCTCTCCTCATAAGCTACACCCCTCATCTCCGGTATCAACCTGGTGAACCTTCTCTGCACTCCCTCCAAGGCCAATATATCCTTTCGCAAATAAGGGGACCAAAACTGCACACAGTACTCCAGTTGCGGCCTCACCAGTGCCTTGTACAGTTCCTGCAAGACCTCCCTGCTTTTATATTCTATCCCCCTCGCGATAAAGGCCAACATTCCATTCGCCTTCTGGATCACCTGCTGCACCTGCAGACTGAGTTTTTGCGATTCGTGCACAAGGACCCCCAGGTCCCTCTGCACAGTCGCACGATGTAATTTTTCTCCATTTAAATAATATTCCAATTTACTATTATTTCTTCCAAAGTGGATAACCTCACATTTCCTAACTTTATATTCCATCTGTTAGATCCTCGCCCACTCGCTCAGCCTATCCAAATCTCTCTGCAGACTTTCCGCGTCCTCCACGCAATTCGCTTTCCCACTCACCTTTGTGTCATCAGCAAACTTGAATACCCTACATTCAGTCCCCTCCTCCAGATCATCGATGTAAATGGTAAACAATTGAGGCCCCAGCACCGATCCCTGCGGCACGCCACTGGTCACCAACTGCCAACCAGAAAAGCACCCATTTATCCCAACTCTCTGCTTCCTGTTAGATAGCCAATCCCCAATCCACGCCAACACCTTACCCCTAACTCCGTGTACCCCAATCTTCTGCAGCAACCTTTTGTGAGGCACCTTATCGAACGCCTTCTGGAAATCTAAAAACACCACATCCACCGGTTCCCCTCTGTCAACCGCACTAGTGACATCTTCATCAAGTCCAGTCGATTCGTCAAACACGACTTTCCCTTCATGAATCCATGCTGCGTTGGCTTGATCAAACCATTCTTATTCAGGTGCTCTGTTATTTCCTCTTTAATAATGGACTCGAGCATCTTCCCAACCACGGACGTTAAGATAACCGGCCTGTAGTTACCCGCCTTTTGTCTACTTCCTTTTTTAAACAGCAGCGTAACAGTAGCTGTTTTCCAATCAGCCGGCACTACCCCAGAGTCCAGCGAATTTTGATAAATTATTACTAACGCATCTGCTATTACCTCAGCCATTTCTTTCAGTACCCTGGGATGCATTCCATCCGGGCCCGGGGACTTGTCTACCTTCAGTCCTATTAGTCTACCAAGCACCACCTCCTTAGTAACAGTAATTGTATTAAGGACCTCCCCTCCCACCAACTCTCGATCTCTAATATTCGGCAAACTATTTGTGTCTTCCACCGTGAAGACCGACACAAAGAACTTATTTAACGTCTCAGCCATTTCCGCGTTTTCCACTATTAAATCCGCCCTCTCATCTTCCAAGGGTCCAACATTCACTCTAGCCACTCTATTCCTTTTTATATACTTGTAAAAACTTTTACTATCATTTTTTATATTTTGAGCTAGTTTAGTTTCATAATCTATCTTTCCTTTCTTAATCGGTTTCTTACTCGTTCTTTGTTTTTCTTTAAAGCTTTCCCAATCCACTAATTCTCCACTATTTTTGGCCACTCTGTACGCATCTGATTTTATTTAAATACTCTCCTTTATTCCCTTCGTTATCCACGTCCGGTTATCCTTTTTCTTACAGTCCTTCTTTACCACCGGAATATATTTTTGCTGAGTACTTAAAAAAATCTCCTTAAAAATCCTCCACTGTTCCTCAGCTGTCCTACCTACCAGTCTGCTCGCCCAGTCTACATTAGCCGATTCCACCCTCATCCTATCGTACTCCCCTCTCTTCAAGCAGAGGACACTGGTTTGGGACCCTACTTTCTCACCCTCCATCTGTATCAGAAATTCCACCATATTATGATCACTCATCCCAAGAGGATCCTTCACAAGATGATCCTTAATCCTACCTGTCTCATTGCACAGAACCAGATCCAAGATAGCTCGCTCTCTCGTAGGTTCTGTAACATACTGTTCAATGAAACAATCCCGACAGCATTCCAAGAACTCTTCCTCAAGCCCTCCACGTCCAATTTGAGTCGACCAATCAATATGTAGGTTAAAATCCCCCATGATTATTGCCGTTCCACTTTTGCGCGCATCCATTATTTGCTTGTTTATAGCCCTCCCCACCTCTAAGTTATTATTTGGGGGCCTATAAACCACGCCTACCAGTGTCTTTCTCCCCGTACTATTCCTTATCTCCACCCACAACGATTCCACGTTTTGCTCCTTAGAGCCTATGTCGTCTCTCACTACCGTCCTGATATTATCCTTTATTAACAAAGCTACCCCGCCTCCTTTTTCTACCTGTCTATCCTTCCTAAATGCCTGATAACCCTGTATATTCAGTTCCCAGTCCCGGTCACCCGGCAACCACGTTTCTGTGATGGACACTAGATCATATTCATTTGTATAAAAGCTGGCGTCTGATGTTGCAGCTGTATAGAACGCTGGTTGGGCCACATTTGGAGTACTGCGTCCAGTTCTGGTCGCCGCACTACCAGAAGGACGTGGAGGCTTTAGAGAGAGTGCAGAGAAGGTTTACCAGGATGTTGCCTGGTATGGAGGGTCTTAGCTATGAGGAAAGTTTGGGTAAACTGGGCTTGTTCTCCCTGGAAAGACGAAGAATGAGGGGAGACCTAATAGAGGTGTACAAAATTATGCAGGGTATAGAGAGGGTGAACAGCGGGAAGCTTTTTCCCAAATCGGAGGTGACGATCACGAGGGGTCAGGGGCTCAAGTTGAGAGGGGCGAGGTATAACTCAGATATTAGAAGGACGTTTTTTACACAGAGGGTGGTGGGGACCTGGAATGCGCTGCCAAGTAAGGTGGTGGAGGCAGACACACTGGCATCGTTTAAGATTTACCTGGATAGTCGCATGAGCAGTCTGGGAGTGGAGGGATACAAACGAATGGTCCAGTTGGACCAATGAGCGGCACAGGCTTGGAGGGCCGAAGGGCCTGTTTCCTGTGCTGTACTGTTCTTTGTTCGTTGTTCTTTGTTCTTAGTACCCAGCAGAGGGCAGATTGGTCAATCTTGTCAGAGTTTCCTCTGTCTCTGAGAATAAATTAAAGACTACACCAGCCTCTCCTCAAAACCTCTTTCACTATCTTGTTATGAAAGTGATACAATGCCACCATCTGCTGGCAGCTCACAGCTACTGCAGGCGCTGCTCTTTCTGAGCCTCAGACAAGTTCACTGAGTCCCATGTCTGCATCTGGGAACCGGTTACTGCAGTGTGAATATTGAACAATATTGACAGGGATTGAAGTTTGCAGCAGGAACCTTGGCTGGTGAATTAACCCTTTTTTCACCAGACACTGTACATGAACTCTGTTCCTTATTCCCTCTGGGAGATATTGTCTGGAGATTGTAGCTGGGGATGATCTCAGACTGTAATGTGTACATTTCGTGCAGTCATGAGATACTAAACCCATTCAGATTGGGAGTGAGTAAACTGTGCTGTACTCTATAATTCCTGTTTCCAAGATAACACTTCTGCACATATTTCCAGACACACAGGCACAAACTGACACCCACACACTCACACACTCTTAAACACGTACTGTCACACAGAGAGACTTACAGAGAGAAACACAGAATCTCTCTTAAATACACTCAGCATGCAGCCATACACCCACAGAAAAACACATCACAAACCACAACAAGCAACAAACCCATGCATTACAACCGTTAATGAATTCGCAGCGCCCTGCAGCCAAATAACATTTACATTGGACAACAAGTGATAACATTTCCTTTGAAACTGACATCCCTAGAACGAAAGCAACAAAGGAATACTGACGCAGCATTGCACAGCATCGAAGCCTCGGAAATACATTTTGCTCTTTCCTTGTTACTTATATCTCACTGAGTAGATACAGAGCTATAACTTAGAAAATCAATTTGCATAATCTGCTGTAATCCTCCCGATGTACTAGCTGTAGGGCAGTAATCAGAACCTGCTCAAGAAATTGCTTACTGGTGCTTGTGCTGTAGAAATAAGCTTCCTTCCAGGTAGCAGGTTTGTCTGAGTCTGTGAATAATGCTAGTGTAACCTTTTCAGCCTCTGACAGTCCAAGAGAAACTCTTTCAGGTGAGATTTGTGCTACTAGATTTCACTCTGTTCCTCCACTCTCACTTTAGCTTTATTTAATTTCTGAATGTATGATTTATTTTGGATTATCCCATAGATCTCATGACAGATGCATGATGTCTGATATTACCATTATTTATCAAACTGTTTATTTACCATGACAGATATGACCTGGTGTTTGTCAGATTGTTGCTTTTCATCCATCTACAGTTGCAGATGCCAGCGCTGAAAAGTGGATAGATATTCTATACCATTAAAATCATCACATTGAATCGGGGAAATTCTTCAAAGACTATGAATTAATCACTTTCTTATTATTGTAATTTCTTCAGAACAAACTATTCATATAATCTATTATTGCAATTTAAACTAACTTTATTGTGTTGTCTGGTCTGTGCTAGTTTTAACTGAATACTGTTCAGTATGTGACATGATCTATGTTATTGAGTTATGGGAGAGAAAGGGTTAATGCTGCTGCACTGCAATTGTAATGAATATTCCTAATTTTATCATCTGTATAGCTGTAGTTTTTTGCAATTAAATGCTAGTTGGTTAATTAGTTAAATGCTAATTGGGAATCATTGGAATGCTGAAACTAATACGTACACAAATTAACAAAGAGCGGGGGAATAGTTTTATAAATATTGTAGCTAATAGTGAGCGTGAAACCAAAAAGACCATAAGATACAGGAGCCGAATTCAGCTATTCTGCTCATCGAGTCTCCTCCACCTTTTAATCACGGCTGATAAGTTTCCAACCCCATTCTCCCGCCTTTCCCCCATAACATTTGATCCCCTTACCAATCAAGAACTGTTTATCTCTGTCTCTCAATACATCACAAGTACACTCAATGAGAGAGAGAGAGTGAGCAGAAAGAGTGAGGTGGAGGTTAGGTGAAGAGTGAGTGAGGGGGAGTGAGGGTGAGGGGGGTGAGGGTGAGGGAAGAGAGAGAGGAGAGTGTGAGGGTAGAGGGCGATGGGAGATAGTGTGAGGGAAGAGAGAGGGGAGAAGGAGTGAGGGGGGAATAGGTGAAGAGCGAGTGAGGGGGAGAGATTGTGAGAGGAGTGAGAGACGGGGAGATAATGAGGGGAGAGAGTGTGATGGGGAGAGAGTGAGAGGAGAGAGAATAAGAGGACAGGGTGTGAGTGGTGAGAGAGTGACGGAGAGAGAGTGTCAGGGACAGAGCGAGCTGGCGTCAAAGTGAGGGGGAAGAGAATGAGGGGGAGAGAGAGTGGGGGAAATTGAGGGAGAAAGTGATGGGGAGGAAGCGACGGGACAAGAGGCTGAGTGAGAAGAGAATGAGAGGTAGAGTGAGGAGGAGAGGGTGAGGGAGAAAGAGAGAGAGAGGGTGAAGTTAGTGAGGGGGAGACAGTGAGTGTGAGACTGTAGGGGAGAGACTGAGGGGGAAGAGATTTAGGGGAAAAGATTGAGATGCAGAGATTGAACGGGAGATATTGTGAGGGATATTGTACCTTCAGAGCGTGACCAAAAAGACTGAGCAAACACATACATCAGTGGCAGGAGATAATAGTTGGAATAATTTATGGTCATCATATGATGGAAAGAAGTTGGAGTCACAAACATCACTCTCCATATCTCCAGGCCGCAACAAGCATGTCGAATTGGATCATGCCATAGCAAGACCAGACTCTGTGTGTGTGTGTGTGTGTGTGTGTGGCTGGGACCTCCCTTCACGAAGAGATCTCAAGAAGAGTAGTCAGGGCACCCCCGACACACAAACACACACACACACACACACACACGCACGTACACCCATACGCGTACATTCACTCAAACAGGCATAAATACACACATGCATATGCGCAAACAACACCTCCTCGCCACTCCCCATTGTACTCACGTGCTGGGAATGGAATTTACAATTCGTACAACACCATCTCAGAGGTAAATCCTTTTTGCGTCAGTGATGTGTCCCTATTGAATACTATAGACAATATAATTGGGGACTCTAAAGGAGTGAGTATGCAGAGTTATAGATTTCATCCCCCACACATCATTGATGTGTCAGTATTGGGCATTGCTCTCTCCACCCGGTGTTAATCAAAGATCCTTCCACCAACGATACTTGACTTTAAAATTGAATTCAGGGACTTTGCTATTCCTTTTGCCATCTCAATGGTGGAACAGCAGTTAGTGGCCGGGGCATTTCCATCTCACAATTTTTTAAATTTTGAACAGAAATAGATGCCGTGTTTGCATATGTTACTGAATGACGTCTTTCTCTGTGTTTCTGTGAAGTAGAGCCCTTTGTCCACACACAACGAACATTCTCTGACGAAAACTGCATTCTCCGCATTTGTGGTTAGCACTGCTGCCTCACAGCACCAGGGTCCCGGCTTCTGTCCCCAGCTTGGTTCACTCTGTTTGCGTGGGTTTCCTCCGGGTGCTCCGGTTTCCTCCCACAGTCCAAAGGATGTGCTGGTTAGGTGCATTGGCCATGGTAAATTGTCCCTTGGCGACCCGGAACATGCGCTGGAGTGTGGCGACGAGGGGATTTTCACAATAACTTCATTGCAGTGTTAATGGAAGCCTACTTGTGACACTACGAAATAAACTTAAAACTTAAAATTTAGTATAGCCAAATATTCCCTCATCTGCAGAATGAAATAATGTCTATGTTCTTCCATCAACCTGTCTGATCATTCAGTTTTGCCCGTTTCGAAATGCCAACAATCTATGCCTCTCCCCCTCGTCACTGATCCCTCCACCAAGGGGAAGAGTTTGTTCTTATCTACTCGATCGATGCCCCTTAAAATTGTATACATGACAACATGCCCTAACCCCCCAGTCTCCTCTGCTCCGAAGAAAACAACCCCACTCCATTTAATAACTCTTCCTAACTAAAACTGCAGGCAGCATCCGGTGCCTATTGCATTCCGGGAATTGGAGATTTCCCATAACCAGAGGGCATAGACTGTTCACCCAAATCGAGAAACGTTCAACCACAGTGTTCATAGACTTATGGAGCAGAGGTTTCAACCAATATCGTGCACACACAAAATGTCAGGATTTCATCGCACCAAATTTTGTTAATCGTTGGCATCTCATCACACATCATTAAAATCCGACCCCTCTGTAAATTGCAGTGTTAAATAATGTTCCCAATCTTCAGAAAACTCAATTCAAGTAATGACATAGAAGGGCTCTTTCCACAAGGGTCCTTGCCCCTCTTATCAGCACTGACAACTCCTTGAATCTCAAAGGGCTGGAGACAATGTGAGATCTTTAATCAACTTTCCTCAGTACGTAACAGATCACTTCATCTGGAAACTAGATAGAACTATAGGGTCAGTCTAGTTTCAACTGAACGGCAGGCAGTATTTAAAAAATGGATTTGATACAGATAAGAAATACATGCTTCAAGCTCCCACTCCCTGCAGTATGAAGAAGAATCACTATCCGCTTAAACGTTAACACAAATATAATTGAAGGTGAACCCTTTGCTTGGGTGAACTAAAATTATGTTAAGGTTGAATTATCATGGAGTGAGCCTGGAATTCGCACCGAGATGGGATCAGGGCATCCGTTTGCTCTCTCCACAGGGTCAATCTCCCTCAGAGATCTTGTTCATCCAAATCCGAGCACTGAACCTCCACCTGATTCCATTCAATCGGCTCCTTGGGGCATTGATCCTTGAATATCTGTTTCACCTGGGATGGAGAAAGAGAAAGGATGAGTGTGACAGCAGAGAAAGGAGAGAGAGAAAGAAAGAGTGAGAGAGTGGCGTTCGGAGAGCGATACAATGAGGCAGAGAAAGAGAGAGGGAGGTATGAAGAGATGTATAGAGGATAAGAGATAGAGTTGCAGATATATAAGAGAGCAAGACAGACAGACAGAGAAAACCAGATAGACACAGGCAGAGATAGAGAGAGTGAAACAGAAAGAGAGAAAGAGAGAGGGTGAGAGAGAGAGTGAGAGAGAGAGGCAGTGAGGCAGACAAAGATAGAGGGAGACAAATAGAACCAGAAACAGAGAGAGAAATTGAGGGATAGATAAGCAGATAGAGTCAGCACAACATGCACAGAGAGAGAGAGACATACAGAGAGACAGGGAAAAAGAGTCAGACAGAGGAAGAGAGTGAGAAACAGACACAATGATACAGACAGAGGGGGCAGAGATGAGACAGACAGTTGAGAGAGACATGGAGAGATAGGGAACGAGTAGGAAGCCATTGAGTTAATCACGAGGCTGTTCGGAAATGTTGGAGGCCATTCAATTCCTCTTCAGCCTGTTCAGTGGTGAGAATGGGAATTGCCATGGAACGGTTAATAATTTTGAGCTGGAGTTTATCAATCAGTGAACTCAGAAAGCGGGTGAGAGGATGTGGTCTCTCTCGTCTTCGTCCTCATTGCAATGCAGTCTCACCCTGTTCAAAACTATCCTCTTCGCTGTTTCATCATCGAGTTCTGTCGTTGAAGTGATCTCCAGATTAATCGTCTGGTGCCCCGTAACTAAACACAACACAAATTACACCAGCAAGTTGGACATTCCAATAATTTATTGGAGGATGCAGCATCTCGCTTGAAATGTCCCTCCCAGTCAATTCATGTTCTCTTTCCTTCTGCTTACGATCTTCCTCTTTTTTCCATTCTCTCCGTGTCACCAAATTAAGCCCTTCCATCTCCATCAGTTGTCACCATTCGAAACTCCATTCATGGTCATTCTTTACTCCGTGACTGAGGGCAGAGTGACGTCGTGCCTGAGGGGAGTGGGGCATCCCACTGCCCTGAAAGACCCAACCCACTCACCGTGTCAGGAATTGCAGCACTATATTTTGTGCATATTGAATCCAGAAAATAAAAACGAGCAGCCGATTAATCCCCGAGTTTGGAGATTCTGTTGGGATTGGTGAATCTGGGTTAGCAGATTCCGGTGGTGATCGATCATCTGGGCCCAGAGTTGTGGCTTTCCCAGAATCTGTGACAAGGAGATCACAGAGTAGAAATCACCTCAATCGTTAATCTGCTTGTTACGTACGTCAAATAAATTTGCCCCTCCCACTTTATTCCACCGGAAATCAGTCATTTGCAATGCTCTGTCACCACTAGAGTTTAATAGACACTGTACCCTGCACGAAACTCACTAACTCCTGTCAGTAAATTCCAGCCACCCAGTTGCTCCATTCTGTTCCCCTCACATCCAAAATGACAGTCTGCTCACTTTCGCAGTCCACTTCCCTCACTCTTCAGATCTCACCCTTCGCTCCAAAAATCTGTAACAACACACTGGCGTTATTCTCTTCACTTCAGTTCCTACATGAAACTCCACTTGGTGAATACAACCCATTCCCGTCAGTCACAAGATTACACACCTCAGACACTACATTCCACTTCCCTCAGTGACGACAACCCACTCCCCTCTGTCTCTAAATCTCACTCCGCTCAGTTACTACTTCCCACTCACCTCAGTCGCTAAATCACACTCCCCTCAGTTACTTCATCGCAAAACCCTTAGTCACTACGTCCCACTCCCCTCAGTCACTGCATCCCACTCCCCTCAGTCACTTCATCCCAAACCCCTTCGTCACTACATCCCACTCCATCAGTTACTTCATCCCACTCCCCTCGATCACTACATCCAACTCCCCTCAGTTATTTCATCACAAACCCCTTAGTCACTACATCCCTCTACCCTCAGTCAGTACATCCCAAACCGCTGCTTAGTCACTACATCCCACTCCCCTCAGTCACTTCATCCCAAACCCCTTAGTCACTACATCCCACTCCCCTCAGTCACTACATCCCACTCCCCTCAGTCAGTACATCCCACTTCCCTCAGTTAGTACAACTCACTTCCCTCAGTCACTACATTCCACTATCCTCTGTCTCTGCATCACATTCCCCTCAGTCACTACATCCCAAACGCTCAGTCACTTCATTCCTAAACCTCAGTCACTACATCCCACCCCCTACAGTCACTACATCCAACTACCCTCAGTCACTTCATCCCACTGTCCCCAGTCACAACGTCCCAAACCCCTCAATCACTACATCCCACCACCCTCACTCACTATATCACATTTCCCTCAGATACAACATCCCACTCTCCTTAGCCAATACATCCCACTCCCCTCAGTTTATACACCACACCCCCATCAGTCACTTACTTCCAAAATCCTCAGTCACTACATCTCACTCCCTCACTCTTTAATCGGTTCCTCTGCCCTCAATCGCTACAACGAACAAACCTCATTAACATAATTTCACTCTCCTCAGCAAACAAATCCACCATTCCTCAGCCACTATATCCCACTCCCATCAGTCACTAAACCTCCACCACGATGTCAGTACATCCTATTCATCACAGTCACTACAACCCATTCACCTCTATCACTGCATCCCTCTTCCTTCAGCCACTACATCTTACTTGCCTCAGTCATTAGATCACACTTCCTTAAGTAAACACATCCAACTTACCTCAGACATTGCATCCTATTCAAATCTGGTAAGATATCGCACTCTCTCAGTTCATACATCCCTCTCCCCTCAGTCACTAACTCACACTCCACTCAGTCACTACATTCCACTCCCTTCAGCAACTACATCTTACTCCCCGCAGTCACGCTGCCCATTCATCGGAGTCTGGAAATGTAGCATTACTTTTTCTGCATACTGAATCGAGAAAAAACTCGCAAATGATATACCTGAGGATGGAGATTCTGTTGGGATTGGTGAACCTGGGTCACTAGATTCTGGCAGTAATCGATCACTGTCCAGAGTTGATGCTGTCCCTGGATCTGTGAAACGGGAGGAAATATGGGAGATCACAGAGTAGATTTCACCTCATTATTTAATCTGTTATGTTAATTCAGATAATTTGCACCTCTCAATATATAAACCCGAAACTAGGCAACGCCCAGATATTGTGCCAAACTAGGCATTAAATCACACTGCCATCTGCACGCAATACACTGACAACTGTCAGTACATCCCAGAGCGACATTACCCAAACCTCACCCTCCTAAAACACTCAATCAGGCTCCATTCACGTCAGCAATCCTACTCCACTCAGACTTCAAGTCCCACCCTTTACAACTTGAACTGCGCACCATCTCACTCTCGACATTCTACACACATCACTTCCTGCATGCCACGCCTCTCAGTTAATACATCCCACGTTCGTCCGTCACCACATCCCACTCATTTCAGTCACTGATTCCGCTCAATCCCTCCAACCCTGTCCCCTCAGTTCGTACATCATACACCTCTCAGTCACTACATCCCACTCCTCTCACTCACAGCATCCCAATTCCCTCAGTCTCCACATCCCACTCCCCTCAGTCACTGCATTCTACTTTCTTAAGTCATCACATCCCACTCCCCTCAGTCACTACATACTACTCCCCTCAGTCACTATCTCACACTTTCCACCGTCACTACATTCCAGTCCCTTCAGTAATGACATATTGCTCCCGGGGGTCCCACTACCCACTCACCGGAGTCTGGAACTGCAGCATTACTTTTTCTGTGCATTCAATCCAGAGAAACTCGGAAATGATTCTTACCTGAGGTTGGAGATTATGTTGGGATTGGCGAACCTGGGTCACTGGATTCTGGCAATGATCGATCACTGCCAGGAGTTGATGCAATCCCTGGATCTGTGCAACGGGAGGAAATATGGGAGATCACAGTGCAGATATCACCACATTGTTTCATTTGTTTGTTATGTTAATTCAGATTATTTGCTCATCCCAATATATAACCCCAAAACCTGTCAACGCCCAGATACTGAGTCCAACTAGGCATTAAATCACCCTATCATCTCCAGGCAAAAGACGAATGACTGTCAGGATATCCCAGACCCACATTTCCCATAACTCACCCACCTAAAACACTCAATCCGGCTCCATTCACGTCAGTAATCCCACTCCCCTCACGCTGCAAATCCCACCCTTTACAATCTGAAATGCGCATCAACTCACGACCGACATGCTACTCCCCTCACTTCCTGCATCCCACTCCCCTCAGTCGCTACATCTCACTTCCCTCAAACACCACATCCAACTCACTTTATTCACCGATTCCCCTCAATCACCCCATCCCTGCTCCATCAGTTCCTACATTCCACTCCCCTCAGTCACTGCATCCCATTCTTCTCACTCATTGCATCCCAATTCCATCAATCTCTACATTCCACTCCGTCAGTCACTGCATCCTACTTCACTCAGTCCCCACATTCTACTCCCCTCCCTCACTGCATCTCACACTGTCAGTCATGACATCCCATCCCCTGGGTCACGACATCACACTCTCCTCACTCACTGCATTCACTCCACTCACTCACTGCATCCAAATTCCCTCAGTTTCTCCATCCCTCTCACCTCACGCAGTGCATCCTACTTTCTTCAGTCACTGCATCAAACTGCCCTCAGTCTCCGCATTTCCATCCCCTCACACTGCATCCAACGTCCCTCAGTTTCCACATTTCCATCACCTCACTCACTACATCCCTTCTTGCCTCAGTGACTATATCCCACTCCCCTCAATCACGTCATCACAGTTCCCTCAGACACGACATCCCACTTCCCTCAGTCAATGTATCCCACACACTTCAGTCACAACATCCCACACCCCATAGTCACTACGTCCCACTCACTGCAGTCATTACATCCCCCAATCGTCAGTAAACTTCATCACACTCCCATCAATCCTCACGGGATTCCTCTGCCCTCAATCGCTTTATCGAACAACCCTCATCCACTTCATTCCACTCTCCTCAGCAAACAGACCCAAAATTCCTCAGCCACTCTCTCCCACTCCCCTCAATCACTAAACATCCAACCCTATGCCAGTACATCCCAATCATCTCAGTCACTACACCCCACTCACTTCAGTTACTGCATCCATCTCCCCTCAGCGACTACATCTCACTTGCCTCAGTCATTACATCACACTCCCCTCAGTTAACACATTCAGCTCCCCTCAGACATTACATCCCATTCAACTCAGGCATGACATCCCGCTCTCTAAGTCATTACATCCCTAGCCCCTCAGTCACTATCACACACTTCCCTCAGTCACTACATTCCACTCCCTTCAGTAATTACATCTTACTCTCCGACGTCCCACTGCCCACTCAATATCTCGAACTGTGGCATTACGTTTTCTGTATTTTCAATCCAGAAAAACTCGCAAATGATATACTTGAGGTTGGAAAATCTGTTGGGATTGGTGAACCTGTGTCACTGGATTCTGGCAGAGACCGATCATTGTCCAGACTTGATGCTGTCCCTGAATCTGTGAAACGGGAGGAAATATGGGAGATCACAGAGCAGATATCAACTCATTATTTAATCTGTTTATTATGTTGATTGAGATAAATTTGCACCTCCCAATATAAAACCCCGAAACCAGTCAATGCCCAGATATTCTGTCCCACTAGGCATTGAATCACACCATTATCTCCACGCAATACAGTAACGGCTGTTAATACATCCCAGAACCACATTCCCCAAAGCTCAACATCCCAAAATTCTCAATCTGGCTCCATTCACGTCAGCAATCCTACTCCACTCACTCTTCAAATCCCACCCTTTACAACTTGAATTGCGCAACAACTCATAAGCGACATTCTACAACCATCACTTCCTACATCCCACTCACCTCAGTCACTACTTCCCACTCCCCTCAGTCACTACATCCCACTCTCCTCAGCCACTACATCCCACTCCCCTCAGTCACTACATCCCACTCCCCTCAGTCACTACATCCCATTCCCCTCAGTCACTACATCCCATTCCCCTCAGTCACTAAGTCCCACTCCCCTCAGCCTCTACATCCCACTCCCCTCAGTCACTGCATCCCATTCACCTCAGTCACTACATCCCACTCCCCTCAGTCACTACATCCCACTTCCCTCAGTCACTACATCCCACTCCCCTCACTCACTAAATCCCAGCGACCTCAGTCACGACATACCACTCCCCTCAGTCACTATATCACACTCCCCTCAGTTACGACATCTCAAAATCCTCAATCACTACATCCCACACCCCTCAACCACTACATCCTACTCCCCCACCCTTCACGCGATTCCTCTACCCTCAAGCACTGCATCGAACAACCCTCATCACGTCATTCCACTCTCCTCTGCAAACAGATCCAACATTCCTCAGGCACTATATCCCACTCCCATCAGTCACTAAACATCCACCTCTACGACAGTACGTAGAGTCATATAGTCAGAGAGGTTTACAGCATGGAAACAAGCCCTTCGGCCCAACTTGTCCATGCCGCCCTTTTTTTATACCACTAAGCTAATCCCAATTGCCCGCATTTGGCGCATATCCCTCTCCCCATCGTACCCATGTAACTATATAAATGCTTTTTAAAAGACAAAATTGTACCCGCCTCTACGACTACCTCTGGCAGCTTGTTCCAGACACTCACCACCGTCTGTGTGACAAAATTATCCCTCTGGACACTTTCGTACATCTCCTCTCTCACCATAATCCTATGCCCTCTAGTTCTAGACTCCCCTATCTTTGGGAAAAGATATTGACGATCTAGCTGATCCGTGCCCCTCATTATTTTAAAGGCTTCCATAAGATCATCCCTCAGCCTCCTATGCTCCAGAGAAAAAAGTCCCAGTCTATCCAGCCTCTCCTTATAACTCAATCCATCAACTCCCGGTAGCATCCCAGTAAAAAAAATTCTGCTCTCTTTCTAGTTTAATAATATCCTTTCTACAATAGGGTGACGAGAATTGCACACAGTATTCCAAGTGTGGCCTTACCAATGTCTTGTACAACTTGAACAAGACGTCCCAACTCCTGTATTCAATGTTCTGACTGATGAAACCAAGCATGCCGAATGCCTTCTTCACCATTCAGTCCGCCTGTGACTCCACCTTCAAGGATCTATGAACATGTACCCCTAGATCTCTTTGTTCTGTAACTCTCCCCAAGCCCTACCATTAACTGCGTAAGTCATGTCCTGGTTGAATCTACCAAAATGCATCACCTCACATTTGTCTAAATTAAACTCCATCTGCCATTCGTCCGCCCACTGGCCCAATTGATTAAGATCCCGTTGCAAATGGAGATAACCTTCTTCACTGTCCATTATGCCAACAATCTAAGTGTTATCCGCAAACTTACTAACCATGCCTCCAATATTCTCATCCAAATCATTCATATAAATGACAAATAACAGTGGACCCAGCACTGATCCGTGAAGCACACCGCTGGTCACAGGTCTCCAGTTTGAAAAACAACCCTCGACAACCACCCTCTGGCTTCTATCAAGAAAGTTGTAAGAAGTCTCACAACACCAGGTTAAAGTCCAACAGGTTTATTTGGTAGCAAATACCATTAGCTTTGCTACCAAATGAACCTGTTGGACTTTAACCTGGTGTTGCGAGACTTCTTACTGTGTTCACCCCAGTCCAACGCCGGCATCTCCACATCATTTCTATCAAGAAACCAATTTTGTATCCATTTAGATACCTCACCCTGGATCCCGTGAGATTTAACTTGACGCAACAACCTACCATGCGGTACCTTGTCAAAGGCCTTGCTAAAGTCCATGCAGACAACATGAACAGCACTGCCCTCATCTACCTTCTTGGTTTCCCCTTCAAAAAACTCAATTAAATTTGTGAGAAATTATTTTCCACTCACAAAGCCATGCTGACCGTCCTAATCAGTCCTTGCCTCTAAATGCCTGGAGAGCCTGACTCTCAAAATACCTTCCAACAATTTACCCACTAGAGATGTGAGGCTCACTGGCCTGTAGTTCCCAGGCTTTTTCCTGCAGCCCTTTTTAAACAAAGGTACAATATTTGCCACTCTCCCATCTTCAGGCACCTCACCCGTGACTATCAATGATACAAATATCTCGGCTGGGGGACCTGCAATTTCCTCCCTAGCCTCCGGCAATGTCCTGGGATACACTTCATCAGGTCCCGGGGATTCACGAACTTGATGCGCTTTAAGGCTTCCAGCAACTCCTTCTCTGTAGTATGTACACTCCTCAAGACGTCACTATTTATTTCCCCAAGTTCCCTAACATCCATGTTTTTCTCAACAGCAAATACTGATGAGAAATATAGAATCATGGAACTATCGAACATTACAGGACAGAAACAGGCCTTTTGGCCCTTCTTGGCTGTGCCGAACCATTTTTCTGCCTAGTCCCAGTGACCTGCATCTGGACCATACCCCGCCACACCCCTCTCATCCATTTACCTGTCCAAGTTTTTCTTAAATGTTAAAAGTGAGCCCGCATTCAGCACTTCATCTGGCACCTCATTCCGCACTCCCAAAACTCTCTGTGTGAAGAAGCCCCCCCCCCCTAATATTCACTTTAAACTTTTCCCCCTTCACCCTTAACCCATGTCTTCCAGGTTTTTTCTCCCCTAGCCTCAGTGGAAAAAGCCTGCTTGCATTCACTCTATCTATACCCGTCATAATTTTATACACCTCTATCAAATCTCCCCTCCTTCTTCTACGCTCCAGGGAATAAAATCCTCAGCTATTCAACCTTTCTCTATAACTCAGTTCCTCATGTCCCGGCAACATCCTTGGAAACCTTATCTGCACTCTTTCAACCTTATTTATATCCTTCCTGTAATTAGGTGACCAGAACTGCACACAATACTCCAAATTCGGCCTTACCAATGTCTTATACAACCTCACCATAGCATTCCAACTCTGAAACTCAATACTTTGATTTATAAAGGCCAATGTACCAAAAGCACTCTTTCCGAACCTATCTACCTGTGACGCCACTTTTAGGGAATGATGTATCTGTATTCCCAGATCCCTCTGTTCTACTGCACTCTTCAGTGTCCTGCCATTTACCTTGTATGGTCTACCTTGGTATCTCCTTGCAAAGGGCAATACCTCACACTTGTCTGTATTAAGCTACATCTGCCATTTTTCAGCCCATTTTTCTCGCTGGTCCAAATCCCTCTGCAAGCTTTGAAAACCTTCCTCACTGTCCACGACACCTCCAATCTTTGTATCATCAGCAAATTTGCTGATCCAGTTTACCACATTATCATCCAGATCATTGATATAGATGACAAACAACAATGGAACCAGCACTGATCCCTGTGGCACACCACTAGTCACAGGCCTCCACTCAGAGAAGCAATCCTCCACTACCACTCTCTGGCTTCTTCCATTGAGCCAGTGTCTAATCCAATTTACTACCTCTGTACGTATACCTAGCGACTGAACCTTCCTAACTAACCTCCCATGCGGGACCTTGTCAAAGGCCTTACTGACCTCCATGTAGACAACATCCACTGCCTTCCCTTCATCCAGTTTCCTGGTAACCTCCTCGAAAAAATAATAATAGATTGTTTAAACATGACCTACCAAGCCATGTTGACTCTCCCTAATAAGTCCCTGTCTATCCAAATATTCATTTAGAATCTCACCCATCTCTTGTGGATCCGCACATAGGTGACCTTGTTGATCCTTAAGAGGCCCTACTCTCTCCCTTGTTACTCTATTGCCCTTTATATATTTGTAGAAACTCTTTGGATTCTCCTTTGCCTTATCTGCCAAAACAATCTCGTGTCCCTTTTTAGCCCTCCTGATTTCTCTCTTAACTCTACTCCTACACCCCCTATACTCTTCAAGGGATTCAGTTGACCCCAACTGCCTATGCATGTCATGTGTCTCTTTCTTCTTCTTGACCAGGGCCTCAATATCCCGAGTCATCCAGGGTTCCCTACTTCTTCCTGCCTTGCCCTTCACTCTAAGAGGAATGTACTTACCCTGAACCCTGGTTAACACACCTTTGAAAGCGTGCCACTTACCAGACGTCCCTTTGCCTTCCCAGAAACTCCTCCAATTAACTTTTGAAAGTTCCTGCCTGAAACCATGAAAATTGCCTTGTCCCAGTTGAGAATTTTAAGTTTTGGGCCAGACCTATCATTCTCTACAGCGTTGTTCAAACCATTACAATTATGGTCACTGGTCCCAAAGTGATCCCTCACTAACACTTCTGCCCTTCCTTAATTCCTAAGAGGGGGTCAGGTTTTGCCCCCTCTCCCGTCGGGCCATCCACATACTGAATGAGAAATTCCTCCTGAATACACTCAACAAATTTCTCTCCATCCAACCCTCCAATACTATGGCTGTCCCAGTCAATGTTGGGAAAGTTAATATCTCCAACTATTACCACCCTATTTTTCTATTCATCTCAGTCACAACTCCCCACTCACCTATGTCGCTGCATCCACCTCTCCTCAGCCATTTGATCTCACTTGCCTCAGTCACTACATCACACTCCCCTCAGGTAACACATCCAATTCCCCTCAGACATTACATTAAATTCAACACAGGTGAGACATCCCACTCTCTGTCAATACATCCGTCTCCCCTCAGTCAATACATACCACTCCCCTCAGTCATTATCTTCCACTTCCCTCAGTTACTACTTTCCACTCATTTCCGTGACTATATATTATACTCCGAAGTTCCACTACCCACTCACCACAGTCTGGAACAGCAGCATTACTTGTTCTGCCCCCTCATTCTTAAATCGAGAAAACCTCGCAAATGATTGAGACCTGAGGTTGGAGATTCTGTTGGGATTGGTGAACCTGGGTCACTGGATTCTGGCAGTGATCGATTAGTGTCCAGAGTTGATGCTGTCCCTGGACCTGTGAAACGGGAGGAAATATGGGAAATTACAGACTGGATATAACCTCATTATTTCATCTGTTTTTTTTAATGTTAATTCACGTAAATTTGCAGCTCCCAGTATATCATCCCGAAACCAGTAAACGCCCAGATACTGTGTCCAACTTAGCAATCAATCACCCTATCATCTGCACGCAATACATAAACGAGTGTCAGTACATCTCAGAACTACATTCCCCAAACCTCACCCTCCTAAAACACTCAATCAGGCTCCATTCACGTCAGCAATCCCACTCCAATCAGTCTTCAAATTCCACCCTTTACAACTTAAATTGCGCACCAACTCACGACCGACATTTTACAGCCCTCACTTCCTGCATGCAGTTCCCCTCAGTTAATATATCGCACTCCCCCCAGTCACTGCATCCCCTTCCCCTCACTCACTGCATCCCAATTCCCTCAGTCTCCACATCCCACTCCCCTCACTCACTGCATCCCAATTCCCTCAGTCTCCACATCCCACGTCCCTCAGTCACCACACCCGACTTCCCTCAGTCATCGCAAGCCAATCCATCATGCAAACCAGCATCCCATCCATTGACACTGTGTACACTTGCCGCTGCCTCGGAAAAGAAACCAGCATAATCAAGGACCCCATGCACCCAGGACTTCCTTCCACCTTGTTGCGTTGGGGAAAACATACAAAAGTGAATTGGTCACGTCCCAACTGATTCAATAACAGATTCTTTCCTGCTGCCATCAGGCTTTTGAGCGGACGTACGTCATCTTAAATTGATCTTTCTCTCGACACCATTTATGGCCGTCACACTACATTCTGCACTCTCTCCTTCCCGTATCTTTATGCTTTCCGTATAGCGCGCAGGAAGCAAAATTTTCCGCTCTGTACCAATACACGTGGTAATAAAAATCAAATCAAATCAAATTCCCTTCCGTCATTATACCCCACACCCCTCAATCACTGCTTCACTCTCGCCTCAGCCACTACCTTAAACTACCCTTATCAAGGGAACCAGCCATTTTGTTATGATTTTCTGAGTATTAATTCAACCAGAGACTGTTACCTGAAGATACATTTCCTCTTGGGATGGATGATGCCGTATCAATGGTTCCTCTCGTCGACTGTTCCATGGGTTCCACAATCTGTGCGGTCTCTGGATCTGCAAAAGTGGAAGACCATGTGGGACATTGCAGCTTGGGGATAAGCACAATATAAGGAAAATAGGATGATGTGAGTTAGGTGTTGGGAGAGGCTACTTGACGTGGTTACTGTCCCGCAATTCGATAAGTTCATGGCTGATCTGATGGTGACCTCAACTCCACTTTGTTGTCAACCTCTAATCCGCATGACATTCTATTTCCTTGTCGTCAGCAATTTATCTATCTCAGTCTGCAAACTAATCAATTTCTACTCCTTTCTGGCAAAGAAAATCCTATAGATTATCAAATCTCTGAGAGAGGAAGAACATCTCCTCGCTTCAATTTTGCATGGTGTATTGATTATTCGGAGACGGTGTCGTCTAGAACAAAGAACAAAGAACAATACAGCACAGGAACAGGCCCTTCGGCCCTCCAAGCCCGCGCCGCTCCCCGGTCCAGGATTGAATCCTGAATCCAGGATCCCCGCCCAATTTTCCATCCTATCTACATACCAATATCCTATCCACCGAGCTGTCCCTCACAGCTACGATGCTTTGTTCATTACAACCTATTAACTTACCCCCACCCCCCCATTCCAGACCATGTGATCTCCAGGGAGAGGCGAAAACCCAGAGTGAAAAACCCCAGGGCCAATATGGGGAAAAAAAAATCTGGGAAATTCCTCTCCGACCCCCTGAGGCGATCGAAACGAGTCCAGGAGATCACAATGGCCCCGATCAGAAAATGCTTCCCAACCCTAGTCATTTCCACTTCCACGAACACCATATGAATCCCCTGCCCCCGAGACAGGTTCCCAACTATCCGCAGTCTCACTCTGTACTGGCACCAGCAAGATGATCGTAGAATGAAGCCTTGAAACGAGAAACCAGGAACAATTAGCCCGCGCCGCTCCCTGGTCCAAACTAGATCACTCTTTTGTATCCCTCCATTCCCACTCCGTTCATATAGCTGTCTAGATAAGTCTTAAACGTTCCCAGTGTGTCCGCCTCCACCACCTTGCCCGGCAACACATTCCAGGCCCCCACGACCCTCTGTGTGAAATATGTCCTTCTGATATCTGTGTTAAACCTCCCCCCCTTCACCTTGAACCTATGACCCCTCGTGAACGTCACCACCGACCCGGGGAAAAGCTTCCCACCGTTCACCCTATCTATGCCTTTCATAATTTTATACACCTCTATTAAGTCTCCCCTCATCCTCCGTCTTTCCAAGGAGAACAACCCCAGTTTCCCCAATCTCTCCTCATAACTTCGTGAGTCTACTTCGAAGTTCCTCTTAAGAGGGAACATCCAATGGGTTACCAGCCAATTCCCCTCTCTCTTAAATTGAATGGAATACACCTCATTCGACGCATGTACAATGAGTGCACGAAAACATTATTCGACCTTTCTTCATAGGATGAGCCCATATTTCGAATGAGTAGAGTAAATATTTACTGAGCTTTTTATAACGCAATTCTATCATTGTTGGTAAAAAAATGAGAACATAATAATACTGAGGGTTCCAGCTCTGATCCGCGAAATGTCCTGCACAGCTGCACGACAATTTTCATTGTGACAAATTCGATATCCCATTCCTCTTGCAATAAACAATCATATTTCAATTGTTTTCCCGATCACTTGCTGTGCATGCTACTTCATTTTTTATTTCATGTACCAGAACACCCGCATCTCGCTTTGCACAAAGCTCTGCAATTGACCTCTGCTTAATGAGTATACTGTCTTTCTATATATCATAGAACATAGAACAGGACAGCAGAGAACAGGCCCTTCGGCCCACGATGTTGTGCCGAGCTTTATCTGAAACCAAGATCAAGCTATCCCACTCCCTATCATCCTGGTGTGCTCCATGTGCCTATCCAATAACCGCTTAAATGTTCCTAAAGTGTCTGACTCCACTATCACTGCAGGCAGTCCATTCCACACCCCAACCACTCTCTGCGTAAAGAACCTACCTCTGATATCCTTCCTATATCTCCCACCATGAACCCTATAGTTATGTAATAGCTCCATCCACCCGAGGAAATAGTCTTTGAACGTTCACTCTATCTATCCCCTTCATCATTTTATAAACCTCTATTAAGTCTCCCCTCAGCCTCCTCCGCTCCAGAGAGAACAGCCCTAGCTCCCTCGACCTTTCCTCATAAGACCTAACCTCCAAACCAGGCAGCATCCTGGTAAATCTCCTCTGCACTCTTTCCAGCGCTTCCACATCCTTCTTATAGTGAGGTGACCAGAACTGCACACAACATTCCAAATGTGGTCTCACCAAGGTCCTGTACAGTTGCAGCATAACCCCACGGCTCTTAAACTCCAAGCCCCTGTTAATAAAAGCTAACACACTATAGGCCTTCTTTACAGCTCTATCCACTTGAGTGGCAACCTTTAGAGATCTGTGGATATGGACCCCAAGATCTCTCTGTTCCTCCACAGTCTTCAGAACCCTACCTTTGACCCTGTAATCCACATTGAAATTAGTCCGACCAAAATAAATCACCTCACATTTATTAGGGCTAAACTCAATTTGCCATTATTCAGCCCAGCTTTGCATCCTATCTATGTCTCTTTGCAGCCTACAACAGCCCTCCACCTCATCCACTACTCCACCAATCTTGGTGTCATCCGCAAATTTACTGATCCACCCTTCAGCCCACTCCTCGAAGTCATTAATAAAAATCACAAAGAGCAGAGGACCAAGCACTGATTCCTGTGGCACTCCGCTAGCAACCTGCCTTCAGTCCGAAAAATTTCCATCCACCACCACCCTCTGTCTTCGATCAGATAGCCAATTACCCATCCAATCGGCCAACTTTCCCTCTATCCCTCACCTCCTTACTTTCATCATCAGCCCACCATGGAGGACCTTATCAAACGCCTTACTAAAATCCATGTATATGACATCAACTGCCCTCCCTTCATCAACACATGTCATGCTGCATAAGTTCAACTTTTCACGTTATAATGAAATGCCATTTTCTGCCCATCCGCTTAACGAAGTTATATCAATGTCTCGATCACCTATTTGTTATTTTTTACTCATTTACTTCCTTGCCTGTTTTAATATCATTTGAAACTTAACAAAGATACATTTTTCCTTTCATCCAAATTATTCAGAATATTGTCGACACGGCGGCACGGTAGCACAGTGGTTAGCACTGCTGCTTCAGAGCTCCAGGGACCTGGGTTCCATTCCCAGCTTGGGTCACTGTCTGTGTGGAGTTTGCACATTCTCCTCGTGTCTGCGTGGGTTTTTTCCGGGTGCTCCGGTTTCCTCCCACAGTGTAAAGATGTCCGGGTTAGGTTGATTGGCCATGCTAAAATTGCCCTTAGTGTCCTGAGATGCATAGATTAGAGGGCTTAGTGGGTAAATATATAGGGATATGGGGGTAGGGCCTGGGTGAGATTGTGGTCGGTGCAGACTCGATGGGCCGAATGGACTCTTTCTGTGCTGTAGGGTTTCTATGATTTCTATGAGTTGAGGCTCTGTCAATGATCCCTGTAGCAGTCAATTTGTTCCAGTTCATAACTCAAAAAAACTCAAACTCTCTCCTTCAGTTCTGTATCCAATTATTTATTGATGCGAATATGGTACCCTGAACACGATGTGTAGTCGCTTTTGATGTGAGATGGCATCAAATGATTCATGAAACTCAAAATACAACACAGCTACAGATAAATGTATTCTCCATTGCATATTTACCACGACTGATTCCCTCAGATGTAATTGTTGAACACGACACCCCTTGCACGAAGCCAATTTGAAATACACTGATCAGATTCTGAATTCCAACATATCTTGCTCTCGCCTCTTTAAGAATGAATTCCAGAAAATTGGATGGCACAGTGGTTAGCAGTACTGCCTCACAACCATCAGAACATAAGATCTAGGAGCAGGAGTAGGCTATCTGGCCCCTCCAGCCTGCACCGCCATTCAGTCAGATCATGGCTGATCATTTCATGGACTCAGCTGCACTTACCTGCCAACTCACCATAGCTTTTAATTATTTTACTGTTCAAAAATGTATCTATCCTTTTCTTAAAGCATTCAATGAGGTAGCCTCAACTGCTTCACTGGACAGGGATTTCCAGACATTCACAACCCTTTGCATAAAGACGTTCCTCCTCAACTCAGCACTAAATCTTCTCCCCCTTCTTTTGAGGCCATGCCCCCTAGTTCTAGTTTCACCTGCAAGTGGAAACAGCTTCCCTGCTTCCAACTTATCTATTCCCTTCATAATTTTATATGTTTCTAAAAAATGCCCCCTCATTCTTCAGAATTCCAATGAGATAGCACTCAGTCTCTCCTCTTCAGCCAACCCTCTCAACTCCGGAATCAACCTAGTGAATGTCCTGTGCACCCCCTCCAATGCCAGTATATCGTTTCTCAAGTAAGGAGACCGAAACGGTACACAGTCTTCTCGGTGTGGCCTCACCAGCACCTTATACAGATGCAACGTAACCTCACTATTTTTAAGCAGCAACCCTCTATCAATGAAGGACAAAATTCCATTTGCCTTCTTCATACCTGCTGCACCTGTAAACCAACTCCTTGTGATTCTTGCACAAGGATATACACGTCCCTCTGCACAGCCGCATGCTGCAATTTTTACCATTGAAATAATAGTCCATTTTGCCGTTATTCCTACCAAAATAGATGACCTCACATTTCTACAGTGAGGAAATCACAGCATACAGATTCAAAACTTCCATCAAGTCCTTTCTATCCCCTAAATCCCTCCCACAATGACGCAAGCTAGCATATTTATTCATCCCTGTATCAACTCTGGAGTACAGTTTGAATGTCAGTTTCATTTCATTTCAACATATTCCTTCTCTCATATTCTACAGATCCTTTTTTTAATTTTTCATTGCTATTGCTTAATGCAGAAACAGCATATGATGTAATTAAGTATATTATCCAGAAGAAACACATGTACGTCATCATTTATAAGGCCCACAATGTCCATGTGCAAATCCGATTTTTCCACGTTAATAGAAAACACGCCTTTATATCATAATTTCTCAATAAATACATCCAACTCGCTGCATTCCCGATATCCCAAAACCCTAAATATATCACACACACACCTCAGTTACTATATCTCACTCCCGTTGGATATTCTACGCAAATACCCTCAATCACAACGTCACACTTCTATCAGCAATTATAAACCTCTACTTCACGAATATATCCCAATCCCCTCAGTCACTGCAGCCCACCCCCTCTGTCACTACATACCATTCCCCTTAGTCACTCAATATCGCTCCCTTTAATCACTACATCCCGCCCCCTCTGTCACTACATAACATTTCCCTATGTCACTGCACCTCCTGACCTTAGTCACTATATATCATCCCCCTTCGTCGCTACATTCAGTTCTTCCGAGTCACGACATCCCACTCAGCTTAATCACTACATCCTACTCCCATCAGTCACCATATCGCACTTCTTTCAGTTACCACTCCCCTCAGTCACTACCTCCGACTACCTTCACTCCCGACATTCCATTCCCCTCAGTCGCTACGTCACATTCCCCTCAATCAACAGATCCCACTCCTCTCAAACTCACCTCAGTCACTACATCCCACTCCCATCAACTAACTCATCCCACTCTCCTCAATGCATACATCTATCTCTCCTCATTAAGTGTATTCCACTCCCCACAGTCACTACATCCCACTCCCATCAGTCACTAATCCGACGCCACTCAGGCACAAAATTCCAATCCCATCTCTCACTGCATCCCACTCCCCTCAGTCATTTCATTCTGCTCTGCTCAGCCACTACATCCCACCTCTCTCAGTCAATATATGTCACTCCCCTCATTCACTGCGTCCCACCCCCCCCCCACTCACTGTAACCCACACCGCTGAGACACTACAAGCTACTCCCTTCAGTCATTATATCCCACTCCCCTAACTAACTATATACCACTCCCCTCAGTCATCACATCCCCCGACACTCACACCGTATATCCCACTCAGATCAGCGACTGCATCCCACTATCTTCAGTGAATACATCCCACTCCCTTCAGGAAGTGCATCACTCTCTCCTCAATACCTGCACCCAACTCCCCTCAGTTACTACACACGACGCCCCTCAGCAAATACATCGCACTCCCCTTAATAGCTACATCCGAATCCCCTCAGTAAGTACATTCCGGTCCTCTCACTCACCACATTCTATTCCCTTCCGTTGCTACATTTCACTTCCACCAGTCATTAATCATATTCCCCAAAGTCACTACATCCCACTCCCCCTCATTACTAAATATCACTCTCCTCAGTCAGTGCACTCACTCACTTTAGTCTCTACATTCGAGGCCCCTTAGTCACTACGTCCCTTCGCCTCAGTCACTGCAGCCCACTTCCCTCAGTCATTGCATCCGACAACCCTCAGCAAATGCATCCCACTCCTTTCAATCACTACATCCTATTAATTTCAGTCACTCGGTCTCACTGCCCTGAGTCACTTCCCTCACCAGCGAGGTCCCACTCTCGTCATTCACTGCATCTCACTCCCTAAATCCAACTCACTTCAGTCACTACAGCACACTCCAGTCAGTCATTAATCCCACTCGCTCAGCCATTACATTGCACTCCCATCACTCACTACGTCCCACTCCCCTCAGTCACGACACCGCACTCCCGTCAGTCACTACATTACGTTCCGATCACTCACTACATCACATTCCCTTCACTTTCTGCATCCCGCCTTCCTCAGTCACTGCACCCAGATCCCCTCAGTCAATACATCACACTCTCTTCACTCATTACATCCCACTCCCCTCACACCCTACATTCCACTCACACTGGCCACAGCATCCCGCACACATCAACCAACACATCCCACTCCCCTCCGTACGTTCAGCGCACTCTCATCACTCCCTACTTCCCACTCCCCTCAGTCACTACATCTGACTGCCATCAGCCAATACATCCCTCTCCCCTCAGTCAACACACTCCATTACCGTCAGTCACTACATCGAATTACCCTCACTCACTGCTTCCCACTCCCCTCACTCGCTAAATCCAACTAACATCTGTCACTACATTCCATTCCCCTCAGTAGCTATATCCCACTAACCTCAAACGGCATCTCACTACCATGACTTCCAGCATCTCACTCCCCACAGTCACTCCATTCAACTCCCCTCAGTCACTAACCCCAATGCCCTCAGTAACTACATCCCATTCCCATTTCATAGGACATCCCACTCTCCTCATTAACAATATTCCATTCCCCTCAGTCGCTACATCACATTCCCCTCAGTTACTGCTACCACACACATCAGACACTACATCCAACTCCTATCAGGCCAATTCCTACCACAGATCTCAGATATACCATTTGACTCTCCTCAATCATTAGCTCCCGCATACCTCAGTCGCTACATCGTACATCACTCAGTCAGTACCCCTCATTCACATCAGTCATTGCATCCAATCACATCCGTCAATACATCCCACTTCCTTCAGTCGCTACATCTTATTCCTCTCAATCTGTACAATCCTCTCCTCTCAATCACTACATCCTATTCCCAGAAGCCACTGCATCGCCCTCTCTCATTCATTACATAACTCTCCGCTCTGTCACGACATCGCCGTCCCCTCAGTCAATATATCCCACTCCCCTCAGTCACTAGATCCTATTCCCCTCAGTCACTACATTACAGTTCCCTCCTTCACTATATCCCGCTCTTTTCAGTCACAACACCCCACTCCCTTCAGTCACCACATCTCACTCCCCTCACTCAGTACATCCCACTCCCCTCAGTCACAGCATCCCACTTACCTCAGTCACAACATCCCACTCACCTCAGTCACAACATCTCACTCCCCTCAGTCACATCCCAATTCCCTATGACACATACTTTCCCTTCCCTCATCACATTATCCTAAGCTCCTCAGTCACTACATCGCATTCCCCTCAGTCTCTGAATCCCACTCCTCTCAGTCACAACCTCTGACTGCTTTCGGTCACAACGTCCTATTTCGCTGAGTCAATACGTCCCCCTCCCTTCAGTCACTAATCCTCTCCATCAGTTACCACATCCCCCTTCCCTTACTGACTACATCCCACTCTCCTCAGTCACTACATTCCACTTCCCTCAGTCACTACATCCAGCTACCCTCAGTCACTTCATCCCGTTCCCCTCAATCATGCATCCCCTCACCTCAATGTCAGTCAGCCACTGGAAATGTTCCCTTTGGCCATTCCACTCCACTCCAATCAGTCACTGTATCACAGCCCCTTCAGTTGCTGTGGACGGGCACCTCGATCATTGACTCTTCCAACCCTCAAATAATGCTGTTGCCTTGTTCTATCCTTTTACCTATCAGGAACCTTCACGCAGTGTCTTTCAAAGGGATGTCTTCAATTGATTCACCACTTGCTCCACATTCTGTAGGTTTAATTCTTCCCTCAATCTCACCTCTCTCGACCTATTGCAGGCATTTACTTCAATGTTGCCTCACCTTCTCCAGTAACTTCGTTCTCCTTTTCCTTCAGTTGCCAACTCATTCAACACTCTCCCCTCCACATTGACTTGCACGTAATCCCAATTACCACCCCACCATCGCAGTTTCCAACCATGCTTCCAGGTCCTTCAACCCTCCCTAAAGTGCGGCGGACATGTCTGTCAGATATTGGATGACACAGCTATCGGGTGACGGCTTTGTGTGAGGTGTCAAACAGCAGAGAAAGGGGGAGACTGCCACCAGCACTGGAAAAGTTGAACATTCCGATGCTCCATCTCCTTCTTCATCTCCTGCCTGTCAAGACTCTGCTGTTGTTCCTGCTGTTCACCCGAGATCCCCAATCTCTTCGATTTGAGTCTTTGATGTAACATGAAACCCCTGTCTACAAGGGAATATCCGAATCGTTTTCCAATGTTTGTCTCAATTTCACTTCGTTCCTTCCTTGAATCCTTCATCAGAAGAACGAAAATCTCAAAGCATCCCTATTTCGTTTGGTGACACAAAACCCCCCTGCCTCAACCCCTCTTTACAATCCACACCTTACCTGTGCAATACGCAGAACAATAAAATAACGACATCAACTGGCAAAAGAAGTAATTGGAACAGTTTTTGATCTTTGTTTCATGGTCCCAGTAGCGGGGATTTCCACTCCAACGTATGCAAACTGTCTTCGTCACTTCTCTCTCTCCCACGGTGGGATGGGCACCTGAATTGAGGTTTGCAAGCATTGAAAATATTTGAGCAACGTGAACAATGGTGAACGGCAAATGTAAATCTGATATTATAAACACTGAAAGTACCATTTAACCAGCCACTGCCACATGAGGAACAATGATTCTCTGCGGGAACAGTCTCCGTAAGCCTCCATCCACCAGAACTGAAAGAAAAATCGCAGAGTCATTTGAAATGATGGGAAGATTGTCATCAGCACACGGCACCATAATGCGGCGTGCCTGTGGCATTGGACTTGTCCACTGAGATACCAATGTAGTGACCCAGGCAGAGTTCAAAGGCCCACAAAGACAACCGGTTTAAGCAAAATTAAAATAGATCGGAAATCTAGTATTGCAAGCGAGCATTAATATTGATCACCTCAAAATCATTACCGATTCTTCTTAAAATACCATTTTTGTTTTGGTCTGGGGAAGGAATCTTTCATCGCTATGCCGTTTGCCTTCAAGTGAATCAGGCATAGAGCAACACAGCTCATCATTCGACTCCCTCCATATGGCCTAGAAAGCCACGCAGGACCAAAACAATTAAGCTAGTCTTTCTCTACACCCGAGCTATGACTAACACTATATTCTGCACTCTCCTTTCCTTCTCCCATACATACTCTATTAACGAGATGTTTTGTCTGTGCAGCGCGCACGAAACAATACTTTTCATTGTACCTAATACAACTGACAATAATAAATCAACATAAATCAAATCAAACTAAAGATAATTTTGCATCTGTTCGGAATCAGAGCCTCAGCTCCACTCTCGCAAAGACAATTCGTGAGTGGCAAGAGAGGTTAGTTTAGGCAGAGATCTCCCACCCCCACACATCTTATGAACTAGTAAAGCACAGTAATATAACTCGTTTCTAATTTACTGATAGACCTGAAGCAAGCACTTTAATTACCTTCTAAATCTGTACCATCCATAATCCGTGTAGGTATCACAGTTCTTGTCACACGGAGATAATGTTCTATCCGATCACCTCCAAATCTGCTCTAGGACTGTGTGATCTTCACACGGGTAAGTTCGCAGCAATTCTGGGACTTGGTGACAGAAATAGATTTATTTTGACGACAAAATCGTAACTAATTGACAAAGTCCCACATGGCAGGTTGGTTAAGAAGGTTAAGAAGGTTAAGGCTCATGGGATACAAGGAGAAGTGGCTAGATGGGTGGAGAACTGGCTTGGCCATAGGAGACAGAGGGTAGTGGTCGAAGGGTCTTTTTCCGGCTGGAGGTCTGTGACCAGTGGTGTTCCGCAGGGCTCTGTACTGGGACCTCTGCTATTTGTGATATATATATAAATGATTTGGAAGAAGGTGTAACTGGTGTTATCAGCAAGTTTGCGGATGACACGAAGATGGCTGGAATTGCGGATAGCGAAGAGCATTGTCGGGCATAACAGCAGGATATAGATAGGCTGGAAAATTGGACGGAGAGGTGGCAGATGGAGTTTAATCCGGATAAATGCGAAGTGATGCATTTTGGAATAAATAATGTAGGGAGGAGTTATACAATAAATGGCAGAGTCATCAGGAGTATAGAAACACAGAGGGACCTCGGTGTGCAAGTCCACAAATCCTTGAAGGTGGCAACACAGGTGGAGAAGGTGGTGAAGAAGGCATATGGTATGCTTGCCTTTATAGGACGGGGTATAGAGTATAAAAGCTGGAGTCTGATGATGCAGCTGTATAGAACGCTGGTTAGGCCACATTTGGAGTACTGTGTCCAGTTCTGGTCGCCGCACTACCAGAAGGACGTGGAGGCATTGGAGAGAGTGCAGAGAAGGTTTACCAGGATGTTGCCTGGTATGGAGGGTCTTAGCTATGAGGAGAGATTGGGTAGACTGGGGTTGTTCTCCTTGGAAAGACGGAGAATGAGGGGAGATCTAATAGAGGTATACAAGATTATGAAGGGTATAGATAGGGTGAACAGTGGGAAGCTTTTTCCCACGTCGGAGGTGACGATCACGAGGGGTCACGGGCTCAAGCTGAGAGGGGCGAAGTATAACTCAGACATCAGAGGGACGTTTTTTACACAGAGGGTGGTGCGGGCCTGGAATGCGCTGCCAAGTAGGGTGGTGGAGGCAGGCACGCTGACATCGTTTAAGACTTACCTGGATAGTCACATGAGCAGCCTGGGAATGGAGGGATACAAACGATTGGTCTAGTTGGACCAAGGAGCGGCACAGGCTTGGAGGGCCGAAGGGTCTGTTTCCTGTGCTGTACTGTTCTTTGTTCTTTGTTCTTAACCAGACATCTTAAACATGTGGCGAGATTGCAGAACTTGGTGGTATGGAATGATCAAGAAGTGATTAGAATGAGTGGAGACTATCTATCCAGTGAGACCTCCCAAAGCTTTATACGAAGAGGATGCTTCATCATAGGGAATTGAAGCAGGGGACACAATTTAAGAGGGAGAGATCAAGGCCGGGAGTATGTTTATCTTTTTTCTTTCTCTCAGTTGGACCGTGCGTTCGTAGCGTTATCTTCACCAGATATCAGAACACACCAGCTCAGTGGAAACATTTAAATCTGAGTTAGCCAGACCATTGATACTCAACATTATGAGGGCAGCTCGCAAAGTGATGTTGAAGTCACAGCCAGATCCGCCATAATCTTATTGACTGGTCGATGTTGTGCACGTCGTTGAGCGGACGAATCCTGATGCTAACTCTGTATTCCAGTGTTCCTATTTCAATTTAAGGAATCTTCAGCATTGTCCAGACTCAATAAATGGTCACTACAATAAAGCTAAATTGTTTGTATTCGTCTTACAAATGAATTGCCAGGCATTTGGATGAAAATATGACCGATTGATATTGTCGCTGGACTATTAATCCAGAATTTCCACTAAGGCACTGGGGTTTGAATACCGCCAGGGCTAAATTTGAATTCAATAAAAATATCTGGAAATAAGAATTTACTCATGGTCATTAGTCCATTGTGGAACATAAAACAAAAACATCTGGTTCACTAATGCCCTTTAGGGAAATAAATCCACCATCTTTGCCTGGTCTGGCCTACATGCTGTTATGTGGCTTCAGAGCCACAGCAATGTGATTTACTCTCAAGTTCCCGCGGGCAACCAGTAATGAGCAATAAATGCTGACCAGCCATCGACTTCCATGTGCAATGAATGAATAACAACGAATAAGGCGTTTCCCCCCCCACCATTTTACTTCAAAATATCACCATCAGCAGTATTTCTTTCTTTAACTCAGACTTCCTTTTGGTATATTTTTCAACGCAGACACTCAAGAAACCACAAACTGCAGTGTCTACCTCCTCCTCCAAACATCCATTGAGTCCAGTGCCACTGAGACTGCAGTGCTCCACCGCCTACATTAAATAGCAAAACCTCAGTTCCAACAGATGTCACAGCCGCTTCCCTCAGTCACACTGTCCAATTCTGCTAAGTCACTACATCCCATTTCCTGAGAACCATTACAACCCACTCCGCTCAGTCGCTACACCTGATACCCCTCAGTCGCTGCCACGCACCCCAATCATTATACTTTACTCCCCTCAGAGGCCGCAACGCCCTCCCCTCAATCACTACATCCCACTCCCCTCAGCCACTACATTACACTAACTTTAGTCTCTACATTGCCCTCCCTTCAGTGATAACACTCATTCGCCTCAGTCAGTATCACCCCCTCATCTCACTCACTGAGTAGCAATCCACTCCGTCACTAGATTTCACTCCCCTTACTCAATGTAGCTCAGTCACCTTAGTCACTATGCGCCTCTAACCTCACTGATTTGATCCCACCGCGTCCATTCAGCACACTCAGTCCACTCAGACAGTACATCCCTCTGCCCTTGGTCGCAAAATCCCAGTCACCTCAGCCACGACATTACGCTCCCCTCAGTCACTACACCCCGTTCCCCTCAGTCACTACATCCCACTCCCCTCAACCACTAATCCCACTCCCCTCAAACTCTGCATCCCACGATTCTCAGCCACAACATCCCACTGCCTCAGACATTACATCCCACTCCCTCAGTCACTACATCCGACTACAGTCAGTTCATCCATCCCAATCTCATCAGTCAATACTTCCAACTCTCCTTCGTCAGAACATCCCACTTGCCTCTGTCACCACACCCACTCACCTCAGTTATTACAGCCCACTTCTCTCAGTCACAATATTGCACTACCTTTCGTCAATATATTCCATTCATCGCAGTCTCTGCATTCCAATCCCCTCAGTCACTCAATCCAACACCTCTACGTCACTACATCCCATTTTCCTAAGTCACTAGATACCACTCTCCTCGGTTACTTCACTCATCTACCCTCAGATATCACATACAACCCCTCATTCACTACATTCACCGACCGTTTGTCTCTATATTTAAAGAACCTCAGTCACCACACAAAATCCCCTTATTCTCTGCATCCCACTGCCGTCTGCCAGCAAGCCCGCTGTCCTCATTCAGCATATATAGCATTATATATCACTCCCCTCAGGCACGATATCCCACTGCTTCTAGCACAACGTACCACTCCTCTCTTTCGCTATGTTCCATTCCCCTCAGTCACTAAATGCCCCTCACCTTAGTAACTGCATCGCACTGCCCTCAGGCACTCCACCCCTCTCCTTTCAGTCCCTACATCCCACTCCCCTCAGTCACTACATCCCATTCTGCTCCGTCACTGCATCGCAGTTCTCTCAGTCAGTCGATTATAATTAAGTCTGTCTCTAAACCCCACTCCCCTCCATCACGTCTTCCAATTCCTCTTTCTATTAAACCCCACTCTTCTCCTCAATGACATCACACTCTCCCAAATGGACGGCAGGATGGGCTATATCCAGCAATGCTCCTGAACACAATGTTATCCATGAGTCATTGAAGATTTACGTTCCCTGATATTCACTTCATTAGCTCTCCGACAAGATACTATTGGAATTCACCTGACATGGTCCTGCCACACTGTAATTACAGCGACATACTGTGGATGCGATAATGTGAAGTGGAAACAGAAAAAAAAGCTCAGCCAACCGGGCAGTACCTGTTAAAGGACAAAATTTACTTAACGTTTGGAGCCCTTAAGAAAGTTCTTCGCAGCTTCCAAATTGATTCCCTGACTAAAAAATACAATTGTTTTCATATTCTTCTCTCCAGAAAACATCTTCATCTCTCTAAAATCCAGGTGAACAAATCCGGTTATGTTTATTCAATTTGTCACTTACAGAATGAGATGTGTGTAGCACTCCAAGTTCCCTGATTTTTGTGCTGGACATTAGAAGGTCACACTTCACCATTGTAATGAAGACATGTACCTGTGCAATAAGCAGCATCACACTCGGGCACCGGTTCCAGCTCATAAACAAAGTAACTGGAGCAGTTTTTGATTTTGATGTCGGTGCTCCAGTGGCAGCGCTTTCCGTCTGAGATGAAGCAAACTGTCCTCGTGACCGTTCCCTGCCCCATGGTGGGATGCAATCCTGAAATGAGGATTATAGAGATATTGAATATTGTACAAGGGTGAACAGGGATGGTGAACGTTAACCTGATGTTATAAAGTGTGAAAACACCATTTAACCAGCCAGTGGCATATGTGGAGCATTGTCGAACTGGGACAACAGATTCTGGAATCATCCATCCAGCAGAACTGAAACAAAAATCTAAAAGTTAGTCCCTAAAACAGTTGCACTTGTCCCTCATTTAAAAAAAAATGTTTCTGACTGAAAAGGAGACGCACATTCCCTTTTTGCTGTTTTTTTTAAATATTGAACCTTTTCGGTACCTGTTAAATCTGTACCAAATGTGCCTGAGAGAGTTATCGCACTTCCTCTCGCTGGAACACTCACTATCGCTCCAATCGATGCTTCTCCAGGGCTGATCCAGGATGGTGTAATTTGCACACGGGTCGGTGAGTGCTGAGTCCATGAAAGAATGGCAGAAACATGCTCAATGTTAATATGATGCAGAGTTAATTTTGCATTGCAGCGTCCCACTCTCTTGAAAGTTCAACACTTTAAACGGGAAAATGTTCCTCTTTCTCTAAAACAGATTGCCATTCATCAGAAGGAAGAGGCCATTCAGCCCTTCGAGCCGGCTCCGCAAGTCATTAGGATCATGATTTACCACCCAACTAAATAACCTTTTCCCGCTTGCCTTCCAGATTTTTTGATCTCCTTCGCCGCATGAATTTTATTGACCTTTTCCTTCTAAACTCACAATGCGGCTTTTTGTGGCAGCAAATAAAACAGATTGGTTGCTCGCTGGATGAATAAACTTCTCTTCAGCTCTTTCCTGAATGATTTACCTCTCATCTTTAAACTAAGGTAATGGACTCGCTCACATTGGGAACAGCCTTCCTGCAAGTACTCTTATTAGTCTACTCAAACTCTCTCGCAGCCCAACCCAGCTCATGAACAGTTCATATTAATGATCTAGTTTGAGCCTTTCTTTCCACTTAGAGGGTGCTGGGAATCTGGAATGCACTTCCTGGGAAGGAAGTGGAGGCCAGAAAACTTACAAACTTGAAAAAATATTTTGATGAGCATTTCAAACATCATAACATTCAACGGTATGGGTCAGGAGCTGGAGAATGGAATTAGCGTGACTTTACTGGTTGTTATTGTTGGTGCAGACTCTATGGACCGAAGGGTCTTTTCTGTGCTTTACGATTCTGTGACTTTATCACACACCTTGCATTATACAGGTCTGATGAATTTGGAATTTGAGTCCATTTCTATGGACGGCACTGCATGGACAAAACCATTAAATCGAGGTGAGATAATGATTTAGTGCCAAAGTCTCAGAGAATATTGGTGGAAACCACATTCCGGTAGCTGCTGGATTTTCAATCCTAATTATCAGTTGGGAACTGAAATATAAAATCCTAGTAATGATCACCATGAAACTGTCGTTACTGGTTACAACTTTAACGTCCATCTGAGATGGGAACGGGCATCTTAAATCTTACATTATATTTTATTCCAATCATTTTTGAATGTGAGCGCAGCTGGCTGGGCCAACATACATTTCAGAGTCATTCACAATGCATTGATCAGCGGTCTCCAAAAGCCAACAGTAGACTGGAAGTGGTTCTACCACAGTCATTTTATTGTCATCATGAGAATTGCTTTTGCAAACCAATTTTCATTTAAATTGATGAACCATTCATTACCTGCTTGATGGGATTCCACCCTGCGTGCCCAGTACTTAGAACAATTACTATTAATATTCCAGTTATGGCAGATGTATTCCTTGTGAGGCATTCCGATATAAAAAAAAACAATTCCAAGCGCATATTCTTAATGTACAAAGAATGAACATTGTGCATCATCAGCATGGCTCACCGAGGTGAAACAGAAAGAGCAGAAGATTCCTCATCTCACTGGGGGATTTTCTAGTAAGCAGAAAGCAGTGTTACTATTGGAGAGAATGAAGGGGCTGGGAGAGAGGGGGCGGCCTTTGAACCAACATTGAGAAATTCAATGAACGAGTAAATCTATTTCCAATCTGTCAGCTGGACATCTCTCCCTCACTGAAACCCCTCAGGCAGAAAGTAGCGCTATATATATATATCTCCCTGTTGCCCTGGATGACAGTGAGTTCCTGATATCACCCTCACTGTGGCACTGATACATAATGTCCTTCAAAATAACTGATAAACAACGATTCATTAATTTAAATGCTTCCCTGTTTTTTTTGTTCATAATTCCAGCCTCTATTGACTGACTAGCGTTATTTTCTTTGCTGAGCTTTTGTCGCTGTTCTTCCTGTATCTCTCACTTCTCCCTCATTGACAACTTTCTAATATTCCAACACATCTCCATTACTAAACACTGTACCCATACAAAACGAGGAGGTCCCATAGTTTTCGACTTGTTATAAAGTTTCCTTTTATATCTGTTTGCTTACCAGACCCTCCTGAGGAAGTCTCGCTGCGTTAGATACCGTACTTCAGTCGAAGTGTTTCCTCCTCAATAACAGGTTCAATATGCTGTGAGGGTTGTTCGTCTCGACAGAACCACGTCCTTAAGGAACTGATAATCACTTGTGACTGACATGTTTCTGTTTGGCAGAATCCATGCAAATTAAATATTTACAATGCAAATACCCTGATCTGAGTTTGTCAATGTCAGTATTGTGTCAATGTTTGACTATTGCTGCGTATACTTGAACATTAGTAGATACCAAGTGCCGGGGAGAACATTTTAGCAGCTTTTGCTTCGTTTCATCACTAATTCCAGAACATTAGTGCAATAGTTCCTCGGGGTTAGCGTCCTCTACACAACAACCTTCAGCTTCTTCAGCAATGATCTTCCTTCCATCATAAGCTCAGAAATGGGGATGTTGGCTGATGACTGCGCAATGTTCAGCACCATTCGCCTCAACTCAGATACTGAAGTAGTCCATGTCCGAATGCAGTAAAACTTAGACAATGTCCCGGCTTTGGCTGACAAGTGGTAAGCAACATTCGCGCCAGAAGAATGCCAGGAAATATCCAATTACAACAAGAGAGGAAGTACCCATTGTTACTTTATATTCAATGGCATTACTGTTGCTGATACCCTCCACTATCTGGGGATTACCATTGACCAGAAACTAACCGGGAACCCAGCCAATTAGATAGAAGTCAACCATTTCCTCCTTAATATTCCATTTCATTACCATCGCTGAATTGCCACCCCCACAATATCAACATCCTGAGGGTTTCCATTAACCAGACATTGAATTGGAATTATCATACAGATAACATGGTGACCAGAGCAGGTCAATGTCTATGAATCCTGCTGCAAATACCTCAACTCCTAACTCCGCAAAGCCTGATTTCCATCTACAAGGCACATGTCAAGAGTGTTATGGAACATGCTCCACTTGCCTGGATGAGTCCGTCCCAACAAACACCAAGGAGCTCAACACAATCAAGAACAAAGCAGAACCCGCTGAACCCCGCCACAAACTTTCAACCCCTCCACTAGCGATGAACACTGGCAGCATTGTGTAACATCTTGAAGATGCACCCAAGCAACAAATCAACTTTCCTGAGGCGACAGCTTCCAGACCCTTGAACACTACCATAAGAAGTGAAAGAGGAGCAGAAACATTGGAACACCTGGCGGCTCCCCTCCACGTCACTCACCACCCTGATTTGGAAAAATATCGGCTGATCCCTCACTGCCTCGGGTCAATCCTGGAACTCCCTCCCTCACAGCACAGTGTTTGTACCTACACCAGAAAGACTGCAACGGATTCACTAAGGCAGCTCACCACCACTTTCTCGAGTGCAACGTGAAATGTTAAATAAATGCTACATTAGGCAGTGAAATAAAAAAAATCTAATAAATGAATAATGTGCAGTTGCAGAAGGGGTGGCGTGGTTGGATCAGAGAAATAGGCAGAAGCAGAATGATCGAGAAAGGAAAATGTTCGAACGTCCATGTTTGTTTGCTCACCTGATAAATATGTGATAAGATTTCAAAGAACAAAGAATAGTACAGCATAGGAACTGCACATTTTTCGGCCCACCACCTCCTCTGGCAGCCTGTTCTAGGCATTCATCTGTAGGAAAAACCTGCCCCTTATATCTCTTTTAAACTTTCGTCCATTCGCTTTCAACATATGCCCCCGAGTAATTGATCCTTCGACCCTGGAAGAAGGACTCTAACCAAGCCTGTCATCATCTTGTAAACTTCTGTCAGGTCCCCCGCTTATTCTCTGACGCTCTAATGAAAACAATTCAAGTTTGTTCAACCTTTCATCATCGCCTACACCCTGCAAACCAGGCAACATCCTGTTAAAACTCTTCTGCACCATTTCTAGTCATCAACTTCCGTCCGTTTGTGTGACGACTAGACTTGTACACAATACTCCAAATACGGCCCCACCAAAATCTTGCGCAGCAGCAACATGATTTTCCAATTCCTCTGTTCAGTGCTCCGACCAATGAAGGCTCGCATGTCATTTGCCTTCTTCATCACCTTGTCCAGCTGAGTTCCCAGCTTCAGGGAACAATGAGGCTGCATGCCTAGGTACCTCTGTATACTAATATTATTAAGAGATCTACAATATATGGTATACGTTCCTTCAGCAGCAGAAATTCCAAATGGCATAACCTCGCATTTGTCAGGTTTAAATTCCATCTGCCATCTTTCGGCTCAGGTCTCCAGCTCATTTAACAACAGACGCCAGAGCACTGATTCTTGTGGCACACCGCTAGTCCCAGAATTCCAGTCAGAAAAGTACTGTTCCACTGCTGCTCTCTGCTTTATATGTCCAAGCCAGTTTTGTATCCATCTTACCAGCTCACCTCTGACCCCATATGACTTCACCATTTGAATCAAAGCTGTCATGAGGAACCTTATCGAAGGCTTTACTAAAGTTCATGTATTGCACGTCCACTGTCCTGCCCTCGTCATTTTTTGTTTCTTTTCACTACCTCAAAGAAGTCAATCAAGTTTGTGAGACACGACCTCCCCATCAGAAAACGATGGTTCCTTTCGCTAATAAGCCTACTCTGTTCCAGGTGTGAATACACCCTGTCCCTATGAATCTTCTCCGATAATTCTTCCACTGCTGATGTAAGGCACACAGGCCTGTAATATCCTGGCCTCTCTCTTCTGCCCTTTTGAAACAGAGGAACAATGTTAGCTACTCTCCAATCCCCTGGCACCTCTTTCGTGGCTAAAGCGAAGACAGTGATTTTGGCAAAGCTCTGACCAATTTCTTCCCTTCCTCTCTCAGCATACGTGGATAGACCCCATCTGGTCCTGGGGACTTGTTTACCTTAGAACATAGAACATTAGAACATAGCACATTACAGTGCAGTACAGGCCCTTCGGCCCTCGATGTTGCGCCAACCAGTGAAACCAAACTCAAGCCCATCTAACCTGCATTATTCCAATATCATCCATATGTTTATCCAATGACCATTTAAATGCCCTTAATGTTTTTCAAAATCTCAAACTCAAATGCCTCCTCCCTTTCTATCTCAACATGTCCTAAAATGTCAACATCCTCCTTTCTGCACTCACCATCCAGCACTTCTTTCTGCTCCTCTCATAATGTTAGGGGGACTGCATCTTTCATTTTCTGGACGTAACATAGCCATAATAGGCACTATTGCCATCAATTACTGTCCCAACACTGGCGATTATGCAGCTGCTAACCCTGGGACAACTGACGCCACCATATATCAGACTAATATCAAGAAATATCCAAGGGTCGTTTCTCAGGATGAAAGAGCGAAGCTGGCAGACAGTTGACCATAACAAAACGTTTTTGGACAGGGGAGATATTTTCAACTGATGTGACATTTGAATTATTTTTGTTTTATCAGTTGGTAAAACTTGTACGAAAGGGACAGAAAACATAGGAAAGGTTTCATTTTTAGAAGTATTCGAATGAAATTTATAAAAAGAGAAAGCATAAATAAACGGGAACTTATACCAAATGTGTGTTTCCAAATGTTTGTAAAATAATAGTTGGAGCCAATGCCTCTGTCTACTGCCTCTGATATTCGTTCCTCGGCATGCGAATATAATGGTTATTCTTCGACATAGGTAATGTAGAATAATGTTATATGAGGGGAGACTAAGTCGATTAGGATTTAGAACAGGCCGGACTTCATGGAACCTCAGAAAGTTCTATCATGATTAAACAGGGTAGATCCATAAAGAATGTTCTGAAAATGGGAGATTCATGATTTGGGGTCATGGTTTGAGGAAAAGGGATAAACCTTTTTGAAATGAGGTGAGGAGAACTTTTTTCAGCCAGAGAATGGCGAATCTGTGCAAATCCCTAGCACAGAAAGTAGTTGAGGCCAAAACTTTGTGTGATTTCGAGAATAAGTTAGCTATTGCTCTTGGGGCTCATTTGATCAAGGGATATAGAGGGTGTTGGGATCAGGATTTTGAATTTCATGATCAGCCATAATCAACATGAATGATGCAGCAGGTGTTAAGGGAGGGATTACCGACTCCCTCTATTTACTATGTTCACATGTTGTAGAGAATCGAGTTCATGACCCTAAACAGTACTATATGAATTCATGTAATGAATTAAATATAGAATAACAGAGCCATCATCAGCAATACAATCAATGTAACCAATTGAAATTCCTAGAGCCAGAAAAGATCAAATGAATATTCCATATGGCTCTCTGGGCCAACAGAAACAATAGATTCCACACCAGCATTCTACCATTACCGTCAAGCAAACGATCAATGACTCGCTCAATGAGAAGATGTTTTGATATGCTACCAGGAGTAGCACAGGCCTATCTGAAAATGTGCAAACCTGTTGGAGTGACAACATACAACTGCACATGTGCACAACAGCAGGAGGAGCTGCAGCATAGAACAACCAATGGAGAAGAAAACAAATCCCCACATTATAGCTGAACCATATCAGGAATGGCCCTGAGTTTAAAGGAACAAATCTACCCCCGCCAGACCAACAGGTGCTCCCTGGCATGCTGACTATTCCTTGTGGGTTTTTTTGCTTTTTAATTACCATTCAGCTGCATATTCAGTATAGATTCGTAGAGTTATTGAGGTTTACATCATGTAAACAGGCCTTTCCACACCAACTGGCATATGCTGTACAGTTGCCACGATTAAGCTAATCTCAATTGCCAGCATTTGGCCCATATGCCTCCACATCAATCCTGCCCGTGCACTTGTCTAAATGCCTTTTAAAATATAAAATTGTATCTGCCTCTCCTACTACATCAGGCAGCTCGTTTCAGAAACTGACCATCCTCTAGGTTAAATAATTGATCCTCGGGACACTTTGCTATCTCTCCACTCTCACCTTGAACCTCTGTTTTATCAGTTGGTAAATCTTGTGCGAAGAAAGAGAGAGAAAACATAGGAAAGGTTTCATTTTCAGAAAGTTTAGTTTTAGACTATCCTATTTTTGGGAGAAGATGTTGACTATCTTTCTTATCTATGCCATTCATTATATTATATATCTGTATTAGATCAGCCCTTAGCCTCCTGCTCCAGGCAAAAAAAATATCCATGTCCACCCAGCTTCCCCATCAATCTCAAAACCTCAGGTCCCCGATACCATCCTAGAAAATATTTTCTGTACTCTTTCTAGTTGAATATCATCCTTTCCATAATATGCTGACCACAACTGTACATTGCATTTAAAATATGGGCTCACCAATACCCTGTACAACTTCAACAAGACGTCCCAACTCCTGTATTCAATGTTCTGACCAATGAAACAAAGCATACCAAATACTCTCTTCACCACCCTGTCCAGCAGTGACTCCACTTTCAAAGAATTATGAACCTGTACTCCTAGATCTCCTTGTTCTATAACTCTCCCGTGCGCCACCTTTAACTGAGTAAGTCCTGCCCTGGTTTAATATACCAAAATTATCACTTCAAATTTATCTAAATTAAAATCCAAGTGCCATTCATCGGCCCACTGGCCCAATTGATCAAGATCCTGTTTCAATCCTCGATAACAGTCTTCACTGTCCACTCTGCCACCAATCTTGGTGTCATCTGCAAACGTACGAACCATACCTCCTAAATTTTCATCCAATCAATAATATAAATGACAAATAACAGCGGACCCAGCAACGATCCCTAGTGCACACCGCTGGTCACAGGCCTCCAGTATAAAACCAAGCCTGTTTAATCGCCCTCTGTCTTCTGTCATCAAACCAACTTTGCATCCAATTGGCTACCTTACCCGAGATTGCGTGCGATTTAACCGCATGCAACAAGCTGCGTTATGGTGCCTTGTCAAAGATCTTACGAAAGTATGTATAGAGAACGTGGACTGCACTGCCATCATCTACCTTCTTGGTAACCACTTCAAAAAAATCAATCCGATTGATGAGACATGAATGTCCACTCACAAATCCATGCTGATTGCTCCTAATCATTCCTTGCCTCTCTAAATGCCTGTAGATCCTGCCCCGCAGAATAACTTCTTAATACTTAACCGACGTTAGGCTCACCAGCCTGTAGTTCCCAGGCTTTTCCCTGCAGACCTTCTGAAACAAAGGCACAATATTTTCCACCCGCCAATTTTCATGCAGCTCACGTGATGCTGTCGACGATACAAAGGTCTCTGCCAGGGGACCTGCAATTCTTTCCCTATTCTCCCATGTTGCTTTTCCACAGAAGTGGAGATATTTGTTCATTATTAGACGATGTTAATTTCTAATCATATTTCGGAAAATCAAGCAGCACATGCAGCAATGTCAGGTGCGAGTTCGCATATTCCATGTAACTAACTTGCCTCACGACTGCACACCTCAGTTCCACAATCTATGAGACAAAATTCAAGAACCGGAAGGAATACTCTCCACGTGTCTGGATGACAGCAGTGGTATCTGCACGCAAACAGTTTGACACGGAATTGGCTGCGCATTTTGATTATTACATAATAGCCTTGTCCCTCACTCCCCAGTCTTTACAATTAGGAGATAACGAACTACTATTGACTGCATGAGGGACCTGTGATGCAGTGGGCAGCCCCCTTTGAACAAGAATCTACGGATAGAATTCTCACTTCAAAATTATTTCACCAATGAAGTTTGACATTAACGTTACACACATGGACCTTAATGTCCTTTACTCATCTGAATGGGTGAAAAGCAGTCAGTCTCTGGGCGTTGACATTTCACAATGTTTCAAATGTTGAACAGGCATACATAGTCCCAGCTCTTTCACTTCCTCCTGCCTTATTTGCCTATGTCACTGAATGTGTCCTTTGTTCTGTTTCTGATGTGAACAGCGCATTGTTTCCACGAAATGAAGATTCTCTGACAAACATCAATTTCACCTCACTTTTTTTATTTGAGGGAATAGCCAAAAAATCCTCTGAGCTGCTGAATGAACAAATATGGTTGTTTTCCTGTTAGCTTCTCTGATCATTCAGCTTTTCCCATTTCAAAAATGTCAAAGAAACCTCGCATTATAACTCAAATAATAAAAGGAAGGAATATCCTGTGAAAATTATATCACAACACTATCTGCACTAAATATATCGTTTAAAAAGATCGATGCCCGATTCAGGTACTAACGTTTCCCCAGTTCACATCTCCTATCTCGTCCTATCTCGGACGAGTATTTTTACCAAACAAAAGCCCATCTGATTACCAAGGACACCGGAGATATGCCCACATTCTTATTTATCGCTGACCCTTTCACTCGTTGTCTCCAATTTGAAGGCATGCTGCAATATGAGAAACCATTGATGGATGACAATGTTTCAGCGAGCCAGCACTGATTGAAGTGCTGTAACTGAGGCTCAGACCTCTCCCGGCTGTTCCTCGTAATGAGGAGGAAGTAGATAAATTGGGTCACTGTATCTCGCACAGTCACACCCTTTGTGGGAATATGGTAGTCAGTCAAGTGTGAATGGATTTACAAGTCCAAAATTAGTCGCTTGACAGGTATAGGGTCAGAACGTGTGGTTATGCAGACTCAATCAATCAACATGCAGTGAAAATGGAAAGATTCAGGTAACTAATGTTATTAAGTGTATTAAGTAGCGGCGTTGACTGGCTGAATGCCATTCACTCCTTCACAGTGGAAAGGCGCAAGTAGCTTATTAGCCACCAGGTCATTTATAGGTAAAATAAATTAAGTGCAATAAAGTGCAAATATATATATACCAAATCCGTTAAACCTGAACCATGAATCAGGATTCCATCTTCATTGAAAATACATGTTATCCATATCCATACGGACATTATTTCAAAACAGAGACACATAGAATCCATAGAGAAGGAGGCCATTTGCCCCATCGGATCTGCACCGACCACAATACTACCCAAACCCTATCACCACAACAGCACGTATTCACCCTACTAGTCCTCCTGACACTAAGGGACAATTTAGCATGGCCAATCAACTTAACCCGCACATTTTTGGACTGTGGGAGAAAACTGGAGCACCCGGAGGAAACCCATGCAGATATGGGGTGAATGTTGAAACTCTACACAGACAGTGAACCAAGCCGGAAATTGAACCCAATTCTTGGCGCTGTGATGCAGCACTGTCAACATTTGTGCCATCCCATCTGACCCATGGTAGAAAAAATTCAATATTGAGGCATCCAGATTGCAACAGAGACTGACAGAGTCTATTAGATGCCATTGTCCGGACTGAGGAAGCTCTTCTGCGAAGAAAACTCAGGGAGTTTGGTGGGGAGCTGAAAAGCAGGACCTCCAGGACAGTAATCTCAGGATTACTCACCATGCCGCGAGCGAGTGAGGCTTGGAACTGGGAGATAGCACAGTTGAACGTGACCAAGCAGCTGATGTAGGAGGGACGGTTTTAGATAAATGGATCACTGGGATATCCCTTCTGGGGATGGCGGGACCTGTACAAAAGGACGGGTTGCACCTGATGTGGGGGAGCACCAATATTCTGGGTGGGAGCTTTGCTAGTGCTGTTTGGGAAGGTTTAAACTAGTATTGCAGGAACTGGGAACCAAAAATGGAGGCCTGGAACTGTAGGAACTGGGGAAAAAGGTGGGACTGAGATGAACATACGCAGAGTAAGAGCAGACAGTGGGAGGCTGCGGGGACTGGATGTCTGGAGTTCGTTTGCTTCAATGCAAGAAATATAACTGGAAACACAGATGAACTGAGAGCCTGGATTACTGCATGGAATTACGATGTTATTGCTACCAGAAGACATATTTAAAGGAGGGACTGGGCTCGCAGCTTAACATTCTGAAATGTCGTTTTTTTGACGGAACTGAAGGGGAAACAAGAGGGGTTGTGGAGATGCATTGCTGATTAGGGAGCATATCAACGCTGTGTCGATGGAGGCCACGTTGGATGAATCATGCAGTGAGACATTACGGGCACAGCTCAGGAATACAAAGGGCAAAACCACAATGCTAGCAGTGTCGTATTGACCTCTCATCAGCCCGCAGGAGACAGAGTTGCAGACATGTGGTCGGATGCGGAGAGGTGTGAATAAATCAGGGTGGTTGTGGTGGGTGACTTTAACTTCCTTCATATTGACTGGGACTCCGTTAGAGCCAAAAGGCTCGGATAGAGATTTTTTTTAAAAAAATGTGTCCAGGAGGGGGTATTGATAAATTATATTGGTATTAAACCAGGGAAGGGGTCAAATTAGTTATAATATGGGGGAATGAGCCAGGCCAGGTGATTGATGATTCAGTGGGGAACATTTTGGAGTGAGCGACCATAATTCCAAAGGATTTCTGGTAGTAATGGATAAGGTCAAGAATGGCCCTTGGGAGAGGATTCTTAAGTGGGAGAGGCCCAACTACATCCAAACTAGACTGGAACTGTGGAACCATGGATTGGGAGTGGCTATTTGAGAACAAATCAACGTCTGTCATGAGGGAAGTTCTTAAATGCCAGTTGATTGAAGTGCATGGCATGCAAGTCCCCGAAGAAATGAGGGATATAAATGGCAGTATTAGGGAACCATGGATGACTAGGGAAATTCGAAGTTTAGTCATAAGGAAAAAGGAAGCATACAATAGATCCAGGCATGTAAATATCGACGACACCCTAGAGAAGTATATGCAACACAGAACTCAGCTTAAATGTGGAATTAGGAGTGGTAAAAGAGGCCATGAAATAGTTTTGCAAACAGGGTGAAGGAGAATTCCCAGGCTTTTTATGCATGTTTCCAAAGCAAGAGAAAGAGTAGGAACAATCAAGTAAAATTGAAGGAAGTTACGCGTGGAGACAGGGGAATTAGGCGAGATCCTTAACGAGTACTTTGTAGCGATATTCACTAAGGAGCAGGACATGATGGATGTCGAGATCAGTGATGGGCGTGTGAATGCTCCAAAGAATGTCAATATATCGAAGGAGGAAGTGTTGAGTATCCTGAATTTTATTAAGGTCATAAAGTCCCCGAGGCCAGATGGGATTTATCCCAATATACTGCGCAAAGCAAGGGAGGAAATAACTGGGGCCTTCTGTGATATCTTATCTCCACAACCTTGGGGGCCAAAGGGCCAGTTCCTTTCCTGTACTGTTACTTGTTCATACTTTTTTTTCGTATAATTCAATCAATGCTTTATCAAAGCCACGGAAATGTGCCATGAGATGGCAAAAATGTTTCTGCCTTGCCATTAATGGAATATTAACCGAATTGAAAGATACTGTAAAGTACCAGCAATCAATCAGATAATCAAGAAATCCTGCCTGCTGACCGGCAGTTGCTTTAGATTACTTGGGATTTCATTCCTCTCCAATCAGGAAGATCCACTCAATACCAGTATGGCAGCAAAACAGACCTTCCAAGAAACTCTCCACCTCAGAGCAGGAGAAGAATCATACCTTTTTTATCATTGAGCGACAACTGAACAACCAAGTGACTATCGTGTCCAATTGGATACTTCCTTTCACAAAGACAGCTCTCTTATCCAATCAGAGATGTGGAGGTGCCGGCTTTCGAAAGGGGTGGGCACAGTGAGAAGTTTCACAACACCAGGTTAAAATCCAACAGGTTTATTTGGAATCACGAGCTTTCGGAGCGCTGCTCCTTCACCAGAGGAGTGGACTCCTGTTTGATGCCCACAGCGTCTACGCCAGCGCAGCTTTAGGAACTCAGGCCATTCGAAGCATGTGACAAGAGATAGGGATATCCTGAAAATGCAGCCAAGCTGAAGCCTTGGCAAAATGGAGCCATGGTTAATGCTCACAGTTACTGGGAAGGAATGGCGTGATACTGGGTAAGAATAAGAATCTCCAAAGGAGAGAGAGATTCCGTGTGAATACGGAGCAGGAAAACAAGTAATTGATTACAGAGTAAGATTATATATTATATACATACATATATATATATATAGGTTCATCATCCTCAAATAGAACAGGAATGTAATTGTGGCATATTAATGGCATATAAATGGAGAAAAAAGTGCGTAAGTAGTGCAGGATATAATTTATATGTTGCAGACAAAGAAGTGGTCAAGAGAGAGAAGCTGGTGAAGGGGGCACGGGGCAGTGTGACAACATAGTGGGCATACAATTAAAAACAAAAAGAGAAGGAGCAAGTGGGAGGAAGAGAGAGAGAGAGAGGAAGAGCGAGAATTAAGCAGGAACGCAATAATCTTACAATTGAGAAGAAGGAAACGATCAATTGGGCAAACATAGCGGAAATGGCATTAAAAATACAGAGAGAAAGCGAGAGAGTGACAGCGAGATTGAAGTGAGAATGAGAGAGAGAGATCGAGAGAGAGGGCGGGGCGGGAGGCGCTGGATGTGGAGTTGAGGAGCAAGGCAGTGTGCAAATAGAGCAGGAACGCAATTACATATTACACTGAGATGGAACAATGCCGTATACAATTCGCACAGGAATGTGAGCAATACATTGCAGAGAAGATCAGGCAGTGTGCAAGTAAAACTGGAAAGCAATGTTTGCATTATAGAAATAGGGAGAGAACCTGGCAGTGTGCAAATTGATCAGGACTCTGATGTATATATTACAACTAATAATACTGTGTGCAAATAACGCTTAAATGCACTCAATTAATTACAAGCAGAGAGCGAGAGAGAGAGACAAAGAGAGAGAGAGAGAGGTCAGGAAGTGTGTAAATGGAGAAAAAAAGTGTGTTAATGGATAAATTTCACAGAGTGGGACAAAAGCATAATGTTCAAGAACAGCAGGAACCGAGTTAATTGTCTACAAATTAATTAAAAATAACACTGTGAAAGCAAACAAAAGCAGAATTTATTTCACAAATCAGATCTAGAGAAAGTGAGCGAGAGAGAGTTAGAGAAAGCGACAAAGAGGGAGAGAGATGGAGAACGTCAATGTGAGACACTGCGTGGTTGTGGTGGAGAGAGAGAGAAAAAGCGAGAGACAAAGAGAGTAAGCGAGAGCAACACTACGTACAAGTAAATTTGGGAAGTAATTAATGTAGTTGTGCGAGTGAGAGCAGAGCCCAGCCCGTGGGTATGGTGTGATGGTTGCTGTGCGTACAGAAAGAAAGGTGAGAACAACGCAATCTTGTGATAGCGGTAGTAAGTACATAATCAATAGTGTTGAATACTGACGTGATGAGCAGGTTTACCAGCAGAGACATCAGACAGAAAATGTTTTTCAAAAGCTTGCTCAAGAAAGCCCAGCTTGGATTCCGCTCACGTCAGTAAGATCCTGACCTCATTACAACCTTTGTTCGAAAAAGGGCAAAGCAGCTGAATTGCAGGTGTAAGGGGGCATTGAGATCCAAATAACAAAACACCGCAGCTGTCCAATTGCAGCGTTGTGGGGAACTTTGATTCAGTGTCGGGATATCATCAGAAAGACTAAGGTGTTTCTGAAAATGCAAACCTCGCAAAGGTAAAATGATTCAGTTTGAAAACGTAATAACATTAATTTAAAACTAGTTTTATAAAAAAATTAAGATGACATACAAAAAGGCTGTACAATAACTTCGGCCAACGGGAGACGTCAGATATGCCGGGCAGCACAACAATACAGCAGGGCATCTATTAATATCCCGGTCTTTCTTGATAAAATACAAGACAATTATACTTTTTTGTAATCTTTAGTTCATCCCAGTCATTAGCGTAATTTGATTTAGTTTATTATTGACAAGCGAATCCGATCATGACAGTATTATTTCAATCAATTACAATTTGCCACCTTAAATAATGGCTTTTTATTCGTTCATTTTTGATTAACAGAAGTCTACCTCTTGGCATATGTTACTTCCTGGTTGCTCAGGTATACACAAACTACATTTTGTTTAACTCAGCTTTGACTGTGTGCCAAGACTTGATCTAATGCCAAATGTGGGCCCTGCACATGGCATCTTTCCCAGCCTGGGCATAGCCTGATTCGTGTACAATGTATCACGGAATGTTCCTTTCATCAATATGTATTTTGAATGTATTTGCTTGCATCAATTGTTTCCTCAATGTAAGTTACACAGTCTTACATCAAAATGTTGCTGAATGCTGTATTCTGTCGCTAAAATGCCTGATATTTTTAGTCACAGTACAGACAAACTGCACGTCTTAATTAATACAAATCAATTTAATTCATCAGGTTAAAATCATTAATTTATATAAAATATATTGATTATGATTTAATTTCATTTTCAATAATTTCACATACAATCGACTGTTTCGAATCCTCATGTTGGATAAGATTGATTTTTAGTCTCTCTCTCTATCCTATCTGTTAGCTGCTATTGTCTTTAAACCCAGTCTCCATGCAGCATTAGGGAGCCCACGCACGATTTAAGTGAAGGGGAATCAGCAGGATAATTATTACGGGTTGGATTTATGCATAACACGGTTGACATATTTGGAAGTCATGTGTAGTTCTCCACGGACATAATTGCATAGGTTTTCCAGGATCCTGTACGAAAATTAGCAATCATCAATCTTCAACGCATTTCCGTCCGAACGTCAGAAGTGAGGATGTTCATTGATGACTGCCCAAAGTTCAGTAGTGACTGCACAGCGTTCAGTGATATTCATGCAACATCATTTAATAAAACATTCCACGTCAAAATGCAACACAAGACAACATAACCGCCGCTCCTTGATATTCAATGGTGTTGCTGTCACCACCTCCCCCACTCCTAACATTTTTGGGATTGCGATTGACCAGAACGTCAACTGGACTCGCCACATAAGCACATTGGCTACAAGAGCAGGTCAGAAGCTAGAAAAACTGCGGCGAGTAACTCACCACCTGAGCCCCCAAAGCGTTTCTACCCTCTACAAGCCACGACTCAAGTGTGTGATGGAAAACTCCGCACTTTGCCTGTTTCTAATTGAATTGGATTCCAATCTCTCCTTACCTCTGTAATTCAGCTGATATGTCCATGTTCGAAGCTCCAACAACACTTCAGAAATATGACAACATCCTGGTCAAAGCAGCTCGCTTGGCTGTCATCACATCCACAAACTTGCCCTCCATTCACTACCGAAGCTCAGTCGCAGCAGCATGCAATATCTACGAATACTCTGCAGAAATTCACCAAAGAACCTGAGACAGCAGCTTTCAACACACGACCACTTCCATCTGGAAGGACAAGGGAAAAAATACATGGGAGCAGCACAACTGCAAATTCCCCTCCAGGCCATTCAGTGTCCTGACTTGTAAATATATCGCCGTTCCTTCACAGTCGTTGGGTTAAAGCCTGAAATACCCCCCCCCCCCCAACCCTAACGGTGTTGTGGGTTAAACCACAGTACATGAACTGTAGCATTTAAAGAAGCCAGCCCACTACCGCTTTCTCAAGGGCAACTCGGAATGGAGAATAAATGCTGGCCACCCAGTGGTGACCATGTCCCAGGGATGAATAACAACAAAGAAAAACTCATTGCATAACATGCATCAAGTTTAATACAAAATTATTCAAAGTAAAATTATTGAGCTGTCGAAGCCACTGATGCATAATAAGAAAACAACAGATGTACCTGGAAATTTTGAACTTATGAATTGTTAAGCAGAATGGCTGATGCTGCAAAGTGATCATACTGTGTCAGTGGAATTAAAATTATTTGTCAGTGACTTCAAACAAGATGTAACAGTTAGCGGATAGTCAAGTGATCGTTTTCTCCTTTAGTTTGACTAATTTCCATGCTCGCAGGCTATTGAGGTGAGATTTGAACCCAGGTTCCCACATCAGTTCCCCGGGTCTCTTGACTATTAGTCCAGTCACCGACGCCATGGTCAGGGGATGGGAGGTGGGGTCGGTGGCTGTCGGTTCAGACATTTCTGCTGATGCAAACTTTACCACAGGTGATTTAGCAATGAGTATGTTCGCCATTGTCATGGAATTTTCCAAGAGTCTGGTGTGCCCAAATGAGGAAGGATATCTTGGTAAATGTCCAAGACCATATGTTCACCAATCGAGCGTTTCCATCTTTGGCTGAAATTTATCATATTGTTAATTGGGAGGGCAACTGTGCATGAGAAACTGCAGAAGGATTTGATGTTTTCATGTTCACAAGACACAGATCTCAAATTATAGGAAGTAAACATGATCTCCTTCCTCTTGCCGAATAGAATATTATTAAATAAACATATTGTTCAAATCAATTCAAGGTGGTTGCCTATTGATAACATAAGTGTCACTGATCCAGTGAGCTAATTTTCACTGGCTCATAGATAGGCATTGCAGAGAGATTTATCCGTATTTCCAATCAGTGCGTTCTTGACAAGGAGTGACCAACTGTTCAGGTTACATCACTTCCGGGATGCATTTATGATTGGATGGGCCACAACTTATTGTCCATCACTAATTGTGCTCGTGAAGGTCCTGCTATGAAAAAAAAACTATTTAGGGCGGATTTCCCCAATTTTTACCCAGTGACAGTAAGAAAACAGTAATATTTTTGCAAGTCAGAAGAATGAGTGTCCAGGTAGAGTGAATGTCGGTAATTGGTTCTTCCAACGCTCTGCTTCCGTTGTCGTTCTAGCTGACGGTTGTCGTGTGTTTTGAATCTGCTGCTTAATGTGCGAGTTCGTGCAGGACATTCTGTTCATGTTACACACTGTTGTACCGATTCATTAGTGAGGAGGCGAATTATTCATTGTAGGGTTGGCATTCAAGCGTGCCGCTTTGCCTTGATGGAATTGAGCATCCTGAGTGATCCTGGAGCTGCAGTCGTTCATACAAGTGGGGAATATTGCATCACACCCGTGCCCTTTGCCTGTAAGATGGTTGAGAGTGTTGGGGACGAGGTGGGGGGATTGCAGGCAGATGTTATTTTGGAGAGATAACAGACAGTGCCGTTCTCATCTAGCTTTGTTCGTTTGCAAATGAAGCTGGAATAGTCGGGACTGTTTAGTGTCATTTGATGGTGCAACAACAATTACCAATTTGGGAGAACATGTGCAGAACCGCAATTGATTTATAGCCAACCAGGTTGATGTAGAATTGTAACTAAAGGCTCGCACTGCCGTGTTCCAGAGCGGGCTGCAATACTATTTGAACTAAAAGCATTGCATTTTATCCTTTGAAGACGTGAGTAATTATCAGTGCACTCGCGATATAAATGAATGATGGTGTCACTCCCACGCAGGTATGTTTTAATAAATATGTGGAAAGTGGAGCAGTCAGCATGTCCGTAACTTTACAGGATGTTTCTTTATTTAATGGACCATTTTCCAGGCGTTAAATATGCTTTGAAATGTTGCAGATTGAATACAAGTGTTACAAGTAAACGAGATCATAGAATCATAGAATCCTACAGAAGCAGGCCATTCGGTCCATCGAGTCAGCACAGACCACAATCCTTGCAAAACCAGGGCACCTGAATCATCCCCAACGCTGTTATAATCGTGAAAGCTACGAAATAGTTTTGTCAACAATTCGACATTCTACACCACCGTTCATTCACCGTGCTAACATTTTCTCGCCTGAATCTGTTCCCAAGTCATGAACGTCAGCTTTGTTCGACCACAGTGCCGATAACCCTCGCACCCAGTCCATTTACATAGCCGCAGATCACAGCCTCCTTCCCACTCGCGAAACTCCTGTCCCACACCCCTGTGCTCTTTGTGCTATCGGAATTTCTGTACCACGCCATCATACAGATCAATCTTCGAATGATTTATTTTTGTGGAGGTGACCAGGTGTGCAGATGACGGTAGTGTAATCGAACCAGTCTTCTTAGAAGTTGCTGAAGAATTTGACAAGATACGGAAGACTTATTAACAAGACAAATGCACAAGGGATACAAGGTAATTCCATAAAATTGGTTCAAAACTGGCTTATTTGTAGGAGTGAGAGCATAATGAATGAAAATTGCTTCAGTGAATGAAAGGCAGTGCCCACAGGAAGCTTTGCTGGGTCCCCTATTAATCATCATTTATATGAACAGCAGATATGACTAAGGAGCGCTCGGATTAATAAGTTCGTGGATGGTGCAAAGGGTGTCTAACCATGAGATTGTATGTCCTTGGCAGGTATCGTTGGGATAGTAAAATGTGTTCAAATGTGCATTAACTCGAATTTCTAAACGCAGTAATTTCACAAGGAAGCATCGAATGGCATTATTAGGTTCTGAGCAAAAATGGGAACTTTGGTTCTTTTTGCCGATCGAAATCTTCAGGCGGAATGTCATCTTAGAGGAATGTTGAAAAAGGCATAATGGACAATAGCATGCTCGATTCGAGGCATTGATACAAAATGATTGATATTTGGTTGGAGTTTTAAATTTTTTTGGAAAGGCCACAGCTGGAGTATCGTGTTCAAATCTGTTTGCCCCTTTATAGATATTTTGTAATTGGACTGTTGCGGGTGCAGAAGAGATTCGCCATATTGTTGCCTGGAGTTCATTTTTTAAATTACGAATGGAGGGTGGACAGACTTGGGTTGATTTCGTTAAAGCAGAGAAGACTGAGGAACGACGTGTGCAATATTACCTGGGGCATGGAGAGGCTAGATAGCGAACAGCTGTCCCCCTTAGTTGAAGCGACAGTCACGAGTAGGTGCGAGTTCATTGTCAGAGGCAGGATGTTAAGAGACAATGTGAGGGGGAAAATAACCCAGAGGGTGGTGAGAGCCTGGAATGCTCCGCATGATAGGGTGGCTGAGGTCGTTTGCCTCACATTCTTTAAAATGTACCTGGGTGGACAGTTTGAATATCTGACCATTCAACGTTATGAACCAAGTGCTGGTCAATGGGATTAGGAATTTTTCACGTTTCCCTGCAGACTGGATGGGCAGAAATGCCTGTTCCTCACTGCGTTATTCTGATTTTCTGATGAGGGCAGTTCCCTCCACCAACGACACCCTCTTTCCTGCGTTTCAGACAGGCACCAATCAAAGGTTGTCTTCAGTGTGAAATTGTTTTAGCACTCACTTTCACACTAAAATTATTTAATGCGTTTAGAAATTCGAGTTCATGCACATTTGAACACATTTTTCAACGGATCACTGAACTTGGAATGCATCAATGCATAAAAACAGGTGTTTATGCTGCAAGTCCAAAGTTGCAACACGAATCCCAAGTCCAGCACTTTTAATTTTGGATCAATGTGTTTAAGTATCAGAAAAATGGGATATGGTTCTTTCTAGAATAAATCACAAACTGTACCCATAACTGGATAACATTGGCTGAAATAGCAAAAAGCAAAATTATGGGTTTCCTTTGATTTTACATCTCTGGGTCTTTGGAACTCTAGCCACTGCTTTGAGCTCGAAATCGTCTGACTGTGCAAGCATTGAGCACCAGAATCAGTGCGACAGGGATACGAGGGGTTACGATGTAAGGGATGAACTATATTGAACCCAAATACGATAGTCATATGACTGTACTGAACTCATTGAGATTAATCATTTACATTCATGATTTGTATGAGAAAATAGGATGCATGGTTAGTAAGTTTGCAGATGACACCAAGATCAGTGGCATTGTGGATAGTGAAGAAGGTTATCTCGGATTGCAAAGGGATCTTGATCAATTGGGCCAGTGGGCTGTTGAATGGCAGGTGGGGTTTAATTTAGATAAATGTGAGATGATGCATTTTGGTAGATCGAAACAGGGCAGGACTTATTCAGTTAATTGCTGGGTGTTGAGGAGAGTTACAGAGCAAAGAGATCTAGGGGTAAAGGTTCATAGCTCCTTGAAAGTGGAGTCACAGGTGGACAGAGTGGTGAAGAAGACATTCAGCATGCTTGGTTTCATTGGTCAGAACATTGAATGCAGGAGTTGGGACGCTTTGCTGAGGTTGCACAGGACATTGGTTTGGCCACACTTGAAATACTGTGTACAGTTATGGTCACCCTATTATAGAAAGGATATTATTCAACTAGAAAGAGTGCAGAAAATATTTACGAGGATGCCACCGGACCCTGATGGATTGAGTTATAAGGAGAGGCTGAATAGACTGGGACTTTTTTCTCTGGAGTGTAGGAGGCTGAGGGGTGTTCATAATATGGTCTATGAAATAATGAGGGGCATAGACAACGTCGTCAATATCGTTTCTCAAAGGTAGGGGAGGCTAAAACTAGAGGGCATAGGTTTAAGGTGAGAGGGGAGAGATACAAAAGTGTCCAGAGGGGCAATTTTTTCACACAGAGGGTGGTGACTGCCTGGAACAAGCTGCCAGATGTACTAGTAGAGGCGGGCACAATTTGGTATTTTAAACAGCGTTGATACAGTTACAAGGGTACGATGCGTATAGAGGGATATGGGCTAAACGCGGGCAATTGAGACGAGCTTAGGGATTTAAAAAAAAGAAAGGGTGGCATGGACACGTTGGGCCGAAGGGCCTGTTTCCATGTTGTAAACCTCTATGACTCTAATTCCACAGTATCATATTGTTGCTGCAAAAGATTAAAGACCTGTTAATATTAAACACTGGGATATGTTCCTTTAACAACTCAAGTCAGTTACTGTTCCCGGACAGACAGCTGACTATTCCTCGGTGTAGCATTTACTTTTCAGCTTCCTGCAACGACCGGCCACAAAGTGACAGAAGTTGAATATTAGACTGAACTACACAGAACTGTCCGTGGCCATTTTCAGGAGGATAGCATGGATCTTACACACGGACACGCTTGATCGACTGTGAAATTTGGAATTTGCTTCAATGTGATATTGAGGATAAGGGCAAGTCCTTGCAACTTCAGAAAATCCCGACAGGTGACTGGGGACCGCCTTATCTCAATTAAATCCGTCTCCCAACCGAATGATTTGAAATTCGGCTTTCACAATTCACACTTTCAAATCATCTTTTAAATTGTGTTTTCCCTCTGCTGCTTCCAATAAGTTTTCTCTTTCTCGTTTTGCATCTCTGCCTTCGCGTTTCCTTTCCCTGAACAAATTCCAGATTCAACCACCGAATTCCACTGCTGTTTCTACTGACATCACCAATTCTGTAGTAACTTCTCGGTAACTTTAACACTACTGCAGATGTCTTTCTGGCCTTTCACGACCCGATATTTTAACAACATTCTCTGACTTTACTGCTCTGGTTGCTCGTTTGCTCTGTTGCTTAACTGCAGACTTCTCGGATACTTCTCTTGATTCATCTCTTTTTTTTGGCGGACTGAATTTTAGGTTTTCGACGTGGTTATTTTTAATCATTTATTCCATGATATGTATTTTCGTTTAGCAAGTCTGAGAGAAAGATTCCAACTTTAACGTTCTAACATCAACTGCTTTACTCGAACCGAGAGAGCTGCCATCTCGTCCACATCTCTTCGCAAATGCAACCAAATGAATTAACTCAGGCTTAAACGGTTATCGAATTCACAAGTCCACAGTTGCTAAGCAACCAATGATGGAGTATTTGCTTTTCACGCCGTGCCTCTCTCTAAGTGCAATATAGACTCAATTGGAATTGAAAATTACCCTCATACATACGAACATATTGGTCTACCATGAATCTAACTGCACGTTTATACGTTTCAGGCACAGAGTCACAGAGTCATAGAGGTTTACAGCATGGAAACAGGCCGTTGGGCCCAACGTGTCCATGCCGCCCTTTTTTAAAAATCCTAAACTAATCCCAATTGCCCGCGTTTGGCCCATATCCCTCTGTACCGATTGCACCCGTGCAACTGTCTAAATGCTTTCTAAAAGATAAAATTGTACCCGCCTCTACTACTACCTCTGGCAGCTTGTTCCATACACTCACAACCCTCGGTGAGAACAAATTGCCCCTCTGGACACTTTTGTATCTCTCCCCTCACAACTTAAACCTATGCCCTCTAGTTTTAGACTCCCCTACCTTTGGGAAAAGATATTGACGACGTTGTATATGCTCCTCATTATTTTATAAACCATATTAAGTATACCCCTCAGCCTCCTACGCTCCAGAGAAAAAAGTCCCGGTCTATTCAGCCTCTCCTTATAACCCAATCCATCAGGTTCCGGTGGCATCCTAGTAAATCTTTTCTGCACTCTTTCTAGTTTAATAACATCCTTTCTATAATAGGGTGACCAGAATTGCACACAGTATTCCAAGTGTGGCCTTACCAATGTATTGTACAACTTCAACAAGACGTTTCAACTCCTGTATTCAATATTCTGAAACCAAGCATGCCGAATGCCTTCTTCACCATTCTGTCCACATGTGACTCCATTTGCAAGGAGCTATGAACATGTACCCCGAGATCTCTTTGTTCTGTAACTCTCCCCAACGCCCCACCATTAACTGAGTAAGTGCTGCCCAGGTTTAATCTACCAAAATGCATCACCGCGCATTTGTCTAGATTAAACTCCATCTGCCATTCGTCAGCCCACTGGCCCAATTGATCAAGATTCCGTTGCAATTGGAGATAACTTTCTTCACCGTCCACTATGCCACCAATCTTGGTGACATATGCAAACTTACAAACCATGCCCCTTATATTTCCATCCAAATCATTAATATAAATGACAAATAACAGTGGGCCCAGCAATGATCCCTGAGGCACACCGTTGGTCACAGGCCTCCGGTTTGAAAAACAACTCTTTACAACCACCCTCTGGCTTCTGTCAGGAAGCCAATTTTGTATCTATTTAGATACCTCACACTGGATCCCATGAGATTTAACTTCATGCAACAACCTACCATGCGGTACCTTGTCAAAGGCCTTGCTAAAGTCCATGTGGACAACATCAACTGCACTGCCCTCATCTACCTTCTTGGTTACCCCTTCAAAAAACTCAATTAAATTTGTGAGACATGATTTTCCACTCACAAAGCCATGCTGACTGTCCCTAATCAGTCCTTGCATCTCTAAATGCTTGTAGTTCCTGTCTCTCAAAATACCTTCCAACAATTTACCCATTACAGATCTGAGGCTCATTGGCCTGTAGTTCCCAGGCATTTCACTGCAGCCCTTTATAAACAAAGGCACAACATTTGCAACTGTCCAATCTTCAGGCACCTCACCCGTGACTATCGATGATTCTAATATCTCACGAGGGGACCCGCAATTTCCTACCTAGCCGCCCACAACATCCTGGGACATACTTCATCAGGTCCCGGGGCTTTATTTACCTTGACTTCCAGCAACTCTTTCTCTGCATTATGTACACTCCTCAAGACATCACTTTTCATTTCCCCAATCCCCTAACATCCATGCTTTTCTCAACAGTAGATACTGATGAGGAATATTCATTTAGGATCTCACTCATCTCTTCTGAATCCGCACATAGATGACCTTGTTGATCCTTAAGAGGCCCTACTCTCTTCCTTGTTAATCTTTTGCCTTTCGTGTATTAGTAGAAGCTCTTTGGATTCTCCTTTGCCTTATCTGCCAAAACAATTTCGTGACCACTTTTTGCCCTCCTGATTTCTCTTAACTCTACACCTACACTCCCTATACAGTTCAGGAGATTCACTTGATCCCAGCTGCCTATGCACGTCATGTGCCTCTTTTTTCTTCTTGACCAGGGCCACAATATCCCGAGTCATCCAGGGTTCCAGACTTCTGCCAGCCTTGCCCTTCACTCTAAGAGGAATGTTTTTACCCTGAACCCCGGTTAACACACTGTTGAAAGCATGCCACTTACCAGACGTCCCTTTGCCTTCCCACGGACTTCGCCAATTAACTTTTTAAAGTTCCTGCCTGATACCAACAAAATTGGCCTTGCCCCTATTTAGAATTTTAACTTTTGGCACATACCCAGTCATTCTCCGTAGCTATCTTAAAACTAATAGAATTATGGTCACTGGTCCCAAAGTGATCCCTCATTACCAAAGGGACATTGAATTAAAAAAATACATGAAGTTATCTCTTTTTTCAAATGTTTTGCAATACCAATACAAATCTCTTCAAACTCAGTTTATTTCCCTAACAATGGCAAATCACTACAATTCAGTTTTCTCGAATCATTTAATCATAGAACTCATAGAATCCCTCTGTACAGAAGGGGGGCATTGGGCCCATCGGGTCTGCACCAACCACAATCCCACCCAGGCCCAACTCACGCAACCTCACGCATTTACCTGCTAATCCCCCTGACACTAAGGGGCAATGTAGCATGGCCAATCAACCTAAGCTGCACATCTTTGGACATTGGGAGGAAACCGGAGCACCCGGAGTAAACCCACGCAAACACAGGGAGAACGTGCAAACTCCACACAGACAGTGTCCCTATGCCGGAATTGACTGTGTCGTGAGGCAGCAGTACTAACCACTGTGCCATCTTGCTGTAATGAGTTCTACAAGTCTAACAAAGGGATATTTCAGTCCATCCGTCAACTGCTGTCTGAACTTTGACTGGGTTATTGCATAAATGAAAGTGTTGGTGCAGCAACTAAGAAGTTGCAGCATGGATCCCAATTGCAGCAGAAAATATGGTGTATTATTATAAGTGATTCCAAGAAATACCATCCGGGTCTGTATGGAAACAAATGCCAACACCGCCCATAAAAGAATAAAATTGACTGAGATAGCAAATAGTAAAATAATTGATTTCTTGCGATTCTGCATCTCGGGGTCTTTGTGAGTCTGCTCATTGCTGTGAGCCTGGAGTCTCCTGCGGGCTCGGCTGCTGACTAAAATGTGCCTCACAGTGAAAACGTTGAGCAATATAATCAGAACAAATGGGGTGCAGGGTGTTAGAATGTAATGGAGGAACTCGATTGATCCCCAGAGCTGAGAAGTAATAAGACCATGCTTCAGGCCACAAAACCATAGTGTGCTCGTAAAAGAATAGAAACCTGTTAAAATAAAACACCAGAAAATGTTTTTTAAACAGCTCAACCCGGTCACTGTTCCCAAAGTCACGGTTGCCGTTTTCACAGTGCAATATTTAGTTTTCAGTTTTCCACAACATATAGCCACAAATCGATCAAATGTGAAGATTACTGTGAACCAGACAGAACAGTCCGTGGCTATATGAATAAATGCGGTGTGGATATTACACACTGGGAGAGCTCGGAGCAAATCAAAGAACTGTCGAAGGTAATGAAGTGGAATCTGCTTCAATATCACATCGAAGACAATGACAAGTGTATCCGCAATTGCCATGGCCAACAAGTAGCAATTGACACATTTGCTGAGACCAGAATTTCCACGATTTAATATTAAGATCGTGAATAGGTTAGCTACAAGGGAGAGGAAGAAACAACAGACTTAATATCAGGTGCATTTCGAATTAAACACTTTGATCTAATAATGCAATTTCAACTAGTACTCCATTCAGTGATGTATTGGATTTATCTATATCTGTGCAAACACATTGGAAGTCACTTGTACATTGAAATGCAAGTCATATTGAAAGACGAAAATGATGATGCTGGACTTTTTTGATCTAATTTTCAAGACTAATCCGAACCAGGCTCAAAAACCGATGACTCTCACAAATCCCATCGCCCCTCCCCCGTGCTTATTAAACTTAATCACCCTTTCTTCCCAGTTTGCAGTTTATTTAAACTGGCCACAATACTGTTGCATCACCTTTTACAAAATACATCTTTTTTTATTGTTGTGTTGAGTGGTGTTACAGAAAGATGCGCCTCCTGCCACTATTCCTCCACATCCATCTGATTTCAGAATAGAAACAAACAGTAACAAACACACCTAGTTATCCACGTTGTTTACCAACTTCGCAAATACATCAGAGAGAACACGCCCTGCCCTCCACCCTGGAACCTGTATCTGAGGTCACCATTGCAGATGTCAGAGTGGCTTTATCGAAGGTAAACCCACGGAACGCGACTGGCCCGGATGGGTGACCCGGACGAGCGCTCGATCCCGTGTGGATCAGCTGGTAGGGGTATTCTCAGGTATCCTCAAGCTGTCTTTAGAACAATCTGAGGTCCCAAGCTGCTTCAAGAAGACGACCATCATCCCAGTACCAAAGAAAAGCCAAGCAGCGTGCCTTAACGAATATCGTCCGCTGGCGCTGACATTCATCATTATGGAGTGCTTCAAAAGCTTATTCATGGCACGAATTCCAGCCTCCCGGATTGCCTGGTTCTACAACAGTTCGCCTACTGCGGCAATAGGTCGACAGCAGACGCCATTTCCTTGGCCCCGCACCCAACCCTGGAATACCTAGATAACGAAGACACCTTTGTCAGACTCCTATTTATTGATTATAGCTCAGCCTTCAACACCATTCTTCCTCTGAAACTCACATCCAAAATCTGTGGCCGTGGCTTGGGTCTCAGCCCCTCCCTCTGGGATTGGATCCTGAACTTCCCAACCCACGGACGACATTAAGTAAGGATAGACAGTATCACTTCCTCCAGATCATGCTCAACACCGGTGCCCCACAAAGCTGCGTCCTCAGCCCCCTACTATACTCCTTATACCCCTATGACTGTGCGGCCAAATTACCCTCCAATCAATGTGGAAAAATTAGGAATGGTCGAGAGCTTAAAGTTTTTAGGTGTACAGATCACCAAGAATCTGTCCTGCCCCCACAGCTCCCACACCTCCCCCTGCACACCCCTCCCCCCGCACCCCCACCACTCCACACCGAAACTATTGTTGAGAAAATCCACCAACGCCTCTACTTTCTCAGAAGACGAATGGAATTTGGCATGCCAGCTACGACTCTCACCAACGTTTACAGATGCACCATAGAAAGCATTCTTTCTGGTTGTATCAGAGCTTGGTATGGCTCGTGCTTTGCCTAAGACCGCAAGACACTATAAAAGGTGGTCAATGGAGCCCAATCCATCACGGAAACCAGCCTCCCATCCATTGATTCTGTCTACCCTTCCCCCTGCATCGGAAAAGCCGCCAGCAATAATAAAGGACCCCACGCACCCCGGACATACTCTCTTCCGACTCCTTCGGTCGGGAACAAGACATAAAATCTGTGGTCACGTACCAGCCGAGTCAAGAACAGTTTCTTCCCTGCTGCCATCAGTCTTTTAAATGGACCAACCTCGCACTGAGTTCATCTTTCTCTACACCTTAGCTATGACTGTAGCACTACATTCTGCACTCTCTCCTTTCCTTCTCTTTGAACGTTCTGCTTTGTTTGTATACAATGCACGAAACAATCCTTTTCACTGCATACTAATACATGTGACAATAATGGGTCAAATCAAATCAAATCAAATCCAAAACATCTTCGAGGCCAATAATTTTGTGATTGTGCATCAAAACTGGAACTTCTCAATTAAAGGCAAGATTTTAATTTGATTCGATTTGATTTGCTTTAATTTGATTTGACTTCATTTGGGTGCAGGGACGCCCCGTGGATTGAAACACTTCAAGAATGCAGCTAACAGTGACCTTCTCACTTTGCAGCCCACATCCCTTGACATAACGTTCTACATCTGATTGTTGCCCAACCATTCCTTCATTGCGAGGGAAATGGAAATTTGATACTCACTAATTGTGTGTACCTTCTGCTGCTGAGTAGAAAACCGGCAACAGGACGTAAGCCATCAGAACTCAATGGAGCAAGAACTCCAACATGCACTGCTGTCGACTGTCATTGTTCTTGGTGGAGCTTTCCAACTGGTTATTTATCCGTCGAGCGGGATGGAGGGGGGCGGGGTTTGGCAGGGAGATTAAAGGAAGAGTTATGACATGAGCATCAGGGAACAGCTCCCGAAGTGTGTTGATAAGCATCGATGGGTTCTCCAACATCAATGATTTCTCCACATGGTCATCCTCCCCTCATTGCCACCATTCTCATACAGAGCTTAATGTTCTACGATATCTCCTGTCGCTCATCAGCAGTACCTGATAGACCAGGTGCCTACCATTCACTTTCGTCACCTCCACACTTTCACAGACCTTCCTCTCGTACCCGTCATGCACTCAACTTTCGATGCCTCCAAATACCTGCAGCCGTCCAAGTGTGGATGGCAAAACACCCAAATACCACACGACAAATTCACTGACCATAAGACTATGAGACTTAAGAGGAGAACTGTGTCATTAGGCCCATGGAGTCTGCCCCGATATTTAATCATAGCTGAAAAGTTCCTCGTGCCTTTTCTCAGTAACATTTGATCCCCTAACCAACCAACAGGCTATCTATCACTGTCTTAAATATACTCAGTGACCTGGGCGCCTCAGCCTTCTGTGGAAATAACTTCTGTAAATTCACGACCCTATGGCTGCTGAAAATCCTTCTAATCTCGTTTCTAAAGGGTCGTCCCTTTAATCTGAGGGTGCGCCCTTGTGTCTGAGTCTCACCTATTCCTGAAGGCACCTTCCCCACGTCCACTGTACCCAGGCATTTCAATATTATGTAAATTAAAATGGGATCCCCCCTCATTCGTCTAAACTCCATCGACTCGAGACCTACAATCCTCAAACTTTCCTCACACAAAAAACTTTTCATGCCTGGAATAACTCTCCTGAACCTCCTCTGGGGCTCTCCAGAGCCAACGCATCCTTCCTTGGATCCGGGCCCAAAATTGCTTACAGTCCTCCAAATGTGGTCTGTCAAGAGTCTGAAAAAAGCCTCAGCAATTCATCCCTCATTTTGTATTCTACTGACAAGCTGTTCGTTCCCTTTTAAGACATGATGGCGCCAAATGGAGAAACAACGAGAACTGGGGGTTCTTGATGAAACGTCCTTTTCACTGCACCACACACTTACAGCCACGAACGGAATTATCGGCACACAAAAGGATAAGGCCACTTCAGTGAAATGATGCATGGAGCTCAGCGTTTCACAACCATGTTGAAGCATTCAGGAGAACGTTTACATCGGTATGTTTTGCGTATTATCCGTACTTCGAGCGTGTTTATTGCCAATGCAACTCAACATGGATTCGACATAAATGGTGTGCAGTGCTTACCCTGATTGCTAACTGTAGGCTAGAGCTAACCGCATTCCAAAAGACTGTGACTGCTGTTTCGTGAAGAACCTCCACTGTTATTCAGGAAGAAACCATTTGAATTCTGCAGTGAAAACTCACAAAGCGGTTCTGATCTCCATTCTTGCTGGAATAAAGGCTGAAGCTGCTGCATTAATCGCAGCGAACCTCAGTGTTCAAATGGACAATGGAGGATACTGTTTTTTCATGTTATAACATTGGATGTGAGTGTCTTTTGACAGAACAACACGTACTGAAAATGGTGTCCTTGAGAAGGTGTTGATGTGCTGCCATCTTGATACACTGCTCTCCATTAGCGCAGAGACACTCAGAGTGCTGTTATGTCGGGTCCACCGGGATCTTGACTCAACAGCAGTGAGATCAATAAGGTCTATGACTTTCAAGACAGCATTGTGTTTGTAACTTCACAAACCAATTTTCAGAAACCTCTGTCAAGACTGTTGGGACGGCTGTTTGACATCAGATAAATATGCATAGGAGCATAATTGGAGACTAAATTACGTTAGATATTGGCAGGCATATGGGGAAGAAAACAACAGATGTAGGTTTTGAAGAAGGCTTTGTGGGATAAACAAATAGAAGAATGAAACAATTACATTTTTAGTGCTCCCTGAGTTTACGAGTGCAGGGATAAGGGGAAGAAACCGGTCCATTCTGAACTCAGGTGAGTTGGCAGAGGGATGAAGAATTAATACTTTGTTTGCTCGTTCAAAACCGTTTGAAAGTATTAGTACACCAATTGCATTTCATAAAATGCTGGATAATCTCAGCAGGTCTGACAGCATCTCTGGAGAGATATAGAGTAGAGCCAATGATTCGAGTCGAGGTGACCTTTCGTCAGAGCTGAGAGAAAAGCGAGTCAGCAGAGATTTATAATATGAGGGTAGGGAGAGTTGGTGGAATTGGACAAAGGGAATGTGAATGAGCAGGCAGAAGGCTGTGAAGGTGTTGAAAGTGTGCATTAAATGATCAGAATGCATGAATTGCAAAACAAAGGTACAGTTTGGTAAAGAACTGCCTGACGAACGTTCATCTCGACTCGAAACTTTGGCTCTACACTCTCTCCATAGATGCTGTCAGACCTGCTGAGATTTTCCAGCATTTTTCTGTTTTTGTTTCAGATTCTAGCATCCGCAATATTTTGCGTTTATCGAATGATATGTCAAATATTTTAACGTCACATATAACGAAGCTTCAATAAATAATTATCTCAGATTCAGTTTCTTGCCACAGGGAAAAACGTGGGTTGATTAAGGAGGGTTTCCTGCGTATCTGAAGAGGAAATTATGTTAACTATGTTGCTGGACGTTTTGAAGTGTTAACACGATTCGTAGATGACAATAATGTTGATGGGCATAGACTTTCAAAATACATCAGATAAAATGTCGCATAAAAGACTATTAAAAGGAACCGTAGCAACCTCGAGGCAGAATTCACTGACTATTAGGGACATGAGAGTCATAATCGAAGGATATTTTTTGGGGGGAAGCAATATTTTTTTGTGAAGTTGTCCAGGGGTCGGTATTGGAAACCTTGCTTTTACTGATACATTGCTCATCTAAATATTATAATGCAGGCGAGAATGCAAAGGGTTGTAAACAATGAGGAAGAAACTTCAAAACTGCATAGACAATTTGATGGATTGCATAGGAAGTTGGCGGCTGCTAGTTGAAGCAAAGAAGAGTGAACTGGTGCTGTTCAAGGGGAAGACTATCGACATACAATATCACTTAGAGTTAAGTTATGCCGGGCTTAATATGCGCAGCCTAGAAAATTCAAGGTAGTGGGAGAGGTGGAACGAGAAGTGTTCTGCGCTCACTTTGCTTGGTTGACAGAATGCAAGAGCAATGTGGCTATGCCCAATGTCCTCAAGATACAAGTTGGACTTCAGCTGCATTATTGCATACAGTAAGTGCATCTCACAGTCCGAAGAATAGGAACCCATTTGTGAGATCGCACAAACGGTTCAACGGAATGGTACAATAGAAGAAAACCTTCCACGGAGTCATCGGAGAGGTTGCTATTGTAATTCTTGGAAAGAAGAAGCAAAGGAGATACTTGACATGCACGTTCAAAGTCTGGACATGGACGATATGGCGAAACCGCTGGCACCATCAAAATGCTGAGAACAAGAGGTCACAGATATAAGGTGGTTTTAAAATAACTTTGTTTTGAGAAAAACGTATCCCTTTTCACACAGTGAGTTGTTGGGGGTCTGCACTGCGCTGCATGAAAGTGCAGTGAGTCCACAGTGCAGTTCAACCAAATTATTAATGTGGGCATTAGCTATTATTTCAAGGTGGGCGGGGGGGGGGGGGGGGAGGGGGGGCTGGGATAATTGCACAAATTGATAATGTTCATTTCGAGACCGTTGCAAACAAGTTAAGCAGAAATAGATTCTGCTGCAACGTAAGAATTCCGCAGTTCTGTGATTATATCACGACTGGAGGGCTCAGCGATTCAGTGTTCAAATGCAGCATTGAAATTTCTAAACTTCAGGTATTCCCATGTCATCGACTGACGCAGGTTCGTGAGCATAGATATGATGCACAAACGGGGTGTGTTGTGATTTTAAATTCAAGAAGCGGATTTAATAATCACGGTGGAATATGAGCGTTGATATTGGCAGAATGAAGCTGATAACGTTGATATAGTCAATGTTTTAACTTACAACTGCGTGAATGAGGATCTCAACAGCAGATGGGCTTATAAAGGATGCAGATAGACAATACTACGGAGGTAGCTGGAAGCAAGTGCTGTCTTGGCTAAGATAAAGATTTGAAAATCTGCTCAAGTCCAGGGGATTCACGGAGGCTGAGAAATGTCTGCCTCAGTCAGGTTTAGAGGTTTGTAACGGGAACTAAGGGAAATGATTTGGATCGCAAATATTTAAGAAGTTTAGTAAGACAGTAAGATTAGTATGACACCCATGTGATCGACAACATGCTTTTCGAACAGAGAACCTTACCAGTTACACCAAAACCAGCAAGCATTGGGTAGTACAGCGTTGCGATGAGTGCAAATATACTACTGATCCGGTCGGCTATTGACATACGGTCATATCTTTCAGAGATATGATGCAGCAGAATGGAAAAACTCCTGTTCATTGTTGTAACATTCCAATCTAGTGTTCCTGGATTCTGATCCATTCCTGCAACATTTAAATATGTTGCTCTTAGATCCTAATCAGTCCTCTCCGCTTCTATGGAAGTATTGGTGCCAATTCCTGCTGGAGATGTTGCTGCCGCTGACAGATGAGATAGAGCGAAAGTTCTCCCTTTTTTTAAAAGAAGAGGAAGGAGCACAGTTAAGATAATTAAGGATCCACCGAGAATGACATTAATTACAGTCATTGAACAAACAAGTTCAGTTAACCCCTCCATTTCCAAATAAAAATTAATAATATATATCATTTAATTGAATATCAGCGATTTGTTCAATGGTGTACAATGTGCTAAATGTCAAACTGACAATTTTGCCAGGGAGAAATTAAAAGGTGCGGTATCTGCATGATGAATGATTGTAGAACTGTGACATGTCGAGGTATATGAGTGTCCTCGTGCATGCATCACAAAGGAATAAGATGTAGATCCAGCGAGTACCAATAAAATTAATAGAATTGCATTATTTATTGTGATGCGAATTGAATGCAAACGTTGGAAGGTTGTGCAGTACACGAGAGAGACCAAATATGAAGTACCCACTACAGTTCTCATCACTAATTTAAGTTGTATATGCGTTGGAAGCATTTCAGAGAACATTTACTGGCCTAATACCTGGAATGCGTGAATTGTCTCTTTAGAAGGGTTGGAAAGGATACATGTGCGTCCGATGGAGTTTAGACAATTCCGAGGCAGCTTCATTGAAATGTTTCAGATTCTGAGGAATTTTAACAGCGTGGATGTGTAGGGGATGTATACTCTTGCGGTATAATTCAGAACTTGGGGAACTGTTTTAAAACAAGATGTTGCCGATTGAAAAAGCAGAGGAATTTTTTTTCACATACAGTCGTGACTGTGTGAAACTCTCGAACTAAGTAGGTTGTATAAGCAGATTATTTGAATATTTTTGAGGCAGCTATGAACAGATTCTTGTCAAGCAAGAGGGTATATGGTTATCTGAAGTTGGCTAGGTGCAAATTTGTGGTCAGGATCTGATCAGCCATGACCTTGTGTAATGGCGCTGTGTTCTCGAGGTGCAGAATGCCCTCGACCTGTTCCTGGCTTGTCTGTGCACTGTTTCGGTGTTGTAATAAAGTGGACCAATTAACGACACTGTGCGATGCATGGTGTTTGCTTCTCACGTGCTTTTGTAACCAGAGTACCGGTTTGCCCAATTCTGCTTCTAGCCAATGGGAACAATTGTGATGTTGGGAGTGGATGAAACAATCAATTCATGTAATCAACCGCTGTCATGACCTGCATCCCGCAAATTCACGTTCATCCGCACGTGAGCATTAAACTATCCACTCACTGGACTCAAAATTAGAAATTTGTAGCAGAAATTCTGCGGAAAATTAAGATACTATTGAGATCTGCCCTTCCATTATCCTGTTCTGTGAATTGGCCTTGTGACTATTGCTCGGATGCTGGTGATCTCTGGCATTACGTACAAGGAATAGTTCTGTTTTGCGATCCAAAGTTTTTTTTACTTTCGAAGTCCAACATTTTCCTCACCATATTTCTTCTCTGCCACATATGGGAAAACAGGCGAGGCGCCAAGACTGTGATCACAACGCGCTCGGCCATGTTGCAATGGCTTTCGTAAATTTGGTCTCAATCACTTATGCACCGCATTAGAGGTACTCACGATGAATTTGTCCCCAAGATCCTTGCTGTATTCATCCTTGAAAAGCATTTTCCTTATTCGCGTGGCAGATTGGCCAAATGTTCGTCCAATGGTTTGGTTCGAATTAAATAGTGAGATGGTGCATGGAGAGTCCAATGGGAAGAATTAGAAGGAGGAATTTTGTAAGTGACGTTTCCATGACAATTTCCATTGCCTGAGACAATAAGTGAATCAAAAGACTGGACAATTATACAGTTGGTCTTATACAGTGATTTTCCGCATAGCCCACAAGACAATGCCAAAATCAAAGAAAGATCATCTGAATGTGTAATGCCAAACTTTGGTTGGGCCAGCACTGACTGAAGTGCGATTGGCTCTTGGATCTGCTGTTTTTGTCACCCGTAGATAAATGTCAACTCTTTGAAACACTTATTATTTGTGAAATTGGATGACAGTGGGACATGACGATTGTCAGTTGATAGTGACATGTCTGGACGATAATATGAGTAAGGGCCGACAAGTAAAATTTAACATTTAAGTCCCGAAACTAAATGGCATCAGTTACATTTATAGTGAAATTAAGTACGGGTAGAAAGACAAAAACACTTCGGTTTTGTTCGAGATCCGATTGAACAAAGAACAAATAACAATACAGCACAGGAACAGGCCCTTCGGCCCTCCAAGCCCGCGCCGCTCCCTGGTCCAAACTAGACCATTCTTTTGTATCCCTCCATTCCCACTCCGTTCATATGGCTATCTAGATAAGTCTTAAACGTTCCCAGTGTGTCCGCCTCCACCTTGCTCGGCAACGCATTCCAGGCCCCACCACCCTCTGTGTAAAATATGTCCTTCTGATATCTGTGTTAAATCTCCCCCCCCCCCCTTCACCTTGAACATATGACTCCTCGTGAAAGTCACCACCGACCTGGGAAAAAGCTTCCCACCGTTCACCATATCTATGCCTTTCATAATTTTATACACCTCTATTAGGTCACCCCTCATCCTCCATCTTTCCAGTGAGAACAACTCCAGTTTACCCAATCTCGCCTCATAACTAAGCCCTTCCATACCAGGCAACATCCTGGTAAACCTCCTCTGCACTCTCTCTAAAGCCTCCACGTCCTTCTGGTATTGTGGCGATCAGAACTGGGCACAGTATTCCAAATGCGGCCGAACCAACGTTCTATACAACTGCAACATCAGCCCCCAACTTTTATACTCTATGCCCCGACCTATAAAGGCAAGCATGCTATATGCCTTCTTCAATACTTCTCTGCCTGTGACGTCACCTTCAAGGACCTGTGGACTTGCCAGGTTCCTCTGCGTATCGACACCAAAGAACAAGAACAAAGAACAATACAGCACAGGAACAGGCACTTCGGCCCTCCAAGCCCGTGCCGCTCCCTGGTCCAAACTAGACCATTCTTTTGTATCCCTCCATTCCCACTCCGTTCGTGTGGCTATCTAGATAAGTCTTAAACGTTCCAAGTGTGTCCGCCTCCACCACCTTTCTGGCAGCCGAATCCAGGCCCCCACCACCCTCTGTGTAAAATATGTCCTTCTGATATCTGTGTTAAACCTCCCCCCCTTCCCCTTGAACGGATGACCCCTCGTGAACATCACCACCGACCTGGGGAAAAGCTTCCCACCGTTCACCCTAACTATGCCTTTCATAATTTTATACACCTCTATTAAGTCTTCCCTCATCCTCCGTCTTTCCAGGGAACATACAGAAGTGTTACCTGCCGTAGGAAATCTGCTAACAGCCTTTCTTCTTTGGGCAAGTAACTTATCACCATGAGTTCCATTTGTTTGAAGAGAAATTGTGATCTGTCGCTCTGAAACTCACATGCACCTGACTCCAAACAGGGCACCCATTTGCACCTTGAGTACTTGATGTTTCCAACATCAAAAGAGAACCTTCAGACCTCTTCATACAGCAAAGTCTGCAGAGCTGACACCGAGGGCAAGGGAGAACAAGTAAATAAGTTGTGGTGCGGGAAAGGCCTAAGCAGACGAAACATTGCTTGAAAGTTAAAATTTATTTATTAGTGTCAATACTAGGTTTACATTGACACTGCCATGAAGTTACTGTGAAAAACCCCTAGTCACCACACTCAGGCGCCTGTTCGGGTACATTGAGGGATAATTTAGCATGGGCAATGCAACTAACCAGTTCGCCTTTCGGAATGTTGGAGGAAACAGGCGCACCCACAGAAAACCCACACAGGCACGGGGAGAAAATGGAGACTTTGCACAGACAGTGACTCAAGCTGTTAATCCAAACTGGGTCCCTGGCGCTCTGAGGAAGCAGTGCTAACCACTGTGACACCCCTGCCGCCTCATGGGGTTCCGAAAGACAGGGATGAATTGAAGCAGATGGAGCACTGGCTCTCCTTTGTCAGCTGTCCTGTGGCATGAGGCACAACTACCCATGAAGCAGAAGAAAGAAAAGTGAATAAGTTGCGTTAATGAGCACATTCAGAATATATCTAGGACTCGTTGAGATGACATCCCATTTTCAAAGGCCTACAGATTATATGTCCCAGCTTTTTTATCCTCTCATAAAAAAACCTCCTCATCACAAGATCCAACATCGTGAAACTTCGAGCTGAACACTGCAGTAGATGGATATCCTTTCCAAAATTAGGAGAACAAAACTGCAAACAGTATAGCAGATGTGTTTTCAGCAAAGGCAAAGTCATGTACAAATTCAGCAAGGCGTCCGAACTGTTTACTTCTAAGTCATATGTAAAATCATTTACCAAAATCGAGCGTCGATACATTACTCGGTCTATGTTCTACATAAATATTTTTAAAATATATTAATAGCTGAGGCCCCATCACTGATCCTTAATGCCCTCAATTATTCAGTGCACGCCCCTTGAAAATAAATCTGCCATTGTGCCACTGTGCCCGATAGAGCCACGCCAAACATGTTGAAACCATTGAAAGTCGCCATCGACGCCAGTGGTGTACGAGTTAGAGCTTTGTTGTTACAGAAGGATGATTGTGGAATTGAAGGGCCAATCTGTTATATATATAAAACTCAATGTCCACCAGACAAGATATTAAATCATTTAAAAAGATTTATTGAGTTCCGTATTGGCCTTACAATATTTAAACATTACAAACAACGTGTCGGAGACAATTGTGTATATCAATCACAATCATTTGATCTTTATGGAAAGATTTAAGGACAAGATTATTTCTTTGGAGTGTCATGTTATAAGCATTTAATTTGCAGATGGCACATATTGCAGGTCATGACATTGTTATTGCGCTTGCCTGATCGCGAGTTCAAAAGAGAAAAGGAAATGAAGCCGTCTTTTCATGATGAAAGTTCATTTGTTTCTTAAGGGGTTAAGAGTTAAGAGTTGCGAAGTTGACAAAGAATATGAGAGTTGTTGTTTGTAAATTTTTTTTAAAAGGTTGTAAAATGCTAAGCGGGGAAAGTAATGCATGGTCCCTTTAAAAGGTGTTCTTATTTTCTGCGCTTGGAGATTTAAATAAATGCGAGCACATAAGGGGCCCAAAATGTAACATCTTTATTGGCGGGAAAGGCAGCAGTGTTGCCAAGACAACAAACAGGCTTTCAAGTTTTCTTGAATTCAGCCAATCAGTTTAAGTCAGGCACTTGGATGACAACCATCTGTCAGACTTAAATTTGACTGTATTAGCAACCTGAGACCAATCATATTGCAGGAGATATCGATATGTCATCACAGGTATAAAATAAGAAGGCAAGTGGGACAATAAGCAGTGAGAGCAACTGCCATCCGCCAGCGTAACAGCGTCACCCAGGTCTTAGAGAAAGCTCCATCCCGATAGCGAAACTACAAAAGAAGAGATAACCTCCAGACAGAAGATTCAAAATAGAAAGCCCAGAACATTCCGGAAGATGCCATGCCTGGTTGTAATTCAGAGAGGGACAAGAATTCTATTTTTTTGTTAATAAGTGCAAAGTGTATTTATCGAATCAGCATTCCATTAACCATGTTTTATTTGGTTTATTAATAGTTTAATTAGCTGGTTCACTGCTTGATAAATACAATGTTACTTGGTGACTTTAGAGAGAGTCTCAGGTAGTTATTTTGATTTAACCACGAAACTTTTCTGAAGCTGAGATTGTACCACTTGCAGCCACTTTTACAAAAAGGTATTCCTCTTTGAATGGTTTGGTATTAGTTCTCATTGGGGGCCTCCACCTCTGCTTCGGAACAGTATGCACTCTCATAATGCAGGGATTTCCTTGCTGTTGAACCAGGGACACTAAAGGAACAGTCAATAAACTTCAGTGTCAGGTTGGTGTGGACCTCGAATGGATTCTTCTTGCCGGTGTTTCTTTTATATGCATTAACGGTACTTGTCCTTTTAGGATATATCTTCCGTGGTTACAAATGGTACTATTAACAATGCCTCGGTGAGGTGCTGCAACGCATTTGTCGAGGTTATGAACTTTTCACACTTTGCAGCCGTGGTGGAGGGAGTGATCTTTGTGAATACGGGGCCAATCAAGAAGATCGTTTTATTTATTTCCGGATGGTTTCCGGATGTTAATAGTGAGAGTTTCTGCAATTGTCATTGAATTGCGTGTCAAGAGGGAATGGATTATTTTATATTGCAGATGCTCAGGAACTGGTGCTCGTTTGGCGCGAATGTTACTTGTCAAATGTCGGGAGACATAAGTAGAGTAAGAAAATGGCCGGAGATGTTACCGAGCAACTCGGACTAATGCTCTTGCGTCACAATTTCAACACGAACCATGGCAGCCGTTATAATTTAAAATCAATTAGAAACAATCTGGGCTCTGAAACTAATCTCAAAATAACAATAACCATGACAATATTGATAACGGTCTTGAGTCTCCACCTCTCTTAATTTACACCCATTCAAGTAATAATCTCTCTTCCTATTATTGCTACCAAAGTGGATAACCTCACATTAATCCACATAATACTGCATCTGCTACGAATTTGCCCACACACTCAGCCTGTCCAAGTCACGCTGAATCATTAATATATTATGTGTACAGTTGGGTTCCCAGCATAGATCTTTGCGAAACCCCACTCGTCGCTGAATGCGAATCAGAAGAAGACCCAATTTTTCCAACTCTTTGCTTCTTACTTGGTAACCACCTTTCTATCCATCTGAAGGAATTACCTCCAACCCCACGTGTTTTAACTTTACTTTGTTCTGTGAGACCTTGTCGAAAACCTTCTGAAAGTCTAAATAAACCACATCCTCTAGTTCCCGTCGGTCAACTCTACTAGTTACATGCAGAAAAAAAACAATAGATTCGTCAGGCATTTAAATCCATGCTATTTTTGTCTGATTATACCATTACTTTACAAATGCCGAATTATGAAATCCTTTATAACAGCCTTGGGCACCTTCCCTAGGCTCGAATGGCTAGATGACCTATTTATTCTTCTATTTCTTATGTTGTCTTCTTACGCATTATATAAACTCCACTTTCACACTTTCTGTCACCATTTAGTTATCTTTACGTTCATGCTTTTAATGCTTAGCTTCAGCATATAAAACGTTTGGGGAAATTGATGGGAATGAAGGTGGATACATCCCCAGGACCTGGTAATTTTCATGCCAGAGTGTTTAAGCACTACTGCATTTGCACCTTCCTAATTATCTATTATCTGGAAAGTGAAGAGACTTTGTCTGCAGAAACAGTAAGATTACACATCCCAGCAGGCCAATACTCAGCAACGACAAGCATCCATAATTCTAATTAACATTCATTCTTATCTGTCTGCTTACCAGCTTCTCAAAATGAAGATTCGCTCAGTGAGCTGCAGTTTACGTCAGCACTCCTTGGCGTCAGATCAAATTGTTTGTGCAGTGCATGCGATTGTGCGGTACAACAACCAGTTCTGGTCAACCCCCCACCCCCACCCCTCCCCCCCCCACCCCCACCCCCCATGCCGACACGACAGTGAAGAAAGCCAACCAATGCCTCTACTTTCTCAGAAAACTAAGGAAAATTGGCATGCCAACTACGACTCTCAACAACTTTTACAGATGCACCATAGAAAGCATTTTTTCTGGTTGCATCACAGCTTGGTATGGCTCCTGCTCTGCCCAGGACTGCAAGAAACTACAAAAGGTCGTGAATGTAGTCCAATCCATCACACAGGCCACCCTCCCATCCATTGACTCTATCCACACTTCCCGCTGCCTTGGCAAAGCAGCCAGCATAATCTAGGCACCCACACACCCCGGACATTCTCTCTTCCACCTTCTTCCGTCGGCAAAAAAGATACAAACGTCTGAGGTCCCACAGCAACCAACCCAACAGCAGCTTCTTCCCTGCTTCCATTAGATATTTGAATGGACCGACCTCACATTACGTTGATCATTCTCTACATTCTAGTGATGACTTTATCACTACGTTCTGAACTATCTCGTTTCCTTCTCCATGAACGGTATGTTTTGCCTGTATAACGCGCAAGAAGCAATATTTTTCACTGTATATTGACACAAGTGACAATAATAAATCAATTCAAATCAAATCAAATCAAATATCTCAATGACAAGTAATGCATTTGTGCCCATTTGCAGAGCTGGTTGACTGAAACATTATCATTCATTGATCATACATTGTGTGGCATCCCGCATGCAAATTATGAACTTTCATTGGAAGGAGCCGAGGTATGCTTAAAAAAGGAGGGAACATCATGCTCTTTGCAGTGTGCGTTTATCATTATCAAAACATGCGTCCAAGTGCCAATCAAGAAGGGGGGAATTCACCACCACAGAAGATAGTTTAGAACAAAACGTTATGTGATTTTAGGAAGGAAATAAATATAGGTATTGGGCTTCAGATGTCAAGAGAGCTGGGATCAGACTATTGAATTTGATGATGTTTGATATGTTGGTCAACACAGCTGCCTCACAGCCCCACGGACCCTGTTCACTTCAGGCTTTGAGTGACTGTCTGTGTGGAGTTTGCACTTTCTACCCATTTGTGCATGGGATTCCTCCGGGTGCTGTTGTTTCCTCCCCCAGTCAAAAAATATGCGGATTTGTTGAATTGGCCATGCTGAATTACCACTTAGTGTCTTACGATGTGTAGGTAGGGGGGATCAGTATCAGCACTTGTGCGCGTGAGCAAAGGAAGTGGGTAAGCATTTTTTCAACGAACTGGGTAAGCATTTTTTCAACGAGTCTTTCCAGACTCCAGGTCCAAATGACTTCCTTCTGCACTGTCGAGATTCTATGGTTCCATAATCTGCCATGAGAATAACAGATGCCCGTTTCTCAAGTCCCTATCGTTTTAAATTGTCGGCTCTGTGACCTAAAGCTGACATACAAGGAAGTGTTTTATTATGTTCCAGCTTAAGATCCATTGCCAATTGCACCAGACTAATATGAGCACCGCTTGTGACTCAGATTTGCATGTGGTACTCTGCGTGTACCCGCACTTACAATATCAGCCTTGTAAAGTGTGAGGTTATTATTCTTCTCAGCGGCAGAGTACATTGGAGTCTTCAGCCACGAGAACGAGATAGGGGGTTGTAGAAGCCACAAGTTCAGCAAAACATGCAAACAAGAGCGAGTCATAGAGAGTTCACAGAAATATAGGGAGCATATCATGGAGTGCACTCCCTTATGCTTCACCAGTTTTCTGTTACTTGATTTATTGTTACCTTGACAACATCGACCCATATTCAATCATGAGCCGAAGGCAGCGTTGATGTCATCAACTTAGTTTTCGAAATTCCAATCCCCAATCTATCTGCAGAGTAAAGCCTCCCATCATCAAAGATGTTCCTCCAGCATCTCTGATTTCCTGCCGAACGTTTTTTTTCAACATTACAACTACAGTTTGGTGGCCTGCATACGAACCCCACCAATGTCTTTGCCCTTGTTGTTTCATAACTCGACCCACAATATATGCCACATAATCGAATCTAAGATCTTTCCTCACTATTGTATCAAAATCATCTTTGATCAACAATTCAACTCCACCACCTTTTCCTTTCTGTCTGTCCTTCCCAACCACTGAATGGCCAAGGATGGTTAGTTCCCATCCTTGTTGTTAGGGAAGAATTTACGTGAATCTGTCACAGCGGCAGCAAATGAAATTACAAGTCAATTCGAAGATCGGATTGTGTGTGGCCTGCACAGGAATTTGCCGTTATTAGTATTATCCTGAGTCTGCAGCCCTCATACATCCATGCGCTGGAGTTCACAGGTGTGGAATGTGATCTTCAAGGAGGCCTGAGGAGTTTAAATTTAATGAACAGTTAATTTTTAAAAATACTTATTAAATCTCTCCATCATTAGCAAGAGATGACAAAATGTCAATGAGGCAGGGTTTCTTTTATCAAACCATTTTTGAAAATGTGGATTCTGAAACATCTTGATATATTGGGCCAGTGGGCTGAAGAATGGCGTTGGAGATTAATTTAGATAAATGCGAGGTGATGCATTTTGATAGATTTCACCAGGCAGGACTTACTCAGTTAATGGCAGGGCGTTGGGGAGACTTATAGAACAAAGAGGTCGAAGGGTACAGGTTCATAGTTCCTTCAAGGTTGAGTCACAGGCGGACAGACTGGTGAAGAAGGTATTCGGCATGCTTGGCTTCATTGGTCAGAACAGTGAACACTTTAGTTGGGACGTCTTGCTGAACGTGTACAATTCATTGGTAATGTCACACTTGGAATACTGTGCACAGTTCAGGTCACCTTATAACAGGGAGGATATTATTGAACCAGAAAGAGTGCAGAAAACGTATTCTGGGATGCAACTGGCAAATGATGGTTTGAGTTATGAGCAGAGGGTGGATAGGCTGGAATTTATTTCTCTGGAGCCTAGGAGGCTTAGTAGTGATCTTATAGAGGTCTATAAAAGAATGAGGGGCATAGATCTGCTAAATAGTCAATATTTTTCCCAAAGGCAGGGGAGCCTAAAACTAAAGGGTGTAGGTTTAAGGGGAGAGATGCAAAAGGGTCCGGGGGGCATTTTTTTCACACACAGGGTGGTGAAGTGTGTGTGTGGAACAAGGTGCTAGAGGTAGTAGTGGAAGCGTTTAAAATTTTGTCTCTCAAAAAGCGTTTAGGCAGTTACATGGGTAAGGTTATATAGAGGGAAGTGGGCCAAACGCGATCAATTGGGACGAATTTAATGGTTGAAAAAGAGGCGGCATGGATCAGTTGAGCCAATGGGCCTTTTTCCATGCTTTACACTTCTCTGGTCTATGACTCTAACCAGGGTGACATTTGAAATCAAAAATATCTTGTTTGCTAGCACAGCACCGTATTTAAATTCCACGCTATTCCTTCGTATGGAAAACCTGTTCTCCAATTATCTTCATCATCCTCCCTCATTATCAAATTCAGTTAGGCGATGGGAATGGAGGTTTAGCACAGCAGTTGGATGTTAAATTGCCCCATCTTGGGCTGTCCATCAAATCCAGCACGATGTATGTTGGGCATGCCACTTAATTCCTTGGGTCTTGATTTGGATGTGCGGGTCCATTTTCAACGTGCAGATCTTTGGGTAATTGAGACAGGTCGTCCCCGGTGACCGTATCATGGCGAATCAGCATTTTCTGTCTTTTCTTCCCTTTTCTGCTCCGGCTCTGCCTCATCATCAACACACTGAGACATAAAATGTGATTCAGAATGACGGACATATTGTCAGCATGTAAGGTAATTGTTGTTAATTTTCTTCTCACTCGATAATGTCAATGTTGCCACACCACAAGTGTGAATTCTTTAATCTATCTTTCAAATGCATACTTTAAACTTTGTGACGTCTTTGTTATTTTACAATCTTTACTTCATTGGACAAGTTGATTGATGATTTGTTGATTATTGGAACACTATATTCTAATTTTACTTTGCGTCTTTATTATTCATTGGTAATGTCACACTTAATTGGTAATTCCATGCCAGAATCTCTATCCGATATTTACTTCTATACGTATCAGTTTGAAGAGGTAATTCAGCGTCCAGTAATCTGGCCGTTCATAGTTCAATTACTTTTGGTATAAAGGTATAAACACAAACATCATTTCTTCAGCGAATCGGAGACGTTCAGCCGTTCCCTCTTCTGGTATTTACTTTTCTTAAAATGTCAGATTTGTGAGCTAACTTCCAGTGATCAGCGAGTCTCTGCAGTTTCCTAACATCCACCGCACCCATCCACTTCCCCAACGCCCAACGCTCAGGAGCCGCTTTCAATACTGAAGTTGTGTGATGGAAATAGTCCCTATGCTGAACAGATTTGAATGCTGCACACCATGTAACAAAGGAACACAATGTCAGCCTATAACTCGTTTGCACGTCGCTTTGTTTTTCAACATAACAGCGGATAACATCTCTAAGAGACTGCAGATTCAGGAACATGTGCCACCATGTGTAAGGGAACAGAGAGCTGTTTGCAATACAAGAACAAGTACAGCTAATGCAGGCCTTAACGCCTGTTCCATTGTTCAGTGTTTCTTCAACAGTTTGTAAAATTACATCATTGAGCCAATTTACAACCTGAACATTTGGTACCCGAATTTAACAAAGAAACATCGACCTGTGTCTGACCATTTCAAAACGACGCAGCCAACAACATACTGCTGGCTTATCTGTGATCATGTGCCTCCCAACATTAAACAAAATGACCCTAATCTAATTTTAAAGCTTATTTCCACTCAGTAATGTCAACATATGGCCATCACATAATTGAGCTTTATGGCAACCTGCCCTTCACTGCTCATCCTGTGACAATGTGGTTACCCTTAGTATTGACCCTCACACACGAACTATCCGATACATAGTTGTGTGATTAGTCCGTTTGACAGTAAATGTTGAGGTGGCTCAACACCAAATATTGTTCGTACGACAATAAGTATCTACATCCTGATATTCCTAGTTGACACACCCAACAGCTTTCCACTGATTTGTGTCTGATTATGCGACTCCTGGCATTAACAGTGAAAGAAACAAATGTAATTTTGGAGTCGTGTCACCGGGGAGCAACACACTCAGTTTTCTGAATATATGGCCAATAGATTATTGCACCAGGTTACAATCGCTCTGTCAGTACTGACCCTCAAACAGCACGCGGTCCCTCCATAATGACCTTCGAAACTTAAGGTGCTCCGTCAGAACTGAGGCTCTGATGTCACAGGACAAAATCATATCTTTAGTCCTGACATTCCTACTTAGACCAGTTGATATATGGGAGCTAATTAGGCTAATCAAATCACATAATCGTATATTTTGGAACACTAACACAATACTGATTTAGGAGTGGATGATCTTGGACTATAGGAACGCTGACAAGGGCTGCTGCTGTAGAAGACAGCCCTATATGAATAACACATGTATTCTGAGTTCATAAAATGGATGGAGTTTGCTTTTAGTTACATTTTATGAAGCTTCAGCCAACAGCAAAAAACAACAGGGCTTGATGGCTGAGGCACTGTTAAGGGCCTGCAGTAGGACATTAGTTCTACTGAAAACAGGCTGCGTTATCAGCAGTTGGCGAGAACAAGATGGCTACTAATGCCAATTTGATGAAGAGAGTTATAAAGCCATGAGCTGATAACGCAAGTGCTATGTAGATATACGGCATTTCTCAGGGTCGGGCGAGTGTTACATGGGTTAAATTCGGCGGGGATCATTCTCACTGCCCAGAGATCTGCGTTGCGAGGCAACAGGAGAAGGTACATCCGTAGTTTATATCAAATGAAATCCCATGTGGTTAAGATGTGTATTGTTATTGTCTGGAGTTAACGACAGGATGAATATTGACTGATTTGCATTCATGTTTATTGGATAATGCCACTGTAAATGTGGTCAATATGATTTCGTAAATGTGGAATTGCCTTCACGGGGGCAATATTCTTCAGAGAGACATGTTGCTGCCCGTTTTCTGTGACTTGAGGGCTGGGCTTCCTCATATAATTCTCCTATTCGATCGTTAAATAAGGTCACGTTTTTAAATCAGTACACTGCTTTTCATGAGTCTCTGTATGAGCTTAAGATTGGCAATACATAGCTCGAGAGGAAAGCCCTCGTCTACAATTTGGCGCTGCTGAGCAGGGTGATGTCATTGGCTTCAGGTGGAAGGACAAGTCTCCTCAGTGGAATCAATATGATTTTACATTGACCATCTCAATTAATTAGAGGAGCCCCTGTGAGGCTGTCAGGACAGTAAGATGACTCATCTGCATCACTGCCAGGGGTTCTGGAGTACAGTGTTACTCTTGAGTGAAACCACGCTTAAAGAAGGGTGGCATGGATGCATACACAGCACCTGCCCTGAACAGCGGACCGAGCGCGGTCAGAGAAGACTTGAGGAGTTGGGGGCGCTCAATACAAAGGAACAGGAGTAAAAAAGACCCTGGATCGCCAGCGGAGCCAAAAGAGAAAAAATGCCGCGCCAAGAAAAGCATCCACGAAAAGTGAGAGAGCTGCACCGGCAGCAGATTGAGCTCATTCATGCAATGGAGAGGTTAGCGCTAAGGGGTGCTCTGGAGTTCAAAAAAGAGAGAGCGCGAGAAAGAGAAGACTGGAGCTCGGGGAGGGGTGGCGGCGGCAGCGGTGTTTGAGTAGCGAGAGTCCAAGGTAAAGCAAAGTAAATTTCGTAAAGGTAAAGTAAAGCTTACCTATTAGTCACAAATAGGCTTACATTAACACTGCAATGAAGTTACTCTTCAAATCCGCTCGTCGCCAGACTCTGCCGCCTGTTCGGGTATAGCGAGCGAGAATTTAGTGTGGCCAATCCACCAAAACTGCATATCTTTCGTGGAATTTGCTGGATTTAGAGCGGGGCTCAAGGAGTTAATAGACACATGCAGAGAAAGAGAGAGAAAGAGAAAACAGATTATGGATATGTCTTGTGATTCATTCTGCCTATGACAAAAGAGTGCAGACTGGAAGTGTCAGAGCACCTTCCTGTGGTCTCTCATAGTAGAACAGGCAATTTTGATGCAAATATATTTGATTTGATTTGTAGTTTCTTGCAGTCTGAGAATTGGGCAGAAGCCCAAGCTGTGGTACCATCAGAAAGAATAGAGGGTGAGAGAATAGTGAACTTTTGAGGTAATAGAGAGAAAAGCCCAATGAGAAATGTAGGTTAATGCGACACTCTAAATCAGACAACGTCTTTAATTCCTCAATTCTGGGGAGTGATCAATGGCCAACGTCATTCTTTAAAAAAGAGGATAAGAACTCGACAGAAATTTGGGCTCTTTATGTCTGCATTAGTCTAAAAATGGCAAAACGTTGCATCTGAAAAGTGGTAAGAAGGTGAAGGGGGTGTAATAGTCTTTAGCTGCTTTGGTTGAGAATTGGGATATTCAAACGTGATTATGATGAATCTAGTTTTGGATTAATCTTAACAATGAAAAGAAAGGGCTAAATGTTTGAATAAGAAGTACGGGATTTTAACGTGATGACATCCACGTCTATTTGAGAAAATCTATCACTGAAACAAGCATTATGTCTCAGACAGAATTAATCGTTGTGTTTTTTGATTTTGCAGTAGCTTTTTAATATAGCAAAATTATTATCTTAAATCAAAATTTATCGGGGAGGGGGGGTGGGGGGGGGGGGGAGAGCATTTCGGCATTCAGCGAAGAGTTGCATAAGATAGAATGGGATTGTGAGTTCAATCATTGACTCATTGATAATAAGAAAGAGATGAGGGAAACGATCCAGAGGAATAGATTAACACTTACAGGAAAGGGACAGGTAAGCGATGTACAGGTGAGATGTGAGAAGTGAACGGGGTAATAAAATAAACATTTACAATAATTCCAAGAATTAAAACGCAGTTCAGGTGATATCTGTCGATGAAGGAACAAGCTTTTAACAAGAGATAAAATGGACACGAGTGGACAGCTGAAAGCTCACAAAATTGTTTTCGAGCAACCAAAACAAGTTACTGCTCGGGATCAAATTGAAAGGTTTGATTTCTCTTTCAAAGATGTCGAAATCGGTAAAATAAAGAAGAATTCCGGAGGTCCGCAAGAAAGTTGTATTTTGTGGGCAAAGACCTCTGGGCGGGAAGTGGTAAGATAAATGTTGGCGCCTTTTAACTACTGCAGGAATTTTGTGAAAAATCATGCTGCACTTGTAAAACCCTTAGCAGATTCGACTAAAGGAGGACGAGCCAGTGGAGCACTGGATGGGATGAGAATGAGAAACATAAATGTGCAGCTTTTAGAAGCAAGGAGGTTAAAAGGAGTTTCTCATGGAAGACGTTCAAAGTGGGAGGCAAATATTTAGCCAAGACGATAAACATGTAGAGATCAGCAGAGATGTAATGGAAAACCCTGCAGGAGGGATAACAGTGCAAGGGATGGGGTATGAAAGTATTGTGGAAGTGAGAGAAGGAGGGATTGATCTGCATGTAGATGGAACCAGAAAGTGTGTCAATGCTGAACACCGCACGACATGGGCAGTGGGGAGTGATGAAGGAGCACGGATTGCAGGAGAACAAATCCCAGCGAGTAATTCAGCACAAGTAGCAGAGTTGATAGCTTTAACCAAACTAATCAATAATTTATTTCATGCAGCTCACAGACCCTTTTAAACCGTAGTAATAAAAGTACGCACCCACAAGAGGATTTCCACCAAAGCCCAAGAACGAAACAGTAGAGCAGATCAGGCAGCTAAACAACCTGTTTGAACAGAATTTGGAAGGAATTCAATCAGCAAGTCAGGCAGCAACACAAGCCAGGGAATTCACCGACACTGATGTGAAACAGATACAGGAACAGGTGTCAAAGGAAGAGAAACAAGAATGGCAAAACAGGGAGGACAGATGGGTCAGGATGGTCTTTGGAGAAGGGAAGACAGGATAATAACCCCAGAAGTAATGTGGTAGACATTGTTGGAGGCATAACATGGATTTGCACACACGGGTAGGGACCACCTGTACAATGATGAGGAGATATGGCAAGATTGTCAATTGTGCCTGCAGTGCGCCAAAGTGGAATCAGGTCATCCCTGCAGGGTAAAGGTGGGTAATCAATCTCGGCCGAGAATAACATGGGAAAATGTACAGCTGGATATTACAGGGTCTTTACTCAGAGTCAAAGGGAAGACCTATAACCTGGTGGTCATTGATCAGTTTACTCGTGGGTCGAAACATTCCCATGCAGAGTTCCTGTCAAAACCGTGGCTTTGATATCAGTAAATGAGGTAATAAGCAGGTGGGATATGCCGTATCAGTTCGATTCCGATCAGGGAACCCACTTCACAGGAAAAGTTTTAAGGGAAACCTGTAAAATATTGGGAATGAAGCAAAGGTTTCAGAGACGATGCCATCCCCAGAGTTCAGAATGTTAGAACGGATGAACGGGACATTGAAGAACAGTGTAGGAAGGAACCATTGGTTGCAGGCGTTACCTATAATATTGTTCTGACAGAGAGCTACTCTTTCGAACGGGCGGAGGTGAACTTGAAATCAGCCGAGGTACAGGGTTTCAGTTCATGAGAGATTTAATTGTTCGCTTACATTCTCTTAAAACAGAGGCGGCTGCCCTACAACAGCACTGAGACCGGCTGAAACTCGCAGAAGAGAACACTCCTAAGATATCTACACCAAGGGATAAGGAAATGGTGAAACTCGTGGCAGACAGGAAAGGGTTGGCAGTCAATTGGGGAGGCTCTCATATTGTAATCATAGCAGAATAAACATGCATCCTTATTGATTAGAAACCCAGGTCACGCTGGCGGAACTGGAGTCAGTTAAAACCATATCTCAATGAGTAATCCCAAAGTGGTAACTATCAGTAGATCACCCGGGCGGATATGTAACCCTACTGAACAGGGGGTAATAATGGCTCTCATAGCAGCGTGGGAACTTCACTGGAGTAATTTGAATTTGTAGATTAGCAATTTGGTAAGTCGGTTAATAGTGCAAAATGATCAGGGGGCAATATTGATAAGGAAATGACGTAATGCTGCAAGGCATCAGATTTATGTTTTATAGAGTTGTGAGAGCTCTTGCAAAAAGAAAACAAATCAAACCTAGGAACGCGCCCGAGCGTCAGGACAACGGGACTGCACTAACATTGATAACAAGAGGGCCACGTGACTGTAATGCGAGATAGCATTGAGTGTTGTTTGTCTAAAATTGGCCAACGGTGGAAACTTGTGTAAAGGAAGTATTATGGCAATTGTTACAGTGATTGCATGTGTTCCCATTTTTTTCTGGTATTGTGTATGCAGATATTGGCTCAAACGCGACCAACACCTACGATCATTCAATATCTTCCTTTGGAAACACAGGTTAATACTTATATTTGGCACACACATACGGACATTACATATTAGAATTTTCAAGTTAGGAGAAAAGGGAGTAGTTTCACAAAGTGAGGCTTGTGCAGGAATGCTAACTCTATGTTGGAGTCGACACCTGTTTATAATTTAATATGATCAGCCGCTCGTCTAAAATTAGAGCAGCCAGTACCATCACTGAGAGATATATATTGCACAGGGAGGTACTGGGGAAAACATAGGGATAAGCCAAAGTGATTATACGCTAACCCGAAGGATTATGCTATGCCTCAGCTCAATCAGTAATGACCAGTCATGTTAAATATCGTATTGCTTCAGTGAACCACCATATCTATTCAACTCTAAATGGGACATTGGATTCATGGGGATAGAGCCTACGCTTGGCTCCCTGTTGGATGGAAGGGATGTTTTCACCTTGGAGAAACTTCTGCAGATATATAAACTCCCTTGAATGAAAATACGTCGGGGAGCTATGACAGAAGGAGAACGATTTTTGGCATTATGTTTCCCCAATATGGAGCAGTTAGAACAATGTGAGTGCTACATTGGGAACAAGTTGCCAATATAGGCGCTGCCCTCGTGAAGAATAATGGTGAGATTGTTGCCATGCGTACGGATTGGACGAGGATGGCATTGGATTGCGTCTTGGCAGCAAGGGGAGGGACATGTGCAGTAATTGGATCAGCGTGTTGCACTTACATACCAGACAATTCTAGAAACGTAGCTAATCAGGGTGCAAACATGAAGAAGGAGATGGAGAAACTCAAAGACCCTGAATCATTTAAGTTAGGTGTTTGGCTCTCAGGCTGGAAAGGCTCTCTGGAAACATCCTGCATGGGATTATATTATTTCCATTGTGATCCTAGTGTCAGCAGTAATTGTACATCTGATCAAATATGGATGTGCACGATTTTCTGAACCCACAGGAGTACATCATCAGCGACGACAGATGGGTAAGGACGAGGAAAATCCGAAAGTTGAAATACTTAGCAAGGTCTAAGGTTAATTACTTAGACAAATCTAGTTAGTGCCCCTAGTTGGTCCTTGGGCAACGGCCAAGAGGGGAAACTGATGTCGGGGGGCTATTGGGCTAATAAAAATACATAATCATAGGTTTCGGAGCACTAATGCAATATTGACTTCAGAGTGAATGATCTTGGAATATGGGAACGGAAGCAAGGGCTTTTGCTGTCGAAGACAACTCCATATGATTAACAAATATTTCTAATTTAAAACAATTATCTGAACTTTATAACATGGATGTGGTTTGCTTTTAGTGACATTTTGTGAAGCCTCCGTCAATGATAAAATCCAGCAGGCCCTGGTGGGAGAGGTATTAAGAAATTATAATTCCCTGAAGAGGAGTTATGTTATCAGCAGTGGTCGGGAACAAGATGGCTGCCAATGCCAATTTATGAATAGAGTTATACAGCTGCAAATTGATAGAACGGTACAACGCAGGCATGAGGAATTTCTAAGGATCAGACGGGAGTCACATGGGCTCAATTCGGTGGGAATTATCCTCCTGTTTCATGTCCAGCGTCTCATGTTGTGAGGCAAAAGGAGGAGCGTATTGTCCGTAATTAAGCACAAATGAAATCCCATTCGGTCATGAAGTGCAATATCAATGCCTGGAGTTAATGGCAGGAAGATTATTGACATATTTATATTACTATGTATTGGATTGTGTCTGCCAGAAACGTGGGCAACATGATTTGGTTAATGCATAATTGCCTTCAGGGGGGCATTGTTCTTCAGAGAGACATTGGACTGCCTGCATTCTGTACCTTGAACACGAGCTCTCTTAAACCATTCGTCCATTCGATCGCTGGTTAAATAAAGTCTCGTCTAAAAAATCAGTACACAGCATTCTATGAGTCTCTGTATTAGCTTTAGTAGCAATACATAGCCTCGAGAGGAAAAGTCCTGCCTACAGACAGAAGGACAGTGAGTTGTGAGCATATTTTTGTTTTATTTTCAGGTGCTGTATTCAGGTTTAATTAGGGAGTGCCTTGTGGAATACTGGCTCTTTCAGAGGCTGAGAAGTTCCTGGGTGCAGAGGAAGTCACGCAGTGTGGTTTACAAAGTGTGATTAAAACAAAGCTTTTGGAATTGGCAAAGCTGCTGCAATTGTCATTAACTGACAGTGTAAGGAAAAGGGAGATAATTGTGGCGACAGCTCCGCATTTAAACGTGCCAGAAAAAGATGCCTGAATCTTTGGAAATGATTTGAATTCAATTAAAAATTGAACATCTTGAACACGAAAACGAAGTAAATCCGTTTGCATTGCAACAAGAGAAAGAAATGAAACTGCTTGAAATACAGATCAGGGAAAAAATAAATAAATAATTGCCTGAGCAGAAGAAGAAAATGAGAGACATTGTGAACTTCGGAAACAGGATGTCGAAACTGAGCGTCAGATAAATTGGTGGAGGTAAAGTGAAAAGTATCGGTTGAGCGCAGTGATGAGCTCAGGGAGGTGGTGCAAAATCTTCGCAGTCAAAGGCTTGGTGGAGATATATTTAAATAGGTCCAAGCCTCGCCAAGGTTTGATGAGAAGGCTTTAGAAGACGTTTTCATTTATTTTGAGCAAGTGGCTGAACAACTGAAATGGCCACAGATCACATGGGTATTACAGATTCAAACAAAGCTGGTAGGTACAGCGAGTGAAGTGTTTGCATCACTATCAGGGGAGATATTTGGGAATGATGATAAGTTTAAAAAAACTATTTGAGTTGGATTTGAACTCGTGCCAGAAGACTACGGTTTAGTAATCTAAGGAAATAACCTGGCCAAATGTATATAGAATTTGAAAGAACCAAATAGAGTAATTTTGATAGGTGGATAAGAGCTTTTAAAATGGACCAGGCGCATGAAGCTCTTCCTGAAAATATTATTTTGGAGGAGTTCAAAAATTCACTTCCTGATGCAGAGGGAACGCATGTGGAATTGCAGAGGATTAAAACTGCGAGGTTAGCAGCATAAATAGCAGATGATTATGAATTACCTCTTAAATCAAAGTTTGGTTTCCAACGTCAGTTTCTACCTGAGAGGGAGGGAAATTGTGGAAAAGAGAAATACTTAGGTGGTAAAGGTAAAGAACGTCTTGTGGGAGAATATTAAACTTTGTACCTCACGTGAAAAAGGGAACACAGGAGAGTGGAAGAGAAATGAAAAGTCTTAGACGTTTTCACTGTAATAAATTAGGCCATGCAAAGTCGAAGTGTTGGTGGTTTAAGAAAAGTACTGGGAAGACTGACGTGGCAAAAAACGGAGAAGCCAGTGAGGTTTATTAAAGTGGCAAAGGAAAGCCCAATTGAAGCGAAAGATATGCAGCAGAATGCTCAGCATGTTCAGAAGTTGACTGATCAGAAGGTGCCAGATCTCTTTAAATAAATTAATTGTGTCGATAAAGTTTACTCATGTGTACCAAGGGAGGAGGTAAAGAAGTAAAAATTTTAAGAGAAATGGGAGGAATTCGGTCTTTAATGATATGAGATGAGGAGTTATGTAGTTTGGAAGCAGTATTGACATAATTTTTAGTACAATGTGCAATTCAGGGTCAGCAGAGTGGCGTTCCATTATATAAGGTGAGGTTGGAGATTCCAGTGAAGAGTTATGACTTGATAATAGGAGCAATAGAGAAATTGTCTTGTCGAGGAATACAGATTATCTTGTGTAACGACAAAACTGGATCGCAGGTGGAACAGATGTCTACTGTGGTTGGAAGTCCAGTGGAGGATTAAACCACAGAGTCGATGAAGGCCGCATATCCGGGGATATTTTTCCTGATTGTAGTAACAAGGTCACAAATTCATAGGATAAGACAAGAGGAGAAAGTAAAGAGTGAATATAAGAATATTGAAGTTCAATTATCAGTAACGACTTTTGACCAGATGTTTGGAAAGGAACAAGAACAGGTGGACGGTGAGGTGGATAATTTTAGTCCGGGAAAGTCGGCAGAGTTACAGCAGAAAGATGAATAAATGAAACAGTTGTATCAGAAAGCATGAATGGAAGACGAATCGGATTGCACACTAGAATGTCATTGTCTTAAAAATGATGTCTTAATGAGGAAATGGAAAAATTTCCATGTTCAGGCGGATGAAAAGCTGGCAGAAGTTCGTCAAGTGGTATTGCCAGTGGGGTGTAGAAAGGAGGTGTTGCGAGTAGAATGCGAGCAGCGGTGGCAGTACGAGATCATTTGGGAGTAAGGAAAACTCAAGCTAAAATACAAAAACAGTTTTATTGGCATGTTCTGCATAAAGATGTAGTTCAATTTTGTCGGCATGTCACACGTATCAGGTCATAGAGAAACCTCAAACAGCGATAAAACAGTACCTTTAATATCCATTCCAGCATTTGAGAGACGTTTTACATGTGTCTGAATTGAATAAGACCACTCCCTAAAACAAAAAAGTGGGAATCAATATATATAGAGTATAATCAATGTGTCTACTAGGTTTCCAGATGCCATTCCATTACGCAAAGTTAACAGCAAAACGATTGTAGAGGAGTTACGTCTTTTTTTCACTAGATATGGAATAACCACAGAAACACAATCAGATCAACGATCAAATTTACCATCAATGTTATTCAAGTGGGTCATGGATAGCTTAGGAATAAAACAATTTAAATGAACTGCGTACATCCAGACTCACAGAGAGTGTTAGCGCGGTGGCATCAAACATTGAAGACCATGTTGAGGGTTTATTATCGAGATTATCCAGACGATTGGAATGAATGACTTTCAAATCATTTGTATTCTTTTCAATTAAGGACGCACCTAATGAGTCAACCAAATTCAGTCCATTTGAATTGTTTTTTTGGTCATGCGATAAGGGGACCACTTGAATTTATTCAGGAGAAATTTGTGAGTGAGCGTTCTGAAACCACATTATTGGACGATGTGTCACATTTTAGGGAGAAGTTGAATAGAGCTGGTGAATTGGCTGGACAACATTTTACAGTGGCACAGCGTGTAATAACACAGGAAGCGGACGATAAGTTAAAAAAAATCCTAGTTTCTGGACTAAGCCAGTTTCTAAACGAAGCCCTGGCCATCTTCTCAACTGTAAAAAAAAGATTCATGAGGGGATTGCCAAATGACTCATGCATTATCTGCCAATCTTGTTGGAATTATTGTTGGGCATCCATTCCCTGATTGCATCTGATGTGAGTACCTCTCTGATCTTGCTATTCGCATGGCATTCAGCCTCGACAATGATCAACATTGACTCCGATCTTCACTCGGGATTCTGAAGACCACAACTCAGTTATCTGAAGCTTTTATGATCTCCTACTCAAACGGTTGTCTAGGCCATTAGTAACAAGCGCCAGAGTGTGGCGACTAGGTCATCTTCACAGTTACTTCATTGCAGTGTGAATATATGCTAACTTGGGACACTAAGAGATAAACTCAAACACTTGGCTTAGATTGTCTGCTTTTCCTTGTCTTTACTAATATTCCGGTTTTTTTAGTATAAAGTTTATCTATTAGCGTCACAGGTAGGTTTGCATTAACACTGCAATGTAGTTACTATGAAAATCACCTAGTCGCCACACTTCGGCCCCTGTTCAGGTACACTGAGGGAAAATTTAGCATGGCCAATGCACATAACCAGGACGTCATTCGGACAGTGGGAGGGAACCGAAATACCGAGAGGAAACCCACGCAGACACGGGAAGAATGCACATACTCCACATAGACAGTGACTGAAACCGGGAATCGAACCGGGGTCCCTGGCATTCTGAGACAACAGTGCTAGTCACTATGGCACCATGCCGCCCAAAATATACTTTGAATTCCTTGTGTTGTCTTACTGCATTGAGCTTAACTTTTCATTATTCAAGAAGTTAGATTTTGACACACTACCACTTAAACTGAACATTTTACAACAAGGTAACTGATTTGTTTCGTGTAACATCACTACTGCTGCCCACCGTCACCACCACCCCCCACCCCACATACACACAAACCCGCACTCACGCACATACATACATAAACATTCACATATCAACCTGGTGATATAATTTCCAAGAGCTTTTGCTGTTGAGTTAGGCTTATTTAATATTTCGTTCCCAGAGGATCCTGAGTAATTTTGTATGTAACTAGAGCGTGAGTGCACCAAATATTTGCTTCTATAACACTTAATCCCAATTTGTAAAATTGCAGCATTACAGACTGCAGAGCGTTTTGTGCCACCTATGAACACATGCATCAAATTATTGATTGCAATAATTCGTTGCATTATTGCAATGAGAACATTATCGACATTTAATGATCCAAACGTCTCCCTTTCGCCTGATGTGCAATGCCAGAAGAAGAGTTACTGTCCCTACTCATTTCAATTTAATTTCGATTGGAAACAGAGCAGGTCTTATCTATTCTCTCCCTCATATAAATTTTGCTGAGTCGGTCACGTTTCTCAATTCAACTTCCAAAAGAGGTTTTGTTATTTTTATGCATGCTCGGAAGAAAATAAATTGTGAGAAATGCATTCTGATGGCATATTTGATGCTTTGAACAACTTTAGGTAATGATTTCAGAACGTTATCATAGAAAATTGCAATTTATTCACGTATCTCAAAATTGCAAATTCAATGTTGTTAACTGAACTTGTTTGTTCACTGACTCTAATTAATGTCTGTCTCCTGGACAGTGTCATTGGAGGGTTCTCTCATCCATTAATGCACGACTGTAGATAATGTGCAATCCGAGAGTCTGAGTGTTTTGGTGATTCTGGACAGCAGCTCAAAAGTGAGACAAGGGGATGAACGAGTTTATGATATTCGCTGTAATCCTGAAGATACAAAATATATACTATCCCATCCTGGCTGTTGTCGGTGTCTCTGGTATGTTCTTATATCCTTCTAATCACTTCTTCAATGATTCGATGTGCGCCTCTGTTTATTTCCATGATGCATTCACTGTCAAAATTTCATCTATTCTTTTAGTGTTGCTGCGTGACAGGCAATGTTTTATGGTTGTGACAAGTGGTTTTCTCATATTCAGCCTTACATTTTTTGATTTGAACCATGGAAAGCTCTTCGGTCATTGATTTTTCTCGGTGCAAAATGATTAAATTTAGATTAAAAACATTATGTGCTCCCAAAATATGGGATATCACTGGATGTTAACCCATATAACAACGCTTATGGATTGTACCTGTTATGAACAATCATGCAGTCCAAAATTTGAGGGAATTAGATAGTAGGACATATCTTTGGGTATGTTAACCTATCTGGCCAAAATATAGAGTGAATGCATAAGTTTTTGTATTCTGATGCAGAGCTAGTCAGCACACTGCCTTTACACCATCCCTTGCTTCATGTGAGCCATATTGTTGGCTGCGTGGACAAGTAATAGCGTACATGATCATTCAGGAACATCTATAGGCAACCATATACCTGGAGTTCATTTCTACCCATTCCGCTTTAAAAAAATAATATTGTGACTAAAAGCCCGAATTGTACATCAGCAAATTGCCTGTGGCAGATCTCTCCCAGCCACATTTAGCACTATGTAACCGATTATCCTGAAGGTCACTTGAGTTGGTATATAATAGTGAGATCAGCTGTTCATTAGAATTCACGACATCAGTTCAACGTTCATCAGCAGTTGCAGCACTGCAAATTCTATCTCACTTACTTGTGCTGCAAAGTTAGTTAAACCTTAGAACATCTATAATATCCTATGTTAGACTTATTTTGGCTGAGTTTCTTTACCAATTCAATTGTCACACAATGCTGCCCCATCAGTGGTTGAAGTAGATCCACATATGCAAATAAATTGTTTTGTCCAGCTATGACATCATATCATGCCAGATGTGTCATGTAAATGTGGCAAGAATAATAATTTGGAAAATGGCAGCCATTGAGAAGTGGGCTCCCTGAATAGCTAAGCATTTCCGAGGTTGAATTTAGTACAGGTAAACTGAAATATTTTGGAATACGTCTGCAGAAAGCAATAATTGGTTTAATTCAAGGTGAGGTGAGAGTTGCAGCCCTTGACATCAAGGCCGCATTCGACCGAAATGGGAATCAGAGGGCAAACTCTCCGCTGGTTGGAGTCAGACATGCTATATAGGAAGATGGTTGCGTTTGTGGAGGGTCAGTCATGTCAGCTCCCGGACACCTCTGCAGGAGTCCCTCAGGGTTGTGTGCTAGGCCCAACAATCTTCTGCTGCCTCATCAATGACCTTCCCTCCATCATGAGGTCAGACGTGGGGATGTTCGTCGATGATTGCAGCATGTTCAGCACCATTCGGAACTCCTCAGATACTGAAGCAGTTCATGTTAAAATGTCACAAGATCTGGACAGTATCCAGGGATGGGCTGACAATTGGCAAGTAACATTCGCGCCACGCAAGTGCCATGCAATGAGCCAATCACCATCCCGACTTGGAATATATCGCCGTTCCTTCGCAATCACTGGGTCAAAATTTGGAAGTCCCTTCCGAACATGTGGGTCAACCTGCAGAACATGGACAGCAGCGATTCAAGAAGGCAGCTGACCACCACCTTCTCAAGGGCAACTAGGGATGGGTAATAAATGCTGGCCAGCCAGCGACGTCCATGTCGCACGAATTAATTTTAAGAGTTTGCTTCAACGCATGCAGTGACAGAGTCACCCGGAGTTCAATGTGCATCGATGCTTGAAAATATGTGGCATATTGGAAGAACAAATAGCACATTATACAGGGTATTCAGCTTCCCAGATAGAGTAATTAATGCAAGAAAGAGTTAGTATGCTATACCTTGTCAAGCTATCGTCAGCCAGTTTTGGCGCATTCTATCCTGTTGGAGTCACCAGAATTGAGAAAGGATATAAGCGTCATTGAAGTACGTGGAGGAGATTTACTGCAATTGTCTTATTGAGTTGTATTTGGCCGCAAGTTAAGAAAAATAGGAAATCAAGCGGAGTGCTTTGTCCATGGAATATTTTGGAGAAAGAGGGGCTCAGTTATCAGGACAACTTATTTAAAATTGCCTGCAAGTTCTTGCCTGGCAGCGATGATTGAAGTAGAAAACACCAATTATTTGAAAAATCAATTTGAATAGGAAATTGAGTGGAGTATATTTGCTGGGCTACGGTGCACACCAGAGGAATTTGTTTCAATAGACTGCTCTACCAAAAAATGGAAAAGAATCTATGCTCCCCATTGATGTAATAATGAACTATAATTGTGGAAGGTTTTAACACAGTTCATTGATATTATCTGTTGCTATAGAGAAAATGTGATATTCATTTCTTATGGAGCATATGAAGTAGGACAACAGTACGATACCACATACGTTATGCTGTCCTCTATTTTGGTGAATAACCGAGTTACGTTTAGCACAATATTCACCAGGGCTGTCCAGAATATAAGTTTTGTTCAAAGTATTATAAATGTTCACTTCAACTATTGGTTCAGTGCGAACCAACGGCACCATTGCTTTAGGCAAGGCACTCTTCAAGAAAAAGAGGTACTGATCAGCGATTCGAAATAATCAAAACATTGACATGCCAACAAATTGCATATTAAGATCCTGGCCGCAATATTATATTACTAAAAACAATCCTACAATTAACACTGATTGTATAAGCGAATAAATGAGTAAGCCTGTTTGGGGAAGCATACTAAAAATAATTGCGCTAAATAAACAATTGGATAATTTATAATAACATTTCACGAAGTTTTGCAAAGAATGCATTTGTTTTTTGTAAACAAAGGTGGAAATGTGTGGAATAAAGACCCATTTTCAGATTTGTAGGCCAGATATGTGTAGTTTCATACAGAGAATTCTATTGCAATAGCGTTGTGGAAAATTTTGGAAAGTAGAAACGTGCAGGCCACAAATTAGGAACAAAAAAGTCAATCTGTGATTAAAACAAATCAGGAATCCAATTGTTAAATGTATGAGCCGAGATTTTTATTTGCATGAAGAAATGAGGAGGTCATTAAAGAATACATATAATCATACATTCCCTGAAGTGCAGAAGGAGACCAATCGGGCCATCAAGCTTTCACCGATAAAAATACCACTGAGAATTTATTACCATAACCCCACGTAGCATAAGGAATTAGAGCTACATGTCCGGTTAGGCAAGGAGATTTAAAGACGTCTGAAAATATGTAGTTCAGACCACAGCGACAGATTCCCATGGTAGTGCACAACAACTTGAGACTTAGATGCGAAAATATTTCTTCACACAATTGTTGTGAACCTTTTCCAGCAATCCTCTGAATGTGTAGGAAGATTTTGGCAGGGTGCAAAAGTAACAGGGTTGTTGTAGTGGGAGATTTTGACTTGACTGGGATTCGCTTAATGCTAGGGGCGTGGATGGGGCAGAGTTCTACAAGGAGCATTCAGGAGGGCTCCTTGAAACATAGATCGTCCAACTGAGGATCGAGCCGTACTGGACCTGGTATTGGGGAATGAGGCCGGCCAGGTGGTCGACGTCTGAGTAGGGGAGCAGTTCAGGAACAGTGACGCCAAATAACTGAGCTTTACGGTACTGATGGATAAAAACGGTACTGATGGATTAAAAAGGGGGTAGACAAAAGGCAGGTAACGACAGGCCGGTTAGCTTAACTTCTGTAGCAGGGAAAATGCTTGAACCTATCATCAAGGAAGAAATAATGAGACGACTGGATATAAATTGTCCCATTGGTAAGACACAGCATGCATTCATGAAGGGAAGTTCATGTTTGACTCATTTGGTGGAATTCTTTGAGAACATTACATGTGCAATGGACAATGGGGAACCTGTGGATGTGGTGTATCTGGATTTCCAGAAGGCGTTTGACAAGGTGCCGCACCAAAGACTGCTACATAAGAAAATGTGCACAGTGTTGCGGGTAATGTATTAGAATGGATAGAGGATTGGTTAACTAACAGAAAGCAAAGAGTGGGGTAAATGGATGTTTCTCTGGTTGGCGATCAGTGACTAGTGGTGTGCCTCAGGGATCAGTGTTGTTTACGATTTACATAGATGATTTGGAGTTGGGGACCAAGTGTAGTGTGTCAAAATTCACAGATGTCACTAAGATGGGTGGCAGTGCAAAGTGTGCAGAGAATGCTGAAAGTGTGCAAAGGGATATAGATAGTCTAATTGAGTGGGCGAGTGATTGGCAGATGGAGTACAATGTTGGTAAATGTGAGGTCATCCATTTTAGTAGGACTAACAGCAAAATGGTCAATTATTTAAATGGTAAAAAAATTGCAGTATGTTGCTGTAGCAGCGGGATACTGGGTGTCCTTGTGCAGGAATCACAACGAGTTGGTTTATAGGTGCAGCAGCTAATTTAAAAGGCAAATGGAATTTTGTCCTTCGTTGCTAGAGGGACGGAGTTTAAAAACAGCGAGGTAATATGGCAGCTGTATAAGGTGCTGGTGAGTCCACACCTGGAGTACTGTGTACAGGTTTGGTCTCCTTACTTGTGATAGGATGCACTGGCACTGCAGGGGGTGCAGAGGAGATTCACGAGTTTGATTCCGTATTTGAGAGGGTTGGTTTATGAGGAGGGACTGAGTAGACGGGTTATACTCATTGTAATTTAGAAGAATGAGGGGAGATCTTATAGAAGCATATAGGATTATGAATGGAATAGATAAGATAAAGCAGGGAAGTTGTTTCCACTGGCGGGTGAAACTAGAACAAGGGGGCATGGCCTCAAAATAAAGGGGAGCAGATTGAGGACTGAGTGGAGGAGGAACTTCTTCACAAAAGCGTTGTGAATCTGTCGAATTCCCTGCCCAGTGAAGCAGTTGCGGCTACTTCATTGAATGTTTTTAAGGCAAGGATAGATACATTTTTGAAGAGTATTGGAATTAAGGGCTATGGTGAGCGGCCGGGTAGTGGATCTGAGTCCACAAAAAGATCAGCCATGATCTTATTGAATGGCGGAGCAGGCTCGAGGGGCCAGATGGTCTAGTCCTGCTCCTAGTTTTTATGTTCTTATGTTCTAAAGTTTCGCGTTTCTGTGCGTTTTCCTAATAGCACACAGAGTCCAATAATGAGACCGGCTTGATACTGAGAAATGAAACTCAGTCTGTGACAAACAGAAATTCCACCCGAAACCGCTGCTCGTTCAGCTCGGAGCGAGGCTGAGGTGCGACGATCTCCAGTTTATGATAATGAGCGGAAGAGAAATGGGGAATTCCGTAATTCCTCGAATCAGTCAGAGAATTCAGATATCATTCTGCCCCTCGGGCCGGTATCGGCTCCGTGGTCGATCTAAATATTCACACACACATGCACACGCACACACACACACTGCCAGCTAATGCAAACACGCACACACAGACGCACCCAGAAACTCTGAGGGAGAGAGAGAGAAATACCCTCTCTTACACACACACGCTGCCCCAGAAATTCAAACAGGGACTAAGATAGACACACATATATAATCCTTTCTGCTTACAATTGATCACGATCCAAAACCACTTTTTGTGGTACATTGCACAACAGTTTGAGCTGAATCTGACAATATCGAGCAGAGGGTGGATTGTTGAATCTCTCGCTCTTGCTCCGGCGTGTGTTCATATGTGTGTATATGCATGTTTCGTATTTCTGCGTGTGTCTCGATGTCTCTATGTGCGTATGAGTGTCAGGGTAAGTGCCTGTGTCTCGATGTGTGTGTGTGTATGCGTGTGCGTGTGTGTGTGTGTGTGTATGTATGTGTGTGTTTGTGTGTATGCGTGGGTGCGTGTGTGTGTGTATGTGTGCGCGTGTGTGTATATGTGTGCGTGTGTGTGTGTATGCATGCTTGTGTGTGTGTGTATGCGTGTGCGTGTGTGTATGTGTGCGTGTGGTTCTGTGAGTGTACGTGTGTGTGCGTGTGTGTGTGTGTGTGTGTATGCGTGTGCGTGTGTGTGTGTATGTGTCTGTGTGCGTGTGAGTCTGTGTGTGTGTATGCGCGTGTGTGTGTGTCTGTGTGTGTGTGTGTGTGAGTGTGTGTTTGTGTGTGTGTATTTTGTCAGAGTTCTGTCTCTCTGTTTCTGTGTGAATGAATAAATTAAAACGCTGAAGCACCTTTTCCGCAGAACTGATTCTCTCGCTTCTGATTAAAATTTTGATCTCCTGGCAGCTACAACTAAGAACATAAGAAATAGGAGCAGGAGTAGGCCATCTAGCCCCTCGAGCCTGCCCCGCCATTCAATAAGATCATGGCTGATCTGACGTGGATCAGTACCACTTACCCGCCTGATCCCCATAACCCTTAATTCCCTTACCGATCAGGAATCCATCCATCCGCGCTTTAAACATATTCAGCGAGATAGCCTCCACCACCTCAGTGGGCAGAGAATTCCAGAGATTCACCACCCTCTGGGAGAAGAAGTTCCTCCTCAACTCTGTCTTAAACCGACCCCCCTTTATTTTGAGGCTGTGTCCTCTAGTTTTAACTTCCTTACTAAGTGGAAAGAATCTCTCCGCCTCCACCCTATCCAGCCCCCGCATTATCTTATAAGTCTCCATAAGATCCCCCCTCATCCTTCTAAACTCCAACGAGTACAAACCCAATCTCCTCAGCCTCTCCTCATAATCCAAACCCCTCATCTCCGGTATCAACCTGGTGAACCTTCTCTGCACTCCCTCCAATGCCAATATATCCTTCCTCATATAAGGGGACCAATACTGCACACAGTATTCCAGCTGCGGCCTCACCAATGCCCTGTACAGGTGCATCAAGACATCCCTGCTTTTATATTCTATCCCCCTCGCGATATAGGCCAACATCCCATTTGCCTTCTTGATCACCTGTTGTACCTGCAGACTGGGCTTTTGCGTCTCATGCACAAGGACCCCCAGGTCCCTTTGCACGGTAGCATGTTTTAATTTGTTTCCATTGAGATAGTAATCCCATTTGTTATTATTTCCTCCAAAGTGTATAACCTCGCATTTCTCAACGTTATACTCCATTTGCCATATCCTCGCCCACTCACTCAGCCTGTCCAAATCTCTCTGCAGATCTTCTCCGTCCTCCACACGATTCACTTTTCCACTTATCTTTGTGTCGTCTGCAAACTTCGTTACCCTACACTCCGTCCCCTCCTCCAGATCATCTATATAAATGGTAAACAGTTGCGGCCCGAGTACCGATCCTTGCGGCACGCCACTAGTTACCTTCCTCCAACCGGAAAAACACCCATTTATTCCGACTCTTTGCTTCCTGTCGGATAGCCAGTCCCCAATCCACTTTAACACACTACCCCCAACTCCGTGTGCCCTAATCTTCTTCAGCAGCCTTTTATGGGGCACCTTATCAAACAACTACTCTACGAGTTGCCAGCAAGTGGTGATAATGGAGCAATGTTGCAAAAAAAATATGGTTTGCAGAAGGGACTCGGATTGCACAGTTAGTTCTTGTATCACCAGACACTGCCTGTGAACCTTGTTCTTCATTTGGCATTGGAGATAGCGTCTACAGATCGGGATCATTCCAGTCTGCAATGTACACATTTGGTGTTGTTATCAGCCACTAAACCCATTGTGAAATGCAATGAGTGAACTTTGCTATACTCGCTGTCGTAGGTAAAAAAAATACCTCTTAACTCTTCGTAGATCAAAATGCAGTGTTTATTTGCACAATTGTGGGAGAAGCCAGGTTCCTAACAATGGACCCCCAGGGTTTCTCCTCGGATACAAGTAAGAACAGAGTTTTATACATCGCGGTTCCCGCCCCTTTTACATCAGAAGATTCCAGCATGTCTGTCACTGTTCGTCATTCATTGTGGGATCCTTGCTGAATCGACAATTTCTTCTTTTGTGTAGTTTGTACAATCGCGGCAATCTCCAAGGCCGCGATTGTTTCTCTTCCATCCCTCTACATTACGCTCAGCCTTGAAGCAACATCACAGGTTTTGCACAAACAGGTTAATTAAACCAGAAGAGGCTATTATAGCAATTTATATCAGTTTAAAATAGCATAGATGCATAGCATATAAATAATATATATATATAAATCTATTGTTATACGAAGAAAGAAGGCAGACATGTCAGCTTTACCATATTAAACAAAGGTACATGAAAATAGAGACTGTTTAGCTTATTTCGAGCTGGGTTAACCGCATTCCTGAATAAAAAGTGGAGACAGCAAGAATAGCTGTTCCCCTTATTTAGTCTGAATGCACCAAAACAATGAATTCTAACAAAAACAATGGATTCTACAGTGTTTCAAACAAAATCACAGAGTTCGGGTCTTAATGCTTAAGTGTGACAAAGTTTTTTAACCCATTCCCGCCTTCATTTTCCCCCCATTTGATCGGGTGCCTGGTCCAAACATGACACATCTGACCAACTCAGAACCACATGTTATCGGGGAATGGGCCTAGCTCCTTAGTCGGGAGGTCTGCCCCCTCCCCCTGTACACTTGCGCCCAGCATAATCCACGCTGTTACTGTTCAGCAACAAGCGTTCAATAATGCCCTACAAACACAGCAAATAATTACAATTACAATTAATACAATCAATCTATGCATCAGGTATGAACCCCACGACCCGAAACATTGCCCCAGCCAGCCCGGAGGGTTATAGTTGTGATATTGGTTCCCCTCACCCTGTATTGTTTTCGCCACGTGCTTAATATGATCTGCCAAGCGAGTTATATTCTCCGAAGCATCGGCAATATACGAACAGCATTCCGACCCAACTATGGCACATGTTCCACCTTGGGAGGCTAGCACATAATCGAGTGCTAATCGGTTCTGTAACGCCACAGTCCGAATAGCTACGACCTATGCTGGCATTTCAGAGATGGCCGTGCTCACCTCCTCGAATCCATCCTTCGTCTTTTTTGCAATTTTCTCTAGCGTTGAGGCCATCCGTATAAGGTCCTGGGCTGCCCTTGCCATCCCAAAAAATGGATCGGCTATCATAAAGAACCGTTCTGTCTCACTAATGGCTCGCTTAGCCCTAAGCAGGTGTATCTCGGGGTGGTCCCGTAAGTCAGTGTAATGGTGAATATAAGGTACCACATGTGCCAAATAACACGATCCTGTCCAATTCCAGGGAAGCCACGGATAGGCATTGTTTCCATAGACAAAATAGGTACCATTATATGCAGTCGTCGCGCTTATATAAGCGGAGGAGAGGCTAACCGGGACGGTGGCTATGGGGCACTGGATTGTGACCTGTACCATGGCATGAGCGTCATCAGTGATATCAATCTGCTGTCTACAGTGGCTACGGCCAACAGGTATCGTTCCATTTCTTGTCAGGCAGATAGCTCCCCTTTGTCGATTTTTCACAATGAAGTAGGGTGGGGAATCTGATCTGTCGTAGTTGGGATGGTAATGTTTCTTAAAGGTCGATAAAGTGCACCCTCCGCCCCCTAGCCTTTAACACAACATCATTGTTGCTAATATTAAACGTACCCTGCATACTGGTACCCAATGGGGTTTTGAATGTCAGTTCCCTTTTCCCTTTCTGAGTTCCATTCTGACTTAAAACCCATTCTATTGTTAGAATAGCTGAAAAAGCTATAGGGAATAAAGGAATTCCTCCCTTTCCTCTGTGCGTGGGAATGTGTGAACAGACCCAGCACTTGCTCAGATTCGATTGTGATGCATACAGATAAGGCATATACACAAAGGTTTTCATACAATAGACAGAGTCATCGTTACAGAGAAGATCACTGTGCTTCATCCCTAAATCCTCATAATGCCAGTTATCCTTTCTCGCTGTGGCTACCAGGGCCAGGGTCGTGAGAAGCGGCATGAAAAGCATCTTATCACTTCCTAATAACCCGCGCGACCGTTATACAATGGCCCAAAGGCAATACCGCCCGCGCGCAACACCACGAACCCATTCAGCTTGCTTGGAGGTCAGTCATTGTTTATGCTCCTGCAATGGGAGCATATCACATAATTTCCCAATTAGTTTCAACTGAATTTAATGCTTTAATTCTTATACTTTTCCTTCTTATGTCTATACAGGCACAGGTATCTTCACTAATTATAACTTTATACGGCCCATCCCATTTTAGTACAAACCCTGATTTCTCAAGTAGTGTTTTTACTAGGACGTCCCGCTGTTGGGACGTCAGGGACTATTTCCAGCTCTCTCTGCGTCTCTTATCTCCTAATTGTCTTTTACCAATTTACGCATCCCTTTCAGTTGGGTGCTTAGTTCCAAAACATATCTCCTGATTTTATCTTTTAGTGGACCTACATCGGTCCCACCTGCTATGATGCTTTCTGGTAATTGCATCACCCGTCCTGTCATTAGCTCATAAGGGGTTAATCCGGTTGTTCGGTTTGTAGCAACCCTTAATCTCATTAGTATGGTTGGCAATACATTTGGCCACACAAGCCAGTGCATTATACATTTAACTACATACCCCCCTTGCATAGAAAGCTTAGTGTAAATCAAATAACAGTTTGCACGACCATTCATTTGGACATAATCCCTTCTTAAAAGACATCGCTTTTCTTATTTAAATCACATACCATACAGCTCCGATCTTTGTATGATGTATTCTTATATTATAACTAATTTGAACATTTTTTTAAGCAGGAATGATTCTTCTATAGACAGATTGTCTCATAAGGTAAACAATAGTGTTTCGTGGTCACAGATGGCAATAGTTTATGCTGCCAGACACAGCTCTTTCAAAACACAGATAACCGAATGAGCCGTTATATGTTGTGTGCAGCCGAATGCTGCAAGATTTCTGAGTCTGGCTGCAAAGCCACTCTCCAACTCTTTCTCTCTCTCCTCTATCAAGTTATTCGGTTTCACTTCCTGTCATGTTAATATTAAATATGCAATTTATTACAATTTATGGCAAAGAATGATTGCATGTTTGGAATAACTAGCCTTTTTTCCCCACAGAATTATGTTGTTATCAATACACAATATATATTATAAAATTGGTTAAGGCTCTTCAGGATTTGATTTTCTCGGGGATATCAAAACCCTCTTAATTTAATTTTTAAATTAATCTATTTCCATTTTTAAATTGAGCTCCAGATCAGAATTCCTGCATTTTTAGAATAATAACAAGCACCATACATATAACAATAGTTACTTGATTAAAAATGTTTTGGTTTGTTTCCTAGCTGGCTAGGTTTCAAGCTTTGCAGTGTTGTTATATTTGGAGAACCTTGAACAATAGATGAACAACACATGCAATTGCAACGGCAGTATATATTTTTAACTAGTTATACTATCAGAACTATCATCAATGTTAGATGATTTAAATGATGCAATTTGTTGCATGTTATCGGGACATCACACAAGTCTTGAAATTCATATCGGTAACTGACTGGCAACACAAGTTCCAACAATTCATGGTGTTCAATGGTTGGCATCAAATGCAGATTGAAAATATTCAAGGACAACATCTTTATTTGTATTAACAACAGAGGTTTTAACTGATTAATCTCCTGCTGTAACTTGGGATAATCAGAACTACGATTCACTTCACTAATTTGATACACTTTAAACTGACTCAGAGACAGTATATTCACCTTATTCATTTGTTCCTGCTTTTCTTTGTTTTCACAAAATTGCTTCGTATTTTTTTTAACTTCTCAACTGCACCCTTATTTCAACTTCAAGACAAGGAACGAGCACATGGTCCTTCCAAGGTTTAACTCCTTTCTCAACATTAAAACAGTGAAGTGAATAATAACGAAACATTCACACAACCACTTTGTTAAACACACAGATACACATGGAAGCATCCAAAATTTACTCAGACTTAGCATCTTAAACTGGGATGAAAGTAAAACACTTGAGAATACAGAGCATTGATTAACAGTCGCTTTTATTCTGCTGTCTTTCAACCTGTAATTGAACTCGAAATAGAAGTAAATTCAAGAAATCTTATCACTTTCATCTCTAACAGTTTGTAACAAACAATTCCCCAGCATTTTCTTTTTTTTTAAACCCTACAGTGCAGAAGGAGTCCATTCGGCCCATCGAGTCTGCACCGACCACAATCCCACCCCACATATTTACCCAATAATCCCTCTAACCTACGCATCCCAGGACTCTAAGGGGCAATTTTTAACCTGGCCAATCAACCTAACCCGCACATCTTTGGACTTATCTCATTTATTCCACTGAATTATTTCCTTCATCTCTAATTATATTGATTCGTCAATTTGGTATTATAGGCAGGCACTCCCTTTTAGTCCATCTGGCATTTAATACACATTCCAACCTTCCCATATTCCAAGTGTACTTTGTGTTCAAACTACTCCTCCAGTTTCCTGGTTGATTTACTTAATTCACATATCCAAATGTAACACATTTTAATTAGAATGCATTATGGCAGTAAAATAATTCCCATCATTAAACACGCACTCCCATTCTACCTTATGTAACTCCCTTCTCTGTTAGATTTTGACTTTATGTCTTGAAACTACTGCAAATCTTATAACACGAAGGTCCATCCTGTCAAGCCAGGATGGATTAATTCTCTGCTTGTTTCAGCAGAGAGGCGGAGGAGTAAGTTCACTCAGATGAACATGAACAAGTGATTAATCATCACTTCAAATACGCAGGAATAATTCTCTCCATTTATCTTTTCATTGTCAGTTCTATCAAAAATACATTTTCAAATTTAACAAAAGCCAGATCCAAATTATCCATTTATTTTATCACTTTCAAATATCCCTACTAAATTAAGACATTTACACTTTCTTACAGACTCTCCGGCTGAAGCTCAAAATGCGCAGAATTAATTATTTATACATTTCTGCCTTTGTAACCAACACAGGCTGATACAAGATCGAATCTACTGTGTGCTTAAATGGTTAACTCTCCTTACGACTCTTCAGAAGTACTGTAATGCTATTTTTCCCACATTACCCAAATCTCTGTCCGATGCACTGTCGTAAAATTTCAAGTGGGGAAAGTAATTTATCAAACTCGCATTCAGAACGAACAATTCACATTGATCTGCTATACCGTATTCCGCCACATGAGGCTCTCGATCGCACACTTTCACCTCTCTCTTATTACCTTTATCGAGAGAGAGCGAGAAATTTACAGCCTGCTGGTGTTTAAGCCTTTAACCCCATTTAGTCTTATCACGCTTCAAACTAACTAAGTTAGCCTGATTTGAATCCCTTCTGTCTTTGCAGCGGCACTGGCGCTGGTGTCTTTCTTATTCATCGGCGCAATGACGGCTACCTTAGATGTCTGGTGATTATCTACACTGGGTCAATTCCACCACTGCTGTTCATCCGTATCGGTATTTTGGAACAACATTGGCAGGCCAGATACCTCTTTATCTTTCCTTTGATTCTCACATACACTGATCCCTCTTCTGTGTGCATTCTTCCCCCTCTTAATTGTTTTGTTGTGGTAATTCTGCTCCAATAAGTGGGAGCATTCCCTGTGCTCTCTGAATTTCCCCTCTGAATCTCTGTTTTACACTGGGTAAAGGGTTTATGATTTGCTTTTGGCCGTGCACTAGTTCCCCTCCGAGTTACTGGCGCTGAGTTGTAGTCTAGCACTTTCCACTCCTCTGGAGGAGCGGTTGGTCCCTGTGGTGTGGACTCATTGGGAGGTAGAGGAACAGTTTCCCCTCCCCATTGTTTTTCTTCTAAGACTTGGTTTCGTTTCTCCAATTCTCATATTCTGAATTCTAACTCTCTAATCTTTTCTTCACCTTGCTCAATTAGTCCACCTAACTGATGTATTAACAATACTCCTATCTTCTTTGTCTTGCTTCTCTTTTCTTTATCTATCCACGTTTTCTGCTGCTCGAAGTTCTGAGACGTATCCCAGCCATCCTTTTGCATCCTCTTTATTAATGCTTTTTTCTTTGTAATGTACACTTTAATGAAAGAACCTGCAGATTCCCTCATTATTTTACTACCCTCCTTTGGAGCCCTACAGTGCCTGACAAAGTGACCCAGTTTCCCACAATTATGGCACGCACCCTTTGGTTTTGCTCCTCCACTGTTTGCACTAACATTTTCCTGTTTTATTTGTAGGTATGGTTTCTCATCTGGTCCATCTCTAATTCCAGATGCCCATTTTATTGATTCATAATAAGTCTGGGTATTGAGAACTCACATTTTAAGGATTTTCTGGTGAGCTGGTGACAGCCCGTCTTTAAATGCTTCTAAAAATGCTCTATCTGTTCGGGCAGTTTCGGGTATTCCCCAACATTTTTGGTATATTCTAAAGAGTCGCTACCCAAATTCGGAGGCTCTTTCACTCCTTTGTTGTTTAATATTGGTAATTCTGGACCAATTGGTTGGCCCCGCTCCGTCACTCATTAGTCTCCACTTATCCTGCGGGCAAGTGGCCCATACCAACTGGCACATATCCCGCAAATATAAATGGAGCCTTCCCAGGGATGCCAAAACTTGTTGTGTTACTTCTGGGGTAAAGGGTTTATATCGGGTGGGACTCTGTAATGTCCCAACCTGAGTTATGGGAGCTAAATTATGGACCTCTTCCTCATCGGAGTCTCCCACTGGTGCTGTGGCACCAGGGTCCTCTAAATGTTGGTTGCGCTAGTCTAATTCTCTTTTAACTTTTGCATCAGCCCATTTCTTATCTAGAACTGAGACCTGTTGAATTGATCCAGCCAATTGGTGAACTAAGAGAACTCCAATTTTCTTAGTTCTGTCTTTTTTTCCTTTTCCAACTATTTTCGTTCTTGGTATAGTGGGCAGTCTAAATCCCATCCCCCTTTTATCATCTGTTGAATGAGTTTGTCCCTCGTAATCATATATTCGATTATTAGGGACCCAGGGGGTCCCCACTGTCCTTGTCCCGCCATAACACTGATAAGTTTATACTCACCACCTGGAGTGATCTATTCTCCTTTCTTGCTCTCCCCCTCCTAGGTCGCTCTTATCGGAGTCCGGTGATACCTGTAAGTGGTGATCAGATCACTCCGTACCACTGCTGAGACTATATATTTGTTTAACCCAGCTTTTCCTCAGAAGGCTTTTCCTTCAAATTCCGGCGAGCACTCAGATAATCTCCATCTCACTCACGTCTGGACATCACACACTCTTATCACAGATGATCACCTACTGCAGTTTGATCCACTCGATTAAAAGTTCGGTAAACTATTCCGGTGTCCCGGTCGTGGCCATTCGACTGGACCCGTAAACAGTCCCGGGTTTTGGCACCAATTGTAGTAGGTAATAATACCTCGAAGACTAATCGTAGGTCAAAATACAGTGTTTATTTTCACAATTGTGGGAGACGGCAGGTTCCTAACAGCGGACCCCCAGCCTTTCTCCTCGAACACAAGTCAGAACAGAGTTTTATACATCCCGGTTCCTTCCGCTTATTACATTTGCAATTCTCCAGGATGTCTGTCACTGTTCGTTATTCATTGTGGGATTCTTGCTGCATCGACGGTTTCTTCCTTTGTGTAGTTCGTGCAATCGTGGCAATCTCCAAGGCCGCGATTGTTTCTGTTCTATCCCTCTACGTTACACAGCCTTGAAACAACATCACAGGTTTTGCACAAACAGGTTAACTAAAACACAAGAGCCTATTATAGCAATTTATATCAGTTTAAATTAGTATAGATGCATAGCAGATAATGAATATTATAAATCTATTGTTATACGAAGACAGAAGGCATACATGTCAGCTTCACCGTATTAAACAAAGGTACATGAAAATGGAGACTGATTAGCTTATTTCGAGCTGGGTTAACCACATTCCTGAATACGATAAGCTGGAGACAATAGGGATAGCTGTTCCTCTTATCTGGTCTGGATGCACGAAAACAATGAATTCTAACAAACACAATGAATCCTTCAGTACTTCTCACGAATCTCTTAAGTATTACAGAGGTGAGTCTAAATGCTTAAGCGTTACAAGATGCATTAACCCATTCCCGACTTCACCAAGTACAACTAGATAAACGATTAGCATGTCCTACAGATGGTCTCCAGTTAGCGAATTGCCATATTTCTGTTCAAAGTCTCAGCTCTAAACAAAAATATCGGAAATACATATCTTTAATACTTTGTGATTGTGATTGCCTGCTGGTTGAGCTCAGGGGACATCTGTGGAGGACCCAGCAGTTAGGAGACCCCCCCACCACAACTCCATTCCCGATCCCCACCCTCGATCCCCAGCTGGGACATTGCTCACATTCAGAAAGTTATGATTCAGCTCATAGAATTGTGGCTGGGTGTCAAGCACGAGTGATGAGTGTATTGAATAAAGGGCATTGACTTGAAAAGAGAGGTAACAGCTTCAGAGAGTGGAAACAACTAATTGATGAAAATCATGCTCGGGATGAAGCAGATCGTTTGCATGGATAGCGTCGAGACAGGTCAAAGAGAGATTGGGAGAAGTTTTCAAGTGAATGTTCCAAACAATGAACAGCTTTACCCTTCACTGCAGGGACACAATTACTATTGCTGGAAGGATTCAGAAGCTTTTTATCCAATTTTACAGAAGACTTCAATCGGAAATGAATCGGTACTGAAGGAAAGGATGTAGGCCTATAGCGAAAAATTAGCATCGTGGGACTGGCTGAATTGTTCTTACAAAATGCTAGCGTAAAGTGTTGACCACCGCCAGCGTTATAAACTTTATATGCATCTGTTGACCTATTCGACCAAAGGTCGATTTTGCTGAATTTCTCCATCGTAAAATATTATAATTGCTGTCAGGATGTCCTGGGTCCTTACCTTGTGGAGCACCCGGAATGTCCTGGTCCTGATTTATTGGATTCAGAGGCCGCAGAGTAGGAAACAATCAATTCTCGTTTTGAATCATCTTTGCTTTCAATCACTCGGTTTTTACTGTATCTTGTCATCAATCTATTTGAGTAAAGGTGATGAATTCGTATCGTGGCGCTATTCATCTCATATTAACCCGACTCTGCAGCTGAGAATTTGCGCAATTCCCTTCGCAGGATAATTTCCCACTGACAGCAGAGCAATGATTAGTTTTCCCTGGAGATAGTCCCCAGTTAGTTATTTGTGATATTTCTGTTTCGAATGTTAGCTCTAAACAGGAATATTGGAAGAAAATTACTTCAATATTTGAGATGGTGATTGTCTGCTTTCCATCTTGTAATAACTGTCAGTAAAGCTCCATGTGAGGTGTATACAAGGCTTGTGCTCCACCATCCCTTCTGCTCGTTGCGCTTTGGGACATCTGTGGAAGACCCGCAGGTAAGAAAACGTCCTCCAACCCCGAAATCCAGATCGGAAATTAATTGCTCACGTTCATAATATAATAATGGAACATTAAAAAAATGTTTGGGTTCAATCCAATCGTGAGAATAAAGGGCATTAACTTGAGAAAAGAGATAACAGCTTTTGTTTGGGTGAACAAATGATTGATGGAAATCATATTCGGATCGAAGGAGATCAGTTGCCTGGATAGAATCGGGCAGTTCGAAGAGAGGTTGAGAGAAATTTTCAAGTGATGGTCAAAATAATGGACAGCTTAAACATTAATTATAGAAGAACGGTTATAATTGCCAGAAGGATTCAGAACCGTTTTATCCAATTTCACAGAGAACGTCAACCGGTAACAAATAGGTATTGAAGCAAAGAATGCAGGATTACAGGGGAAAGTCAGGATTGTCACAAAATCATAGGATCATAGAATCCCTACAGTGCAGAAGGAGGCTATTCAGCCATTCAATCTGCACCAACAACAATGTCACTTCGGCAATATCCCCGTGAACCACATATTTATCCCGCTAATCCCTCTAACCTACACATCCCAGGATAACTAAGGGGAAATTTAGCATGGCCAATGCACCTAACCTGCACATCTTTGGAATGGTTACATTGTTCTGACAGCAATTTAGTGCAGACACCTGACTGACAGCCGCGTTATAAACTTCCAGTGCATCTGTTGAATTGCACCAAAAGTCGATATGACCCAGTTTCTCTCTGTGAAAATATTATAATGGTGGTCAATATATTCGGGGTTCCAACCGTGAACAGCCGTTTCCCTGCCTGATTCCTAACAAATAGTTATAGGAGGTTAAACTGTTTACTGATCACGCCCTGGGTAAAAATCAGTTAAAGGCTACAGTCATAAGCACAAACTTCACCCTGATCCGTAGAATCCATCACCACACCGCCACTTATTAAGAGCAGGGTCTGACTTAAATCGTGTCATTTTACTAAGTTGTTTAAATAAATCACTGATCAGTTTGGACAAAGTGATTTATTCTGTGTGTCTGATAACAACGGCTACCTTCCCGAGACTCTTTCAGTCTCACTGAGAAACTGTCTGCCGTCTCATGCTGAAACCTCTTAGTTTTCAATCACTAGATTTTTCACTCAATCTTGTCACGATTCCATCTGACTAAATGTCACATATTGTCATCATGGTTAATCTCGGTATTCGGGCTTCTGGCACATTAATTAGATTCTACAGCCTTAAATTTGTGCAAATTCCTTCAAAGCTTAATTTCCCAGTGACAATAGAGGAATGATTGGTATGTTCTGGAGGGAATGCTCTTTAGTTATTTGCGAAATTTCTGTTTGAAGTCTTAGCTCTGAAGAGGAATATTGGAGGTAAATATATACACTATTTTATTATGATTGTACGCTGCTGCTTGTACTTACGGGACATTTTTGAGGACTCCGTATTTAAGGGCACCCATTCCCTAGCACAAGCTCGGATATTAATTGCTTACACTCAGAAATATAAGATGCAACTTCATAAAATATTGGTTCAGTTTTAAGCAAGACCAGGAAGTGTGCTGAATAAATGACATTCACTTGTGAAAAGAGTTAACAACTTGAGGGATGATGAAAAAATGATTGATGACACTCAAACTTGGGATGAAGCAGCTCAGTTGCATGGATGTGAAGAAGACAGATTGAGAGTTTTCAAGTGATGTTCAAAGCAATGAACAGTTTAAAGATTATCTACAGAGAAACTCTTGCCATTGCTGAAAGGATTCCGAAGCAGTTTATCCACTCTCACAGAGGATGTCACAGGGAAACGTCTGAGGACTCAAGGTTCTTGATTCAAACGTGTATAGAAGGATTAGGAGGATTTCATTGAAACTTATGGAATAGTGAAAGGCCTGGATAATGTGCACGTGGCAAAGGAGTTCCCATTATTAGAAGAGATTAGGATCGGAGGGCACAACCTCAGAGTAAAGGGACGACCTTCAGGACGGAGATGAGAATGAATTTCTTTAGCCACCGGGTGGTGAATCTATGGAATTCATTGCCACAGAAGGTTGCGGAGGACAGGGTTATTGCGTGCATTTTAGGCGGAGATAGAAAGGGTCAATAGTCACACAAATCGAAAAATCACACGGGCGGAAAAGCAACGGTCTTCACAGTCAAAAACCAAGGCCATTAGTCTGGCAACGTACATTATTCAGACATCTGCAACTGGAAAATGGGAGTGATCCACAGATACAAGCTGTACGATGTAGTTTCCATGCTGATTGGCGATTATAATGAAGCAAGCGTATAGTGATTGTGATTGGTTTATGCTAACTACTTGTAATCGGTGTTGAAAACTTTAATTGCTTTTATCTCCTGGAATAGACCACTGAGGCTAGCTACAGGGATGTGACTTGTAGCTTCCCAGCGTCCTTGCCAGGGCTTGCTTTAAAACACCTGTTTAAAAGAAATACGTCATTTGTCTTGTTACTCAGAGGGTAAAGTTGCCATTAATTAAAAGGCTGACATCAAAACCCATAAAAATGTGGCGACGAGGATGGGATTTTGCTCAGACTGCCTGGGGTTAGAGATGAATATGAATCATCTGATTGACACTCTGAGCTGAGCTGTCGTAAAAGCAGCAATAATAGCCGATTTAACAAGAGAAATCCGAGTCCAGCGGAAATCAGACAAAGGGAGGTTTTGAGGGTAGAGCCCACAGTGATAAACTGCGATCGTGCAGAGTGTTCCAACGACAACGGGCCAAGGTGAAAGCTGAAAAGGGGTCGCCAAAAAGCTTGTAAGCTGAAAAGTCGGTAAGCCAAAAAGGCAGTAAAGAAAAAGGCGACAAACCGAAAGGTGTATCGTGAGGAATGGGTAGAATTGCTCTTTAAAAAATGATTAAGCTGCACTGCAGTTATAAGATGTGTAAAAGTTAAAATGCAGCCAATTAATATCTGTCCAAACGCAATTCGACTGTCTTAAAAAAAAGGAATTTTGTGTTGTAGATTTAAATTACAGATATAGAAGTCAATCAGGCACTGGAAATTACAGCTTGTGTTGTTCTGTCACTTTCAGCTGGAAATTGAAAGATTTTTGATTAAAATGTATGAGCTGAGGGTATCTCCACATTGCGTGCTAATTTCTGTTTGGGGTCTGTAGGAAAGTTAACTTTTTCAACAGACAGTTGATTTGATTTTAAACCGCTGTGATACTCGTGGATATGTTAGTTTATAATGGCAGATTTATGGGAAGCCGTTTAATGTTCAAATTTGAAGGGTACGCTGGAGGCATGTACATGTGTGAAAATGTGATAGCCTTAATTTGATAAGGTTAATTCAACAATTAGGACATTTGAAGTGATTATGAAAATCCTGTGTTAGCTTGATCTTGCATCAAAACGTTTTGACACGTTGAAATAAATATTCCTGATACAATTGCCAATGAAAAGATAATTGTAGAATTAGATTCTGAGAGTCCTGGGTCCTGAATAATTGCTAGATTTTTTAAAGGAGTGAGAACGTAGTTACGATTGTTTGAGAAATTTTACTGCACCTCTTTTAAAACTAGCAGAGACAGCTGATGGTGTATGTTTTTTTCCAGGAATTGGGAATTACATGAATTAATGTGCTGGATTGACAGGTATGTTCAGATGAAATAATCTATTCTGCTCCAAGCAGGATGGAATTGTTTTTCTTTTGGTGTGGTAGGTAACTGCAAATGGAACAAGACTTGCAGTAACTTGAAGATGTTTGAGAATTTATGTGTATTGAAGCCAGCATGGGCAGACAGTGCAAGTGAACCAATTACAATGCTGGGGAAGTAACTACTCACAGAAAACAATCTGGTCCATATTCTGAATACGAGAAGGATGAAAACCATCAGGATGTGGCGGGATCAATGGGAAATCCTCCTGCCCGCACCTGGGCAGATTATTACAATTAGTGACAATGGAAATAATCCAGTGGAATAGATGAACGTTGAAGGAAAGGAACACGGATGTGAAGTGCAGATGAGATGTGAGGAAGAGAGGAAGTGAACAGGGTAATAAACAAGTCGTTATAGGGAAGCTGATGTGACCCTGTTTGTCAAAGGGTTATAGTAAAGTGAATGCAGAGCCAAGAGCAGCATGGGCAATGGTTGAACAGGGGAGACCGGAATTAAAGATGATATTCACTTGACGGTTAATGAGAACGACGATGGTGATTAAAGAACATTGAAAGGTATTCGAACAAAAGAACACTGTTTTGGTGGTAGCTACGAATGTAGAACAACGTTTCTTTGAAGAGATAAGATGGACGCTAATGGATATTTGGATGGCCACAATACGGTTTGAATTTGGGACAATTCTGAGAAAGGGAAAACGTGCTGTTACCAAGCTACATTTAAAATGATGCTATTCAAGACGAAGAACGAACAATCAAATTATGTTACTGCCTGGAATCAACTGAAAAGTTTCGATTTCTGTTTTACAGATGCTATGAAGCTAACCGAATAGGATACGTAATTGAGAAGATAGAGACCGGAAATAATCAGTAAATTGGATTTGGGATGTGAAATGCAATGAATATACATCATTGGCACTGATGTGCATTCTAGAGAAATGAAAGTATAGCTGGGCTAGTAAATTGTTAGTTTTATCTTGGTAATATTTGTGTCCTTGTTTGTTTTAATGTGCAGAATTTGAAAACCTGACTGCCACCCGAGGCATTTGGACCATATATGGAGAGAAATGTCAAAATCTTCTGATAAAATTACCTGAGAGTCAAGAAGGCGTTGGTAGGATATTGAGGTGCTGTACAAGTATGCACATGTGTTACTTATGAAGAAACTGATAAGCAAGAAACCAGTTCCAAAAGACGCATTCTGTGGTTTGGATCTGGTTCAAATTACAGATTGAAGAACAGGTCTCAGACATACACACTACTTGATCAACAACGCGGCATGAAATGGGAAATGGGACCAAAGGGAAAGTGGTCGCCCCAAGAAGCACCAGAAGATTCTTCTTGGGGTTTTACCACAGGGCACTGCAGACTGGACAGAACAATATGTTAAATGTAGACAGCTGGTGATAGTGGTGAAAGGGAATGGGAAGGAAAACAGCAGAATTTTGCCAGAAGTGCACGATGTGCGCCCAGTACTACCCTGGAAAGACAATCCGAAGAAAAACTACATCACCAGCCTCTTCCCAGAGAACTTTCGGAACAGACGCAGGTTGATTTTATAAGTCCATTAAGTGTGACAGGCTGCATTGTAATATGGTCTGTTGAAACACAATTTGAGCAGTTACTGTTTGAAACCCATAGAAACATAGAACACAGAAGCAGGACGAAGCCATTCTGCCCCTCAATTCTGCTCCACCAATATTTATATTCAAGGCTGTCCATCCAGTTCAAGAGCCTGATCCCACCTTCTCTCCATATCCTTTCATCCCCTTTCGACTCAAGTGTAATTTCTAATTGCATCTCGAACACATTCAATGTTTCGGCCTCAAGTGCTTGCTGTGGAAGAGAGTTCCATAGATTCACGACTCTCTGGGTGAAGGAATTCCCTCTCATAACTGTCCCAAACGATATCGTCAGAATCTGACATTTGATGCTGGAAACCTCCAACATCGGAAACATCCTTCTTGCATCTACCCTGTCAAGTAATGTAAGATCTCTCTGGTTTTGTATGAAATTCCGCCTCATTCTTCTGATCTCCAGACAATGCAGTACTAATCGACTCAATCTCTCCCCATACAACATTCCCTCATCCCAGGAATCAGTTTCACAAACCTTGTCAACTTTTCTGGAAGAGGAAGGAGAACACAACTATATACAAAATTCCGGGTGGTGCCTCATCAATGCGTTGCATAATTGCATCAAAACATTCCTGCTCCCTCGACTCGAATTTTCGTGCGATGAAGGCCAACTTGACATTTGTCTTTTTAAATTCATGCTGCAATTGTAGGCTTACTTTCATTGATTGGTTTGCAAGGACACTTAGGTCTCGTTGTACATGCCCCACTGCGAAATTATGGTAATTGTGATCGTAATCTGCCGTCCCGTTTTTGTTACCAAAGTGCATACCCTCACATTTATCGACATTCTATTCCACATGCCCCCTCACATACACATCTTAATCACACTGAATCTTTGTTGCATCCTCCTCACAGTCCACCCTCCTACCGCCCTTTGTGTCAACTGAAACTTTGGAGACATTAGAAATAACAACGTTATCTAAATCATTGGTACATTCAGTGGATAGCTGGCACCACAACACTGATTCCTGCAATACCACACTATTCGCTACCTGTCATTTGGTTTCTCCCTGCTCCCTAAAAAAAATCTAACCACCTCAACACACTTCACCAAATTCAAATTGCTTTAATTTTACAAGCCAATCTCTTATGAGGGACTTTGTCGAAAGCCTCCCAAACATTCAAATAAACTGCAGCTACTGGCTCCCCATAATTGACTCTACTTGTTAGACACTCGAAGAATTCCAGTAGATTTGATAAGCATGATTTCCCTTTCACAAATCCATGTTGACGATGTTCAATTATGCCACTGTTGCCTCGGCGTTTTGCCGCAAAATTTCTGAAAGTGGATTTTGGAATTTTCCCCGCTACCGGTGCCAAGTCTTACTGATCTATAATTTCCTGTTTTCTCTCTGCCTCCCGTTTCACATAGCGTGGTCAGATTGGCTGTACTCGAATCTGTAGGAACCGTTCCGGCGTCTATAGATTGTTGGAAGATGACCACCGATGCATCTATCATATTTTGAGCCGCTTCCTTAAGCACAACAGAAAGTAAATTATCAAACCCTTGCTGCTTATCAGCCTTCAATCCCATCTGTTTCCCCAAAACCATTTTATTTACTCATCCTTATCTCCCTCCGTTCCTCTCGCTCATGAAACCCTGTGCTTCCCTACATTTCTGGTATTTTATTTGTGTCAACCTTTGTGAAGACAGAACCAAAGTATGCATCTAATTTGTTTGTCCTTTCTTTGTTGCCCATTATCAATTCCCCTGTTGCTGACTGTAATGGTTCTACATTTGTCTTCACCAATTTTTGTCTCCTCACTTATCTGTATAAACATTTACAGCCAATCTTAATGTTGCCTGCAAGATTTCTCTCATGCTCTATTTCCACCTCTCAATCAGTCCCTTGGTCACGCTTTGCTGAATTCTAAACTGATCCGAATCTTCATGCCTGTTATTGGATTGGCCAATTTATATGCCTCTCCCTTGCATCTAACTTCATCTCTAATTTCCTTTGTAAATCATGGTTTAGCCACCTTTCCAGTTTTCCCTTTGCGCAGACAGGAATAAACAATTGTTGATATTTAGCCATGCACATCTTGAATTTTGCCATTACCTATCCGCCGTCATCCCTTTAAGTAACTTTTCCCTATCTATCATTGACTAACCGTGCCTCACATCATTGTAATTGGCTTTAATAAGATTCAGGACCGTCGTCTAAAAATCAACTGCGCCACTCTCAATCTTGATGAAAAAATTATATTGTGTTTTGGTCTGTCATCCACAAGGAGTCTCACTGAACTTGATTGCCAATTACCCCTTTTTCATAACACGATAGTCAGTCTAGAAAGATCTGCTCCCTCGTTGGTTCCTCAGCGTATTGGTGCAGAAAACCTTCTTGCATACGCTCCAGGAATTCCTCCTCTGGAGTATACTGACCCAACTGAATTTGCCCAATCTATATGCAGATTAAAATCATCCATAATTGCAGATGTTCCTTCATCACATGCATCTACAATTTCCGTCTTAATGATATTGCCAATATCACCACTACAGCCCCTCCCAACGTTTCTTTTGCTCTTGGTGCTTCCTCACTCTATTAAAATAGATTCTGCACTGCCGGAGCTAATAACCTTCCTCAGTAGGATGTTAATTTCCTCCTTAACCAGCAAGTTATATTTTCGTCTGCTCTTCCTAAATGCTGAATTTCCCTCCATGTTCAGTTCCCATCATTGGTCACTCTGCAGCTAGGTCTACGTAAACCCGACTATATCATATACTTTACATCCATTTGCAAATGAGACAGTTTGTGGAGAAAATGGGAACATGACAGGTTGCATCTGGGTAGGACGGGAGTCAATGTCCCGGATAGTGGCAGGGGGAGGGGAGGTGCAGCAGCGTGGCAGTGATCGTAGTGGGGTGACACAATATTTGCTTCTGCTGGCGGGAGAGTATGAAGTGTGTTGGGAGTGTGATTGAAGCCTGAGAAAGGAGACAAAGTGGGAGAATCAAGGATAAAGTAAAAGGCAGAAATTTAAGAAGGAAAAGTGGAAAAGAGAAAAGACAATGGCAAAAACAAATAGGGCCACAGTGAAAATTCAAGCTAATATATCTAACAAGGTTGAAAAGACAGGTCGATATCCTTTGCATCTGAACATGTGCACCATTTCATATCAGGTAGATGAACTATTAACGCAAATAGATATAAACAGCGACGATGTGGATGCAATTTCAGAAGTGGAGCTATGATGTCACCAATGCTGGGAACTGACCATGCAAGGGTACTATTTGTTTAGGATGGAAAGAGAAATAATGTAAGGAGGAGATGCAGCATTGTTCGTAAATGAAGAAATCAATGTAATAGTGAGGAATAGTTTTGGCAGTGAAAATCATGATGTTGAACGCATTTGGGCATGCAACACCAAGGGAGAACAATCAATATTCAGTAGTCTGTAGGCCTCAAAAACGTTGTAATTATAAAGGAAAGTAGGAACCTAGAAATCAGGATGCATACAAAACGGGTACAAATGTAAATATGGGTGACATTACTTTACATATATATCAGAAAAACTGATTTTAAAAAGTGTATGGTGCATGGGAGTTCGTGAAATATGTGAAATGCACATGTTTTTTATTCTCTATTTAGAGAATGACTTCCCATGAACGCTAGAAAACCACTGGTCAAGTGAGATGACGGAACCATAGGTAATCAGTATTAGACACAAGATAAATGGTGTTGTTGAAATTAATGGATTTAAAGGCTGACTGATCACCGTGGCCTAACAATCTGCATACCAGAACATTGAAGCAATATGTCCTGGAAATATTTGACGCATCGATGGTCACCTTCCAATATGCTATATACAGTATGCAGCAGTTCCCACTGTAACCCACAATGTAAAAATGGGAGCGAGAGAAAATAAATATAGACAGTTAGCATGGCACGAATTGTGGGAAACATACTGGTTCCATGATAAAAGGTGTGTTAAGTGCACATGTGGAAAGCATTAACGGGATTGGACAAAATCAGCATGGGGTTATGAACGGCAAATAATGTCAACGAGAGTTTTTGAAGATGCAACCAGTAGATCGATGAAGGAGAAACAGAGCTTGTGGTGTATTTGGGAAAAGCGAAGGCTCTTCACAGGGTCCATCAAACAGGTTAGCGGGCATAATTAAAGCACATGGTATTGTAGGAAATGCAGTGGCAATGAATGATAATTTGTTGACAGACAAGAAACAGTGAGTGACAATAAATGGGTCTTGCGAAGAAATGCGAGAAGGCTTCAAGGTGTTTTAGACAAATAGAGTGATTTGCCATCATATAACGGATGCAGCAAAATGTGCCTAAAGTTGAAGATATATAAAGTTGAAGTTATATATAAAAAAGTGAAGATTATTATTCAAATGTTGTTATATTAGGAAGTCTGGATGGACAAAGGGATCTGGTGTCCTTGTACAGAAGTCATGAAAGGGGTGAAATAGGTGCAGCAAACAATTAAGAAGGCAAATGCTATGTTAGCATTCATTGCTAGATGATTAGGAAGGCAAAGGATAAGTTGCTCTTAATCGCAGGATTATTCAATTCAGATGTAGCAATGAACCGCGTGGGACCAGAGGTGAGCTGGCAAGGTGGATACAAAACTGGCTTGCTCAAAGAAGACAGAGGGTAGAAGTGGAAGGGTGCGTTTCTTAATGGAGGGCTGTGACATGTGGTGTTCCTCAGGGATCAGTGCTGGGAACTTTGCTGTTTGTAATATATATAAATGATTTGGAGGAAAATGTAACTGGATTGATTCGTAAGTTTTCGGACAACACAAAGGTTGGTGGATCTGCGGATAGCGATGAGGACTATCAGACGATACAGCAGGATATAGATCAGTTGGAGACTTGGATGGAGAGATGGCCGATGGAGTTTAATCCGGACAAATGTGAGGTAATGCAGATAGGAAATATACAGTAAATGGCAGAACCCTTAAGAGTATTGATAGGCAAAGGGATCTGGGTGTACAGGTACACAGGTCACTGAAAGTGGCAATGCAGGTGGAGAAGGTAGTCAAGAAGGCATACGGCATGCTTGCCTTCATCGGTCGGGGTATTGAGTTTAAAAATTAGTCAGTCATGTTGCAGCTTTATGGAAACTTCGTTAGGCCGCACTTGGAATATAGTGTTCAATGCTGTTTGCCGCACTACCAGAAAGATGTGCAGGCTTTGGAGAGGGTACAGAAAAGATTTACCAGGATGTTGCCTGGTATGGAGGGCAATAGCTATGAGGAGAGGTTCGACAAACTTGGTTTGTTCTCACTGGAGCGACGCAGGTTGAGGGGCGATCTGATAGAAGTGTACAAGATTATGAGAGGCATGGACAGAGTGGATAGTCAGAAGCTTTTTCCCAGGGTGCAAGAGTCAATTACTAGGGGGCACGGGTTTAAGGTGCCGTCTCAGGTGCTGTCTCAGGATACAGGGTAGACCATTTAGAACTGAAATGAGGAAATAATCATTCAATTTATAAGAATCTGTGTAACTACCTCCCACAGAAGATTGTGGAGGCCATTTGCTGAAAGAATTCAAGGAAATGACTTACTTTTCAATTTGAATGGCATCAAGGGATATGAGGAAAAAATCAGGAATATGACATTGAAACAGCGTCAGCTATGACCGTCTTAAATGGTGGAGTCAGCTTGATGGGAAGAATACCTGAGACATGCTATTTCCTTCCAGTGAAAAACATAATGTGCCCACGTATCCTTATGTTCCTGCACACAATTTGGAATTGCCTCATTGAGTTTAAACTGCCAATCATCATTCATTCTCGAAAAAGTGTCCTTCACAAATGCCTGAATTTAATTTATGTTTTCCCGCGTATTTCAATTAAAACTTTTACCTCTGGCCCTTTGTTAATATCCTTCCCACTGAGTAGATAACCAGCCTATTTTCATCTTCAAATGTTGAAATCATTTTCTTTATGGTAATTATTTGTTTTGCTTTCGTTATTTCATCAGCATTGATTACATTCGTCCTTATATCCGACTGTGCATTCCCATTGTAAACTCCTTGTCACTCTGAATGACCATCGTTCTCCACTTCTCTCTGACTCTACTGTTTATCCCACATCATATCCACATAATCCCTGCGCCTTTGCCATCGAGGTTGCAATATCTAGAATAATTCCAGCTGAAAAAAACACAATGTACAACTTGACTTATGTACAATAAAAGGAAAACACTTTTCTCAGTAACCCTCTCGTTACTTAGACAAAGATATGCATTATCTGCATCAGATATGGTCAGCGTTAGTATGCCCATGCTCCTGGTTTAAGAATTTTTTTTTTTCAATTTCAGGCAAACACATGTTCCATCATACTAGATTTCATCGTCTGGATGTTTCCTCGTAATTGACATTATTCTTACTGGTCTCTGATACTGTGGATTATTCCTCTCAACTTATATAAACAGAGTTGAACAGCTTCAAGTCAGAAACCTGTGGAATCACTCCCACAGGCAAAGTGGAGATGGCCAACCCCTTCATTATTTCCATATTTTCCTCATTCAGTGACATGCATCCATCACAGGTTGGCCCGCTAAATTATCTACCTCCTCATGGTACATAGTTGCTGAAACTAAAATAGTTAAATTAAACTGTTTGTTCAGTGGTTCTAATTCATGTTTGTTTCCATGAATCCTAATTGTGTCACAGGAGGGTTTCCCTCTTCTATTAATAAGAGATTCATGACAACTTGGTGTTCCATTGCGTCAGTGAAGACAGCAGCACCAAGTGTAACAAGGGTCATCGGGTCCAGGTGGAGGAAGAGGAGAGAACACAATCTGAGGACAATAGGCAGGAATGTTACAACAAAGGATCAGAATCTGAAAACAATAAATTGGAATGCTAGAATAATGGATCGCGATCTGAGAACAATAAACTGGACTGTTACAGAAACGGATAGGAGTTTAATCCATGGTCTCTATTATCTGTCTCAAGAATGGATATCATTAGCACAGCGGATAAAATACCTACTTCACGTTATTCAAGCGGGATATTATCCAATTCTGGCTATTATTGGAATCCCTGGTAAGTCTATATCTTTCATTCATTCTATACCACGTATGTACTGCATTGTTCTACGTATCATTACAAATTTGGTGAAAAAAATGAAACCATATTCTTCAGTTCCACTCACTAACTCCTTGGACTAGCTGCCGGCTCTATTCCCCTTTCAGGCTGCCCTCTGCTCACAACCTATTATTTTGAATTTGAATTAATTTATAACCCCATATTCTCTCCATCATAAATACTGAAATCTGCCAAATCTATGGTATGACCAACAACCATCTCTGCCTCAGCCGAGCTGCTGAATACACCCTCATCTGTTTCTATCTTAAATTCAGATTCGACATTTCTATGCGATCGTACCAACAGCTTGTTTCCTGGACTTTGATAAACTTTACCTCTTTCACTATCCTAATTCACACAAAATAAATAATCCTTGTACTTTTATTTTAATTATTCATTCATGATTATGGGCGCCACTGACTCAACCAGTCATTATTGCTCATCCCTTAATCGTCTTGGAAAGGGGGAGGGGGGAGGTTACGAATGAACCACATTGATGAGGAACAAAGGAAGGGAGGAACGGGAGAATGGGAAAGAAAGGAAGAAAAAAAGGATGAAAGAAGGAAAGAAAGAGAGAAAGAAGGAAAGAACGAGAGAAAGAAAGAGAGAAAGAAAGAGAGAAACAAAGAAACAAAGAAACATAGAAAGAAAAAAGAAAGAAACAAAGAAAGAAAAAGGAAACAAACAAACAAAGAACGATTGTCTATGTGTGAATGTCTTCAGTGTTTTTGTGTGCGTGTGCCCCTCGATTGCTGTTTTTTTCCCCCTGTTCCTTGCAAAGAGTGATTGTGGACATATGTCTACGACAATGCATGTGACAGCATGTAAAGTGAATGTGTGTGTCTGTTTCTGCATGTGTATGCATGTGCGCACGCATGTGTTTGTGGGGGAGAGTGTGATAATTTATGTTCATGCATTTTGGGATGTGTTTGTGTGTGCCTGCAGTGTGTGTGTGTGTGTGTGTGTGTGTGTGTGTGTGTGTGTGCATTTCTGTGTGTGCCTCCGTCCGTGCAGAGTTACCTTGTGTGTTTGTCCTGATGTATGGTAGGCAGAAAATGACAATCCGAACTTGCAATGTGATGTTTGGCTTACCCAAATCTCCAGGTTAGTTTACTTCACGCGGATGTATACTTAGGTAATTTGCCCTTCGAACCTGCTGACAGAATGCGGGAGTGATTCATCAAATGTTTATGAGGAAATGTTCGAGTGTCGACAACAACAATGTGATGTCTTGGTCAACAGAAATTCAGTTGTGGACACATTGAACAATGGCGTTTTTTGTTAAATTTCCGGAAATCAGTGAATGGAAGAAGAGGCTGAATGTAAAGTTTCAGCTCCAGTCAGCATTTAGTATTCCATTTCTTCGTTACAGCGTCTCTACCGCAATTCAAATTAAAAGCGTAAATGATACAACCCCCAATGTTTCTCAAAGAGACAATGGTAAAAAGGTTCAAACCTGCAACGCTTTAAATAATTATTATAAGGACCGTTCGTAAGCGGCCAGTATTTCTTCCCTGCATTCAAATCGCTATTTTGTAATTCATAGAACATTGTTTTTGTCGAACTAAGTCTTGATGGTTGATTGTTGTTTAGATTTTTGCATTTCACACATTTTAATCAATGAAGCAAAAAAGGGGTTACAATTCATTTGGTTTGTAAATTTAGAAGAAAGCCTCTTCTGTGACTTCGAAAATAATCAGCAACACATGTGAAGAAAAAAACTTCATGATGTTGCTATAAGTCAGGCCCCGGAAATGATTAGAAATTAACCCACATTTCCGCTGTCCATAACACATCATTCAACGCAGGTCTTATCTGCCACCCTGATGCTCCACCATTCCTAAGTTCACATATTATCCCGGGATCACTCGTTGGCATCCGACTTTTTAATCATTATTTGTTTGCCACCCCCACCTCCATCAAATGTGTGCCAACCTTCATACTTCCTTTCACTTTCCCCGCACCTCTATTTGTCACATTCTTAAATTCACGCATCCTATCTCCTAAAATTATTGTTTTGTTTCTATCAATAAATTGCATTGTGTAGGAAAACTTTGGAAATTTCAGTAAGACCTACAGCAAGCTAGTAATATTGCGTAAAGCCAGAAGTATAATTGATTTGTGTATTTCTCTTTCGTACAGTGAATTTTGTCACGATTGTGATCCTCAAGTGCAAAAACTGTGGTCTCTCCAAATGTGTCACTTGTTATCTGGTCTCTATGGCAGTGGCAGATCTCCTTGTCGTGATCCTCGACCTGATTTGGCGACATATTCCAATTGTTTATTGGGTTGAGTTCTATTTTATGTATTCGATTCATGTTTGTAATATCCACGCCGTGCTACTTTATGCAGCCACTGACTGTTCTGTATGGTTTACTGTCACTTTCACTTTTGATCGTTTTGTGGCCATTTGTTGCACGAAACTGAAAACTAAATACTGCACCGAAAAAACAGCCGCTTTTATACTGGGAACAGTCATAGTGCTGAGCTGTTTGAAGAACATTTTCTGGTATTTTTTGTTCAAAGGTCGGTATCTGTTGGTGAACATTCCCTGGTTTTGTGACTTAACAAAGGACGTCATGATCTCTTCGGTTTGGGGAACAATCGAGTTCCTCCACAACATACTAACACCGTGCCTTCCGTATATCTTAATATTGCTGCTCAATGTTGTCACTGTCAGACATATTTTAGTGAGTAGTAGAGCCCGCAGAAGGCTCCGGGCTCACAACAGTGGCGAAATACGCAGAGACCCAGAGATGGAGAGTCGAAGGAAATCCATCATTCTACTCTTCGTTATTTCGGCCAATTTCATCTTGTTATGGTCAACCTTTATGGTTTACTCGATATGGAAACGGATGAGGATTTTGGGATATCATTCTATATGGATTGATGAGTTTGTTCTAGAATTGGGCTTCATGTTGCAGCTGCTGAGTTGTTGCACAAATACTGCAATTTATGCTGTGACTCAAACTAAGTTCAGGGAGCAGCTGAAGAATTTGCTGAAATATCCCTTTACTCATCTCATTAAATTCAATAAATAGCGAAAAGTATGAAATTCATGACATTTTATCGAGTTTCTCAAATGCTTGCACATTTTCTCCTGGGTAGTATGGGGGAGACGTTTGTGTGTGTGTGTGTGTGTGTTTGTGTGTGCGTGCGTGTGTGTGTGTGCGTGCGTGCGTGTGTGTGTGTGTGTGTGTGTGTGCGCGCGTGGCAGGATGGGGGAAGGCTGGGTGGGTGTCTCGAAATTGCCCTGGGTCTTCTTCAAGAAATCCCTGATATCATGGTGAATGAAGACGAATATCAGTGCCGGTGTCCAGGGGTGGGAATTGTTACCCATTATGAACTGGGAATGGCGTTGGTGCCTGATTCGCATTGTGGCCTCAGAAAATGAGTGGGAGATGCAACACATGGTGATCTGGTACTATTGTCAGAGCCTGGACAACTTGCTGACATCAGGCACTGCTCATTGCCAATTTCTATTGTTGACCTAAAACTCTGTTCGAGGTCTTCTCCCCGAGGTGACCAGGGAATCTGCGTGGGCTTTTTCCCATAATCACCTCTGTTAATGAACAGTAACACTTACCCATTGTAACATGGGAAGATAGGCAATACCTGTTCCCCATGTCAAAATGCAGCTCTACTATTAGGAGAAACACGCTCACCAAGTACACCAGCTGCCGAGAGATTCATACACACAAACGTCATTGCTTATTAGGGAAATCACGCACATCAATGCCATTGGCTTTCGGGGAAATCACAAATTGAACACATTGGCTTTGGGGGAACAATCACACATATATCGCTTATCAGCTTTTGCACAAACGCAAACCACGTTTTCAGTGGTTTTGGGGGAATTCTACAAAATAACTAATTGACTTCGGGGAGTGGAATCTCACCCCAAGATTAAAGGCTTTTAGGGAATTATAAACGCTATGGGATGAATGGCGCATACAAAACTGAATGTCTATCACTACAAACATTGAATTGATTAGCTGTGGGAGAGTGCTACATGCTGAGATCATAAGCTATTGCAGCAATCAAAATTATACACCTCTTTGACAAAGGGTCAGTACTAAAATGAACTCACCAGCTATGTGAGGAATTCTACCAGGGATATCATGGGATATGGAGGAAAGAGAATCAGAGGTCATCCTGTGTGGGGGAATCACAAAGACAAAGCTCATCGGATACATGGGTCTTTGGGGACTGTCTACTCACTGAGTAGAATTGCATAGAAATATTCCGTACACATAATATCACAGGTACCACAATCCAAATTCCAGGGTGCTTATGTCCCACCGGAAGGACAGACCAAGAAATGGTGGCTGCACGGAGGTGTACAGTTGGAAATGAATTGCATAAGATGTCCTCAATATCGAGTCTGGATTACTTGAAATTTCGCGGCACATGGGCAAGAAACATCCTGCTGATTACCATGAAGCGGGTTCAATACCCATTCCCGAGACTTGTCCCGTCGTGCAACAACAGATCAAGCTGTCCAGAGCCAAAAGGACATAACTGCTAAAATGGAGTTACGGCTGGCGGAGAGGGAAGGAACAAATGGCAAAAATGTTTCACCTCATCCTCACCAATCTGCCCACCCCAGGTACATCACTCCAGTGCACTGTCGGTAGAAGTGACAATTGCATAGCCACAGTTTGTAACGTCATTGCCTTCTGCACCCCTACTCTACTGTTACGACACAGGTTCAATGGAGAGTGCAGGAGTGCATGCCAGGAGCAACACCAGACACATCGAAAAACTTGGTGTCAACCTGGTGAAGCTACAGTACAGGGCTACTTGCATGCCAAGCAACATATACAGCAAGTGATAGACAGAGCTGAGCAATCCTCCAACCGATAGATCAGATCTAAGATCCGCAGTTCTGCAACATGCAGCCGTGAATTGGTTGGAAATCATAAAATTAACTGGAGGAGGAGGCACCCCAAATATCCCCATACTCAATTATGAGAAATAAGATTTGATATTGCCTTTGTCACTGTAAACACTTTTCGACGATCCATCCAGATTTGTTGTTTTCCAATCGCTTCCGTTACCATTATAATAGTCATAATAGGTGAACTGTTGTTGGTGAAATGCAACTCTGCTTGTCATTCTGGAAAACAAAGTCCATTCGGTTCTGCAATTTTCCTTTCTTTACTGCCCGCATGATAATTGTATTCAAACTAAATCCTGTTTGCATTAGACACATCTCTAATCGAAAGTACTAAGAATTAAAATCCTCTGCCAATCTGCGTGCACAGTAATACACCTCGCAACAGCAGGTTAAAGTTCAACAAGTTAGTTCGGTATCACGAGCTTTCGGAGCACTGCTACTTCATCAGCTGAGTGTAACCTTGAATAAATGCCCTCATCATGGTATGCAGATTTTGATGCCATCTCTCGAATGCTTGTTGCAATTCAGTGTTTATTTATTACTCGCAAGTAGGCTAACATTCACACTGCAATGAAGTTACTGTGGAAATCGAAGTTCAGGATCATAATCTGACAACTTAAACTGTTGCATCCCCGCACTGGTCTTGACACCTGTATGCAGCTGTGAGGAGGACTTTGAACTTTCGACATACGGTATTTCATTTGGTAATGTGCCGACTGGAAAACAAAATTGTTTTCCAGTCTTTGAGATTATGAACAAAGCACAAACGGAACAGATATCGATATTAAATGATTTGTTTTCCTGTATGACTCCTTTTGGTGACAATGGCTCTACTATATCCAAATTGCCTGAGGGACACCCAAGAAGGGCCAAAGGAAGAGGGGCGATGCTACCGTGGAACTCCCAAAATTTAGAGTAGTTTCCCTGAAGTACTCTTCTCCTGTTCCGTGATCTCATCCTGCTCCTCATGGCTTCCACGTCCAAACAATCAGCATAGTCCCGAAGGGCAAAGGATGATAGGGACTGGTGGTCTTTGTTTGAAAAGCTTATGTTTGGTGTAAACTTGTGCAGTGACCAGTGCAGTTTGTTTCAGTCATCTTGCGCCTCGCGACACTCATTCCAGTAAACATACACAGCCATTACATGATCTCATAAGTTCAATACTGTGAGGCCTCAGTTAGAAACCATGGAGCACCCTGTTAGGATCAGAGGTTGGTCATTTCAGACTGAGCTGAGGTGACAACTCAATTCATCATTGGATAACGTTTACAAAAAATGCTTTGGATTCCCAATCGTTGAGCATGCCCAGGAAATAGTTCAATTATATATTGGAGACCAAACAGAAAGTGGGATGTGAGTTTATGGAAGCAAAATTGATTTGTAATGCAAGATCTGGCATGATTTTACTAAATGAGACACCAGACTGAGTGTGCTGAATTGACTCTTCTTTCTTCTAACTGTAACAAAGTCAAAAATGAACGAAATGCGAAAGCTTATCGACTTCAGTTATCATTCCTGTATTGATTGGCAAACCTAATTCCCCCCAGCATCTCTGCAGAAAAGATTGAGTTTGTGATGCTCTGGATATTTTCCGGCCACTTCTGAAGAAAGTCTTAATTTCAGTGGCATGGCGATGCGAATTATTTATTAGTTTTGGATGTTTATTTCTCACTCATTAGGTCTCTGAATATTGTGCCTGCATGGGATCAGTCACAGTTTGAGATCCATAACGCATGCATGATCAGTGTCCTGGTGAAGTGTTGCATTAGATAGAAACAATGCCTTAGCTTGGGAGCTCTATACAGTGGAAAGGTATTGGGCGACATTGGCAATCGGGCGGCACGGTGCCACGCTAGTTAGCATTGCCGCATCACAGCCCCTGGGACCCTGGTTCGATTCCAGGCTTGGGTCACTGCCTGCGTGGAGCTTCCACGTTCTCCTCCTGTCTGCGTGGTTTTCCTCCGGGTTCTCCGGTTTCCTCCCACACCCAAAGATGTGCAGATTAAGTGGACTGGCCATGCTAAATTACCCCTTAGTGTCAGGAGGATTATTGTAAATGCATTGTGTTATGTGGATAGAGCCTGGTGGGATTGTGGTCCGTGCAGACTCGATGGGGCGTATGGCCTCCTTCTGCACTGTGGGAGTCTATGATGAATCTTGGTACGGTCCATGGCTTGACTTTTGACGCGTCTGTATCAGTTGGAAGGTTTATATTTGGGGAACGTCTGTATGGTTTGAATTGTCGGTATCGTTTTGAAACCACGCATAAATTGGTGGATCTGATCCAGTTGAATGGTCAACGTTGGTTGGGGGGACTGCCTCATTGCAAGGCTCCATATTTGTTGGAGTGTTAATATTGATATGTGTGTGTCACGGGTGTGTGTTTTGGTTCTGAATGGGTTGGAGGGTCCATATCTGTTGAGAGGCCCTCAATCCGTTGAAAAAATGGAATGTGTGCATTACCTGAGATTTTTGTTTTACCCAGTGAATTGGTTTGAGAAATTTATCCATTTGAATTGCTCAGATAGATTGAGCTGTGGAATCATTTATTGAGCATGCTCAGCAAGTAGTTAAATTATATGTTGGAGACCAATTGCTAATGATGCGTAGTAAATAGAACTAATGACAAAATCATGCAACTAAATGACGACAGTTCAAATGGCAACTTTGTCACAGATTGGAGTCGAAAACTTCGAGAGAGTTCCTCCAACATTTGGAATTTCACCTCTGAATATCCAGATCCGAGGGAGGGACGTCGGGCAAACAATATGCCATGTAACGATGGCTTCGATGCTGTTTGAGTATGCAGTACATTGGTTGTCTCTTACAGACCTTTGTTTTACTGGGAACTTTACATGCTTTGAATAGTACGCCATTTGAAATGTGACAACTGAGCCTCGGAAATAAAAAAAATAGCACGATACTCGATTTCAAAATCTGTCCAGTTGTTTCCAAACTGTTGACCGTATTTGCAATCATAATATCACAGAGGTGATAACAGAAGGAAAAGTGATCTGCTTTAGAAACGTTCACGAGAAAAGGTTAATCGGGACAGATTGTCGGTGCCTGCTAAATGACATTTCACATTACAGTGAAAATACTCAGTCAAACTTATGACTGACAGAGTTGCACCGCTGCCTCACAGCCCAAGGGTCCCGCGTTCAATTTTCACCTCGTGTGACTGTAGCCATAAAAAAATATTTAAAGCTCTCATTAATTTTTTATGGGAACTGCTTTCTGTTATTGCTTTTTGATTCCGAATGCTGGATCCATCGCTCATGGTTAACATTATGCTGACACACAATCCGTGATGCAATTTTTTCAGTGACTTTTTTGAAGGATCTCAGTGATTTCATTTTGTTGCCTTCGCTGATAATAAATCTGCTTGTAACAGACAGGTCCTTATCTAAAGTTATTGCGTTTGTGGAATATCGTGCAAATTGAAATCATACCTTAGTATACCCAAAACCTCTGAGGAAAAATGTTAAAGTGAGTTAAAACACACTGAATTTGGGTCAGTAACCAAAGTAGAATACGGGGCACCAGGAACCATTTATCACTGGGATCTTTTCTGTGCATTGAATTTTATTGAAAGTGGGGCAGGAACAAAAATGCAGTCAGCTGGATCAGATTTTACATATTGTTATCTTCTTCATGTGTGCGTTATCTCTCAACTTCATAAAGTTCACTCTGTTTTATAAATGGAATCGTTTGAAACCTTGAGGCGCACAATGAGCCGTCGATGCAAATTCAAAAATGTACATATGTCCCTGTGTTCGGAAAGCGAAGAATCCCCTTTTGGCAAGGGATAACTCTTTAGATTGCAGATGCAAAACTTAACAAAGTGTGTTGCATCTGCATTCTGAAGTGATATGGCAAGAACTGGCCTCGAGCATAAGAGCCATTTCCAATGAAGAATACTTAGTCAAGAAAAAATGTGAATGAAACTGTCTTCTCAAGACTATGAAGAGAGTTAATAACATTGGGTTACAATGGGGTTTCTTGAATCAGGGCTTCCATGTAAATTACATCATCACATTACCAACTTGCAGAAGATGCCACGGAATGAAGTTACCCTGGAGATGGTTCCGACCTGCACAATAGATTGGAAGAGAACCCAGCATTACGTTTTGCATTAAGCTGCAACTGTCCTTCGTGACATGATAGGGAGATTTTTGAAAGGCATCTCCATTTTTACTCAAGGAAAAGAGCTTTGTCCTGCCCCGGAACACTCATTGAATGGAAGAGCGGGGAATGCTGTGGAATGAGCGGAGGGGGGAAAGCTAGGATTCCTGATTGATCTCATCCCACAGGAGAAGCGTGTTTGGGAAATGTTGGGTCTCTTGACCCTCAGAGTGGACAGTGTGCTGGACTTTGTGCTTTCCCAAGATAGGAAGAAAAGCCAATTGAATGCATCATACAGGTGTCAGTTCATTTGATACACATACAATTGTGCTTTCGCCAGCTTTCACGGATGCCACGGTGACAGCACAGCAAAACGTTTGGGAGTGTCACACAGCAGAGAGATAACGACAAACAATTGAATGCAATGAATATATCACAACAGTGCAGCACTGAAGCTGCAGCAGTGGAGTGGGAACGCTTGCAGCAGGATGTTTCTGACTTCCAGAGTGATGTTCAGGAAATGGAATGCTTGAGGAGGGCTTGCCGTGCGAATACATGCTTGCTTTGTTGAAACAAGACGACTCAGACCTTTCAGGCGAGGCGGAGAGGAGCCTTCAGTATTGGTAGAGGAATCTCCTGAATTTCAGCTAATTGCTAATTGATGATTATTAATGTCATTTCACATTTGGCTTTTAACTTACCACTTTTCTGCATACCTTCGTAACAGGAAATGTTTCGATATTCACCATTTTGTATATTCCTCCTCGCCACTTGTTTAAGTCCCGGCAACCTGTGTTTTACAATTGTCGGGTCACTGTAAACAAGTGATCCCCACAAATTCTGGTTCAGAAAAACAATTTTTGTTTAAACTTGCTTGTTGGTGTTCCCTGCATTTCTCGCAGTGACAACCTCCCGTCCATGAACCGTGACTTTATGTTATAATGTAACTGCTAAATATTTAAATGCAGAAACAACCCCGAGCAGCAACACCTATTTCATTGATTCTTAGGCGTTTACAGCAAATTCAGCCAAGCATGTCCATGCCTGTGAGTCCATGTAGACAACAACAGCTGCACTGCCCTCATCTACCTTCTTGATTACCCCTTCAAATAACTCAATCAAATTTCTGATTCTCACAAAGCCATGCTGACGGTCCCGAATCAGTCCTTGCGTCTCTAAATGCCTGTTGATTCTGTCTCTCAAAATACCTTCCAACAACTTACCCTCCAGAGATGTGAGGCTCATTGGCCTGTAGCTCCCAGTTCAAAGATTTTAGACTGTTAGATTTTTTCCCGCCCCCAATTCCCACGCCACCCCCCGCCCCAAACCCACTATCAACCCCGCCCCCCCCCCCGACACACACACGCACATATCATGTGTTTTTTTTTTGTTCCCTTGGCTTGCAATAACACCACTCCACGCCTCGTACAGACGCTCATCTCTCTTCTGTGTACCCACTGAGCATTGAACATTATCTCTTATTAACACGATCCACTATCTTAACTTTTGATGATATTGGCAGTTTCAGTCCCTAGTTGAAAAATCAATGATTTGACTTTTTTTAAAAATGCTCTCCATCTTCTGATGAACGATCCCACACTTGGGCTTGCCAGGAACCAAGATCCTGCTCACAGACATACAACACTTTTATTTTATTCTGATTTACTTCTTCTAACTCGTTCATGAGTCAAATCGCAAGGATGTTTCATCACATGTTCCAACGCTTAACGTTATTTAATGATTTCACATTCACCCTTTCTGTACTGCTGGTCTGACACAGATAACGGGTCAGCATTTTTTGTATTCTCTCACTTTTACGACGAGTCTGTCTACTCTTCCATTCTATTTCAGGAGTCCACTGACTTAGTGACCTGATTCTTGTGACCTTTGCATTCTATCAGTTGCATGCAGATATGTTGTTGTCATCTGATTTCTACAGTCACCGCGACATTGCTCTTCATATGCACTGCAACAATGCACCTGCTTTCGGTGTCTGGTGGTGTATTCTTTGTCAGCTGTTCCTTCAGTCTTAACTGCACATTCATGTTCTGGTGTACACCATGATACACGAGCAATTTCGATAGCATTGTGGCTGTTGGCTGGCTTGTTTCTTCTCGTCAAAATATGTCCTCCTACATTTTTCACGGTTTCTTATCTGGCTATAAGGGGAACAGAATTGCCAGTTTTGAATGAAGAGACTTTGCAATCGCACAATTCTTTGAATACAAAATGTTTAGAGAAACAATCCGAGAGATGTGCTGGTTAGGTGGATTGCCCATCCTAAGTGTGCCCTCAGTGTACCCGAACAGGCACCGAACTGTGGCGACTCGCGGACTTTTACAGTAACTTAATTGCAGTGTTAATGCAAGCCTACCTGTGACTAATAAGTAAAATTTGAAGGGCGGCACGGTGGCACAGTGGTCAGCAGTGCTGCCTTACAGGGCCAGGGACCCTGGTTCGATTCCTACCTTGGAACACTCTCTGTGTGGAGTTTGTACATACTCCTCATGTCTGCGTGGGTTTCCTCGGGCTTCCTCCCACAGTCCAAAGATATGCGGGATAGGTGGATTGGCCATGCTAGAGTGCCCCTTATTGTCAGGGGGAAAGGCATGGGCAAGTGCATGTGGATGTGGTGGTAGGGCCTGGGTGGGATATTGGTCGGTGCAGACTCGATGAGGTGAATCGCCTTCTCCTGCACTGTCGGGCTCGATGATATTTGTCCTGTCAATATTTAATAGGGGCAGTGTATAAGTAGATCTGTATCTGTATCCAATTGCGTCCCATCCAAGTTTTTGATTTTAAACTTTCTCCGTTGTTAACCGCTCCACTGTCACTATTTGTGGCAGCCAATGTGATGGAGGTGATGTGCACTTAAAATGCCTCTACTCGTCTTCCAACGATTGTATATAAAGAATGGGCAGGAGAAGCAGCGTCTGAGTCTCAGACTATCCAACCCTCACAGACTATCTCAGACTCTCACTCTGCCCTAACTTCCAGAATGCATGACCACTTTCAGACCCAGGGACATTTCCCCATTCAAATTCCAGGACTTTCCTCTTCAGAAACATTCACACTCTGACAGCCCCACAACCCCCACCCGCAATCCCCTGGTCGGCCACTCAGCCGTTCCACACACCTCAAACTCTGAGTGCACAGTAACACGAAGTGACATGTGCAAACATACAGAAGATCACTGCTGAATGAGAGACAGAGAAGATATCTGTGGCTTCAGCAAGCTGAAGCAGTACAGCAGATATTCACAGGTGACCAAACACTTAATCGATACGTCAGCGGTCTCGTTTCAGATTCAGGTCAGATTCTCTTAATTTGTGTATTGACATTGAATTCAAGTCGACTGAAGTTGGTGCTTCGAATTTCCGGTTAGGTGCAGAATCACGTTGAGGCAGGATTATATTCGATTTGAGGTGATCGTTCGGATGGAGGTAGTTTGAACGGACGGGAAGGTATCGAGTAGAATTACGTTTGCTTGAATGTTCCCAGCGAGATTGAAAAAAAATCAAATGCATCACCAGTATTCAATCATGGGGATAAATATGAGGAAACTCTAAGTGAGTGAGTCGAATTTGGGGCAAATGCGGAAATCTGCTATTGAGGGGGAAGTAGGAGAAATTTGAAATATTCTAAAATAGTCAGGCAGAATCACGTATCGATTTGAAATGAAAATATTGTTTGAATTATTCATTACCGATTTCTCTGGATGAAGTATTGGCCTGTAACGTCCGGCCGGAATTGCCGGGTTACCGTGATTAAGCAGCACACATGTGCGTGGGACATCATGGAAGTTCATGTGCCCTGAAAGTACGCCAAGTTTAAACTTCCAATCGATGTTGGGAAAGAAGCCTTTCCTGAAGCCCTCAGCTGCAATTGTGCCAAAACCTTCGCCACTTGCGATGTTTTCAGTTGAGTTCTGTGAATTATGTCATTTTGTGTCCTTATTTATTTGCACTTTTATTTATTGATCTCGCTGCAGGGCCGAGAGGCAACAGACATTTTTTCGGTGGGTTTTTTTTTGGCACTTTTTTAAAATTTAAAATAAGGCTCAGAAAGTGAAATGATGATTTTTAATTTTTTTTCCAACTTCGTCATCACAACTAAGTCCACTAAAATGTTCGTTCATATATAGCAAAATGGTTGCCAGTGTCTGGAATGAATTTCAGCATTTACATTTTGCAATATATTTTAAACCGTTTTTAAGCCTATTTTAAGAGTTTCTTTGATGCAATATTGGGCACTGATGGAAAATTGGGCGGGGATCCTGGATTCAGGATTCAATCCTGGACCGGGAAGCGGCGCGGGCTTGGAGGGCCGAAGGGCCTGTTCCTGTGCTGTATTGTTCTTTGTTCTTTGTTCAATGCTGATCCTTGTGTCTCTCGGCATGTTCAAATACTTCAGGAAAATGTATCCCTTAAGATGGCACATGCAAGTTTCCTGCAATGTTTCTCCCAATTTTAATAGTCTTTCTGATGCAACGTTGATCTTTATGAAAGTTTTTTGGTTCAAATTCTTTGGGAAAGAATATAACTTAAGAGGACATTTGCAAGTCTCGTGTCAGCTGATGTGAACTCGGTATTACAGAATCCAGTGCAGCTTGGAAATCTGGAGACATGTTCCACCAAGGCTGCAATATTGCTCTTTTCACTTGATGCTTAACTGAAAATCTTTTTGAGACTTTTATGAAGGCATTGAAGTGTCACGTTTCATGTAAAATTCAAACCCTTCCTCCTCCCCTTTCCCGCTCCCATCTCCCTTCTCCTTCCATCCTTTTCCCATACCCTCCTTTCCCCGCCCCCTCCTCTACAGTCTACTCCCTTCTCCTTCCTCTTCCCTCCTTCCCCCCTCCGCTGCCTCCCCTGCCCCTCCTTCCCCCTCTTCCCCTTCCCCTCCTTACCCATCGACACCTTCATCCATCATCCCTTTTTTTAGCGAGAAAATAATTGCTGTGGTAATGTATAGGTATTTTACTGATTGTCTTCAGAAAAATACATATTTTGTGAAATACTTGAAAATAAGAGGCAATTGAACACGCCAGTGCAGCTGCTGACATAAAAAGTTTCGTTAAATGTTAAAATTGTATCAATGTTTTGTATTTATAATATTACTTTTGCTAATAAATATTTTCCATTAAACTACAAAATTCGACCAACGCTTTATTGAAACAAAACAAATATTAATAATGAAATTGTACAAATACTTTATTAAAAAATACAGCGCAGTTAATTTGAGAATTATAAATAATGTATGCTAGGCAGAAGAATACTAATAATAAACACCGAATTCTAATGATAAGCTTGTAGGGGCGGCACGACGGCACAGTAATTCGCACTGCTGCCTGATAGCACCAGGGACTCGCGTTCGATTCCTGGCTTGGGTCACTGTATGTGTAGAGTTTGCACGTTCTCCCCGTGTCTGCGTGGGTTTATCCGGGTGCTCCGGTTTCCTGCACAATCTGAACAACATCCTGGTGTGGCGACTAAGGGATTTTCCCAGTAACTTCATTGCAATATTAATGGAATCCTTACTTTACATTTTGAACAGCCCAAAACATGATCCGTTGATCAATCTCATTCAGTACACAAATCATTGTTCAAGAAGTTCTGACAATATCTAAATTAAAACACACAAACACCTCAAAGCATGCCACACATATTAAAAAGTTACAGAATAATGCAATGCTGATTTATGGTGATACGGTGGAACATTCGTTTCCACTGCTGCCTCACAGATCCAGGGACCCGGGTTAAATTTTGGCCTTGTCTGACTGTCTGTGAGGAGTTTGCACGTTGTCCCTGTGTCTGTGTGGGTTTCCTCCAGGTGCTTTGGTTTCCTCCCACAGTCCAAAGCTGTGCGGTCTAGGTGGATTGGCCATGCTAAATTGCCCGTTAGTGTCAAGATGTTAACAACGCAAATTATTGGGTTACGGGGATAGGGCCAGAGTGGAATTATTGTTTTTGCAAGCTTGATAGGCAGAATGGCCTCTGTCTGCAATGTCGGGATTCGATGGGCGGTTTTTTTTTGCCGCGTTCGCTCCAAAACTGGAAAATTCCGCCTGAGCTGAATGGATCGTTTCATGGTGCGCTCCTCACCCGCTACGGTTCCTGTGGCGGGTGGAATGGAACAATCCACCCCTATGATTCTCTGAATCTAAACAATATTTTGAAAAATTTGAAACTAATGAAATGTTTGTTTAGTGATGCATGCTAAATAATACTCAAGTTCAAAAATTAATCTAAATTTAAAAATTACATTTTGTGTGGGACAATAACAGTGGTATGAATTACTTAACATAAATAACAAAATAACTGAAATACAAATAAAAATACCTTTTCGAAAAGCAGAGGTCCCTGTTCAATGCAAAACTGCCTTTTGGAACCTGGATTTCAATGCGTTTTTGCAACAATTGAGAATCGTTGCATAGTCATGATTCAAATTCCACCATCTGCCTTGGTGGGTTTCAAGCACGGGTCCCAAGAACATTACCCTGGGTTTCTCGAAGATTACTACAATGGCAACACCATTCTGCCAGGGTGTGCAACCGCCTCCACTCTATGACATTGACAGTGATGGAAGGGTGCTGAAAATTGACTGGGACATCATGTGCTGCAATGTGTTCATTCTCAAATATTTATAACTTACACACAATGTCATACGCTATTTCCTTCACCATTTCTGAGCATGTCATGTCCCAGAGATAGGTTAGTGATACCAAATGTGAAATGGAAGTGGTAGGTTTTCAGGACAGGGAGGATTGGATCTCCTCAGTATTGAATTTAAAGCCTAGATGCCTCATGGAATGAAAGGAGGAATGCATACGTATACTTGTTGCCCATCAACACAACCAGCCTCTCCCCAGCCACCTCAATTGAAAAACCAGTTCTCCTCCATATTTAGCGTTATTGTGAATGCGAATTTTTTGTAGGTGGGGCAAAATAATTATTTTTTGCCTCTCAACAGAACTGACAGCTCATAACTGTGCATCCTGACAGTTGTGGGCCTTCAGCAACAGTGCTGATTGTTCACTTCAATGTGTAATATCATGCAGATTCATCATTCTACGCTGCACATTCAGGCAGGAAGGCAACATTGGGCCAACAACGACTTCAGAACTGCTTCAGAGGTTTCAAATACTTGAAGACAATATTTCACATTGAAAGCTGCAATGCCGAAATCACAGACATAATTTATTTTGCTCCCACACCATAGGTAAATACATTGTTTCTCGTGCATTGTATTTTGCAAACTTTGGAGTGCATATTCCCGACAAATAATTTAGCAGCAATCGTTCGTAACTTTTACAAAGAATGGTTTAAATTTTCGTCCACTGATTCTGGGACTTTGGATTAATGCCGAGTAAGTCATACAAACACACAGAGACACAGTAATAAACACACTCATACACACACACACACACAGACATACACACACAGACACGTACACACAAACACACACACACACACTTACATACAGAAACACACAATAGATACATGCATACCCACAGCATGCACAGCCATACAAAAAGCTGCTTTTTCTCTCACAAACATGGAAAACAGAGACATGCACGCAATCATATGCATACACGTTCAAACAGAACACATATATGCACAGATCATACGGACAGACAAAATTCACACAACCTCACGCACACAAATACACGCACATGTGTCATACGAACACAGATGCACAAACACTAAGACAACCCAGATTACATATGTTTGTGCGTGCACACACGCCATGGACATACACACATACACACACGTAAATGCACACACATACTTATACAAGCAATTACGCACTCTCACACGCACACAAAAATAACATACACATGCACAAACACACACACATAAGGATTGATTAGATAAGACAGTGCACCTCTACAGATTCCAGGTAATTACTTCACTGATATACGAATTGCGATTTTCCATGTGAAGATTTTTCATTCATTGAATGGAATCGAAGATGTAAAGATCAGGAGATAGTTTACTAAAGTGAATGGCACACAGCAATTCAAGTTTTTCTTGTAGTCGAATATGCGAAGCCTGATTGTTTAATTACATTTCAAACTGGAGCTGGATCAGTGCCTTCTTTAGCTTAGTGACTTGTGCCTCGTTTAATGGCGTGGTTTTCAAACTAACTGACCAGTGATGATTCTTAAAATGCAAATATAGCGCAGTCTTTATCCGCAGTGGTTGTCCAGTCGGTGATATACAGTACTCTGTCCCAGTCACTCTGACACTTTAGATAGATTTGCAGCGGAATTTTCCTGGAAGGTGATTCTTCTACTGTGTAATTGTCTGGCATTGAAAACCGTCCAAAATATGATATAAATTAATAAATTCCGATTTTTCGGACAGTTGGCAGCAATAGTTGCTCAACAAGAGTTCCAAATATTAAACTTGCTTGGATCTTCTTAGTAATTGCAGAACTAGCCCTTGAGGTTGGAATTTACTGTGCAGCCACAAATAAACTACAGACGCTCATGGACACCTATATTTGATGTGGAGATGCCGGCATTGGAATGAGGAAGCACGTTAAGAAGTCTCACAACACCAGGTTAAAGCCCAACAGGTTTATGTGGCAGCACAAGCTTCCGGAGTGTCACTCATTCTTCAGGTGAATCAACAACATTAACCTGTTGGACTTTAACCTGGTGTTGTGAGACTTCTTACTGTGCTCACCCAGATTTGAACAGCTTTATCTGATCCAAATCTGTCTCGTTGATCACAATTGTACCCATCAAAAATGTGTTGGACTGTGCCCTCAGATTGAAGACTGGGTCTGACTTTCAGAAGGACTGTGGGACGGAAATTTCTAACACTGTGGTGATGGGAAAGGAACTTCTGCAAATGCTGGAATGGAGTGGGCGAGTTCAAGTAGGTTGAGACACTTTGTCAATTTCCTCATCCGCTGTCATAGGCCATGACTTCTGGCCTCCAGCTATTCTTTCAGCTGCACTTGGTAAGAACATTTAAATGGTTCTCTCACTGAATTCAAGCTGGCATTGCTATTTCCTGTCATCCGCTGGGGCAAAGTGACATTTTAGCAAATTGGCATGCATTAAAGCTGTCAATACAGTTCACATTCCAATATGTTTTGACTTTTCTCCCCGCTTTCGACACGGTGAATCATGGATTGACTGAGAAAAGAGACAATGGAAAGAGGCGGAGATCAATCACTGTGTTTTATTGACATTATCAAGACAGCAGTGGGACAGTGGTCAAGATTTGTGGGGTCGAGACTATCAGGCAGATTCTACATTACAGCCTGCCTCTCCCAGAACTTCAGCCCTTTCTCCGAGCGGAACGTAATCGCGTTTTTGAACACATTTAAGTTTGCAGCATTTATAAAACCAGAAGCATTTTCCGCGGAACCAATTCTCGATCCGATGACATGGACCCATCCTGCAATTCCCTCGCAGCCTGTCACATCCAAAAATTGCACCTGGAAAAAAAGAAGTGTGCATTAAATTCACTGGTCAGGGCTCCCTGCCATGCAGATGTGATGTCAGCAAGATGAATGGCTGTGCATTGTTCTCCAATCTTTCTTAAATGTGGTGCATGGAGACCAGAACAGTGCTCTGAGATGCAATAGTGTTTCAGCGATGTTAATGGAGAGGGGACCTTTGCACTGTGCTGCAATCGTGTTTCAATGAGGTTTATGAAAACCAGAACAGTGCAGATGCTCCGGTCATGTTTAAAATACATGTTAGGATATCAGAAATTTGTATCACCCTCCAACACATTATAAGTTAGTTTTCTGGATACCAAATATGCGCACTGTGCTTCAATCATCATTAAACGAAGTTTATGGAGACCAATACTGCACACCGTACTCACGGTGCCATCTCCCCATGCTCTGCCATAACCAGAACTGCGACCAACAAGAACATTTCATTTTTTAAATTTTAATGAGGATACTGGGAGGCACCTTTCCGTGCTAACTAGTTCAAATATTAATCTGTGCAACGCTACACGGGAACTTAAAAATATACCTAATCATTTTTTTGTTTGGGAATTTGATTTAGAATGATGGATGCAAGGAGGGCATTTGAAGTTTATATGAAGAATATCACAATTGGATCAATTGGGAGAAAACTCATTATAATCAAATGAGTATTAACGTATTTTCTGCTATGAGATGCACTAACCTCCATATAAAAACCTTCTGCTCACTCCTCCATCGGCACTGACGGGCTGTACCAGCAGCAGGACACCCAGGACGTGAAGAATTGTTTTTCTCATCGTCCATTCAGTTTCACGGAGTCAGGATGAGATGTCTGTGATAAATAAAATGTTGAGATGAAATCAACGGAACTTGTAGTTACTCATCACGGACACACACACACATAGGCGGTGAGGCTCCGCCCCTCCTTCAACTATTTAACTGGTCATTCGACTATTGGGAACAACTGAACATAGAATCAAAGATTAAACACAGGTTAAAAGTTTACCTAAACCACAAGCACTTGTTTGAAGTGGGAAAATCAAAGTATATCACGTGTTGTACTCACAAGAAGTGCCAGAAAGGAGATAATAAGGAGGCGATTGTGTCCGTCGTACCTGTGCTGGCACCTTACAAACAGGGAAAGGAATTGGCCATGCCTCTCTCGTCCCTGCCACCTCGTACAGCGTTTTTAATTTCAATCATTCAACACGATTCACTTTTGGAACTCACGATTGAATCTGACTCTACCAAATATTCAGGCGGCAAATTCCTTGTCATACAAAATAATTTCTGCTTTTCTCTCATCTAAATGATGTATGATTGCCTTCAACGTGTTTCCAGCGTTTACGAGTTGTCCCACCCTCGATGAGGGTCCTGCAGCCGCGATATTGGAGAGGAAAACGAAAGTTCTCCATGATGCCCCTGGCCAACGGGAATCTCTTATTCACCAATATTACTCTAATAGGTTGCCCTATTGGTGTAACATTGTTCTCAATTAGAGCTGCATTAAGAAAATGGGCTTCCATGTATCCTCCATTCCAAAATTCCAGCCCTTCAACATTATTTAACGGAAATGAATTTAATACTTCTGAGGCTGCGTAAAGTGTTTGAGAAATCGATGTTTCAGCGCATTTACTTTACCAACTCGCTCCTTCCATTGATCTTTGCTCTAACTTTTATATTATATAATACCTGCGACCACATTTCTTCCTGTATCTACATCTATATCTGTGTAAAGGTACAATTATGTACTTACCTATTTATTTCTATCTGCATCATGTATTCCAATATCCCTGCCCCTCTCTCTCTATTTCTCACTCTTCATACACCGTCTCTAGATGAGGGCAGTGCAGTTCATATTGTCTCCATGGACTTTTGCAAGGCCTTTGACAAGGTGCCACATTTTAGGCTGTTGCGTAAGGTTTAATCTCACGGGATCCAGGATGAGGTAGCTAAATACCACACTGGCTTGATGACAGAAGCCAGAGTGTGGTTGTAGTGGATTGTTTTTCAAACTGGAAACTTGTGACTAGCGGTGAGCCTCAGGAATCGGTGCTGGGTCCACCATTATTTGTCAATTATATTGAAGATTTGGATGAGAATATAAGAGGCATGGTTAGTAAGTTTGCAGATGACACCAAGATTGGTGGCATAGTGGACAATCAAGAAGGTTATCTCTGATTGCAACGAGATCTTGATCAATTGGGCCACTGGGCTGATGAATGCTACATGGAATTTAATTTAGATAAATGCGAGGTGATGCATTTGGTAAATTGAAACAGGGCAGGACTATCTCAGTTCATGGTAGGGCTTTGGGGAGTTTTACAAAACAAAAGGATCTAGGGGTACAGGTTCATAGCTCATTGAAAGTGGAGCCACAGGTGGACAGAGTGGTAAAGGTGTTATTCATCATGCTTGGACTCATTGGTCAGAACATTGAATAGAGGAGTGGGGACGTCTTGTTGAACTTGTACAAGTCATTGGTATGGCCACACTTCGAATACTGTGTTCAGTTCTGGTCACGCTATTATAGAAAGGATATCATTGAACTCGAAAGAGTGCAGAAGAATTTTACTAGGATGGTACCGGGACTTGCTCGTTTGAGTTATAAGGAGAGGCTGATAGACTGTTTTTTTTCTCTGTAGCGTAGAAGGCTGAGGGGTGAACTTATAGAGGTATATAAAATAATGAGGGGGATCGATCAGTTAGATAGTAAAATATTTTTCCTTAGGTAGGGGAGTCGAAAAGTAGAGGGCATAGGTTTAAGCTGAGCGGGTCCAGGGGGGCTTTTTTTTCATGCAGAGGGTCATGAGTGTCTGGAACAAGCTGCCAGAGGTAATACTAGAGGCGGGTACAACTTTGTATTTTAGAAAGCGTTTAGACAGTTACATGGGCAAGATGGATATAGAGGGATATGGGCCATATGCGGGCAATTGGGACTAGCTTAGGGGTTTAAAAAAAGGGGCGGCATGTGCAATTTGGGCCGAAGGGCTTGTTTCCATGCTGCAAACTTCTCTGACTCTATGACTCTTGCTGTTTTGTCCTCTCTCCTCCTCGTTGTTGCTCTTTCTTCTCTCCCCAAATCTCAATCCTTCTCAGTCTGGCTGTTCTCTCTCTCACTCTCTCTTTCTCTCTCTCTCCCTCTCTCGCTTTCACGTTCTTCGCCTTAACACAGAAACATAACGATTACATACATTTTCACCTCGTATCTGTCCTTCCTCCCAGCCGGAGTGACTCACCGAGTGTTACAGCTGCATTTTCTCTGCAGACCTGTTTATTCGCAGTCCTCAAATAAATAGCAACATCCATTTTGGAAAAGCAAGATTGAATCAACCTCCAACAGATTCTCAGGCAGTTAATTTCATATTTTACCCATTCGTTGTTAGAGAGTCATAGAGTCATAGTGGTTTACAGCATGGCAACAAGCCCTTCGGCCCAACTTGCTCATGCCACCTTTTTTTTACACCGAAGCAAGTCAAAAAACCCGAATCTTGTGAAAGGCACAATTTCCTCATTGCATCTGAGCCAATCTTCTTACATCCATATTCTTTGGATATCGATCTTTCCCCCCTCTCCTTTCCATTTTTTTCTTGCTATCCCTCCGTTACTTTATCAGCTTGCCTTCTCCCAGAGCCGAGATAGTTTAATTTAATACTGTTTTTCGTTTAGAAACCATAGAACCATAGAAAATTACAGCTCAGAAACAGGCCTTTTGGCCCTTCTTGTCTGTGCCGAACCATTTTTTGCCTAGTCCCACTGACCTGCACTTGGACCATATCCCTCCACACCCCTCTCATCCATGAACCCGTCCAAGTTTTTCTTAAATATTAAAAGCATTTACCACTTTATCCGGCAGCTCATTCCACACTCCCACCACTCTCTGCGTGAAGAAGCCCCCCCCCCCTAACATTCCCTTTAAACTTTTCTCCTTTCACCCTTAACCCATGCCCTCTGGTTTTTTTCTCCCCTAGCTTCAGCGGAAAAAGCCTGCTTGCATTCACTCTATCGATACCCATCAAAATCTTATACACCTCTATCAACTCTCCCCTCAATTTTCTACGCTCCAGGGAATGAAGTCCCAACCTATTCAATCTCTCCCTGTAACTCAGCTCTTCAAGTCCCGGCAACATCCTTGTGAACCTTCTCTGCATTCTTTCAACCTTATTTACATCCTTCCTGTCACTAGGTGACCAAAACTGCACACAATACTCCAAATTCGGCCTCACCAATGCCTTATATAACCTTACCATAACACTTCAACTTTTATACTCGATACTCCGATTTATAAAGGCCAATGTACCAAAGGCACTCTTTCCGACCCTATCCACCTGTGACGTCACTTTTAGGGAATTCTGTACCTGTATTCCCAGATCCCTCTGTTCAATTGCACGCTTCAGAGTCCTACCATTTACCCTGTACGTTCTACTTTGGTTTGTCCTTCCAATGTGCAATATCTCACACTTGTCTGCGTTAAATTCCATTTGCCATTTTTCAGCCCAGTTTTCTAGTTGGTCCAAATCCCTCTGCAAGCTTTGAAAACCTTCCTCACTGTCCACTACACCTCCAATCTTTGTATCATCAGCAAACATGCTCATCCAATTTACCACATTATCATCCAGATCGTTGATATAGATGACAAACAACAATGGACCCAACACTGATCCCTGCGGCACAACACTAGTCACAGGCCTCCACTCAGAGAAGCAATCCTCCACAACCACTCTCTGGCTCCTTCCATTGAAGTCAGTAAGAAGTCTCACAACACCAGGTTAAAGTCCAACGGCTTTATGTGGTAGCAAATACGATAAGCTTTCGGAGCACTGCTCCTTCGTCAGATGGAGTGGAAATGTGCTCTCAAACAATGCAAACAGACAAAATCAAGTTGCAGAATACTGATTAGAATGCGAATCCTACAGCCAGCCAGGTCTTAAAGGTACAGACAATGTGGGTGGAGGGAACATTAAACACAGGTTAAAGAGATGTGTATTGTCTCCAGACAGAACAGCTCGTGACATTCTGCAAGCCCAGGAGGCAAGCTGTGGGGGTTACTGATAGTGTGACATAAATCCAACATCCCGGTTTAGGCCGTCCTCATGTGTGCGGAACTTGGCTATCAGTTTCTGCTCAGCGACTCTGCGCTGTCGTGTGTCGTGAAGGCCGCCTTGGAGAAAGCTTACCTGAAGATCCAAGGCTGAATGCCCTTGACTGCTGAAGTGCTCCCCCACTCCTTCCATTGAGCCAGTGTCTAATCCAATTTACTACCTCCCCATGTATACCTAGCGACTGAACCTTCCTAACTAACCTCCCATGAGGGACCTTGTCAAATGCCTTGCTGAAATCAAGGTAGACAACATCCACCACCTTCCCTTCATCCACATTCCTGGTAACCTCCTCGAAAAACTCTAATAGATTGGTCAAACATGACCTACCAGGCAGAAAGCCATGTTGACTCTCCCTAATAAGTCCCTGTCTATCCAAATATTTGCAGATCCTATCCCTTATCACACCTTCCAATAACTTGCCCACCACCGACGTCAAACTTACTGGCCTATAATTTCCCGGATTTCTTTTGGAACCTTTTTTAAACAACGGAACAACATGAGCCACCCTCTAATCATCCGGCACCTCCCCCGTGAATACTGACATTTTAACGATGTCTGCCAGGGCCCCTGCAAGTACAACGCTAGCTTCCCTCAAGGTCCGTGGGAATACCATGTCCGGTCCTGGGGATTTATCCACTCTGATGTGCCTCAAGGCAGCGAGCACCTCCTCCCCTTTAATCTATAAAGGTTCCATGACCTCCCTACCTGTTTGCCCTATTTCCGTAGACTCCATGCCCGTTTCCTCAGTAAATACGGATGGACAAAAAACATTTAGTATCTCCCACATCTCTTTTGGTTCCATACACAGTCTACCACTCTGGTCTTCAAGAGGACCAATTTTATCCCTCACTATCCTTTTGCTCCTAACTTACCTATCTCTTTGGATTTTCCTTCACTCTGTCTGCCAAAGCAACCTCATGTCTTCTTTTAGCCCTTCTGATTTCCCTTTTAAGTCGCTTCTTGCACTTTTTATGCTCCTCGAACATCTGATCTGTTCCTTGCTGCCTGTACATTTCATACAACTCTCTCTTCCTCTTAATCAGTGTTACAACCTCCCTCGAGAACCAAGGTTCCTTATTCCTATTTACTTTGCCTTTAATCTTGACAGGAAGATACAAACTCTGCACTCTCAAAATTTCTCCTTTGAAGGCCTCCCACTTTCCATTTACATCCTTACCAGAGAACAGCCTGTGCCAATCCACACTTCCCAGATCCCTTCTCATTTCATCAAATTTGGCCTTTTTCCAGTTCATAACTTCAACCCGAGGACCAGATTTATCCTTATCCATGATCAGGTTGAAACTAATGGCATTATGATCACTGGATCTAGAGTGTTCCCTCACACTCACATCCATCACCTGCCCTAACTCATTTCCCAATAGGAGATCCAATATCGCATCCTCTCTAGTTGGCACCTCTATATACTGATGTAGAAAATTCTCCTGACCACATTTTACAAACTCTACCCCATCTTAACCTTTAACAGTATGCGAGTCCCAATCGATATGTGGAAAATTAAATTCCCCTACTATCACAACTTTGTGTTTCTTGCAGTTGTCAGCTCTCTCTCCGCTGATTTGCTCCTCCAATTCTCGCTGATGATTGGATGGTCTATAATACAACCCCATTAATGTGGTCATACCTGTCCTGTTTCTCAGCTCCACCCATAGGGCCTCTGTAGACACGCTCCCTAATCTATCCTGCCTGAGTACCACTGTAAAATTTTCCCTGACCAACAATGCCACCCCCGCCCCGCTCCGCCCCCCCCCCCCCACCCCACCTATTATCCTTCTGCCTCTATCCCGCCTGTAACCTTGGAACCCTGGAACATTGAACTGCCAGTCCTGCCCCTCCTGTAGCCAGGTTTCATTGATGGCTATAATGTCATATATCCATGTGTCTATCCACGCCTTCAGCTCATCTGCCTTCCCCACAATACTCATGGCATTGAAATAGACACACCTCAAAAGATTATTTCCACCACACTCAACCCTTCCATTTGTGATTTTGCTTGAACTAACCTGTCTTTTTACCCCTGCTCCACTATCTGCTGTGGCACTCTGGTTCCCATCCCCCTGCAAATCTAGTTTAAACGCTCCCCAATAACACTAGCAAATCTCCCTGCAAGTATATTGGTCCCCTTGTAGTTTAGGTGTAACCAGTCTCTCTTGTACAGGTCCCACCTGCCCCAGGAGAGGTCCCAATGATCCAAGAATTGGAAACCCTGCCCCCTGCACCAATATTTGTTATATATTTCCACCGAAAGCGGAACTGACCTGGCACCGGTCGTCATCCTGTCCAATTCAGATTGCAGTTCAGAAACAAAAGTTGATCATCAAGCTGTTATTCCTTGCAATTCGAGTAAATTATTATCTCAAGAGGCAGAAGGCTTTGAAAGTTATGAGAGAAACAAGACTTTGATCAAGTTGTGAACAATCTATCTCCCTGAATGTACACAAGATATGGTGCATTTTTTTGTCTCCTCTGGTGAATTTCGTTTTTTTTTTCATTGTACACCACTGTAAAATGTGGTCGGAATGGGGAGCTATGCAATCAGGTTTTTGTTGTGGAACAATACAGCTCTGTCTCTCGCATGTTGTTTCACATGCATGTACTTATTCATTGACGCTTCAGTTTGGCATCTCAGTTTTCCCTATGGCCGCAATGCCTGGTCCTTGCGTGATATGTTCGTATTTCCCTTTTTTTTTACCTTACATTTGCCTAATGTTCTAGCTATGAGTTTCCAGAATATCTGTGAATACTATTCTGCTGCTGCTGAATTCAGTCACCTTGCTTAGTTGTTTGCAGCCGTTTGTTGTGTTATGAATCGGACCAAATTCGTCCAACATGATGGTACTAACATCGTGATCTGCGACACAACACGTTACAAAGTAAAGGTGGGTGAAAACAAGAATTTATCTGCACCAGAACTGTGCAATAGTCGTTTCCATCAATCTTTTCAGCGACACATTCACTGCGACCTGTCGATTGGTGAGTACGAGATGACATATGTTAATTATACATGTTGGTTCTCTCAGCACATGGCAGAAGCCAAGTCCGGTACTTACATCACATGGGGCACCGCAAACTAATACTCCATTGAACAATTATATGGCTTCAACTTAGCGCAATGAAATCCAAAACAATTATTCGAATAAGGCCATAAGACAAGATGGGCTCTCAAATACCCAATTAAAAGAAAACATTTAATTTAAAAATATAATAAAACATACAGGAAATCGACTAGATATCTTTCAACCCCAGATAGGACACTGATCAGTAAGAATATCCTCTCGTCCCTTCGTGAAAGAAATTAGGTTACATATGGAGAACCCAGCATTTTGCCGTCACAGGTATCCTGACATCCGCTCAGACAATTTCTGTGCAAACTTATATTTGCATATATTTTTTGTCACCATTAACATTCCCACTTCAAATATTAAATATTTATTACAGAATCCCTGTTGCTGTTTTGAAATAATTATCTGTTTCCCATTGCGATCAAGGTTTGTGCAGATTTCAGCACGAGATATCTCATATGGTGCTCATCCAAAGCAAAACATTACGGCAGCATGTTCGAGCTATAGGTTTTAAATTAAACTTAAACGTAGCTACTTCGTTCAGTTAGCTTATTCGGGGAGATGATAGTCATTGAGTCATAGAGGTTTACAGCATGGAAATAGGCCCTTCGGCCCAACTTGTCCATGTCACCATTTTTTAAACCCCTAAGCTAATCCCAATTGCCGCATTTGGCCCATATCCCTCTTTCCCCATCGTACCCATGCAACTATATAAATGCTTTTTAATAGATAAAATTGTACCCGCCTCTACTGCTACATCTGGCAGCTTGTTCCAGATACTCACCACCCTCTGTGTGAAAAAATTGCCCCTCTGACACTTTTGTATTTCTCCCCTCTCACCTTAAATCTATGCCCTCTAGTTTTTAGATTCCCCTACATTTTGGAAAATATATTGACTATCTACCTCGTCTATGCCCCTCATTATTTTATAGACCTCTATGAGGTCACCCCTCAGCCTCCTAAGCTCCAGAGAAAAAAGTCCTAGTCTATTCAGCCTCTCCTTATAACTCGATCCATCAAGTCCCGGTAGCATCCCAGTAAATCTTTTCTGCACTATTTCTAGTTTAATAATATCCTTCCTATAATCGGGTGGCCAGAATTGCAAACACCATTCCAAGTGTGGCCTTACCAATGTCTTGTACAACTTCAACAAGACGTCCCAACTCCTTTATTCAATGTTCTGACCAGTGAAACCAAGCATGCCGAATGCCTTCTTCACCACTCTGTCCACCTGTGACTTCACTTTCAAGGCGCTATGAACATATATCCCTCGATCCCTTTGTTCTGTAACTCTCCCCAACGCCCTACCATTAACTGAGTAAGTCCTGCCCTGGTACCATCTACCAAAATGCATCACCTCGCAATTGTCTAAATTAAACTCCATCTACCATTCGTCAGCCCACTGGCCCAATTGATCATGATCCCGTTGCATTTGCAGATAATTTTCTTCACTGTCCACTATGTCAACAATCTTGGTGTCATCTGCAAACTTACTAACCATGCCCCCCTATATTCTCATCCAAATCATTAATATAAATGACAAATAACAGTGGGCCCAGCACTGATCCCTGAGGCACACCGCTGGTCACAGGCCGCCAGTTTGAAAAACAACTCTCTACAACCACACTTTGGCTTCTGTCAAGAAGCCAAATTTGTATCCATTTAGATACCTCACCCTGGATCTCGTGAGATTTAACTTTATGCAACAACCTACCATGCGGTACCTTGTCAAAGGCCTTGCTAAAGTCCATGTAGACAACATCAACTGCACTGCCCTCATCTACCTGCTTGGTTACCCCTTCAAAAAACTAAATTAAGTTTGCGAGGCATGATTTTCCACTCACAGAGACATGCTGACTGCCTCTAATCAGTCCTTGCATCTCTAAATGCAAGTGTCCATAGTTCGGAGGTGATCACACGGGCCTTATACTACAGAAGCCCTGGCTCTGTTTCAATAATTTCAAATCCCACCATAGAAGCTGTTGAAAATTAATTTAACGAAATCGGGAATTGGTCATGTATTTGACAGCAATCTTTACTTGCTCAACTGGTATTCAGGCAAGGACCAGAAAGCTAGATTTCAGGTCACCTTGGATGAGGAGATAAATGCATCAAAGTTGAGGGAGGAAACTGCGGAGTTTAGGACCTTGTTAACTGAAGACAGTGCAGAGATGGAAATTGTTGAATTGGAGAAGAGTATATGGCGATGGTTTGACATATTGTTTGTATGAGATAGCGGAGATGCAGACGGGGAATTTGGGGCGATGTCAGTGAAGCATTTGAACAGCTGAATGACTATTTGAAAATCTAAGAGTAGCTGAGGCAAAGATCATTGTTCTGAAACATGAAATAAAAGAACGTCTATGTGTTTACCTCAGCAAATTTCTGAACAGTGGCACTTGCTCTTCTCTGTCCAGCCTTCTTTTCGTCATCATGGATTTGGTTATGTTTGTAGATTCTTACTGGTTCTTGCTGTCATTCCAGCATTCACACAGCAGCTACAGATGAACAAGACGTAATTAGCTGCTGAGATTCTGGAACATTGTGAAAACTGGGAAAAATTGTTTTAAACATGATTTGTTTTAAAGTGTCGACCACCTCTTCGCAGTAACAATGGTTAAGCAACCTAACCTGAACATCATCTTGCATTAAGAGCATATTTAGCGATCACTTAATCTTTGGCGTGTGGGAGGATAGCAGAGTACCATCAGACTGTGAGAGATTAGAGGAGGACCTGCAGAATCTACACAGACAGACACATGAAGGCGGAATCTAAAACGGTTCCCTGGCGTTGTGAAACATCAATGCGGCCCATTCTCCCATAGTGCCTTCATTATGTCTTTAAGAACTCAGCCCTCTTGTTGAATAGTCTGCGCTATAGAAAATATATCGGAATTTTCAAATAGGATTTTGTCATCCGTGCCACAGCACATCGGCCCTGGTTAATTCGTCAGTTCAAGGAGAGTTAGAGGTGTTTATCGCCGAGATGATTCCCCGTTCATGCTCAGCTTGGTGCAAGTCAGTGTTCAGAATTATCTGGAGCACCAGATCCTGACTGTCATCACTGTGTCCCTCGTTCAGGTGATACCATGCGACCAATGATTCAAGACATCCTTAGAGATCTTATTGGGGATCCTGTAAAAAGAAAGCTGCTTGGTATGATTCTCTATGTATGTCTGTGGTGGAGCTACAGGATATAAATGTGATATTTGTAACCTCCAATCACAGCTCCTTTTCAAGATGGCAACACAGTGATCTGAGTGAGGAATGGGAAGAGATGGATTCAGCGAGCTTTATTTACTTGAGTCAGGGAGTAGCGCATCAGGGGTCAGTGATTACGGCACCTACACAATTGAAATAAATCTCGAGGTAAGAATGTTTGGAACCCCAGTGATGTTATATGTGAGATTTTCGCAAAAGCCAGATGTGTAACTTGGAACACCGTTTCTTATTGGTGTAGATCTTCAATGATGCATACGCTGTGTAGAATATATGAACCACGGGGGTTATACTCTAGTCGTCGGTTGAATAATTTACAAGAAATACTTGTTAATGTAAAAGAACAAACACACAACAAGAAAATATTTAATAAACTACAACACAAAATATATTAATGGCTATACACACACAGTATTACATAGAATTAACTCTTGATTCCCAACTAACTACGTTTGACATTCTGAGCACGCCCTTTGTTCCCAAATAAGCTCGAATAATATATAACAATACGAACTGAATCCAACAGGTTACTGCTACTCACAGAGTATGTGGCCAAGTTTAGGAACAACGTCTTCAGTTTCAGCGAAGGCAAAACTTGATACTTTTTTTTCAGAAGACCACTCTTCAGCTGACTTTGGCTGCAATGTTAGCTGCGATTGCGTCTATCTCCTTTTCTCCAGTCACTATGCCATGGATATGCCAATCCTTCCCTTTGATCTATCCTGTAGAGTCTGTCTTCCGCAGATACATGTCAATTACCTTATCTCTCCACTTGGAACTTACCTTTTCTATATCTGATTTTTCAGCTAGTCCCCCGGGTATACACATGACTTTCTCCCTGATACACTAAGTCACATAGAACATAGAACATTGCAGTGCCATACAGGCCCTTCGGCCCTCGATGTTGCGCCGACCAGTGGAACCAATCTAAAGCCCCTCTAATCTACACATTTCAACCTCTCTTCACGCACTTTTATTTTCTGTGAACCTAATTCATTTTTTTCCCTCAATCTTAGCACCTGGATTAAAGTGAGCCTTGAAGCGAGGTACATATTTCCTCCTGCCATGTATCATTGCCGTTTGCAGCAACGTTGCTGACCCAACACACTTTAAAGTAGAATCCAAGTAATGCAGTGGGCACAGTGTTAGTTAGCATTCCCAGCAACATTTCTCAAAATAAGGAAACAAAATGTCATTTGTCAATTTTGCTGGGAAGGGAAAAAACATGAGGTGATTGACAAGCCAGGCATTTCAGTGTCATCCCCAGTTCATTGTGAATGAAAGGTGCAATTACTTGGAATCAAATGCATTGTTGATATGTCGTTCCGGAACCCCTTTTATTGAATCCATGTTCTAGGTTGTTATGGTTACTTACACACTTTTCCCACTCTCAGTGTATGAAATATATCTCCCGAATTCTCGATTGAATCATCCTTTACACTGAGCACTCCATTAAACTGTTCTTTTTCCCACAGTTTGTAATTAACTTAGTCACAACTCCCTCACAAAGAACAAAAAAAGAACAAAGAACAGTACAGCACAGGAAACAGCTCTTCGGCCCTCCAAGCCTGTGCTGCTCCTTGGTCCAACTAGACCAATCGTTTGTATCCCTCCATTCCCAGGCTGTGACTATCCAGGTAAGTCTTAAACGATGTCAGCGTGTCTGCCTCCACCACCCTACTTGGCAGCGCATTCCAGGCCTCCACCACCCTCTGTGTAAAAAACATCCCTCTAATATCTGAGTTACACTTCGCCCCTCTCACCTTGAGCCCGGGACCCCTCGTGATCGTCATTTCTGATCTGGGAAAAAGCTTCCCACCGTTCATCCTATCTATCCCCTTCTTGTACACCTCTATTAGATCTCCACTCATTCTCCGTCTTTCCAGGGAGAACAAGTCCAGTTTACCCAATCTCTCCTCATAGCTAAGACCCTCCATGCCAGGCAACATCCTGGTAAACCTTCTCTGCACTCTCTCTAACGCCTCCACTTCCTTCTGGTAGTGCGGCGACCAGAACTGGATGCAGTACTCCAAATATGGCCTAACCAGCGTTCTATACAGCTGCATCATCAGACTCCAGCTTTTCTACTCAATACCCCGTCCTATAAAGACAAGCATACCATATGCCTTCTTCACCACCTTCTCCACCTGTGTTGCCACCTTCAAGGATTTGTGGACTTGCACACCTCGGTCCCTCTGTGTTTCTATATTCTTGATGACTGCCGTTTATTGTATAACTCCTCCCTACATTATTTCTTCCAAAATGCATCATTTTGCATTCATCCGGATTAAATTCCATCTGCCACCTCTCCGCCCAATTTTCCAGCCTATCTATATCCTGCTGTATTGCCCGACCATGCTCATCGCTGTCTGCAAGTCTAGCCATCTTCGTGTCATCTGCAAACTTGCTGATTACGCCAGTTACACCTTCTTCCAAATCATTTATATATATATCACAAATAGCAGAGGTCCCAGTACAGAGCCCTGCGGAACACCACTGGTCACAGACCTCCAGCTGGAAAAAGACCCTTCGACCGCTACCCTCTGTCTCCGATGACCAAGCCAGTTCTCCATCCATCTAGCCACTTCTCCTTGTATCCCATGAGCCTTAACCTTCTTAACCAACCTGCCATGTGGGACTTTGTAAAATGCCTTACTGAAATCCATATAGACGACATCCACGGCCCTTCCTTCATCAACCGTTTTTGTCACTTCCTCAAAACGCTCCACCAAATTCGTAGGGCACGACCTCCCTCTTACAAAACCATGCTGTCTGTCACTAATGACCATGCTGTCTGTCACCATAACCCTGTACATTTCCCTGCAAGCCTGACCCACACAGCCAAGCAAATTACACCTGCAGGAATTGGCGTCGACGGAAAGAAGATCTTCCGTTGGTGAAAGTGCCTTCAAAGCTGTCTGTTTCCATATCAGCAAAGCCGGGTTTCGGGCACCGAGACCTGGGATTTTCTCGAATTTCACTATTTGGCTTCTGTCAAATACAATTATCGACTAACTGAGGCGAGTCAATCAAAAGAGGAAATTGCTGGTCAGACCAACTAAAATGAAGACGTTCTGCTACTGGAGTGTTTTTACAGTCTTCAAAGACTTAACTATGTTTCCCACAAAGCATAACACCATGATTCTTCCTGAAGGACAGTTGTCTGCTGCCAGGTTTACGATGCAACACCAGTCCTTGGCCTCGAGAAGACAGAACGTATTTTTAAAATTGAAGTTTCTCTTGTCTTCTGCACTTTTTGGGAATGGTGGCGTGTAGTACTTTATCAATGCCTAATTTGTAAATCGGGTCTGCGATGATTCCATGCCATATTAGGTCAGATTCTGTTTCCGCCCATCTGATTGGTTAGCCATTACCACAACGCTCTGAAGTCTGGTTTTGGTCACCAACATTATCAGTCCATCGATCCAGATTTGTAACCTTGTTTCATTTATTCATCAACAATCACGACTTAACAATATTGTTCCATGTTTGTCCCATTTCACAGCCTATTAATTTGACATGATTAGTTGAGTTGTTGGCTAAAAACATGAATCAACTCCCTCGGAACCTTAAGATCTCTGCTCGGTGACGTTTAAACAGAGCTCTTTACTTGTTCTGATTCTGCCCCTTTCCATCACTGCTTGACATTTCAAAATGTCTCGAGAAATGTAGCCAAATTGTCTCCATCACACATTTGTTTTTATTTTACAGAAATAATACATTTAAGCAATAGCCTGAGGGTACATTAACTAAGTCATAACAGGGGCGTGGTAAAACAAATCCAGCCCCACAACAACAGCATATTTCTTGTACCAGGAAACATCCTTTGAACTCCTAAAATGTTACTTAATTCTCAGCAGTGAAAAATAGCTATCCTCTATATTCTCTTTTTACATCGAAATGAGTAACTCCCATCCAACGACCTCTCGCTGCAAGCAAACACAAATATATTGGCAGCAGAGAGAGATGGACTTACAGAAGGAAGAAAATACACAATTCCAGTCATATGAAAGGGAAGAAATGCATTATTAGATAGCCCATTTAGCTCTTACATAAACGGTATAAAACCAAAATTAACCATTGAAAATATAGGAAGTTAAACTGCCAACTTGTCCTCCATGAAATTCAATACAAAATGCAGAATGCAGCAGACTTCCCATTTATAATCTGAGCTTTATTGGAACCTGTATTTTGCAGCAGATTTTAATATTCTGTCAACGGATGTGCACACAGTTATGCAAATATGCATAATTTTTATACATCGCCTTTGTCTTTATAATTGCTTATATTTGTGTGTTATAATGAGGCATTCCATTTCTGATAATGAACATCAATATTCGGCTTCAATTTTCTTTTCTATTCCGCTTTAACACTGTTCCAAGGCTTTCTTTGATGCTCCGCCTTGCTGTGAGGAATTTCTAACCAGTTCATGAGGTTTTTTTACAGTTGCTATTCCGGCAGTAGCAGTGATGCCAGCAAAGAGTTAAATGATTCATAAAGCAAGATTATAAGCTAACAAGAGAATAGTTTACACGCATGTGAATGTGGTAAGGGAATCAAACAAATAATTATAGTTTAAAATGTATGCTGATATTTTGAATGCATGTAAGCATATTATATGAATTACAAACTAAGTTCATCAAGACAAGTTACCACAAGACATGATGGTTCAGGGGAAGTGTTAATTAGCATCTTTGGACGGCATGGTGACGCAGTGGTTAGCACTTTTGCCTCACAGCTCCAGGGACATGGGTTGGATTCCCGGCTTGGGTTGCTGTCTGTGTGGAGTTTGCTCATTCTCCCGACTTGCGTGAGTTTCCTCCGGCTGATCCGGTTTCCTCCAACAGTCCAAAGATGTGCGGGTTAGGGTAATTGGCCATGCTAAATTGCCCCTTAGTCTCCTGGGATGCGTAGGTCAGTGTGATTAGTGGGGAAGTATGTGGAGTTCCAGGGGATAGGGCCGAGGCAGGATTGTTATCTGTGCAGAATTGATGGGCCGAAAGGCCTCCTTCTGCATGGTGGCGTTTCTATGATGATTTCTGTGATTTTCTTGAAAAACCTTAGAGTAAACAGGCTAATATCAGACAGTGTCTGGTACAAGGTCAGAAAGTTAAACATTTATGAATTGGCTTTTCATTATTTCGATCAGGTAGCAATGTGCCCAAACGCGGAAATGCTTGGCTATCTCATATAACAACGGCCTAATACCAGACTCATGAGAACATTCAGTCTGACTTTTGCGGAAGGCATTCGAGGTAAATTAGCAGCAGAAAATTAGTCTTTGCCAGAATAGGTGGTAGCGTCCTGATTTAATAGGCAAGTCAGATAGCATAATGCTGGTTGGTAAACGCCGATTCATTGAAGTTCATGACAGTTATTATTATTAATTTTCTGAAATGGAGATGATTTTATCTAAAGGCAATGACAGGCCGGTGATTTGATTTAAAAAATGCATAATTGCTCTGTCGTATCTGCTGACCTCAGAGCTTATCTGAGAGCTCCGGTATTCTGTACCTGTCACCCTTGAGATAATTTCTCCCATTGGCCTCTGGTCTTAATAAAGTTGTCTTTTGCACTAGTGGCATTAGCTCCGTGAGTGAATCTTTGGTACTTTGTAAAAACCGCGCTTACACGCCTGTTAGTGAATTTACTACTTTTTTCCCTTCAGGGAAAGCCACAGGGAAGGTTATCAAGGTCAGCCAGAGTACGAGACTGGATAATATAGAAGCAGATATAGTTTGATATTTGATTAAAAATAATTAACATTCACCAATCAACGTATATAAACTATCTCTGTTCACTCAGACCAATAGATTCGGGTTACATTGTGCATAACATACAAAGGTTAAATGCCAATCACGACCATCGCGAACTTGATCAATTATAACATCCAAATAGCGTGAAAAGCTATGTTAGTGGAGCTCAGTCATTATTGTTATTGTTGATGTCCCAGCTTTTGCCAGTGTTTGGGGATATCATTCTGCGCTCCTATGTCCAGATTTCTGATTTAATGAATTATTTCAGACTAATGGCTTCAACGCTTATTTGTGTTGACTTTTATGAGGACAAATAGTTTCCCTCATGGAAACTTTCGTGAGTTTTAACGTGAAGTGACTATTAACCCTTTCTAACACCTCTCCATGTTGATACTGAATAAGAACCAATTCCTGTGAACTTTGACCTCAGTGGGAAACAGCGAGCTGGTGGCTGCATGTACGCTTGCGGCAGGGAACGAAGGACTGCGCCGGCGTGGGCCAGCCCACGACACCACTTCGCTGCAACCCCACCCGCTGTTGGACTTCGTGCCTGGTTTTCCATTCACCAAGACGACTCAAGGCGAGGAAAGCAGCCTCGGTGGAAACAACAGACTAAACAAAAATAAATAAATGAATATTGAAAAATCTGCAGCTCATATGAATTTTAAAGAGGGAACAAAGCGTTTGTTTCCAGCCAGTTCCGCACACATGAGGATGACCTCAACCGGGGTCTTGGTTTCATGTCACACTACCTGTAATATCCACGACTTGCCTGGGCTTGCAAAATCTCAATCACTGTCCTGGCTGGAGACAATACACACCTCTTCAACCTGTGCTTAACCCTCTCTTCACTCACATTGTCTGTACCTTTAACACTTGATTACCTGTAGAGACTCGCATTCCAACCATCATTTTGTAAATTGAGTTCGTGTCTCCATTTGCCTTGTTTGTGAACTGAAATCCCACTCACCTGATGAAGGGGCAGCGCTCCGAAAACTAGTGGCTTGTGCTACCAAATAAACCTGTTGGACTTTAACCTGGTGTTGTGAGACTTCTTACAACAGTGGTGCCAGAGGAATTGATGTTTGTGAATGATCCAAGTGGTTTATTTGATTTGATTTGATTTATTATTGTCACATGTTTGCATTGTAAAGTATTGTTTCTTGCAGACAAAGAATACCGTTTCATAGCAAAGGAAACAGAAGATTGCAGAATGTACTGTTACAGTCATCGCTGGGGTGCTGAGAAAGGTCAGCTGAATACGAGATAGTTCCATTCAAAGATTTAACGGTTGCAGGAAAGAAGCTGTTCTTAAGTTGGTTGGTAAGTAACCACAGACTTCTGTATCTTTTTTTCTGAGGGAAGAAGGTGGGAGAGAGAATGTCTGAAGTGCGTGGGGTCCTTATTATGCCGGTTGCTTTGCGGAGGCAGCGGAAAGTGTAGACAGAGTAAATGGATGCGAGGCTGGTTTGCGTGTTGGATTGGGCTACATTCACGACCTTTTGTAGTTACATGCAACCTTGGGCAGAGCAGGAGCCATACCAAGCTGTGCTGCAACCAGAAAGAATGCTTTTTATGGTGCATCTGTAAAAGTTGATGAGTGTCGTAGCTGACAGGCCATATGTCCTTATTCTTCTGAGAAGGGAGAGGCGTTGGCGGGCTTTCTTAACAATGGTGTCGGAATGGGGGGACCAGCACAGGTTGGTGGTGATTTCGAGACCTAAAGACCTGACGATTTCGACCTTTTCTATTTTGTCCTCATTGATGTAGAGAGCGGCAAGTTCTCCACTTTGCTTTCTGAAGTCGATGAAAATCTCCTTCGTTTGGTTGACATTGTGGGAGAGATTATTGTCGTCGCACCAGTTCACCATTTTCTCCATCTCATTCTGTACTCTGTCTCGTCATTGTTTAAGATACGACGCACAACGGTGCTGTCGTTAGCAAACTTGAAAATCGAGTTGCAGGGGAATTTGGCCATAAAGTCATAAGTATATAAGGACTATATTAGCGGGCTGAGCACACAGCTTTTTGGGGCACCGGTGTTGAGGATGATCGTGGATGAGGTGTTGTTGCCTCTGCTTACTGATTGTGGTCTGTGGCTTCGGAAGTTCAGAATCCAGTCGCAGCGGGACGAGCCGAGGCCCAGGCTACGGAGTTTCGAGATGCGTTTCGTAGGAATAATGGTGTTGAAGGCTGAGCTGCAGTAAATAAATTGGAGTCTCACGTAGGTAACTTTGTTACCTAATTGTTCCAGGTTTGACTGAGGGGCCAAGGAGATGTCGTCTGCTGTGGAACTGTTGTGGCAGTAGGCAAACTGTAGTGAATCCAGGCAATCCCGGGAGTCTAGAATTGATTCATGCCATGACTAACCTTTTAAAGCAATCCGTAATGATGAATGTCTGGAACAACTGGATGATAGTCATTAAGGCATGTTGCTTGGTTTTTCTTTGGTACAGGGATGATTGTCGTCTTCTTAAACCAGATAGGGACCTCATATTGTTGCAAAGAGAGGTTGAAGATGTCTGTGAATGCCCCTGCAAGCTGATGCACGCAGGATATGAGTGCACGTCCGCGTACCCCATCCGAACCAGTCGCTTTCCGTGGCTTGACCCTCGACAAGGCTGTCCTGACATCTGCAATGAAGACCTCAGAAGCAGATTCAGAAGCAGAAGCAGAAGGAGGGAAGAGGTGGGGCGGGGGGGTGGGGGGGGGGGGGGGGGGGGGGGGCTCGACATGCAAAACAGACAAATGTTGTTGTTGAGGACAATTAGAGAAAACATGTTATTCGACCCATAGGTCAGGATCTGAGCAAAATTGAATAGAATGTTACAAATGTCCAGAATTAAAAAAAGAACATTTGTTGCTTTGAATAAAATGCAGTTAAAACTGACAACAGGACAAAAATAATCGAATGATTGATTATTGCTACAAACATAATCCTGATCATTGCTGAATAAGCAAAATGTTTTGTTAAAGCAGATTTGTTATGTGGCTTGACTTCATTTTCAGTATCATGTTCCGTATTAATGAATGCCATAAATTAAAGGACAGTGACATTGTGGGTATGGCAGTGGCTAAGAAAGTGACAGCTGAGGGTAATGGACAATTGGACAACGGTTGCTTTACAGAGTAGACATCTTCCCAGAGAACAGCATTAGGACCAATTCTCGACTTGACCTAAAATGCAATGCTGTATGCATCAAAACCTATTTTCAATGTTTGTTTATTGCACGTTACACTGAAATGATGTACCACAGATGTTAACACAGAAGTTGGCATTTTGCACTTGAAGGTGTCTTTCCCGGAGCGATTTCATTTAATGGCAAGTGGAGAAGATTGGATTTGCATTGCTGGAGATTGTCATCAGTGAGCATCTGAATAATTTGGAATAATACTTTCCCAAATGGACAAAGCCTGGATGCTGTCCAGAAGTTATTGTACCTGGGAAAAACTTTGAATCAATATCCGAGGGGCCCTGAATTGGGTTGAGCATTTATTGACGAAGCAACTAAAGATGGTACCTCTTAGTGCCCTAGCTGGGGAACTCCTCAATGATGTATTGTGAGTGTTATAACACCAATAACTGGGAAACAAATCCCTCATTAGCATTCATTTCAGTTTTGGTAAAGATTGTTGAAGCTTTCGTCGGTAAAATGCAATTGTGACGTCAATGGTGGGCACATGCATCTCTGGAGATATTTCTTACATGTTTGGACCAATGTTGAAATGTGGTCAGGATATGGCTTTGGCAATATTCACAGGGAACTTCAGTGAGTAGGTCTTTGTTGATGAAGTGCTACTTGATTGCACGGGCACAAGCCTCATCCCTCGCATGCCTGGTGATGGAGAATAGACTGATGGGACGGCATATGGCGGGGTTCTATTTGTCCTGTTTTACGTGAACGAAAAAAAGTTCAACCACATGCTTGATGATAACTTAGCAGCTGAGCCAACTCCAATGCCATGGATTAGGCACTGGATACACTCCCCAGAGAAATCCTCATTCGCACCGTTTTGCAACACAGAAAAATGTTTATTGAGCGATAAGCACTCAGGGGCATTCCTTCCTACCTGCCGACAACCTCAAGCCCGCCACTTACACACTTCCTCTGATCGGGGGTCACCCATTCATGGAATCAGAATATCGAAGATTCACAACAGAGGCCCTTCACCTTCGAGTCTGCACTGACATGTTGTGAAGACCTAACATAACTCACTAATCCGTTTTACCAGCACTTGGCCAATAGCCCTGAAATTTATGATGTGCAAAGTGGTCATCGAGTAACTTTTTAAAGATGTGAGACAATTCGCCTCTGCCAGTCTCCGAGGGTGTGTAATTCGGACCATCGCGACCTTTGTTTTAGAAATGGTGTTTTATCCACACCCCATAAATCTCATACCTATCACCATAGAAGTTATCACCTCATTACTGACTTTCCAACGAAGGGGAACAGCTGTTCCCTATTCACTCTGCTCATATCCAGTTTAATTTTGTACATCTAAATCGGTCGCTTCTCAGTCCTTTCTGCTGCACGGAAAACAACCCAAGTCGATCGAAATGTTATTTATAATTTTAATGTTCCAACCCAGGCAGCATCCTGGTGAATTTGCTCCGCCACCCCACCCCGCCCCCATCCAGTGCAATTATTTCCTTCCTGCAATGTGCCGACAAGAACTGCACAAAATCTTCAAGCTGTGGCCTCACCAATATTATATATAACTCCAACATGATTTCCCTACATTTTCAACATATGCCAGCCAGAATTGATAAAGACAAGTGCCCCATATGCCTTTTTCACCACAACATCAATATGCACTTCTGCACTCTTAAATCTATGGACAATCAGAACAATTTGCTCTGTTCCTCTGAACTATTTAGTGTCATGTTGTTCATTGAAGGCTTCCTTGTCAAATTACATTTTCAAAATTGTATAACCTCACGAATATCAGGGTTAGGTTCCATCTGCTAGTTATCTGCCTATTTGACCCTTCCGTCCATATCATCCTGTGGCCGAAGGCACGCAATCTCACTTTTAACCACCCGGTCAATCAGTGTGTCATCCACAAATATACGCATCCTTAGCGCCCCACATAGTCAGATTCATTCCTTCTCTTACTGCAATTTTATATGTTGCAGGGTAACAACCTCTTAAATCCTGCTGTACATCAACATCTTAACTTCGCAGTTTGAAAACTGTGGCTCCAGCTGAAACAGAAGCTCCCAAACCCGGCCGACAAAATGATTAAACCTGTGGCACCTCCTGCAAATGTGGTCATCCAGACCGCACGGTGTTTCTAGGATCCCCGCAATGTTGCAGACTGTACAACTCACGGGACTGAAGACCCCACTCATTATTTTTCCCAAAAAGGCTATTTTGTTCAATTGATTCCAAGTAGAATATTTGAAGAGATTTTGTTTAAATGCAAGAAGCCTTACTTTTCTACATTGCTGTTTGGATTTGAAGAAAAAACATGTAAATATTACTTCCGAAACAACCCTCTTTCTTGTCGCCTCCACTCCTTCAACAGAGTAAAAATCATTCTAAAGAATAAAAACAGTGTGTTGGCTGTATTGATTTGAGGGTCCCTACTGCTTTGATGGTTAGAGCAACTGGACTCTTAGATTTACGTGGTCGGCAGCAGTTTGATTGGTTAAATTAGTTACAGTTGCTGGATAACTTTGAGTTTTTAGAGGAATATTCAGTTTCATACATCAGTTAGTTTGAATGGCGTTATGGTTCCTGATTGTAGTACCTGTATTTTCCTGAGAAGCTGCATTATTCTTGGCGAAGTTTTCGGTCAAGATAGATTCTAAAGTTTCATGTGTTTCAAACAAGTTATGGCCAACGTTACTGTGCATTGTTCATGATTATATATAATTGCGAGGTGCTGAAGCAATTTCAAAGTTTATTTATTAGTCACAAATAAGACTGACATTAACACTGCAATGAAGTTACTGTGAAATTCCCCTCATCACCACACTCCGGCGCCCCTTCAGACCAATGCACCTAACCAGCACCTCTTTCAGAATGTGTGAGGAAACCGGAGCACCTGGAGGAAACCCAAGCAGCCATGAGGAGAACGTACAAACTCCGCATAGACATTGACCCAAACCGGGAATCGAACCTGAGACCCTGGCGCTGTGAAGCAGCAATGCTAACCACTGTGCTACCGTACCGCCCATTTCACAATAGGTACGCACGTTTGGTACAGGTATATGCTGTATTTGTGTGCTAAGAAAAATTATTGAAATACTGCAAAATTGATGCTACTGGAAACAATTTTCTGGACAAATGTAAAACAAACTGAGAAAAGTGATAGTTGTTTTTTGAAGGGACATTAATATTTTGGAAACACGCAGTGTTCAATTATGATGACTCAATTTTCTTTTGTTTGTAGTTTCACAATTTGATCTCAATGTTAAATTTAGAATAGGTCAACGGGGATCGAAATATTTGCATAACATGTTTTGTTTCGTGAACATGATGTAACCTCAGTTTCCCGTTGAGGTTCCACTAAGTATAAATTTATTCTTTGCGAATGTGGCAACAAGCATTTACAGGAGCAATAATTCCGGTAGCATAAAGCACAGGATCATCCAGAAAATGAGTGCAGCTTTTACTCTCATTGACAAAATTTCCTACGTTATCATTGCCATCGTTGGTGTAAATGGTCAGTGCCGATAACCATTTTAGTTATACGAATATGTGAATATTTTATTGTTTGCGCTATCGATCATAATAATACAGGATTCTCTAACAATGGTGATTTTCATGTGGGGAGGACTGGAGTACGATTTTGTAGAGGCAAATGTTGCGAATTAGACCTGGGAGTTGCATTCCATTCTTTCAGCTAAAAACATCGATCACAGGGGCTCGAAAATTATCAAGCAGTTGTCGACGAGGTGTATGTGCCCACCTATAATGTCTCAATGCAAACTTCACGAGAATACGTTTTGGGGGAGCAGTTTTCACCATAAAATTTAAGTAGTGTGGTTTTACGAACCGGAGTGAAACTCCGAAACGCCGAAGGTTTGGATTATTGCGAGTAATCGGCACTGAATGTGGAACGCTACCAGAATGGCGCTAAATAAACATCTGACCATGTATTAAGGTAGTGACGTCATAACGTCATAGTGGTGTAATAAGTCACAAACAGGATGCAAGGGGCATCTGTCATTTTCTATATGTCCTGGAAGTCAGTCACGAATCTATTTCAAAATCATTGCTTTCGGTGACCTATCAATCTTGTATTTAAAGTGTGTGTTGAAAACAGAATGTCAAATTGTTGATCTTGATTGAAGGTGATTGCAATCAAGTGTAGTATTTTTAAATGGAAACAGGTGTACAATATTTACTCACGGGCTGACAGCAGAGAAGCACGACAACTCTCTTCAAAACTTTAGTTGAATTCTTCATACGCAATATTAGTTTAGTTTTAACATTGCATTTGTTTTGCTGTTGATTGATTTACTTTGCACAGCACCCTGTTGCGATTCTTTTGGTAATGCGTGTTTCCTGTGAAACCTTTCCCTGTTTTGCGTGAGGAATATTTTGCTCAGGACATTGAAACCGGTTTTGCCCATGATGACGTTATATCGAAGCAATTCTTCTTTATTTACATCTGGAAGGCTTTGATGCAGGGTTGTGTTATGTGAAGACTGAATCTGATTAAACACCTTTATATTAGAAAACGATTTAAACCATGTTCATTCAAACATAGTGAGTTTCCATCCTGCCTCCTGCTCTACGTCTTTTAGAGCTAGATGGGAAAACACTATGTTTGTTTTTGCGACTTGTTGGAAATCATTTGTTCTCTCAATCCCCGTCAATTCATTCTTTGTTATGTACTTGTAGGCTTCTAAAAATCCAGGAATTTCAGTTGCAAGTTCAGATCATTTATTCAAGGATAGGACACATGCAGGATGAAAACTCGAATACAGCATTCACCAACATTCAGAAATGCATACTCGCATATACGCTGATAATCACATATGCAGACCATGTTTTAATTTCCAATTGTGTGTTTATATATATTTATATCTTCAACTGTCCAGCAAAGAAGTGTCATCACCTCTTAGCCACTATCTGTCTCTTCCTATTTGCTCTGGCTTAATGTCTGGCCTTTTAATCGTTAAGAACAATTGACTTTCCAGATTGTTCTTGCTGATCCACAGTCTTTGATGCTGTGAAGGGTGACTGTGGCATTTGAGAAGCATTTTACTCACACCTAGATTCTATTACATCTATTCATTTCCTCGAGAGTCCCCATTTTGGCCTTTGGTCTAATCCAGATTAGCCAAAATCTTCGGTACTGCCCTGTTCCTTTACACTCAATTCATCACAACTACTTTTTAGATAACAAACAATTGAATATTAGATAATGCAAACATATAAATGATTCCCTGCATCTCCTTTCGCTGCATAGATAGAATCATAGAATCCCTACGGTGCAGAAAGAGGACATTCGGCCAATCGAGTCTACACTGACAAAAATCCCACCCTGGCGCTATTCCTGCAACTCCATGTATTCATCCCATTAGTCCCCCTGCCGCTAAGGGACAATTTAGCATGTCCAATCAACCTAACCCGCACATCTTTGGCATGTGGGAGGAAACTGGAGCACCCAGAGGAAACCCACGCAGACACGGGGAGAATGTTCGAACTCCACACAAAGTCACGCGCGGTTGGAATTGAACCGAGGTCTCGGACGCTGTGCAGCAGCACTGCTAACCGTTGTGTCATCGTGCCGCCACTATATTGTAGCTAATTCTAAACAAGTACTATTTCTCTCTAGACTTCATTTGTGGCAGTATGATATTACTCTTATTTTTAATGTAATGTGACTCTATTTTCGTAATGCTCCAAGGGAGTGGAATTAATTGCTTAAAATGTGTTTCACTATGGAGTGCTTGTCAGTGCATCAATGATTTGTAGATGTTTTATTTCTCTTCATCCCATGCTCACTATTTTATGTCATGTTCTTTGCCAAGTGGCTGAACAGGACCCATTCTTCAGCGCAGCTGCATGATGTAGCCCCACATGTCTACTCTTGTATAGTCTTTGTTCATCCACTTATGGCTGTTCCAATTGTTTCTATAAACATTTGCTGGAAACGCATGTTTGTAACTTATCTTCACACAATTTCCTGTCTGTTGGTGTAGTCTACTTTTTTTTCCCTTTTAACCAATATTTCCGTTCAAGCAAGGTTATTTTTATTTACATTGCATCCCTCTGCTTACCCTCAACAATTATTTTTTCGGCATTTGTGCAAGGTTTGTCGAGTCCATAGGAACTATGCTGTGTATTTTCCCAAATCAATATCTTCATCATGGATTCCACAGTCCGATAAATGATGGACCATTGAATAATTATTCCAGATTCCAAAGGGGGCCTTCCCTCTCAAAATGTTTTCTTACTTCCCAGTGTAAGTCTCAGTTGTGGCCAGATTCTAAAAATAATTTATATTTAAAAACATCATTGGCAAAGGCACATATATCTTTAAAGAAAACTTGTTATCTGATTCATTTCATTTGTAACTTCCATTCACCATATTGTTTATCAGTGCTTTAATTCAGAAATGCTATTGAACTAAACACAACATTAGTTATGATAACACATTCCGGAATTCTATAGAATTACGACTGCTGAATCAAATATTTTTGTACCATTATTGAAACACAAATTAAACATTCCTGTTTGAATCCAGGATTCCAACTTTTGCATGCGTGGACATTCCTCTACAGATAGGGTCTATTTCTTGCTTGAAGTGTTTGAAGTAATTATTCATGTGAATGTGTCAATCAGTTCCAAGTTCAAGTTGGGCTTTTTAACTGAGTTGAAAATCAGTTTTAAGTCTTTGGCTGAATTCCATCCCCCTGCAGTATAAATATCTCCCACTTTCTATGCCTTTTAGCTTTGGAAAAGCGTGATCTGGATGCGAAACGTCAGCTCTTTTCTCTCCTTACAGATGCTGCCAGACCTGCTGAGATTTTCCAGCGTTTTCTCTTTTGGTTCCAGATTCCAGCATGCACCGTAATTTGCTTTTATACTTGTGTGATTATTTTGAATCAAAAGGTTGTCAGCACAAATCTTTAACTCCGCTGCCAGTTCCGTTGGGATAAGGGGTGGGCGGAGGACACTTTGCAGGAAATTGTATCACTGTTCATAACTTTTTTTAAAACTTCCCTAAGCACAACAAAATTACTCAACATTAAAGTCATCCCAGGGTGCTTCGAGTACTGTTTTACTGATTGTTGCCCGCCAGCGGGGCTCTGCCTATCTGTACAGCATTGGCACCACTATACCCGGTTGGGGGTGGGGGACGGTGCGGGTCGTGGCTGTACTTTCAAGCGCAGTTTGTCAATTATACTTTCAACTTACTTCCCTCTTAGAAAGGACTGTCCTTGGGCAGGTTCTCTGCATGAACAATGTGTTGTATGTTACATATAACACGGGAGAGAGATGAGGCAGATTGTCAACACATTTTCCCAAACGAAGGGGAGTCTAAAAGTAGAGGGCATAGTTTAAAACGAGAGTGGAGTTCTAAAAGTGTCCAGAGGGGCAATGTGTCACACATAGTGTCTGGAACGAGCTGCCAGATACAGTAGTAGAGGTGGTACAGTTACATGTGTAAGGTGGGTATTGGTCAAATGCGGGCAATTGGGACTAGATTAGTGGTAAAATAAACTGGTGAGTATGCTCAAGTTGGGCCGAAGGGCCTGTTTCCATGTTGTAAACCTCTATGACACAATGACTTGCCACGTTTGCAGAGAAATTTATAAATTCCAATTCTTTTATCCTGTTGACCACGCCAAACGTCTGTGGTGGACGACTACAAACTAACCACAGTAGTCTCAGATACATATTAACATGGCGTATTCGAGCATAGCTCACATGGAGGGAGCACACTGTAATAAAGTATTCACATTGTGACAGTTATTTCTACTGTATTCATACACTGCTTCTGAGATGCACAGAACACTGATTAATTTCCATTCTTGTATACATTTATGTTTATTAATAAAACTTTCACCCGAAGAAATATTATCCTCTCCTAGTTCGGCAGGATATATCTTTCCGTACCTCCTCTGATTCAAAGGGTGGGATTTGACAGCCTCGTTCATCCCGAATCCATAAAATCCCATCCGAGGTCAATGGACATTTACTTGGACCGCCCCTTCCCGCTCCGTTTTCCATCGTATGTGGTCCCCTCTGAAAGCGGAAACAACAAGGTCTTTGCTCGAGTTTTCATGTTGATCTCAGGTCCTTGAGGGAATGTGAGGGTCGCCGGGGTATAGGCACTAACCCAGTATGTGCTCTTTTTTTTTGCAACTTTCCCTAAATATATTCAGTTCTCCTTACAATGCCTTGGTGGAATCCAGGACGTCCTAATTGGGTGTAGATGTGTTTAACTTCAAGTGGAAATGTTGAGCCTGGTCTCCTCTCTCTCTTTCTTACAGTTAACTTTGTAGCGATTGTCATCCTGTGCCAGGGAAAATGTGGCCTCTCTCTCTGGACCACCCGCTATCTTGTGGCCATGGCGACGGCAGATCTATTTGTCATTATCATTGAGGTCATACTGTATCAGATCAATTATTATTATTTCCCAGTCTGTTTTCTGGACCTCACCCCGGTCTGTAGTGCACGTCATGCATTGAAATATGCATCCAGAGATTGCTCTGTTTGGTTTACAGTCGCCTTCACTTTTGATCGATTTGTGGCCATTTGTTGCCAGAAGCTGAAAACAAGATATTGCACTGAGCAAACTGCAGCAGTGGTTCTAACATCAACTGGCATTCTCCTCTGTTTAAAAAACCTTCCCTGGTACTTTACCAGGGAACCTGATGAGATCACTGACAATGTGCAATGGTTCTGCTCTACATCATCGAAGCTTTTTACAGAGCCTGGTTGGGTGGCATTCAACTGGTTTGATACAGTTTTAACACCATTTTTGTCATTTATCATAATTATATTTCTCAATGCCTTAACGGTCAGACACATATTCATGGTGAGTCAAGTCCGTAAGATGTTGCGGGGGCAGAGCAAGAGAAATAATCAAAGTGACCCTGAGATGGAGAGCAGAAGAAAGTCTGTAATATTACTTTTCAGCATATCCGGCAGCTTCCTTGTTCTGTGGCTTTTATATGCTATTAATTGTTTATGTGACATTGACTCATTCTTCAGTGATGAAGATTCATCATATATCTTCATCCAAACTGGCTACCTGTTGGTGAATGTAAGTTGCTGCACAAACACATTTATATATGTTGTGACTCAATCCAAGTTCAGAGAGCAGCTTAAGAAAGCTGTAAAATATCCGATTACCTCAATTATTAAAGTGTTTTATCCGCCTAATAACTGACTGCAGGTCTGAGGTTGTTACTAAGTGTTCCCACTCCAAACAACTGATAATTAGCCGTGGAGAACATCCAGTGAAGAACACGAGGAATCTATCAAACTTCCACATTGGAACTTAAATCGAGCAAATCCCTTGAGTGGGAGACACAACTGTCTTTTTTGTTCAATACACCGTTCTACCTTAGGGTGGATTAGAAGTACTGCTTGGTTTTTTGCAGCTGAACTTCCCTGCAGCGTGTGGATTAATCTATCAGCTCATCTGTCTTAATGAATGAAATGCCATTGCAAATCTCTACCGAAGTTGGACTGAATTATTACCTGAAAGAATAGTTCACCATCTACAATTTACAGCTCTCAAATACAGTGAACACTCAGAGACACAACACCCAAAAATATTATGAAAACAGCACCAACTACCAGTAACACAGTTGTGCATGAGATGATTTCAAGTTGGTAATCAAATATCGGACTCCAGCTGTAACCAGATCTTTGAAGCCTTTAACATCTGGTGCCACAACCTGTCTATAGATGTAAACAAGCCTTTGAAATGTTCTACCCTGAGTTAGATGGTTCGTAAAGCAGCTCCGCCTTATTGCATTAAGTGGAATAAACTGCTAATTGCAGTCTGGGTGAAAGTGGATCATTACCGTGGCCCATATATTAAGAGCACTTGAACTTTGGACTGACTGTAACTACTCTAGAGTCAGGAAAATTTAAAATAAGCTAATGGAATGTTGATTCAATCTGAGTGCACAGTCGCTACCGACACAAACATGAATCAATGCAGCTTCAGAGGTGTCAGAGTCAGGTTGAATTGACCAGCGGATCTGGCTCTATCATTGTCTCACTTTTCTCTTTTGTAGACTGACTTGTGCTGTATCCATAATTTTGACAAGAACATGCTATGTACTGAAATCATATTTATGTAACTGTAATTTCGAGTGATAACGTGCTATGGATGTAATAACTCTCACATCTGACTCCTCAGGTCCGAGGTAAAATTGCCCTTCCTTGAATTTAAACGCAAGCTTCAAGGCTGGCCTCACTAGTGCAGCAATTAGGTGATAGGCCTCTGTCAGGTAGCGAATGAAATTCCATGTTAATATGAAATACCCACGTGTTTTTTAAAGATGTGGACAAGTGAAGTGAGAATGAATGCGCTTGACATCAAGGCCGCAATTGACCGAGTGTGGCTTCAAGATACCACAGCAAAGTTGGAGTCAATGGAAATCGGAGGAACTCCTCGCTTCTTGGAATTATATCTGCGTAAAAACGAAGATAGTCACGCTTACTAGAGGCCAATGTCCTAAACTCCGGTACATCAATGTAACAGTTCCTTTGGATAATGTCCTTGGTCCAACAATCTTCAGCCACTTCAGCAATAACCTTCCCTCCATGGTAAGGTGAGAAGTGGGGATATTCGCTGATGACTGAAGAATTCTTTCCACTATTCCTATTGGTTACTGAAGCAATCCGCATCCAATTCCAGAAAGACATGGACAATATTCAGGCTTCGTCTGACAAGCAGTAAATCACTTCACGCCATGTAAGTTCCTGGTAAAGACTATCTCCAACAAGTCAAGATCTATTAACTGTTCCTTGAAATTGTATTGCATTTCCATTGCTTAATCCCCCGATATCAACATCCTGGTGGTTACTAATGTCCCGAAACCGAACAGAACTAGCCATGTAATTACTGGGGCTGGAACCGTGCAGGGATTAACTCACCTCCTGACTCTGAAAGCATATCCGCAATCTACAAGAACGATTTAAGGATGTAATAGAATACTCTCCGGTTGCTTGGCTAAGGTGCAGCTCCACCAACACTCAAGAAGCTCGTCACATCCAAGGTATGCATCCAGCTTCATTGGCACCCCTTTCAGAAACAACCAGAAACCAATGACCCACAGTTGCAGCCATGTATACCACCTACAATATGCACCGCATTAAACCAACAAGGCACTTTTTCCCATAACTTGCAAAACCACCATCACGACAATCGGTACGGACATGGACAGCAGGTGCGTGGGAATACCCGCACAGGCAGTGCCTCCTCCAATACACGTGCCATCTTGATTTGGAAACATAGTGCTGGTCCTCCTCTGTTACTTGGCCAAATTCCTAGCATCCCCTCGCTAATTTAATCTGGCTATTCCTACACCTAACAAACTGCAGCAATTCAAGAAGACAGTAAACCACCATCTCTCACTGGCACCTGGGGATGGCAATGTATGTTGGCCGAACCAGCGACACCCAGATCCCATAAATGAATAAAATAAAAATATTTTGATTTCCTGCTCAAGCTTAAGAATTGAGCATCATCACAACCTTTACCTGTAGCTTTGTATGTGCAAATTGGATGCATCTTTGGTTCAGTAAAACTGTGACTGTATTTGAAAGCAAGCAGAATACTGTGGATACTGGAATCTAAAACAAAAACTGAAAATGCTGGACAATCTCCACAATCTGACAGCATTTGTGGTTAGAGAGTAGATCCTTGTTTCGAGTCTGGAAAACTTTGGCTCTCTTCTCTCTCCGCAGAGGCTGTCAGACCTGCTGAGATTTTCTAGCAATTTCCGTTGTGACTTAATTTGAAAACCGCTTCATTTGCTGCAAAGTGATTTCATTATTCTGATGTTGTGCCATGTGTAAGATGAATTCAAATCCTGTATCAGTCATCTTATAAAACCATTGACAAAACTAGAGTCATGAGCATGGCTCTCCTCTACAAGATCACAGCATTTGGCTGAAATTGATTCACAGATTAAACAATAACGAAAAGCGTTTGGGAATAAAATCACAATTCGACCGAAACCATTGTTGATAAATAATTAACATTTTATTGAAGTTGCATTCATAGTTGACAGAAGGTCCACTCATTCCAATTTCTCTGAATATTTGTTAATACAGTAAAAAGTCTCACAACACCAGGTTGAAGTCCAACAGATTTATTTGGTAGCAAAAGCCACAAGCTTTCGGATCGCTGCTCCTTCATTGGGTGAGTGGGATTTCAGTTCACAAACAGAGCATATAAAGACACAAACTCAATTTACAAAATAATGGTTGGAATGCGAGTCTTTACAGGTAATCAATTCTTCAAGGTACAGACAATGTGAGTGGAGAAAGGGTTAAGCACAGGTTAAAGAGATGTGTATTGTCTCCAGCCAGGACAGTTAGTGAGATTTTGCCAGCCCAGGCAAGTCGTGGGAGTTACAGATAGTGTAACATGAACCCAAGATCCCGTTTGAGGCCGTCCTCATGTGTGTGGAACTTGGCTATCAGTCTCTGCTCAGCGACCCTGCGCTGTCGTGTGTCGTGAAAGCCGCCTTGGAGAACGCTTACCCGAAGATCAGAGGCCGAATGCCCTTGACCGCTGAAGTGTTCCCTGACTGGAAGAGAACACTCTTGCCAGGTGATTGTCGAGCGGTGTTCATTCATCCGTTGTCGTAGCGTCTGCATGGTCTCACCAATGTGAAATGCCTCGGGACATCCTTTCCTGCAGCGTATCAGGTAGACAACGTTGGCCGAGCTGCCAGTGTTTGTACCATGTACTTGGTGGATGGTGTTCTCACGTGAGATGATGGCATCCGTGTCGATGATCCCGCACGTCTTGCAGAGGTTGCTGTGGCAGGGTTGTGTGGTGTCGTAGTCACTGTTCTCCTGAAGGTAAATCACCTTATTTGTTCATTTGTTACCTTGTTAATTTCACTATTAAAGGCCTTCCACTTGCCGGAAGACCCTTTGCCCTCAAACAAGCTACTCCAATCAACCCTTGCAATCTCCTGTCTAATTGCATCAAAATTCGCCTTGCCCAATTCAGAACTTGCATCTGTGGATCAGTTCTGTCCCTTCTGTAACTATTTTAAATTTAATACATCTATGGTCACTGGTCCCAAAGTGGTCCCCCAGCATCACCTCAGTCACTTGCCTGCCATCGTTCCCAAGAGTAGGTCACGTTTTGCCCTTTCCCGTGTAAGGCCCTCCACATACTGCCTGAGAAAACATTATTGAACACACTTAACAAATTCCACCTCATCAGAGAAGAAAGTGTGGGAGCCCTGGCTGAGATATTTGCGATGTGGAGATGCCGGCCTTGGACTGGGGTGAACACAGAAAGAGTTTTAACAACACCAGGTTAAAGTCCAACAGGTTTATTTGGTAGCAAATAACATTCGCTTTCAGAGAGCTGCTCCTTCGTCAGATGGAGTGGAAATGTGCTCTCAAACAGGGCACAGAGACACAAAATCAAGTTACAGAATACTGGTTAGAATGCGATTCCCCAAAGCCAACCAGATCTTAAAGATACAGATAATGTGAGTGGAGGGACCATTAAGCACAGGTCAAAGAGATGTGTATTGTCTCCAGACAGGACATCGGGCGTTGGATATGGAGATATGTTTGTCTGACACATTAACAAAATTACATTTTATGGGCACATCGGGTAAGAAAGTACCAATTGAGTGTCATGTGGACAATCAGTCTTTATGGACGATGTGCACTCAACAAAACGTGTGGCAGAAAAACGACTATGAATTGATTTGGCCAGCATTAAACAAATGGTGGGAATCAAGGAAGTTTCCAACCTTAACTGGGTTGGTACAAATCTACAGGGATCAATCTTTTACAAAAAGGGGTGCAGGTACTGGAAAGTTTTAAAGAATACTGGAGGATGGTTGTTCTAAATTATTTTGGAATAAATAAAATAAAGGGAATCTGTTGGAAGGTAACCGGTGACGTCTTTGTATTGGATATAGTGTAACCATTGGGAAAAGATGTAAGGGTCAGCTCACCCTGTAAACCATGGAATCAATTACAGAGTGATGCAATACTCAGCTGACCAGCTGACTCACGATACGTAAGAACGTGTTTGAAATTGTGGGGAGCTTGGAGTAATGAAGCGATGCCCCAAGTTTGGAGTAATGAAGTTTCTTTATTAAACCATTTATTTGACTTGTAAGTTGAAGTAAGTTTTGTTGTATATTCATTATCTGCATTTTGAAGAGTTCTTTCTGAAGAAACATCACACACTCTCTCCCTCACTTTTCCTCCCTCACTCTCTTGGCTCATTCTCTCATGCCCCCCTTTCTCCCTCTCTTTCTGTCCGCTGCACTCTCTCCCCACACACACTGTCCCCCTGCACTCACACCCCTGGAATCTCTCCTCCTCACTCTCTGTCCCTCACTCTCTCACCCACTCTCTCTCTCCCACCCACCCTCCCTCTCGAACTCTCACTCACTCAATCACTCCCTCCCTCTCTCACCCTCACTCCCCACAATCTATCTCCTCTCACGAATTCCTCCTCAATCGCTCACCTCACTGTTACTCTCTCTCACTATGTCCCCTCACTCTCTCCATCACATTCTCCTTCTCACTCTTCCCCGTCACTCTCTCTCCCCTCACTTTCTCCCCTCAGTCTCACCCTTTCGCTATTTTTCCTTACTCTCTCACAGTCACTCTCCACCTAACTCTACTCCTCACACTCTATCCCCGAAATCCCTGCCCTCACTCTTCCCTAAATCTCCCCTCACCCTCACTCTCCCCATTATCCCCTCACTCCATCTCCCCTCAATCTGCCCCGCCCTACAGTCTCTCCCCCTCAATTTCTCCCCCCCCAGAATGTCTTTCCCGCACTCACTTCCCTTGACTCGGTCCCCATCACACCCTCCCTCAATGAAATCTCTCCCCTAACTCTCCCCGCACTCTCCCATGGCCCCTCTCTCCCTCTCACTCTCTCTACTTCAATCTATCTTCCTCTTACTCACGCCACCACACACACCCTCCCATCACTCTCTCGCTCCTGCCTCATTCTCTCCCCTCACTCTCTCCCCAACCCCCTCCCCCAACTCTCTCCCCTAACTCTTTCCCCCAATTCGTTCCCCAAACTCTCTCCCCCAACTCTCTCCCCCACATCTCTCCCCCTCACTCTCTTCCCCTCACTCTCTCCACCAAATCCCTACACCAACCCTCTCCCCCAACCCTTCGCTCACTCTCCCCAACTCTCCCCTCACTCTCTTTCCCCTCATTCTTTCCCCTGAGTCTTGTCCTTTCTCTTTCCCCTCACACTTTCAACCTCACTTTCCGCACGCTCTTCCCCTCACTCTCTTCCCCCTCAGTCTCTTCTGCCTCAATCTCTTCCCGCTCGCTCTCTTCCCTCGCATTCTCTTCACCCTCACTCTCTTCCCCCTCACTCTCTCCCCTCACTCTCTTCCCCCTCACTCGCTCCCCCTCACTCTCTCCGGCATCACACTCAAAGAACAAACAAAGAACAAAGAACAATACAGCACAGGAACAGGCCCTTCGGCCCTCCAAGCCCGCGCCGCTCCCCGGTCCAGGATTGAATCCTGAATCCAGGATCCCCGCCCAATTTTCCAGCCTATCTACATACCAATATCCTATCCACCGAGCTGTCCCCCACAGCTACGATGCTTTGTTCATTACAACCTATTAACTCACCCCCACCCCCCCCCATTCCAGATCATGTGATCTCCAGGGAGAGGCGAAAACCCAGAGTGAAAAACCTCAGGGCCAATATGGGGAAAACAAAATCTGGGAAATTCCTCTCCGACCCCCTGAGGCGATCGAAACGAGTCCAGGAGATCACAATGGCCCTGATCGGAAAATGCTTCCCAACCCTAGTCATTTCCACTTCCACGAGAAACAAGGATCAATTAGCCCGCGCCGCTCCCTGGTCCAAACTAGACCACTCTTTTGTATCCCTCCATTCCCACTCCGTTCATATAGCTGTCTAGATAAGTCTTAAACGTTCCCAGTGTGTCCGCCTCCACCACCTTGCCCGGCAACACATTCCAGGCCCCCACGACCCTCTGTGTGAAATATGTCCTTCTGATATCTGTGTTAAACCTCCCCCCCTTCACCTTGAACCTATGACCCCTCGTGAACGTCACCACCTACCCGGGGAAAAGCTTCCCACCGTTCACCCGATCTATGCCTTTCATAATTTTATACACCTCTATTAAGTCTCCCCTCATCCTCCGTCTTTCCAAGGAGAACAACCCCAGTTTCCCCAATCTCTCCTCATAACCAAGCCCCTCCATACCAGGCAACATCCTGGTAAACCTCCTCTGTACTCTCTCCAAAGCCTCCACGTCCTTCTGGTACTGTGGCGACCAGAACTGGACGCAGTATTCCAAATGCGGCCGAACTAACGTTCTATACATCTGCAACATCAGACCCCAACTTTTATACTCTATGCCCCGTCCTATAAAGGCAAGCATGCCATATGCCTTCTTCACCACCTTCTCCACCTGTGACGTCACCTTCAAAGATCTGTGGACTTGCACACCCAGGTACCTCTGCGTCTCCACACCCTTTATGGTTCTTCCATTTATCGTGTAGCTCCTCCTTACATTATTCCCACTCGCCCTTCATATCCTCCCCATACTCTCTCCGCAAACTCTATCCCCAAACTACTTCCCCCATCTCCCTCCACCAACTCTCTATGCCATATATTTCCACTTTATTCTGTCCCCCTCACTTTCTCCCCTCACTCTTTCCCTCTCATTCTCTCCCCCAACTCTCTCCACCACACCCTCCCTCCCCTGACTTTCTCCCCTCAGTTTTGCCTTTAACTATCTCCCCTCGCTCTCTCTCCCTCATTTTCTGCCTAATAATTCCCGTTACCCTCTTCCACTCACTCTCTTCCCCCTCAATCTCTTCCCCCTTACTCTCTCCCTCACTCAAGTCTCCCGCACTCTCCTACCCCTCATTTTTTTCTCCCATCACTTTCTCTACTCCTCACTTTCTCCCGCTTCAATCTCATCCCTCTCACTCACTCCCCCTCACACACTCTCTCCCATCACTCTCTCTCCTGCATCACACTCTCCCCTCAATCTCTCATTCAACTCTCCCCCCCAACTATCTCCTGAAACTCTCTCCCCAACTCTCTCCCCTTCACAACCACCCCCTCAATGTCTCCCCCTCACTATCTCCCTCTGTCTCTCTCCCACAACCCTCTTCTTTCACTTTCTCTCCCCTCATTCTCTCCCCTCATGTCTTGCTCTTTCTCTCTCCCTTAATTCTCTCACCCTCACTTTCTACGCTCGCTTCCCCTCACTCTCTGCTCCTCACTTTCTTCCCCCTCACTCTCTTCCCCCTGAATCTCTTCCCCCTCACTCTCCTCCAGTTCACTCTCTTCCCACCCACTCTCTTCCCACTCACTCGCTCCCACTCACTCTCTCTCCCTCACTCACTCTCCCCAAAAATCTCCTTCCCCTCATTTTCTCTCCCACACATTCTCTCCCCCTCACTTTCTCCAGCTTCTCTTTCCCTCTCACTCTCTCCTCCTCACTATTGCTCCCCAACACACTCTTCCTCCTCATCCTCCCACTCACTCTCACCCCCTCAGTCTCTCTCCCTCACCCTTAGCAAGGCCTTTGGCAAGGCACCGCATGGTAGGTTGTTGCAAAAGGTTAAATCTCACGGGATCCAGGGTGAGGTATCTATATGGATACAAAATTGGCTTCTTAACGGAAGCCAGAGGGTGGTCGTAGAGAGTTGTTTTTCAAACTGGAGGCCTGTGACCAGCGGTCTGCCTTAGGGATCAGTACTGGGTCCACTCTTATTTGTCATTTATATTAATGATTTGGATAATAATATAGGAGGCATGGTTAGTAAGTTTGCAGATGTCACCAAGATTGGTGGCATAGTGGACAGTGAAGAAAGTTATCTCCGATTGCAACGGGATCTTGATCAATTGGGTCAGTGGGCTGACGAATGGCAGATGGAGTTTAATTTAGACACATGCGAGGTGATGCATTTTTGTAGAACCAGGGCAGGATTTACTCAGTTAATGGTCGGGCGTTGGGGAGAGTTACAGAACAGATAGATCTCTGGGCACAGGTTCATAGCTCCTTGAATGTGGAATCACAGGTCGACAGAGTGGTGAAGAAGGCATTCGGCATGCTTGGTTTCATCGGTCAGAAAAATGAATACAGGAGTTGGGACATCTTGTTGAAGTTGTACAAAACATGAAGAACATAAGAACTTGAGAAATAGGAGCTCTGGAAGGCTAGCTAGAGCGCCTCGAGCCTGCCCCGCCATTCAGTCAGATCATGGCTGATCTGATCGTGGTTTTGATCCACTTACCCGCCCGCTCCCCATAACCCTTAATTCACTTATTGATCAGAAATCTATCTACCTGTGATTTAAACATACTTAACGAGGTAGCCTCCACTGCTTCAATGGGCAGAGAATTCCAGAGATTCACTACCCTTTGAGAGAAGAAGTTCCTCCTCAACTCTGTTCTAAACTGACTCCCCCTTATTTTGAGGTTGTGTCCTCCAGTTCTTGTTTCCTTTCTAAGTGGAAAGAATCTGTCTGCCTCTACCCTGTCTAGTCCCTTCGTTATCTTATATGTCTCTATAAGATCTCCCCTCAGAATTCTAAACTCCAACGAGTACAGGCCCAATCTACTCAATCTCTCCTCATAAGCTAACCCCCTCATCTCCGGTATCAACCTAGTGAAACTTCCCTGTACCCCTTCAAGGCCAATATATCCTTCCGAAAATAAGGGGACCAAAATTGCACACTACTCCAGTTGCGGCCTCACCAATACCTTGTACAATTGCAGCAAGACCTCCCTGCTTTTATACTCCATCCCCTTCGTGATAAAGGCCAACATTCCATTTGCCTTCCTGATCACCTGCTGCACCTGCAAACTGAGTTTTTGTGATTCATGCACAAGGACACCAAGGTCCCTCTGCACAGTAGCATGTTGTAATTTTTCACCATTTAAATAATAGTCCCTTTTACTATTATTCCTTCCAAAGTGGATAACCTCACAGTTGTCAACCTTAACTCCATCTGCCAGATCCTCGCCCACTCACTTCGTCTATCCAAATCCCTCTGCAGACTTTCCGCATCCTCCACTGGAAAGGCCACACCTGGAATACTGTGTCCAGTTCTCGTCACCCTATTATAGAAAGCATATTAATAAACTAGGAAGAGTGCAGAAAAGATTTACTCGGATGCTACCGGGACTTGGTGGTTTGAGTTATTAGGGGAAGCTGGATAGACTGAGACTTATTTCTCTGGAGCAGAGGAGGCTGAGGGGTGATCTTACAGATATCTATAAAATAATGAGGGGCACAGATCAGCTGGATAGTCAATATCTTTTCCCAAAAGTAGACGGAGTGTATAACTAGAGGGCATAGGTTTAACCTGAGAGGGGAGAGATACAAAAGTGTCCAGAGGTGCAATTTCTTCGCACAGAGGGTGGTGAGCACTTGGAATAAGTTGCTCGAGGTAGTATTAGAGGCGGAAATAATTTTGTCTTTTAAAAAGCATTTAGATTGTTGCATGCTGTAGCTGGGTATAGAGGGATATGGGCCAACTGCGGGCAATTGGGATTAGTTTATGGGTTTAAAAAGAGGGTGGCATGGACAAGTGGGCCTAAGGGCCTGTTACCATGCAGTAAAGTTCAGTGACTCTATGACTCTATGACCTCACTCTCCTCGCTCTCCCATCACTCTCCCAGCTCTCTCTCTCACTCTCCTCTCTCTCTCGCCCTCTCTCTCCTCACTCTCCCCTCAATTTCACCCCCGCATTCTCACTCCTTCTCCCCACAATCTCTTTCCCTTCTTTTATTCTCCCCAGGCACTCTCTCCCCCTCACTGTCTCCCGCTTCTCTGCCCCTCTTACTCGCTCCCCCTCACTATCTGTCCCCATCACTCACTCGCTCACACTCCCATTCACTCTTACCCCCTGAGTCTATCTCAATCACTTTCCCCCCCTCGTTCCCTCACCTCATTATCCCCACTCTCCGCACACTCTCCCCTCTCTCTCCGCTCACACTCCCCTCAGTCTCTTTCCCTCATTTTATCTGCCACACTCATTCCCACTCACTCTCTCCCCTCACACTGTCCCCCTCACCCCCTCCCCTCACTCTCCCACCCTCCCCACTCTCCTCTCACTCTACCCTCTCTCTTCCCTTACACGTTTCTCACTCTCTCCCTCTCACTTTCTCCCCCACACTCACTCCCCCTCACTCTCTACTCCTCATTCCGTCCCCTCACTCTCCCCACTCTCCCCTCACTCTCCCCTTACTCTCCCCTCACTCTTCCCTGACTCTCCCCCCATGCTCCGCTCATTCTCCCCTCACTTTCTCCTCACTCTTCCTTCACTAATCCCTCACTCTCTCCCCCTCACTCTCTCCCTTTCACCTTCTCTCCCGCTCTCACTATCCCCCTCATTTCTCACACTTACCCTTTCCACCTCACTCTCTCCCCTCGCTCTCATCCCATCTCTCTCTTCCCCTCACTCATTCTCAGTCTCTCCCCCTCACCTTCTCACCCCTCGTCTTTTCCCCCAGTCACTCTCTCTCCCCCCAATCTCTCCCTCTCACCATCTCGCCCACTCACAATCTCCCCCTCATCTCTCCCTCTTACTCGCTCCACCTCACTCTCTCCCCTCGCTCTCACCCCCTCAGTCATTTCCCCCCACTCATTCTCACTCTCTCCCCCTCACCTTCTCTCCCCCTCATCGTTTCTCCCACTCATTCTCTCTCCTTCACCTTTCTCCCTCAACTTGTCTCCCCATCCCTCAATCCCACAAACTCTCTCGCCCTTACTCTCAACTCCTTAGTCCCTCCACCTCATTCCCTCACCCTCGTTCCCCTGCCCTCACTCTCCCATCACGCTCGTCTCCCTCTCTCTCACTCACTCTAACCCTCAATCCCCATTCACTATCTGCTCACTCTCTCCCCCTCACTCTCTTTCTCTCCTCATTCTCTCTCCCCATCATACTCCCCCTTCACACTCTCCCTCTCACATTCTACCCCTCACACTCTCCCTCACTCTCTCTCTCCCTCACTCACTCCCCTCACTCTTTCCCCGCACTCAATCCTGGCACTGCTCTCTCTCCGCTACACTCTCACTCCCTCTCATTCATTAACCCTCATACACAATCTCCCCTCATTCTCACCAGTCACTCTCTCCCCCTCACTTTCTACCCCTCACTCTCTCCATCTCACTCGCTCCTCCTTACTCTCGTCCTCAATCGCTCTGCCCCTCAGACTCCCCCTCAAACTCGCCCTCACACTCTCTCTCCCTCCCTGTTTCCCCCTCACACACAGCACCTTCAATCACTCGCCTCTCACGCTCTCCTCCTCACTATCTCACCTCAATTTCACTCTCTCACTCAGTCCCCCTCACTCTCCCCGACACACTCCCCTCTTCATTTTTCCCCATCAATCTTCCTCCCCGTCACACTCCCCTCAGTCTTGCCCTGTCAGTCCCTCCCCTCACTCTCTCCCCGCACTCCCTCATGTCCCCTCTCTCCCTCTCACTCTCTCTCCGCTTCAATCTCTCTCCCTCTCACTCACTCCCCCTCAGACACTTTTTCCCATCACTCTCTCTCCTGCATCACACTCACCCCTCACATCCTCCCCAAACACTCTCCCCCAGCTCTCTCCTGCAGCTCTCTCCCCAAACTCCTTCCCCCAACTCCCTTCCCCAACACTCCTCCCCAACTCACCCCCGAACTCTCAACCCCAACTCGATGCCAAATCTTTCTCCTTCATTCTCTCCACCTCACTCTCTTCCCCCTCACTCTCTCCCCAACTCTCTCCCCCTAACTCTCCCTCCCCTGACTCTCTCCCCTCAGTATTGCCCTTTAACTATCTCCCCTCACTCTCATTTTCCACCTAATTCTTCCCGTCACTCTCTTCCCTCTCACTCTCTTTCCCTCGCTCACTCTCCCCCAGACTCTCCGACCCCTCATTTTCTCACCCATCACTTTCTCTCCCCTTCACCCTCTCCCCCAACGATCTCCCCAACTCTCTCCCCAACTCTCTGCTCTTCACTCTCTCCGTCTCAATGTCTCCCCCTCACTCTCTCCCCTTGACTCTCTCCCTCACCCTCTTCTCTCACTTTCTCTCACCTGACTCTGTGCCTCAGTCTTGACCTTTCTCTATCTCCCCTCACTCTCTCACCCTCATTTTCTGCCGAACTCTTCCCCTCTCTCTCTTCCCCTCACTCTCTTCCCCTCACTTTCTTCCCCCTCACTCTCTTCCCTCTCACTGTCTTCCCCCTCACTCTTTTTCCCTCGTTCACTCACCCCTATTCTCCCACCCCACATTTTCTCTCACCTCACTTTCTCTCCCCCTCACGCTCTCCAGCTTTTCTCTCTCTCTTAATCTCCCCCCCTCACTCTGTCTCCCCCACTCTCAACCCTCACTCTCCCGCTCATTCTCCCACTCACTCTCCCACTCACTCTCTCCCCCTCACTCTCTCTCCCCCTCACTCTCCCACTGACCCTCCCCCCACCCCCGCACTCTCTCCCACTCACTCTCTCCCCCCTCACTCTCTCCCCCTTACATTTTCTCTCTCACCTTCTCTCTCCCTCACGGACACATTTCCCGCACTCTCTCCCCACACTCTCTCACCTCACTCTCTCAACTCACTCTCTTTCCGCCTCACTGTCTCTCATGCCTCCCTCTCTCACTCTCCCTCTCTCACTCTCCCTCTCACTCTTTCTCCCTCTCACTTTCTCTTCCCCTCACTCTCTCTCCCCGTATTTCACTACCCATCACAATCTCATTCACTCACTCCCTTCACTCTCTCTACTCACTCTCTCCCCTCACTCTCTGCTGCCTCACTCACTCTCCCCTCACTCTCTCGCCTGCCTTACTTTCTCTCCTTCCTCACTCTCTCTCTCTCATTCCTCACTCTCTCTCTCTCCACCTCACTCTCCCCTCACTCTCTCCGCTCACACCGTCCCTCATTCACTCTGTCCCCTCAATCTCTCTCCTGAGTCTCTGCCCTAACTCTCTATCCCCTCACACTTCCATAAACACACACACACACATACACACAAGCACACGCACACACACGCAGACAGACAGAGATGCACACTCACGCAGACACACGCACATACTGAGACACACATGTAAACATTGAAATACGCACGCACATAGAGGCACGCGAACAAACTGAAACACACACACACATGTGCACACAGACTCAAACACAATGACACACACGGACTCACACATCCAGACACACAGACAGACATGCACACAAACATGTAAGCACACAAGCACATGCACTGTGACGCACTCACACACAGACACATACACACTGGGGCACACACACGCATACTGACCCACGCACACAGGCACACAAAGACACATACACACTGCTGCATGCACGTGTGCCCCCCCCCCCACACACACACATACATATGCAGTCATACTGACATACACACACACATACAGCCTAAAACGCACATAGCATCACATACACATACAGTCACACACACACACACACACTCACACATGTGCGCGCACACACACAGACAGTCTCACACACGCAGTCTCACACACACACACACAAGCACTAACACAGAGACACTCACACAGGCACACAAACAGTTTCACACACGCAGGAATACATACATGTACACACGCAAACACACAGACACATGCACAGGGATGCACACACGGTCACACGCAAAGGCACACACACAGAGTCACACACACAGCCTCTCACACACAATCTCACATGCACACACAGGCATACAAACAGTCTCACACACAGGCGAATACATACACAATACACACACACACACAATACTCAGACACATACACAGGGATACAGTCTCTCTCTCTCACACACGCACACACATATAGACACGCACACCAACAGTCGACCACACAGGAATGCATACATGTACACACACAAACACTCAGACACATATGCAGGGATACACATACGCATAGTCACACACACAGAGTCACACACACACACACACACACACACACACATATTCTCTCACACGCACAGTCAAACACACACACACAGTCACACAGAATCACACACACACACACACACGCACATATGTGTCTGTGGGCATTGTTCCAAGGCTGGACACATCCCCTCAGTCCCTGAAAGGGTAAAAGTCCGTCATAAAGACCATAACACATTTTTGAAATAAAATCACCGGTACACAGGAAGACCTGCAAGCTGCCGTCAACAGTGTTACGATGCAGAAGTGATTTTTCCCTCTGCGTGATTTTGGAACCCCCACTAAATGGATGTCTTGCCTCGTAATCTAATGTAAGTGTGTATGAGGGAGTAGGAAGTTATTAGTTGAGGTAAATTAAAGCAGGATCGGACACTCACTATCATGAACAACTAACACGTCTTTATTTTTAATGCTGGTGACAACCTTAATAAAACAATTAACAAACTGAATAAACTCCCCAATAGAATGCTGCCCGAACAACACAAGCCTCATGAATGAAACAAAGGCATATGGATTCCAGTCATTCTCAAAACGATACACATACAAACAGGCACTTGTTAGAAGTCTGAAGGTCTGTGCTGTTCTGGTCTGATACATCTTCTGGGTTTATCTATTTTCCGACTGTAGATGGTAAGTTTTATGAAGGCATACCTTAAACTGCAGGATTCTATATGAGAGACTCCCCTCTCCCTCCTTCTGACTAAAGAGGTAGCAAGATTGATCGAACCAATATTTCCCCTTGTCCGGGTTTAAATACCTCGAAATACCTCACGGTTTCCCTGCGGTTTGTGTGGTTCGAGGCTATCAACAACACTCAACTTTGAATTCAATTGGTTCTGTGTCTTTGAATGTTTGCTTCAAACTCATTGGTCTAATTCAAAAGCCTGTTTTGCTATTCTGGGACAATGGCTGCTCAGCTTTTGACTCAATGTTGCAAAATTGGCTTCTGCAACTTGCTTTCCACAATTTAAAGATTCCAAGCACGAAGACGCATGTTTTTAAAGAGACAATGCTATCTGATTTATTTTGTGTTTCTTAGCAGTTCTTTTCACTGTCTACATTTGTCAAACACCAGATTTTTAACTGTATATATGCAACGTCATAATAGCAGTGTGGAGTTCTTAATTTTTATAATTTGGACAATATTTATACAGAGAGGGACCGAGGGACAGGCAGAGAGAGGCTGAGGCAATGAAATCCAGATCCCAATACCATCAGAACTAAATGGAGACCCTGTCTCTCATTGAAGCCCTCCACACTTCACTAGCAACCTGTGTCTCTCATTCCGCCTCTCACCTACAACCTGCAGCTATTTAACTATCTTTCCCTCTCTCTCTCTCTGTCCCTCTTTCTCGCTGTCCCCCCATCTGTTTCGGCAACATTGCTGTCACGTACGAAGACACAAACTTGTCCTCTACAAACAGCAAGATCCCAGAAGCAAAAACATGCTGAGAGCTACCCCACCCCCCCCCCCCCTACATCCGCCCCCCACCCCCACCCCACCTCCTCAGATATGCCCCAAAGCGTTAATTAACAACCACCTTTTCCGTTGTTGTCAAGTTTAGGAACTGTTTAAATCAATAATTTCAGTAGATACGATCCCTTTATGTTGGGTTATGTCACGTTCGCCTCTTGGCCTTCGCTGCCTTCTCCTCGCCCTGCTTGACCTACTCTGAGCAGTGTAGCTCTGGTTCTCCCACTCTCACTTTCCCAGCGCCGCTCACATCTTCCGAAGGCAGTTCAATCGTACAGATCATTTCCGTTCGCTTCCTCCCGTGGTCACATCATGCTCCTTATTAGCTGCATATTTGTCATATTGCTTCTCACAGGGCCACCTTATTCCTATCCCTTACACAGTGGATATCTGTGCTGCTTTCAACTGTTGTTTCAATCAATGTACTGAGCAATTGTTACAAACGGATATTTATGCAGTCGCTTTAACTCTGCTCTGAATTTCGGCTGTGTCACCACATAAATAAAGCTGTTAGTGCAGCAGCTTACCGCAGCATATCATTCTGCAGCATATAGGCGACTGCCTCAAAAATATAATCGTTACCATGGAAAAAGTGTTCTGGCACATCAAGCATATATAAAATATACAATAACCACAGAATCATGAAGTTGCTGGATATCGCGAAGAGTAAAATAATAGACTTCTTTCCACTCTCCATCTCTGGGCCACTGTGTTTCTCTCCCTTATTCTGATCCTTCAGTGACCTGCGAGCTCGGGTGGCCGTTAAAATGTGTCGGAAAATCAGAGCGTTAAGGATCAGAATCGCTGCGAGTGGGGTAAAAGGAGTTAGCACTGTTGAAAACTTGGCGAACACCTGCCACCTAGGGTCAGTGTGGTAGGTTCTCTTAACGGAACAGTACTATGATACATTGTTGACCATTTTACTCGCTTCATATCTAAAGTACCTGGGGACATTTTTTAGACAGAGCAGAACCGTTGTTGTTGCAAGAACGACAGCTGCAGTTTTATTTGTACAATATTTAGCTTTCAGCTTCTGGTAACAAATGGGACAAATCGATCAAATCTGAACAAAGCTGTCAACTGGACAGAACAGTTTATGGCTGCATGGAGAAGGACATTGACAACACTGCACACAGGAGCCAAGGCCAGGAAACGCTGTGGGTAATAATAGAAAGTGAACAGCCTCAGTATGATATCCGTGATAATGAGCAGCGGATCCCATGTGCCATGGCCAGCAGGTGGAGAGTGGTGCAGCTGGAGAGGCCACACTTTCCACGGAGCAGGACCAGAATCGCCATTAAATTAACTGTAGACAGAGAATGGAACAGAACATGGAAATGACACAGCAACTATTATCAAGATATTATTTCATGGCATAGGCACGCCCCTCATAAGACCAGCCCTTTTTTGTGAAAGTCCAGTTGCGCTTGAGAATGTGATCAGCCCTTTTAACTGAGAGTGAGGTGGGTGAGGGGGGAGGGAGGGGGCAGATTTACAGATACGACATCAAACTGAGGAGGTTGAAGTCCCGTAAGTGGATTGCTTGGTTAGTATTGGTTACTTGAGAATTACAGTCTTGCCTGCTAAAAGTGAATGTTAACTGTTCATTTGATGGTAAAGAACATACAAAGAACAAAGAAAATTACAGCACAGGAACAGGCCCTTCAGCCCTCCACGCCTGCACCGACCATGCTGCCCGACTTAACTAAAGCCCCCTACGCTTCCGGGGAAAATATCCCTCTATTCCCATCTCATTCATGTACTTGTCAAGACGCCCCTTAAAAGTCACTACCGTATCCGCTTCCACTACCTCCCCCACCAATGAGTTCCACGCACCCACCACTCACTGTCTAAAAAATCTGCCTCGTACATAGAACATAGAACATTACAGCGCAGTACAGGCCCTTCGGCCCTCGATGTTGCCCCGACCAGTGGTACCAATCTAAAGCCCCTCTAATCTACACTATTCCAATATCATCCATATGTTTATCCAATAACCACTTGAACGCTCTCAAGGTTGACGAGTCTACCACTGCTGCAGGCAGCGCAGTCCACGCCTCTACTACTCTCTGAGTAAAGAACCTACCTCTAACATCTGTCCTATATTTCTCACCCCTCAATTTAAAGCTATGTCCCCTCGTGCTAGCCAACACCATCCGAGGAAAAAGGCTCTCACTATCCACCCTATCTAATCCTCTGATCATCTTGTATGCCTCTATTAATTCACCTCTTAACCTTCTTCTCTCTAACGAAAACAACCTCAAGCCCCTCAGCCGTTCCTCATACGATTTTCCCACCATACCAGGCAACATCCTGGTAAATCTCCTCTGCACCCTTTCCAACACTTCCACATCTTTCCTATAATACGGCGACCAGAACTGTACGCAATACTCCAAATGCGGCTGCACCAGAGTTTTGTACAGTTGCAGCATGACCTCCTGGCTCCGAAACTCAATCCATCTACCAATAAAAGCTAACACAACATACGCCTTCTTAAGAACCCTATCAACCTGGGTACCAACTTTCAGGGATCTATGCACATGGACACCCAGATCCCTCTGTTCATCCACACTACCAAGTATCTTACCATTAGCCCAGTACTCTGTATTCCTGTTACTCCTTCCAAAGTGAATCACCTCACATTTTTCCGCATTAAACTCCATTTGCCACCTCTCAACCCAGCTCTGCAGCTTATCTATGTCCCTCTGTAACCTGCCACTTCCCTCCGCACTGTCTACAACTCCACCGACTTTAGTGTCATCAGCAAATTAACTAATCCATCCTTCCACGCCCTAATCCAAGTCATTAATAAAAATGACAAACAGCAGTGTCCCCAAAAAAGATCCTTGCGGTACACCACGAGTAACTGAACTCCAGGATGAATATTTCCCATCAACCACCACCCTTGGTTTTCTTACAGCTAGCCAATTCCTGATCCAAACCACGAAATCACCCTCAATCCCATGTGTCCGTATTTTCTGCAGAAGCTTACCATGGGGAACCTTATCAAACGCTTTGCTGAAATCCATATACACCACATCAACCGCTTTACCCTCATCCACCTCTTTGGTCACCTTCGCAAAGAACTCAATAAGGTTTATGAGGCACGACCCACCCTCCACAAAACCGTGCTGACAATCCCTAATCACATTATTTCTTTCGAGGTGATTATTAATCCTATCTCTTATAATCCTTTCCAATACTTTGCCCACAACAGAAGTAAGGCTCACCGGTCTATAATTACCAGGGTTGTCCCTACTCCCCTTCTTGAACAAGGGGACAACATTTGCTATCCTCTAGTCTTCTGGCACTGTTCCTGTAGACAATGACGACACAAAGATCAAAGCCAAAGGCTCTGCAATCTCCTCTCTAGCCTCCCAGGGAATCCTTGGATAAATCCCATCCGGCCCAGGGGACTTATCTATTTTTACCCTTTCCAGAATTGCTAACACCACCTCCGTATGAACATCAATCCCATCCAGTCCAACAGCCTGCATCTCAGTACTCCCCTCAACAACACTGTCCCTCTCCAGTGTGAATACCGACGAAAAATATTCATTTAGTGCCTCTCCTATCTCTTCAGACTCCACGCACAACTTTCCACTCCTGTCCTTGACTGGCGCTAATCTTACCCTCGTCATTCTTTTACTCCTGACATACCGATAGAAAGCTTTAGGGTTTTCCTTGATCCTACCCGCCAAAGACTTCTCATGTCCCCTCCTGGCTCTTTTTAACTCTTTCTTTAGGTCCTTCCTGGCTAACTTGTAACTCTCAAGCGCCCTAACTGAGCCTTCACGTCGCATCTTAACATAAGTCTCCTTCTTCCTCTTCACAAGAGATTCAACCTCCTTAGTAAACCACGGTTCCCTCACACGTCTGCTTCCTCCCTGCCTGACAAGTACATATTTATCAAAGACGCGTAGTAGCTGTTCCTTGAACAAGTTCCACATTACAATTCTGCCCATCCCCTGCAGTTTCCTTCCCCAACCTATGCCAGCTAAATCTCGCCTAATCGCATCATAATTCCCTTTCCCCCAGCTATAACTGTTGCCCTTTGGTATATACGTATCCTTTTCCATTGCTAAAGTAAACGTAATTGAATTGTGGTCACTGTCACCAAAGTGCTCACCTACCTCCAAATCTAACACCTGACCTGGTTCATTACCCTGTACCAAATCCAATCTGGCCTCGCCTCTTGTTGGTCTATCTATATACTGCGTCAGGAAGCTTTCCTGCAGACACTGGACAAAAACCGACCGCTCTAAAGTACTCGAACTATAGCTTTTCCAGTCAATATTTGTAAAGTTAAAGTCCCCCAGTACAACTACCCTGTTACTTTCGCTCCTATCAAGAATCATCTTTGCAATCTTTTCCTCTACATCTCTGGAACTTTTCGGAGGTCGATAAAAAACTCCCAACCTCTCCTTTCCTGTTTCTAACCTCAGCCCAAACTACCTCAGTAGACGAGTCGTCATCAAATGTCCTTTCTGCCACCGTAATGCTGTCCTTGACTAACAATGGCACACCTCCCCCACTTTTACCACCTTCCCTGCACTTACTGAAACATCTAAACCCCGGAACCTGCAACAACCATTCCTGTCCCTGCTCTATCCATGTCTCCGAGATGGCCAAAACATCGAAATCCCAGGTACCAACCCATGCTGCAAGCTCACCCACCTTATTCCGGATGCTCCTGGCGTTGAAGTAGACACACTTCAAACCGCCTTCCTGCCTGCCACTACACTCCTGCGACTCTGAAACCTCATCCATGACCTCACTACTCTCAACCTCCTGTACACCGGAGCTACAATTCAAGTACCCACCCCCCCTGCTCAATTAGTTTAAACCCTCCCGAAGAGAATTAGCAAATTTCCCCCCCAAGATATTGGTACCCCTCTGGTTCCAGTGCAGACCATCCTGTTTGTAGAGGTCCCACGGACCCCAGAAAGAGCCCCAATTGTCCAGGTATCTGAATACCTCCCTCCTGCACCATCCCTGTAACCACGTGTTCAACTGCTCTCTCTCCCTATTCCTCTCCTCACTATCACGTGGCATGGGTAACAAACCAGAAATAACAACTTTGTTTGTTCTCGCCCGAAGCTTCCACCCAACTCCCTGAATTTCTGCCTTACATCCCCATCCCTTTTCCTACCTATGTCTTGAGTGCCTATGTGAACCACAACTTGAGGCTGGTTCTCCTCCCCCTTAAGGATATCGAAAACACGATCCGAGACATCGCGGACTCCGGTTCCTGGGAGGCAACACACCAACCGCGAGTCTCTCTCGTTCCTGCAGAATCTCCCAAAGATCCCTTTAACTATGGAGTCCCCAATGACTAATCCTCTACTCCTCCCACCCCTTCCCTTCTGAGCCACAAGGAGAGACTCTGAGCCAGTGACCTGTGCACCATGGCTTACCCCTGCTAAGTCGTCCCCCCCAACAGCATCCAAAAGTGTACTATCCCCAATTTCTACGACATTTTTTGTTTCTCCCCCTACTTGGATGGCTCCCTGTACCTTGGTGCTGTGGTCAGTTTGCTCATCCTCCTTTTCCCTCCCCTTCTGAGCTGCCGGGCCAGACTCTGCGCCAGAGGCACGGCCACTGTTGCTTCCCCCAGGTATGCTGCTCCCCCCAACAGTACTTAAACAGGAGTACTTATTTTTAAGGGGCACAGCCACTGGGGTACTCTCTAGTACCTGACCTTTCCCCTTCCCCTTCCTACCCGTGACCCACTTGTCTGTCTCTCGTGGCCTCGGTGTGACCACCTGCCTGTAACTCCTATCTATCACCTCCTCATTCTCCCTAACCGGACGAAGGTCATTGAGCTGCAGTTCCAGTTCCCCAACGCGGTCCCTTAAAGCTGCAGCTTGATGCACCTGGCGCTAGCTGTCTCCAGGACCTCCCACATCAGGCACTGAGAACAACAAACTGGCCTCACAATCATAATTCCCCCTTTCTTCCAATGACACAGAAAAAAAAAAACTGTCTAAACCTACCCCACCTCTGCCTGTTTACGCCGAAGCCCGATGAGCCAAAGCCCGTCAGCTCTCACTCTACTTCCCACTCACTCCACTGCCCGCTCCCGACACTGCCCGCTCAAAGGTGCGGCCTGCTTTTAAACCCTCCAATTACCTTCCCAGGCTTCTCCTGGGCATACTTCCTGTTTTGTAAAAAAAATGTCTGATTTTTAACACAAATTTAACTGAAAAATAATTAAATCAATCACATGCAGGAACACACTCTCTTACTCTCAGCCTGCTCCTGTGGAACATCTCTTTTAAACCTTGCCCCTCGCACCTTAAACCTATGCACCCTAGTAATTGACTCTTCCACCCTGGGAAAAACCTTCTGACTATCCAGTCTATCATGCCCCTCATAAGCTCATAGACTTCTGTCAGGTCGCCCCTCAACATCCGTCGTTCCAGTGAGAACAATACAAATTTCTCCAACCTCTCCTCATAGCTAATGCCCTCCACACCAGACAAAATCCTGGTCAGTATTGTCTGTACCCTCTCCAAGGCGTTCACGTCCTTCAGGTAGTGTGGCGACCAGAATTGAACACGATATTCCAAGTGTGGCCTAACTAAGGTTCTATAAAGCTGCAAGATGACTTGACAATTTTTAAACTCAATGCCCCGGCTGATGAAGGCAAGCATGCCATATGGCTTCTTGACTACCTTCTCCAGCTGTGTTGCCACTTTCAGTGACCTGCGTACCTGTACACCCAGATCCCTCTACCTATTAATACTCTGAAGGGTTCTGCCATTTACTGTGTATTTCCTATCTGTATTTGACCTTCCAAAATGCGTTACCGCAGATTTATCCAGATTAAACTCCATCTGCCATCTCTCCGCCCAAGTCTCCAACCGATCTATGTCCTGCTGTATCCTCTGATGGTACTCATCACTGTCTGCAAACCAAACAATCCTTGTGTCGTCCGCAAACTTACCATTCAAACCAGTTACATTTTCCTCTAAACTATTTATATACATAATACAAACAGCAAAGGCCCCAGCACTGAGCCCTGAGGAACACCACTTGTCACAGCTCTCCATTCAGAAACGGACCCTTCCACTACTACCCTCTGCCTTCTTTGACCGAGCATTTTCTGTATCCATCTTGCCAGACCACCTCTCATCCCATGCGAATTCAACTTCTGCACCAGACTGCCAAGAGGGACCTTGCCAAAGGCCTTACTGAAGTCATTGTAGACAACATGCATTGCCCTACCCTCATCAATCATCTTCATCACTTCCTCGACAAACTCGATCAAGGTAGTGAGGCACAACCTCCCCTTCCCAAAACCATGTTGCCTCTCACTAATACGTCCACCTAGTTGCTAGTGGGAGTAAATCCTGTCTCGAAGAATCCTCTCCAATAATTTCCCTACCACTGACGTAAGGCTCACCAGCCTGCAATTACCTGGATTATTCTTGCTACACTTCTTACACAAAAAAACGACATTGACTATTCTCCAATCCACTGGGAACTCCCCTGCAGCCAGTGAGGATACAACAAATTCTCCCAGGGCCCCAGCAATTTCCTCCCTTACCTCTCTCAGTATTCTGTGGTATATCCCATCAGACCCTGGGGACTTGTCTTCATTAATATTTCTCAATAACCACAATACCTCCTCCTTTGTGATCTCAACATGACTCAAACTGTCGACACACCCTTTCCCAGACCCATCATCCACCAAGTCCTTCTCTTTGGTGAATACTGACGTAAAGTACTCAATTAAGAAATCATCCATTTCTTCTAGCTCCACGCATAGATTCCCTCCCCTGCCCTTGAGTCGGCTAACTCTCTCCTTGACTACCCTCTTGCTATTTATATGTGCATAAAAAACCTTGGGATTTTCCTTAATCCTGCTGGCAAATGACTTCTCGTGACCCCTTTTAGCCCTCTTTTCTCCTTTCTTAAGTTTCCTTCTACTTTCCTTGTATTTCACACTTGCTTCGTGTATTCCCAACCTCCTAGCTTTGACAAATGCTTTCTTTTTATCTTTGACGAGGCTCACAATATCTCGCGTTCTCCATGATTCCCAAAACTTGCCATAATTATCCTTCATCCTTACAGGAACGTGCTGAATCCCGATCAACTCACACTTGAAAGACTCTCGCATGCCAGATGTTGATTTGCCCTCAAGCATCTACCCCAATCTACATTCTTCACTTCCAGCACAATATTGTTGCAAATAGCCTTCCCCCAGCTTAGCACCTTAACTTGAGGTCTGCACTTATCTTTATAAGAACATAAGAAATACGAGCATGAGTAGGCCAGCTGCCTCCTCGAGCCTGCTCCGCCATTCAATAAGATCATGGCTGATCTTTTGTTGGACTCAGCTCCACTTACCCTCCCGCTCACCATAACCCTTAATTCCTTCACTGTTCAAAAATTTATTTATCCTTGCCTTAAAAACATTCAATGAGGTAGCCTCAACTGCTACACTGGGGAGGGAATTCCACAGATTCACAACCCTTTGTGTGAAGAAGTTCCTCCTCAACTCAGTCCTAAATCTGCTCCCCCTTTTTTTCAGGTTATGCCCCGTTGTTCTAGTTTAACCAGCCAGTGCAAACAACTTCGCTGCTTCTATTTATCTATTGCCTTCAAAATCTTATATGTTTCTATATGATCTCCCCTCATTCTTCTGAATTACAATGAGTATAGCCCCAGTCTAATCAGTCTCTCCTCATAAGCCAACCCTCTCAACTCCGGAATCAACCTCCGGAATCAACCTCCTCTGCACCCCCTCCAGTGCCAGTATATCCTTTCTCAAGTAAGGAGACCAAAACTGTACACAGTACTCCAGGTGTGACCACACCAGCACCTTATACAGCTGAAGCATAACCTCGCTGTTTTTAAACTCCATCCTTCTTGCAATGAAGGACACAATTCCATTTGCCTTCTTAATAACCTGCTGCACCTGCAAACCAACGCCTTGAGTTTCCTGCACAAAGACACCCAGATCCCTCTGCACAGCAGCATGCTGCAATTTTTTACCATTTAATTAACAGTCCATCTTGCTGTTCTTTCGACCAAAATGGATGACCTCACATTTACCAACATTGTACTCCATCTTCAGACCCTCGCCCACTCAATTAGACTATCTATATCCCTTTGCAGACTTTCTGTGTCCTCTGGACAATTTGCCACCCATCTCAGTGTCATCTGCGAATTTTGACACACTGCACGTGGTCCCCAACTTCAGGTTATCGATGTAATTCGTAAACAATTCGGTCCCAACACAGATCCCTGAGGCACACCACTCGTCACTGATCGCCAACGAAAACAAACACCCATTTACCCCCACCCTTTGCCTTCTGTTAGTTAACCAATCCTCTATCCATGCTAATACATTACCCGTAGCACCGTGCACTTTTCTCTTACATAGCAGTCTTTGGTGCGGCACCTTGTCAAATGCCTTCTGGAAATCCAGATACACCACATCCACAGGTTCCTCATTGTCTACTGCAGATGTAATGTTCTCACGGAATTCCACCAAATTATTCAAACATGAACTTCCCTTGATGAACCCATGCTGTGTCTTACCAATAGGACAAATTATATCCAGATATCTCGCTATTTCTTCCTTGATGACAGATTCAAGCATTTTCCCTACTACAGAAATTAAGCTAACCGGCTTATAGTTACCTGCCTTTTGTCTACCTCATTTTTTATCCATCAGTACCTTAATACTCAGTGATTTGTGATCAGAGTTCCTGAACTGCTCCCCTATTCAAAAGTCGACCCTCTGGCCGGCCTCATTCCCGAATGCCACGTCCAGTACGGCCCCATCCTCAGTTGAACAATCTACACACTGTTTCAAGTAGCCCTCTTGAATGCTCCGAGCAAAAATCTGTCGAATCCACGCCCACAACATTAAATGAATCCCAATCAAGTTAAAATCTCCCACTACAACAAAGCTGTTATTTTTACACCTTGCCAAAATCTACCTACACGTCCAGGGGATTGCTGGAAAAGGTTCACCACAATTGTGTGAAGAAATAGCTTCGCATCTAAGTCTCAAATATTTGTGCACTATCATGAGAATCTGACTCTTTGGTCTGGACTACATATTTTTAGACGTCTTTAAATCTCCTTGTCTGCCCGGATACACATATTTAATCCCTTACGCTACGTGGGGTTGTGTTGATAAATTCTGGGTAGTATTTTTGTCGGTGAAAGCTTGATTGCCCGCTTGGTCTCCTTCTGCCCTTTAGGGATTGTATGATTATACGTATTCTCTAATGACCTCCTCATTTCTTCATGCAAATAAAAATCTCGGCCCATACATTCTACAATTGGATTCCTGATTTGTTTTAATCACAGATTCACTTTTTTGTTCCTCATTTGTGGCCTGCATGTTTCTACTTTCCAAAATTTTCCACAACGCAATTGCAATAGAATTCTCTGTACGAGACTACACATATCTCGCCTACAAATCTGAAAATAGGTCTTCATTCCACACATTTCCTCCTTTGTTTACAAAAAACAAATGCATTATTTGCAAAACTTCATGAAATGTTATTATAAATTATCCAATTGTTTATTAAGCGCAATTAATTTTAGAAGGCTTACCCAAACAGGCCTACTCATTTATTCGCTTATACAATCAATGTTAATTGTAGGATTGTTTTTAATAATATAAAATTACGGTCAGGATCTTAATATGCAATTTGATGGCATGTCAATATTTCGATCATTTCTAATTGCTGATCAGTACCTCTTTTTCTTGTAGAGTGCCTGACCTTAAGCAATTCAGCCGTTGGTTTGCACTGAACCAATAGTTGAAGTGAACATTTATAATACTTTGAACCAAACTTATATTCTGGACAGACCTGTGAATATTGTGCTGAAAGTAATTCGGTCATTCGCCAAAATAGAGGAAAGCATAAAACATATGGTATTGTAATATTATCCTTCTTCATATGTTCCATAAGTAATGAATATCACATTTTCTCTATAGCAACAAGTAATGCCAATCAACTGTGGTAAAAGCTTCCAAAATTATAGTCCATTATTACATCAATGGGGACCATAGAATTTTTCCTATTTTTTTTTGTGCAACAGCCTATTTAAACAAATTCCTCTGGTGTGCACCGTAGCCCAGCACATATATTCCTCTCAATTTCCCATTCAAATTTAGTTTTCAAATAATTGGTGTTTTCTGCTTCAATCATCGCTGACAGGCAAAAATTTGCAGGCAATTTTAAACAAGTTTGTCGTGATAACTGACCCCGTCTTTCTCCACAATATCCCATGGACAAAACAAAGAACAAAGAACAGTACAGCACAGGAAACAGGCCCTTCGGCCCTCCAAGCCTGTGCCGCTCCTTGGTCCAACTCGACCAATCGTTTGTATCCCTCCATTCCCAGGCTGCTCATGTGACTATCCAGGTAAGTCTTAAACGACGTCAGCGTGCCTGCCTCCACCACCCTACTTGGCAGCGCATTCCAGGCCCCCACCACCCTCTGTGTAAAAAACGTCCCTCTGATGCCTGAGTTATACTTCGCCCCTCTCAGCTTGAGCCCGTGGCCCCTCGTGATCGTCACCTCCGACCTGGGAAAAAGCTTCCCACTGTTCACCCTATCTATACCCTTCATAATCTTGTATACCTCTATTAGATCTCCCCTCATTCTCCGTCTTTCCAAGGAGAACAACCCCAGTCTACCCAATCTCTCCTCATAGCTAAGACCCTCCATACCAGGCAACATCCTGGTAAACCTTCTCTGCACTCTCTCCAATGCCTCCACGTCCTTCTGGTAGTGCGGCGACCAGAACTGGACGCAGTACTCCAAATGTGGCCTAACCAGCGTTCTATACAGCTGCATCATCAGACTCCAGCTTTTATACTCTATACCCCGTCCTATAAAGGCAAGCATACCATATGCCTTCTTCACCACCTTCTCCACCTGCATTGCCACCTTCAAGGATTTGTGGACTTGCACACCTAGGTCCCTCTGTGTTTCTATACTCCTGATGACTCTGCCATTTATTGTATAACTCCTCCCTACATTATTTCTTCCAAAATGCATCACTTCGCATTCATCCGGATTAAATTCCATCTGCTCCGCTTGTTTTCCTATTTTTCTGAACTTGCGGCCAAATACAAATCAATAAGACAATTGCAATAAATCTCCTCCACACACATCAAGGACGCTTATATCCTTTCCAAAGTTTGGTGATTCCTTCAGGATAGAATGCGCCAAAACTGGCTGACGATAGCTTCACAAGGTACACCCTCTTTCTTGCATTAATTACTCTGTCTGGGAAGCTGAATACGCTGGATAATTTGCTACTTCTTCTTCCAATATGCCCCACTATTTTCAAGCATCAATGCACATTAAACTCCGGGTGACTCTGCCACTACATGCCTTGTAGCAAACATTTTAAATTAATTCGTGGTACATGGGCGTCGCTGGCTCGCCAGCATTTATTACCCATCCCCAGTTGCCCTTTTGAACGTGGTGGTGTGCCGCCTTCTTGAATCGCTGCAGTCCATGTTCTGCGGGTTGGCCCACATGTTAGGAAGGGACTTCCAGGATTTTGACCAAATGACTGTGAAGGAACGGCGATATATTTCCAAGTCAGGGTGGTGATTGGTTCATTGAATAGCATTTGCGTGGCGCGAATGTTACTTGCTAATTGTCAGCCCATGCCTGGATATTGTCTACATCTTGTGGCATTTGAACATGGACTGCTTCAGTATCTGAGGAGTTCCGAATGGTGCTGAACATGGTGCAATCATCGGCGAACATGCCCAAATCTGACCTCATGACGGAGGGAAGGTCATTGATGAAGCAGCTGAAGGTTGTTGGGCCTAGGACACTGCCCTGAGGGACTCCTGCAGAAGTGTCCTGGAGCTGAGATGACTGACCCTCCACAGCCGCAACCATCATCCTATGTACCTTGTGTGACTCCAACCAGCGGAGAATTTGCCCCCTGATACCCATTGATTCCAGTTTCGCTCAGGCTCCTTGATGCCACACTCGGTTAAATGTGGCTTTGATGTCAAGGGCTGCAACTCTCAACTCACCTCGAATTAAATCAATTCTTGCTTTCTGCAGACGTATTCCAAAATATTGCAGTTTATCTGTACTAAATTCAACACCGGAACTGCTTAGCAATTCAGGGAGCTCACTTCTCAATCGCTGCCATTCTCCAAATTATTGTTCTTGCCACATGTGCATGACACATGTGGCATGACATGATGTGATAGCTGGACAAAACAATTTATTGGCATACGTGGATCGACCAGAACCACTGAAGGGGTAGCATTCTGTGAAAATTGAATTGGGAAATCAACTCAACGAAAATTAGTCTAACATTGGTTATTACAGATGTTCTAAGGTTTGATTAACCTTTGCAGCACAACTAAAAGAGATAGAATTTTCAATGCTGCAACTGCTGTTGAACTTTGAACTGATGTCGTGAATTCTAATCAACAGCTGATCACACTATTATATACCAACTCAAGTGACCATCAGGATAATCGGCTACACGGTGCTAAATTTGGCTGAGACAGATCTGCCACAGGCAATTTGCTGATGTACACTTCGGGCCTTTAGTCACAATACCGTTTTTTAAGCGAAAAGAGAAGAAATAAATTCCAGCATCTGTACTTTTCACTTCACTTCCACCAATTTATCTGACGCTCAATGTTGACGTCCTGTTTCCGAAATTCACATTCTCTCTCCTTTTCCTCTTCTTCTGCTAAGGCAATCATTTTTTTATCTTCTTCCCTGATCTGTATTTCAAGCAGCCTCATTTCTTTCTCTTGTTGCAATTCAAACGGATTTACTTTGTTTTCCTGTTCAAGTTGGTCAATTTTTAATTGAATTCAAATCATTTCCAAAGATTCTGGCTGCTTTTTCTGGCAATTTTAAATGCCGCGCTGTGGCCACAATTATCTCCCCTTTCCTTACACTGTCAGTTAATGGCAATTGCAACAGTTTTGCCAATTCCAAAAGCTTTGTTTTAATCACATTTTGTAAAGCACACTGCGTGACTACCTCCGCACCCAGGAATTCTCAGCCTCTGAAAGAGCCAGTCTTCCACAAGGCACTCCCTAATTAAACCTGAATACAGCACCTGAAAATAAAACACAAGTATGCTCACAAAACACTGTCCTTGTGTCTGTAGGCGGGGATTTTCCTCTATAGGCTATGTATTGCTACTTAATCTAATACAGAGACTCATAGAATGCTGTGTACTGATTTTTTATACGTGACTTTATTTAACCAGCGATCGAATGGACGAATGGTTTAAGAGATCTAGAGCTCAAGGTACAGAATGCAGGCAGCACAATGTCACTCTGAAGAACAGTGCCCCCGTGAAGGCAATTATGCATTTACCAAATCATGTTGCCCACGTTTCTGGTGGACACAATCCAATAAATATTAAGACAAATCTGTCAATAATCGTTCTGCCATTAACTCCAACCAGTAACAATGCACTTCATGACCGAATGGGATTTCATTTGTTCTTAATTACGGACAATACCCTCCCCCTTTTGCCTCGCAACATGAGACGCTGGACATGAAACAGGGGGATAATTCCCACCGAATTGAGCCCACGTGACTCTCGTCTGATCCTTTGAAATCCCTCATGCCTGCCTTCCACCTGCGTTATCAATTTGGAGCTGTATAACTCTATTTATAAATTGGCATTGTCAGCTATCTTGTTCCTGACCACTGCTGATAACATAACTCCTCATCAGTGGAACTATTATTTCTTAATACATCTCCCACCAGGGCCTGCTGAATTTTATCATTGACGGAAGCTTCACAAAATGTCACTGGAAGCAAACCACACCCATGTTATAATTTTAAAATAATTGTTTTAAATTTGAAATATTTGTTAATCATATGGAGCTGTCTTCGATAGCAAAAACCCTTGCTTGCGTTCTCATAGTTCAACATCATTCACTCTTAAGTCAATATTGCATTACTTCTCCTAAACCTATGATTATGTATTTTTATTAGCCTAATAGCAAGCCTCACTTTGTGAAACTACTCCCTTAACTCCTAACTTGAAAATTCTAATATGTAAGGTCCGTATGTGTTTGCCAAATATAAGTATTAACCTGTGTTTCCAGAAGAAGATATTGAATGATCTTGGATGCTGGTTGCGTTTGAGCCAATATCTGCATGTACACTACTAGAACTAAATGGAAACACATGCATTCACTGTAACAATTGCCATCATACTCCCTTTACACAAGTTTCCACCGTTGGTCAATTTTAAACGAACAAATCTCAGTTCTATCTCGCACTAGAATCAGGTCTTCTTGTTATCAATGTTGGGTGCGCTTCCGTTGTCCTGACTCTCGGACGCGTTCCTGGGTTCGATTTGTGAAACATAAATCTGATGCCTCGCAGAAATACGTCATTTTTTAATCAAAATAATCATTTTAATTTCTTGCCCTCTCATGCGCCCTGATCATTTTGCGTTATTAACCGACTTAATCAAATTGCAAATCTACAAATTCAAATAAGTTCAGCGAAGTTCTCAAGCTGCTACGAGAGCCATTATTATCCCCTGTTTAGTAGGATTACATATCCACCCGGGTGATATACTGATAGTTACCACTTTGGGATTACTCATTGTGATATGGTTTTAACTGACTCCAGTGCCACCACCGTGGCCTGGGTTTCTAATCAATAAGGGCGCATGTTTATCCTGCTGTGATTACATTATGAGAGCCTCCCCACTTGACTCCCAACCCTTTCCTGTCTGCCATTAGTTTCACCATTTCCTTATCCCCTGGTGTAGATAACCTAGGGGCGTGCTCGTCTGCTAGTTTCAGCCGGTCTCAGTGCTAAGGTAGCCGCTTGTCTTTTAAGAGAATGTAAGCGAACAATTAAACCTCTCATGAACTGAAACACTGTACCTCGGCTGATTTCAAGTTCACCTCCGCCCGTTTGAAAGAGTCGCTCTCTGTCATAACAATATTATAGGTAATGCCTGCAACCAATGGTTCCCTTCTACACTGTTCTTCAATGTCCTGTTCATCTGTTCTACCATTCCTGAATTCTGGGGGTGGCACTGTCTCTGAAACCTTTGCTTTCTTCCCAATATTTTACAGGCTTCCCTTAAAGCTTTCTCTGTGAAGTGGTTTCCCTGACCTGAATCTAACTGAAACAGCATGCCCCACCTGGTTATTACCTCATTTACTAATATCAAAGCCACTGTTTGGACAGGAACTCTGCATGGGAAGCTTTTTACCCACGAGTAAACTGATCAATGATGACCAGGTAATAGGTCTTCCCTTGGACTCTGGGTAAGGACCCCGTAATATCCATCTGTACATTTCCCATGTTATTCTAGGCCGTGATTGATTACCCATCTTGACCCTGAATTGATGACCTGATTCCACTTGGCCGCACTGCAGACACAATTGACAATCTTGCCATACCTCCCCATCATTGTACAGGTGGTCGGTACCCGTGTGTGCAAATCAATGTTATGCCTGCAACAATGTCTAACACATTACTTCTGGGGCTATCATTCTGTCTTCCCTTCTCCAGAACCCATCCTGTCCCCTCTGTCTTCCCTGTTTTGCCATTCTTGTTTCTCTTTCTTTGACACCTGTTCCTGTATCTGTTTCACATCAATGTCGGTGATTCCCCTGGCTTGTGTTGCTGCCTGACTTGCTGATTGAATTCCTTCCAAATTCTGTTCTCACAGGTTGTTTAGCTGCCTGATCTGCTCTGTTTCTTTCTTGGGCCTTGGTGGAAATCCTCACGTGGGTGTGCACTTTTATTACTGTGGTTTAAAAGGGACTGTGCGCTACATGAAGTAAATTATTGATTAGATTGGTTAAAGCTAATAATTCTGCTACTTATGCTGAATTACTCCCTAGGATTTGTTCTCCTGCAATCACTGTTCTTTCATCATTCCACACTGCCCATGTTGTGTGGTGTTCAGCATTGACATACTTTCTTGTTCAATCTACATACAGATCAATCGTTCCCTCTCTCACTTCCACGATACTTTCATACTCCATTCCTCGCACTGTTATCCCTCCTGCAGGATATTCCCTTACATCCGTGCTGATATCTACATGTTTATCGTCTTGGCCAAATATTTGCCTCCCACTTTGAATGTCTTCCATGAGGAATTCCTTTTAACTTCCCTGCTTCTAAAGGTTGCACAATTATCTTTCTCGTTTGCATCCCATTCTTTGCACCACTGGCTCTTCCACCTTTAATCAAATCTGGTAAGGGTTTTACAAGTGCTGCATAATCTTTCACACAATTCCTACAATAGTTAAAAGGCGCCAATATTTATCTTAGCACTTCCCGCTCAGAGGTCTTTGCCCACAAAATATAACCTTCTTGCGGTCCTCTGGAATTCTTTTTTTTTACCAACTTCCACATCTTTGAAACAGAAATCAAACCTTTCAATTTGATGCCTGGCAGTAACTTATTTTGGTTGCTCGTTCATTTTCAGAAATAACATCATTTGTTAAGAATGATTCCAAACTCAGAAAACAGTTTTGTGAGCTTCCAACTGTCCATTAGTGTCCATCTTATCTCTTTCTAAAAGCTTGCTCCTTCATCCACAGCTATCACCTAAACTGAGTTTTACTTCTTAGAATCCCTTTAAAAGTCTCTTTTGTTAACCTGTTCACTTCTCACATCTCATCTGTACATTGCTCACCTGTTCCTTTCCTTTAAGTTTAATTCCACTGGGTCGTTTCCATCATCTCTTTCTTATTAACAATCTGTTAATCATTAAACTCACATTCCCATTCTATCTTATGTAACCCTTCGCTAAATGCCGAAATGCTCTCCCCCGCCTCCCCCGATAGATTTGATATAAGCTAATAATTTTACTATAGTAAAAAGCTACTACAATATCTGAAAGCACAAATATCCATTCTGTCTGGGACATAATGCGTTCACTCTCTTCTTGTTTCAGTGGTACATTTTCACAAATGGGCGTGGACGTCATCACTAATTCAAACAGTGATCCCTTTCATTACTTTGTTAAGATTAATCCAAAACTAGATTTATTACAATCTAGTTTAAATACCCCAATTCTCAACCAAACCTGCTGAAGTCTCTCTTACCTTCTTACCACATTTCAGATGCAACGTTTTGCCACTTTTAAACTAATGCAGACACAAAGAGCCCAAATCTGTGTGGAATTTTTATCCTCCTTTTTAAATAATGAATTTTGCCATTCATCACTCCACAAAATTGAGGAATACAAGATTTTGTCTGATTGTCGAGTGTTGTATCATACGACATTTCTCACTGGGATTTTCTCTGCATTAGATCGAAATTTCACCAGTCACTCACCCTCTATTCTTTATGGTTGTACCACAGCTTGGTACGGTTCCTGCCCAATTCTCAGACTTCAAGAAACTACAAATCAAATCAAAAATATTTGCATCATAATTGTCTGTTTTACTACAAGAGGCCACAGGAGGGCGCTCTGACCGTTCCAACCTGCACTCTTTTGTCACAGGCAGAACGGATGACAAAAGCTGTCCAAATTCTGTTCTCTCTGTCTCTCTCTACCTCCCTCTCTCTCTCTCTCTCTGTTTTAACTCCTTGAACCACGCTCTAAATCCACCAAAGTCCACGAAAGACATTCTGGTTAAGTGCATTGGCCCACAATTAATTGGCACTCGGTGTAACTGAACAGGCGCCGGAGTGTGGCGGCTAGCGGATATGCACAGTAACGTCATGGCAGTGTTAATGTAAGCCTGTTAAAAACTTTACTTTTACTCACTTTACTTTGCTGTACCTTGGACTCTCGTTGCCCCGACCCCTCCTCTGAGCACTCGCACTCTCTTTCTAGCACTCTATTTTTAACTTCGGAGCACCCCTCAGCGCTAACCTCTCCATTGAGCCACTGACCTCAATCTGCTGCCGTTGCGGCTGTGTCACTTTTCTCGGACACTTTCCTCGGGTGCGGCCTGTTTCTGTTTTCTGGCTCTGCTGTTGAAGCGATCCAGGGTCTTTCTCATTCCTGTTCCTTTGTACTAAGCGCCTCCAACTCCTCAAGGCTTCTCTGACTGCGCGTCTCTCTGGGTCCGCTGTTCAGGGCAGATGGTGTGTGTGCGTCCACACTACCCCTCTTTCAGTGTGGATTCGCTTAACAGTCACACTATGCTCCAAAACCCCTCGCAGTGATTCAGATGAGTCAACTTATGGTTCTGGCTGCCTCACAGGGGCTCTTGTAATTAATTGGGGTGGTCAATGTGAAAGCATACTCACGCCACTTCGGAGTCTTGTCCTGCTACCTGAAGCCACCGACGTCACCCTGCTCAGCAGCGCCAAATTGTCGACGAGTGTTTTCCTCCCGAGGCTATGAATTGCTAATCTTAAGCGAATACAGAGACTCATGAAATGCAGTGTACTGACTTAAAGATGTGACTTTACTGAATCAAACAATCGAGTGGGAGAATGATAGGAGGAAGCCGAGCACTCAATTTATAGAATGCGGGCAGCCACATGTCACTCTGAAGAAAATTGCCTCCGTGAAAGCAGTTATACATTTACAAAATCATATTGACTACCTTTATTGTGGGCATTATGCAATAAACATGAATGCAAATCAGTCAACAAACACCCTGTCGTTAACTCCAGACAATAACAATACACATCTTGACGTCATGGGATTTCATTTAATATAAACCACGGATGTACCTTTCTCCTGTTCCCTCGCAACACAGAACGCTGGGCAGTGAGAATGATTCCCACCGAATTTTAACCCAAGTGACACTCGTCCGACCCTGGAAAATGAAACATTGGCTTAATTAGCTCCCTTAAATCAATTGGTGAAAGTAGAAATGTCAGCACTAAAGAGATGTTCCTGTTGTGTGGTATCAGAGCCTCAGTTCTAATGGAGCACCTCAAGTTTCGAAGGTCATTATGGAGGGAGTGACGCGTTGTATGAGGGTCAGTACTGAAATAGCGACTGAAACATGATGCAATAATTAATTGGCCATGTCTTTAAAAAAACTGAGTCTTTTTCTCCCCGGTGACATGACTCTAAAATGACATTTGTTTCTATCACTGTTAATGCCAGGAGTCGCACAATCACACACACGTTAATGGAAAACTATTGGGGGTGTCAACTAGGAATATCTGGATATAGATATTTTTTAATGTACGAATAGTGTTTGGTGTTGAGCCACCTCAAAATTTGCTGCCAAATGGACTAATCACACAATTATGTATCGGATAGTTCGTGTGTCATGGTCAATACTAAGTGTCACCAGATTGTCGCAGGATGATAATTAATGGGCAGATGCTATCAAGTTCCATTATGTGGTGACCATATGTTGCCATTACTGAGTGGAAATAAGCTTTAAAATCAGATTAGGACCTTTCAGTTTAATGTCAGAAGTCACATGATCACAGATAAACAGGCAGTACGTTGTTGGCTATGTCGGTTTGGAATGGTAGGATACATGTCGATTTTTTTTGTTAAATTCGGGTACTAAATGTTCAGGTTGTAAATTGGTTTAATGATGTAATTTTCTACACTGCTCAAGAGACACTGAACACTGGAACAGGCCTTCGGGCCTGTATTCGCTGCACTTGTTCTCATATTACAAACAGCTCTCTTTTCCCTTGCACACGGTAGCATGATATTGAGTGAGAAGAAAGCTTCCAATAATTACTTTACATGCTAACCACACGTCCGTCATTCTGAATCACATTTTGTGTCTCAGTGTGTTAATGATGAGGCAGAGCCGGAGCACAAAAGCGAAGGAAAGACAGCAAATCCTGATTCCGCATCATACAGACACCTGGGACTTCCTGTCCCAATTGCCCGAATATCTGTGCATTGAAAATCGACCCGGTCATCCAAATCAAGACGCAAGGAATGAAGTGGCACGCCCAACAGACATCGTTCTGCATTTGAAGGACAGCCCAAGATGGGGCAATTTACTATCCAACTGCAGTGCTAAACACTCATTCACATCGTCTAACTGAATTTGATAATGAGGGAGGTTGATGAAGATAACTGGAGAACAGGGTTTCCATACTAAGTAATAGCATGGAATTACAACACGGCACTGTGCTAGCAAACTAGGTTTTTTGATTTCAAATGTCACCATGGTTCGAGTCATAGTCAGAGAGGTTTGCAACATGGAAACAAATCCTTCGGCTTAACTGATCCATGCCACCCCTTTTTTAACCACGAAGTTCGTCTCAATTGCCCGCGTTTGGCCCATTTCCCTCTATAGCCAGCCATGTAACTGCCTGAGCGATTTTTAAAAGATAAAATTGTACCCGCCTCTACTATTACAACTGACAGCTGGTTCCAGACAGTCACCACCTTCCATGTGAAAAAGTTGCCCCTCTGGACCCTTTTGTATCTCTCCCCTTAAACCTATGCCCTTTAGTTTTAGGCTAAGATATTGACTATCCAGCTGATCTATGCCCCTCATTATTTTATAGACCGCTAAAAGATATTGACTATCCAGCTGATCTATGCCCCTCATTATTTTATAGACCTCTATAAGATCACCCCTAAGCCTCCTGTGCTCCAGAGAAATAAGTCCCAGTCTATTCAGACTCTCCTCATAGCTCAAACCACCATTTCCCGGTAGCATCCAAATTCTGCACTCTTTCTGGCTTAATAATATGCTCTCTATAACAGGGTGACCAGAATTGTACACAATGTTCAACAGCAGTACCAATGTCTTGCACAACTTCAGCAACTCATGTATTCAATGTTCTGACCAATGAAGCCAAGCATGCCGATTGACTTTTTCACCACTCTGTCCGCGTGTGACTCCACTTTCAAGGAGCTATGAACATGTACCCCTAGATCTTTTCGTTCTGTAACTCTCCCCAACGCCCTATCATTAACTGAGTAAGTCCTGCCCTGGTTCGAATTACCAAAATGCATCACCTCGCATTCATCTAAATTAATCACTATCTGCAATTCGTCAGCCCACTGGCCCAATATATTAAGAAGTTTCAGAATCCACATTTACAAAAATGATTTGATAAAAAAGAAAACCTGTGTCAATGACATTTGAACATATATTTCTAATGAAGGAGGGATTCATGAAGTATTTTGAAAAAATGAACTGTTCATTAAAATTAAACTCGCCAGGCCTCCTTGAAGATCACATTCCAAACCCGTGAACTCCAGCACATTGATGAAGGAGGGCTGCAGACTCAGGCTAACACAATTAACGGAATATTCCTGTGCAGGCCACAGACAATCCTGCCTTCGAATTGACTTGTCATTTCATTCACTGCCGCTGGGACAGATTCTGGAAATTCCTTCCCTCACAACAAGGATGGGAACTAAACATTGAGGGGCATTCAGTGGTTCGGGAGGACAGACAGGAAAAGGTGGTGGAGTTATATTTTTGATCAAAGATGATTTTGATGCGTTAATAAGGAAAGGTATTAGATTCGATTATGTGGAACCTACGTGGGTCGGGTTATGAAACAACAGTGACAAAAGGCATTCCTGGGGTTGCTATAAAGACCACCAAACTGTGGTTGCAATGTTGAAAAAAAAAACATTAGGCAGGAAATCAGAGATGCTAAAGGAACATATGTGATCATGGGATACTTTACTCTGCATATAGATTGGGAATTGAAATTTCGAAACCTAAGTTGATGACATAAACACCGTCTTAGACAAAGTTAATCAGGATCATGTTTAAATGTGGGCCTATGTTGTCAAGGTAACAATAAACCAATGCAACAGAAAACTGGAGAGGCACAATGGACTGCTCTGCCTGATATGCTCCCTAAATTTCTGTGAACTCTGTACGACTCACTCTTGTTTGCATGTCTTGTTGAACGTGTGGCCTTTACAACCTCCATCTGATTCTCAGTGATGAAGAGTCCAATATGCTCGGTCGCTGAGAAGAATAATAACCTCACACTTTACAAAGCTGGCATTGTAAGTGCTAGTAAACACACTACATGCAAATTTGTTAGCCGCAGGCGGTGCTCATATTAGGCTGGTGCAATTGGCAATGAATCTTAAGCTGGAACAAAGGAAAGCACTTCCTTGTGTGTAAGCATTAGGTCACAGAGCAGACAATTTATGACGATAAGGACTTGAGAAACGGGGTAGACATTAGCATTCCGTAGAAATGTACTCAGAAAATAGAGGCAGGAACAGGCCATTCGGTCATTTGATCTTACTCCTGCATTTGTTATTGCCATGGCTGATTATGGAACCATAGAATCTCGACGGAGGTCATTTGGACCTGGAATCTGCTCTGACTCTCTGAAAAAAATACTTACCCAGTTACTTTCCCTACCCCACTCCGGTAATGCACACATGTGCCGATGCTGATCCCTCCAACCTACATACTGTGAGACACCAAGTGGCAATTTAGCATGGCCGATTCTTCAACCCCGCATATCTTTTGACTCTGGGAGGAAACAACAGCACCCAGAGGAATCCCATGCAGAAATGAGTAGAAAGTGCAAACTACGCACAGAGAGTCACCCAAAGCCTGAATTGAACAGGCTCCCTGGCGCTGTGAGGCGGCAGTGCGAACCAATATGTCACCTATCATGAAATTAAATAATCTGATCCCATCTCTCTTGATATTTTTAGCTCCAAAACCTATTTCTAATTTCTTACTGAAATCACATAACATTTTGTTCAAAACTATCTTCGGTGGTGGTGAATTCCACCCTTCATGATGGGCACTTAGACGCATATTTTGATAACAAAAAAGCACATTGCAAAGAACATGATATTTCCTCTTTTTTAGCATATCTCAGCTCCTTCCAATGGAAGTTACTAATTTGCATACATGATGCCACACAATGCCTGAACAATGAATGATAATGTTTGAGCCAACCAGCTCTGCAAATGGTCACAAATACATCACTTGTCACTGAATCTTTTGATCTGATTTGGTTTGATTTGATTTATTATTATTGCATGTCCGTATACTGTGGAAATTATTGTTCCTTGTGCTAGACAGACAAAACATACCGTTCATAGAGATGGAAACGAGAGACTGCAGAATATAGTGTTCCAATCATCACTAGGGTGTAGAGAAAGATCAAGGTAATGCGAGGTAGGCCCATTGAAAACTCTGGTGGCAGTAGGGAAAAAGCTGTTATTGAGTCGGTTGGTACATAACCTCAGACTTTTGTATCTGATTTCCGACGGAAGAAGTCGGAAAACAGAATGTTCGGAGTGTGTGGGGTCCTTAATTATGCTGGCTGCTTTGCCGAGGCAGCGGGAACTGTAGACATAGTCAATGGATGGGAGGCTGGTTTGTATGATGGATTGGGCTACATTCATGATCTTTTGTAGTTTCTTGCAGTACTGGGCAGACAGTATCCTTACCAAGCTGTGATACAACCAGGAAGAATGCTTTCTATGGTGCATCTATAAAAGTTGTTGAGAGTCGAAGTTGACATGCCAAATTCCCTTAGTCTTCTGAGAAAGTAGAGGCATTGATGGGCTTTCTTAACTATGGTGTCGGCATGGGGTATCAGGACTAATTGTTGTACCGTACAGCTGCATGTACTGCACAGACTGTATCTGAGACCACGGACTGCTGACGTGAACTGTGCCTCACAAACGAATCTTAATTTGGAGAACCTGGTAAGCAGGCAGGGAAGAATGGATGTTGATTAGAATCATAGATGTTTGTCGCTTGCTGAATATTGGCCTGCCGAAATGTATACATCTTACCTTGTCTGCAGACAAATTCGCTGGATAAGAGGTCATTAATGAGGTGCTAATGCAGTAGGGCTCAAGTACTCTGAAATGAAGATTACCAAGACCTGGAGGTTTATCCACTTTGAAACCCATCAAGTTCCCCAAACTTTTTTTATGCTGAAGTTATGCAGTGCAAACATGAACTTAAAGATAACTAAATGGTAATAGATAGTGTAAAAGTGGATTTTGTATGATACATAAGAACATAACATGTTGGGGCGGCACGGTAGCACAGAGGTTAGCACTGCTGCTTCACAGCTCCAGGGACCTGGGTTCGATTCCCGGCTTGGGTCACTGTCTGTGTGGAGTTTGCACATTCTCCTCGTGTCTGCGTGGGTTTCCTCTGGGTGCTCCGGTTTCCTCCCACTGTCCAAAGATGTGTGGGTTAGGTTTATTGGCCAAGCTAAAATTGCCCTTAGTGTCCTGGGATGCGCAGGATAGAGGGATTTGGGGGTAAATATGTGGGTGTAGGGCCTGGGTGGGATTGTGGTCGGTGCAGACTTGATGGGCCGAATGGCCTCTTTCTGCACTGTAGGGTTTACAAGATCCTAAGATTTCTTCTAAGACATCGGATCAGGAGTAGGCCAACTGGCCTCTCGAGCCTGGGGAAGTTGCCAGAGGCTGTTATCAAGGATTTCATAACTCGGCATTTGGAACGTAGTGGTATAATCAGACAAAGACAGCATGGATTTAAATGTTTGAATAATATGTGTGGGTTTTTTTTTTAGTATGTAACTAGTCGAGTTGACCAAGGAGAATCAGTGGATGTGGTTTATTGGACTTTCTGAAGTTTTTCGACAAGGCCTCGCATAACAAATACGATGTAAAGTTAAAGCACATGGGATTGAAGGTAATTCCTTCAGATGGATAGAAAGCTGCTTACCAGATAGGAAGCAAAAAGTTGACATAATTGGGTCTTCCTTTGATTGGCAGTCAGCGACTAGTTGGGATTGGCAAGGATTTGTGCTAGGACCCCAACTGTACTCCTTATATGTTAATGATTTGGCAGCGGTAACTGAATGTATTATTTCTAAATCTGCATATGATAAAAAGTTAGGTGGGAGGGTGGGCTGTGAGGAGGATGCAGAGATGCCTCAGCATGACTTGGACAGGCTGAGTGTGTGGGCATCTGCATGGCAGATGCAGTATACTGTGGATGAATTTGAGGTTATCCACTTTGGTAGCAATAATAGGAAGAGAGACTATTACTTGAATGGTGCAAATTGTGAGAGATGGAGAATCAACGAAACCTTGGATTCCTCATGCAACAGCCCCTGAAAGTAAACGCTCAGGTACGGCAAGCAATAAAGAAGGCAAATGGCATGTAGGCCTTCATTGGGAGAGGATTTGAGAATAGGAATAGGGTTATTTGGCTGCTTCTGTAGAGGGCATTGGTGAGGCCTCACCTGGAGTATTGTGTGCAATTGTGGGGTCCTGTTATAAGGAAGGGCGTCCTTGCTAGGGAGGGAGTAGACTGAAGGTTGACCAGGATGATTCCTGGGATGACAACGAGAGACTAAATAGGTTAGGATTTTATCCACTGGAGTTTAGAAGAGTGAGAGGGGATCTCATAGGAATTTAGAAACTTCTAACAGGGTTATACGCGTTAGATTGAGAAAGAATGTTCCCAATTGTAGGGGAGTCCAGAACTAGTGGTCACAGTTTGAGGAAAAAAGGTAAACCTTTTAGAATTGAGGGGAGCAGAAATTTCTTCACCCAGAGGATGGCGAAGTTGTGGAATTCACTATCTCCGAATATGGTTGAGGCCAAAACGTTGTCTGATTACATGATGAAAATAATTATAGCTCTTGGGACTGAAGGGATCAAGGGATATGGGAGGACGGCGGATCAGGATATTGAATTCGACTATCAGCCAGGATCAAGATGAATGGTGGAGCAGGCTCGGAGGGTCGAATGGCCTAATCCTGCTTCGAGGTTCTATGTTTCTATATTTTGTGGTACTTTCCCTAATGTGTAATTAAAATAATATTTGGATTCAGCTTCCAATTCATCTGTTTAATATTAAATTATCCATAAATGATTTGAGATTATCAGCGATGAGCCAGCACGAACAGAAATTAATTCGGAATTTAATTCCAACTGGTGGTTAAGATACTTTTGCATATTGGAGCAGTGATGCAACATGATTCCTCTCACCATTTTCACACAATGTTCGTCTACACATTTAGAAACTCGATCATACCTTTCACAGACCTTCGATTGTCCCTTACCATCTGCACTTAATTTTCTCATGGGGTGTGAGAACGTCTCACTCTGACTATCATGTGTCCTTTGAATCTTTGCTCAGTGTTCGCCTGGGGACAGATATGCACCTTGATATCAACAATTGACGACTGAGTGCCACTCAATATCGGTATTCATTGTTCAGCTTGGAAATGTGGTTCTCGTAATAACTCCCACTAGTCAGCATGTGATCCCCGACCTTTTGAAATTCACTGTTCTCTTGGGGACCAGAATAGCCCCTGGTATCACTCACTGAGTGTTGACTATTCTTCAAAATCTCGAGTCAGTGTTCAGGTGGAAATGCTGGTGGACCATGGCATCTCTCACTGACCATTGAGTGCAGCTGCATACAGTGTTTCTGGGAACTATGACACCACTTGAAAACGGGCACGAATATTTTGCAGCGTTTCAATAGTGGTGAGGTTAGTGTGATATTTTTAGTTGTTTCTTCTAAAAAATGCCAAGTATTAATCTAGAGTATGGCGAACTGCTGTTCTATGGTGTGTTAGGAGGTGGGGCTGAACTGAGACATTAATGGAAATCTGGTTCACAGAAGGTGTAATGATTCCTGATTGAACTTGTGACATTTCCACACGGGAAGGAAATAATTGAACCAAGTTTTTTCGTGCTTGGCGTTAAAAAAAACACACACACACAATGAACAGTGTCTGTAACTTCGTAACAGCATTAAATATCTTTCTTTTTGGTCCTTCGGAACAACTATGTTCCTAGATCCATGTAAAGCATACAAAATCCTGAACATTGCATAGGCAGAGATTGTGAAGAGACTGAATGTTCCAGTGAATTGTCAGAAAATGATGATGGTGATGTTGACAGTGATGCTGAATTGCACTGATTAAGAAGGGGTCGCTGTTTAGTCACGAGTCAAAGAGCAAATTCAGGAACTGCGCCGAGACAATGTCGTTCAGAGATTTCAATGTGGGCAGATGGAAATATAATCTCATGAATTATCCTTTGAATTTTGCATATGGAGATTTAATAGAAGTGATTCGATTCCGAGACCAATTCAGAGTCAACCATGATGCTATGAAACTGGATTCATAAAGGACAGACCAGGTTAAAAAGCAGATCGGCCTTCTGAAAAGTGTCAAGCAAATGTCTTCCAAGACAGTTCATAGAATCATAGAATGATAGAAACCCTGCAGTGCAGAAGAAGGTCATTCCGCCCATCGAGTCTGCACCGACCACAATCCCACCCAGACCCTTCCCCCATATCCCTACATATTTACCCGCTAATCCCTCAAACCTACACAGCTCAGGACTCTGAGGGGCAATTTTTAGCATGACCAATCAACCTAACCCGCACATCTTTGGACTGTGGGAGGAAACCGGAGCACCCGGAGTAAACCCACGCAGACACGAGGAGAATGTGAAAACTCCACAGTTATCAGTATTGTCATGATTATTGTTATTTTCAGCTCAGTGGCATAGTCCAGATTGTTTCTAATTGATTTTAAATTATTGCATCTGTCATGGTGGGAGTTGAAATTATGACACCAGAGCAGTTGTCCGAGTTGCTAGGTAACCTCTCCGGCCATTTTCTCACTCTGCTTTCGTCTCCCAAGATTTGGCAAGTAACATTCGCGCCAAACGAGCATCAGTGCCTGACCATCTGCAATATAAAATAATCCACCCCTCCTGGCACGCAATTGAATGACAATTGGTGAAACTCTCACTATTAACATTCCAGAAACCATCAGGAAAAAGAGAAAGCATTCTTCTGGAGTGGCTCCGTACTCACAGAATTCCAGTCCCTCCACCATTGCTGCAAAGTGTGAAAAGTTCATATCCTCGACAAATGCTGTGCAGCACCTCATCGAACCATTGTCAATAGTACATTTTGTAACCACGAATCTATATTGTAAAAGGACAAGTACCGGGAATGCATGTAGGAGAAACAACAGCAAGAACCCATTCGAGGCTCACACCAACCTGCCTCTGAAGCTTATTGACGTTGTTTCAGTGTCGCTGGGTCAACAGCAAGGAAATCCCAGCATTGTGAGAGCACATACTGTTCCGAAGCAGAGGTGGAGGCCCCCAATAATAACTAATGCCGAACCACTCAACGAGGAGTACCTCATTTCATAATCTGTAAAAGCAGGTGCAAGTGGTACGATCTGAGCTTCAGTGGTTAAATCAAAATCACTACCTGACGCTCTCTCTAAAGTCAACAAGTAACATTTTATTTATCTAATCAACAGTGAACCAGTTAATTAAACTGTTAACAAACCAAATAATGAAACGGTTCTAATGGAATGTTCTTTAGATCAATACAATTCCCACTTATTCACAAGTAAATACAATTGCAGTCACTCTCTGAATTACAACCAGGTTTGGCGACTTCTGGAATATTCTGGGCTTTCTCTCTTGATTCTTCTGTCTGGTACTTGCATCTTCTTTTGTAGCTTCACTATCGGGATGGAGCTTTTGTTACGACATGGATGAGGCTGTTACGCTGGCGGATGGCAGTTGCACTCTCTGCTTATTGTCCCACTGCCTTCTTCTTTTATACCTGTGATGACATAACAATGTCTCCTACAATACGATTGGTTTCAGGTTGCTAAACTATCCAATTTAAATCTAATAGGTGGCTGTCATCCAAGTGTCTGATTTAAACTGATTGGCTGAATTCAAGAAAACTCAAAAACCTGTTTGTCGTCCTGGCAACTCTGCTGCCTTTCCTGCCAGTACAAATGTTTCATTTTGGGCCCCTTACTTGTATTTAGTTAACTTTCTAAGCACAGAAAGAAAATAACCTTTCAAAGGGACAATGCATTACTTTCGCCTCATAGCATAACCAACTTTTAAAATTAATTTTAGACAACACACTCTAAAATTCTCTCCTCAACTTTGAAACACCTTCCCACTTAAGAAAACAATGAACCATCATCATGAAAACATGACTTCATTTACTTTTCACTTTTCTACTCCCGATAAAGCATCCACGATAACATTTTCACGACCCACAACCTGTACCATCTGTATAATAAATGCTTGTAACATGAGACTCCAATGAAATAATCTTGTCCTTTAATCTTTCCAGAAAGGTCAAATGATTGTGATCGGTATACACAATCGTCTCCGATACCTTGTTTGTAACGTTTAAGTGTTGTAAGGCCATTCCAAAACTCAATAACCCTTTTTCAGTTGTTTAATATTTTGTCTGTTGTTATTGAGCTCTTTTACATATAACCGATTGACCCTTCAATTCCACAGTCATCCTTCTGTAACAACTCAGCTCCAGCACATACATCGCTGACGTGGATGGCGACATTGAAGGGTTTTAACATGTTTGGCGTGGCTAAAACGGGTGCAGTGGCAAAATGGTAGATTTTTTTCAAGGGGTGTACACTGAATAATTAAAGGCAATAAGGATCCGTGATGGGGCCCCAGCTATTTATAATTTTAAAATTTATGTATAACATAGATTGAGCAATGTACCCACGTTTGATTTTGGTGGACATTTCTGATGGAATGTTTGCTGCCGGGAGGACAAAAAGGGAGTGGGGCAAGTTTGAGTAAGTTCCCAACAGGTTTCCAGATCGATTAGAAGGACTTGGGAATTCATTTTAATTTTCAGAATACAAAAAAATAATGTGTTTCAAACACTGGGAATGTTTAAACATGCTTGGGTGTTCTTGAGAAAAAATACAACATGTTTTCGGAAGAGATTGCAATTCGAAAGGAAATGGAAAAGTTACATTTATTTGAAATGAATTAGAAGAAACAGTTCAGATGCTTTGCTGGAGTTGTACATCACTTTGATTTTGCTGAGAACACATCTGCAATACTGTTTGCAGTTTTGGTCCCCTCATTTAGGAAATAATATCTGTCCAGTTTAGAGTTCACCTCGAAGTTTCATGGTGTTGGATCTTGGGATGAGGAGGTTGTTTTCATGAGAGGATAGAAAGCTGGGACATGTAATCTCTGAGCTTTTGAAAATTAGAGGTGATCTCAGCAAGTTCTAAAAATATTCTGGATGCGCTCATTAATGCAGTTCATTCACTTTTCTTTCTTCCGCTTCATGGAATTTTGTACCTCATGCCACATGGCTGCTGACAAAGGAAAGCTGGTGCACCATCCAATTCAGTTCATCCCTGCCTTTCGCAACTCCAAGAAGCGGCAGGGTGGCACAGTGGTTAGCACTGTTGCCTCAGGGTGCCAGGCACCTAGGTTCAATTCTCGGCTTGGGTCACTGTCTGTGCAGAGTCTCTATCATCTCCCCGTGTCTGTGTGGGGTTTCTGCGGGTGCGCCTGTTTCCTCCAACATTCTGAAAGACGCGCTGATTTGTTGCATTGGCCGTGCTCAATTTTCCCTCATTGTACCCGAACAGATGACGGGGTGTGACGACTAAGGGGTTTTCACAGTAACTTCATTGTAGTGTTAATGTAAGCCTACTATTGACAGTAAGAGATAAACTATAACTTTTAATCAAAGTTTCATCTGCTGAGGCCTTGCCAACACTACAACTTATTTACTTGTTCTCCATTGCCCACGGTGTCAGCTCTGCAGTCTTTGGTGAATGAACAGGTCAGACAGTTCTCTTTTGATGTTGGAAACATCAAGTTCTCAAGGCACAAATGGTGCCCTGTTGATGTCCGGTGCACGTGTGTTCATACTCCAGTTTCAAAGCGACAGTTCATAATTTCTCTTCAAACAAATGGAAATCAAGATGATAAGTTACTTGCCGAAAGAAGAAAGGCTTTGAGCTTGTTAGCAAATTTCTTACGACACGCAACACTTCTGTGCATTCAGCCATCGGATCTCGAATAAAAACAAAGTGTGTTTTTGTATTTCTGCTCATTCTTAATTTTACTATAAATTTAACTGATGCCATTTAGTTTCGGGACTTTAATGTTAATGTTTAATGTTTGTCGGCCCCCACTCATATTATCATGCAGACATCTCATTATCAACTGACAATCGACATGTCCCACTCTGACCCAAATTCACAGATAATAAATGTTTCAAAGTATTGACAATTATCTGCGGGTGACAAAAAATAACTGATCCAAGAGCCAACCGTAATTCAGTCAGTGCTGGCCCAGCCAAAATTTGGTATTACATATTCAGATCATCTTTCTTTGATTCTGGCACTGTCTTGTGGACTGGAGGGAAAATCGCTGGATAATACCAACTGTATATTTGTCCAGATTCTGGACTCATTTATTGTCTACGACAGCACCATCCAAGAAAATCTCACATACAAAATTCCTCCTTTTGATTTTTCCCATTGGACTCTTCATGTACCATCTCACTATTTAATTTGAATCAAACCATTGGGCGAACATTTGTCCAATCTTCCACGCGAGAACGGAAAATGCTTTTCGAGGATAAATGCAACAAGGATCTTGGGGACATATTTTTCTTAAGCACCTTTCATGCATTTCGTAAGTGGTCGAGACCAAGTTTACCAAACCATTGCAACATGGCCGAGCGCTTTGTGATCACAATCTTGTCGTCTCCACTGTTTTTCCAAAACTGGCAGGGAAAAAATATGGCGAAGAAAATGTTGGATTTCGAAAGTAAAATAACTTTGGATCGACAAACAGAACTATTCCTTGCACGTGATGACTGAGACCAGCAGCATCCGAGCAACAGTCACAAGCAGGTCAATCGTAGAACAGGATAATGGAAGGGCTGATCTCAAAGGTATCTCAATTTTCCGCAGAGTGTCTGCTGCAACTTTCTAATTTTAAGTCCAGTGAGTGGACAGGTTTATGCTCACGTGCTGATAAACGTGAATTTGTGGGATGCAGTTCATGACAGCGGTTGATGACATGAAATGAATGTTTCATCCACTCCCAACATCACGAGTGATCCCATTGGATAGAACCAGAACTGGACAAACCAGTACTCTGGTTACAAGAGCACGCGAGAAGCAAACACCACGCATCACATACAGTGCCGTTAACGGGTCCACTTTATTGCAACACCGAAACAGTGCACAGACAAATTAGGAACAGGTCGAGGCCATTCTGCAGCCAGCGAACACAGTGCCATGACACAAGGTCATGGCTGATCAGGCCCTGACCAGAATCTGAACCTACCCTTGTGTAGATAGCCGTATACCATTTCTTGACAAGAATCTGTTCACAGCTGCCTAAAAAATATTTAAATATTCTGCTTATAAAACTTACTTAGGTAAAGAGTTTCATACAGTCACGACTCGAAGTGAAAAAAAAATCATCCTCCGCGTTATCAATTGTCAACATCGTGTTTTAAAGCAGTTCCCCTCCTTATGAATTATCCCAAAAGACTAAACATCATTAGAAAGATGCAGCTTAATCCGACATAGTCAGCACGGATTTGTGAAGGGCAGGTCTTGCCTCACAAATTTGATAGAATTTTTTGAGGAGGTAACGAAGTGTGTAGATGAAGGTAGTGCAGTTGATGTCATATACATGGATTTTAGTAAGGCGTTTGATAAAGTCCCCCACAGTCGGCTTATGAAGAAAGTAAGGATGTGTGGGATAGAGGGATGTTTGGCCGATTGGATAGCTAACTGGCTATCTAACAGAAGACAGAGGGTGGTGGTGGATGGAAAATTTTCGGACTGGAAACCGGTTACCAGTGGAGTGCCACAGGGATCAGTGCTTGGTCTTCTGCTATTTGTATTTTTTATTAATGACTTGGAGGAGGGGGCTGAAGGGTGGATCAGTAAATTTGCTGATGACACCAAGATTGGTGGAGTAGTGGATGAGGTGGAGGGCTGTTGTAGGATGCAAAGAGATATAGATAGGATGTAGAGCTGGGCTGAAAAATGGCAAATGGAGTTTAACCCTGACAAATGCGAGGTGATTCATTTTGGTAGGACAAATTTAAATGTGGATTACAGGGTCAAAGGTAGGGTTCTGAAGAATGTGGAGGGACAGAGAGATCTTGGGGTTCATATCTATAGATCCCTGAAGTTTGCCACTCAAGTGGATAGAGCCGTGAAGAAGGCCTCTAGTGTGTTGGCGTTCATTAACAGGGGGTTTGAGTTTAAGAGCCGTGGAGTTATGCTGCAACTGTACAGGACCTTGGTGAGACCACATTTGGAATATTGTGCGCAGTTCTGGTCACCTCACTACATGAAGGATGTGGAGACACTGGAAAGGGTGCAAAGGAGATTTACCAGGATGCTGCCTGGTTTGGAGGGTAGGCCTTATGAGGAAAGGTTGAGGGAACTTGGGCTTTTCTCTTTGGAGCGGAGGAGGTTGAGAGGAGACTTGATAGAGGTTTATAAGATGATGAGGGGGATAGATAGAGTGAACGTTCAAAGACTATTTCCTCGGGTGAATGGAGCGGTAACTAGGGGGCATAAATATAGGGTTCATGGTGGGAGATATAGGAAGGATGTCCGAGGTAGGTTTTTTACTCAGCGAGTGGTTGGGGTGTGGAATGGACTGCCTGCAGGGAGAGTGGAGTCGGAAACTTTAGGAATATTTAAGAAGCTATTGGATAGGCACATGGAGTACCTTGGGATGATAGGGAGGAAATAGCTTGATCTGGGTTTCAGACAAAGCTCGGCACAACATCGTGGGCCGAAGGGCCTGTTCTGTGCTGTACTGTTCTATGTTCTATGTAAACATCCACACTGTTAAGATTGCTCAGAATCTGAAACGTTAAAATGAAGCTGCCTCGGAATCGTCTAAACTCCTTCGGACGCACATGTATCCTCTCCAGCCCTTCTCAAGAGAGAGTTCAAGCATTTCAGGGATTCGGCCAGTAAATGTTCTCTGAAATGCTTCCAACGCATGTACAACTTAAATTGGTGATGAGAACTGTACAGGGTACTTCAGATGTGGTCTCCCTCGTGCACTGCACAGCCTTCCAACGTTTGCATTCAATTCACATTGCAATAAATAGTGCTATTCTATTAATTTTATTGGTACTCGCTGGATCTAAATCTTATTCATTTGTGATGCATGCAGTCTGACACTCAGATCCCTCGACATATCACAGTTCTGAAATCATTCATCATGCAGATACTACAGCTTTTAATTTTTCCCTGCCAAATTGTCAGTTTGACATTTTGCACATTGTACACGATTGAATAAATCGCTGATGTTCAATTAAATGATAGATATTATTAATTTTTGTTTGGATATGGAGGGTTAACTGAACTTGTTTGTTCAATGACTGTAATTAATGTGATTCTCGGTGGATCCTTAATTATCTCAACTGTGCTCCTTCGTCTTGTCTTAAAAAAAGGGAGAACTTTCGCTCCGTGTCACCTACTGTCAGCGGCAGCATCATCTCCAGCACCAATTGGCACCAGTACTTCCATAGAAGCAGAGAGGACAGATCTGAATCTAACAGCAACATATTGAAATGCTGCAGGAATGGATCAGAATCCAGGAACGCTAGATTGGAATGTTACAACAATGAACAGGAGTTTTTCCTTTCTGCTGCATCATATCTCTGAAATATATGACCGCATGTCATTAGCCGACCGGATCAGTAGTATCCTTGAACTTATCGCAACGCTGTACTACCCAATGCTCGCTGCTTTTGGTGTGACTGGTAAGGTTCTCTGTTAGAAAAGCATTTTGTCAACCACATGGGTGTTTTACTGATCCTACTTTCTTCCTGATCTTGTTAGATATTTGCGATCCAATCCATTTTACTCAGTTCCCTTACAAAATTCTAACCCTGACTGAGGCCGACATTTCTCAGCCTCCGTGAATCCCCTCGACCTTGAGCAGATTTTCAAATCTTTATTTTAGCCAAGCCCACTCTTGCTTCCAGCCCCCTCCGTAATATTGTCTATCTGCATCCGTTATCAGCCCATCTGCTGTATAGACCCTCATTCACACGGTTGTAAGTTAGAACATTGACGATATCAATGTTATCTGCTCCAATCTGCTAATATCAAACGCTCATATTCCACCACGATTATTAAAATTCGCTGCTTGAATTCGAGATCACAACACACCCCGTTTGTGCATCGTATCTATGCTCACCAACCTGCGTCAGGCACTGACATGGGAACACCTGAAGTTTAGAAATTTCAATGCTGCATTTGAGCACTGAATCGCGGAGCCCTCCGGTAGTCACAAAATCACGGAACTGCGGAATTCTTACATTGCAGCAGCAGGCAATTCGGCTTACTTTGTTTGCAACGGGTCTCCAAATGAACATTATTAATTTGCCAAATTAACCCAGCCCCCCCCACACCACCTTGAAATAATAACTAATGCCCTCGTTAATAATTTGCTTGAACATTCCTTCACTGCATTTTCATGCGGCGCAGCGCAGATCCCAACAACTCGTTGTGAGAAAAACTATATATTTTTCTCAAAACAAAGTTATTTTAAAACCTTCTTATATCTTGACCTCTTGATGGTGCCAGTGGTTTTGCCATATCGACCATGTCCAGACTTTGAACATGCCTGTCAAGTATCCCTTTTGCTTCTTCTAACCAAGAATAACAATGGCAACCTCCCAAATCACTCCATGGAAGTTTTTCTTCTGTTGCATCATTCCTTTGAACCGCTCTTGTGGTCTCACCAACGGGTTCATATTCTTCGTACTTTGTGACGTGCGTACTGTACACATTAGTGCAGCTGACGTCCAACTCGTATCTTGAGTATATTGGGCATAGCCATATTGCTCTTGCATTCTATCAACCAAGCAAAGTGAGCGCAGAATCCTTCTCGCTCCACCTCTCCTGCAACTTTAAATTTTCTAAATTTGCCTATGTCAAGCCTGGCAGAACATAATAACTGCACCTTAATTGATATTGTATGTCGATATTCTTCCCTTCGAACAGCACCAATTCACTCTTCTATGCTTCAACTATCAGCCGCCAACTTTCTGTGCAATCCATCAAATTGTCAATGCCGTTTTGAAGTACTGCAATGTCTTCCTCATAGTTTACAACCCTTTGTAGTACAGTTTGAACGGCAAGCCTTTGAATTGTTACCTGCATGCAAATGTTTACATGAGCAATGTGTCAGTAAAAGCAAGGTTTCCAATACCGACCCTGGGCAGCTCCACAAAAAAATATTGCTTCACCCCAAAATATATCCTTCGACTATTACTCTCATGTCCCTAACAGTCAGCGAATTCTGTCTCCTGGTTGCTACTGTTCCTTTTAATACAGTCTTTTGTGCGACATTTTATCTGATGTATTTTGAAAGTCTCTGCCCAACAACATCATTGTCATCTACGAATTCTGTTAATTCTTCAAAACGTCCAGCAACATAGTTAACGTAATTTCCTCTTCAAATACACAGGATGCCCCTCCTTAATCAATTATGGCGAGAAACTGAATCCTAGATAATTACTTGTTGAAGCTTCGTTACATGTGACGTTAAACTAACTGACATATAATTGGATAAACGCAAAATATTGCAGATGCTAGAATCTGAAACAAGAACAGAAAAAATGCCGCAAAATCTTAGCAGGTCTGACAGCATCTGTGGAGAGCGAATACAGCCAACTTTTCGAGTCAAGATGAACATTCGTCAGGCAGTTCTTTACCAAACGGTACCTTGATTTTGAAATTCATACATTCTGATCATTTAATGCACACTTTCAACACCTTCACAGCCTTCTGCCTGCTCATTCACATGCCCTTTGTCCAATCCCAACCCTCCCTACCCTCATGTTATAAATCTCTGCTGACTCGCGTTTCTCTCAGCTCTGACGAAGGGTCATCTCAACTCCAGTCATTGGCTCTACTCTACATCTCTCCACAGGTGCTGTCAGATCTGCTGAGATTGTCCCAGCATTTTATGACATGCAATTGGTGTACTATTACTTTCAATCGGTTTTGAACAATCATACAAAGTATTAATTCTTCATGCCTCTACCAACTCACCTGAGTTCAGAGTGGACAGGTTTCTTCCCCTATCCCTTCACTCCTGAACTCAGGGAGCACTCATAATGTAATTGTTTCATTCTTGTATTTGTTTATCCCACAAAGCCTTTTCAATGCATATATCTGTTGTTTTCTTCCCCATATGCCTGCCAATATCTAACGTAATTTATCCTCCAATTATGCTCGTATGCATCTTAATCTGATGTCAAACAGCCGTTCCCACAGTCTTGACAGAGGTTTCTGAAAATTGGTTTGTGCAGTTACAAACACAATGCTGTCCTGAAAGTCATAGACCTTGTTTATCTCACTGCTGCTCAGTCAAGGTCCCGGTGTACCCGACATAACAGCACTCTTGAGTGTCTCTGCGCCAATGGACAGCAGTGTATCAAGATGGCAGCACATCTCCACCTTCTCAAGGACCCCATTTTCAATACGTGTTGTTCTGTCAAGAGGCACTCACATCCAATGTTACAATATGTAAAATAGTACCCTCCATTGTCCATTTGAATACCGAGGTTCGTTGCCATCAATGCAGCAGCTTCAGCCTTTTTGGCAGCAAGAATGGAGATCAGAACCGCTTTGTGAGTTTTCACTGCAGAATTCAAATGGTTTCTTCCTGAATAACAGTGGAGGTTCTTCACGAAACAGCAGTCACAGTCTTTTGGTTCGCTGTTAGCTGTAGCCTACAGTTAGCAATCAGGGTATGCACTGCACACCATTTCTGTAGAATCCATGTTCAGTTGCATTGGCAATAAACACGCACGAAGTCCGGATAATACGCAAAACATACCTATGTAAACGTGTGTGCCGATAATTCCGTTGGTGGCTGTAAGTGTGAGGTGCAGTGACAAGGACGTTTCATCAAGAACTGTAAGGGAAATTGTACTGGATATTGTATGAGTTTAGTATGGAATTCAGATTTATAGGTCTTAGTGAAATAATAAAGCAGATTTCGATCAGTAGTGAAAATGGATATGTAACCTAAAGTAAATTCGTGTGATCTAATGTGATCAAGTACAGATGACATGCTCAAGGCAGAGGAAACAGGGAAGTAAATGGCAGTCACTGATTAGCAAAAGCAGACAATAGTCACTTAAGAAAACAATGAATACTGCTCAGTGGTCTAACTTAATGTTGGACCATAAAAGTCAGCAAAGAGGATGTCTTTTCTAACACATTCGGCCTAAGTCAGCAAAACTACGATTATTGTGCAAGCAGACAGTTGAGGTAAGGGCAGAGATATAACCACCATGGTTTAAGAAACAAAGAAATGTAACAGGGAGCGACAAATCGCGAATAAAACGGATAAAGGGTCAACTAAAAACAATGGTGGCCAAAGAAACAAGGTCAGGCTGTAAAGTAAGATAAGAAACAAGGTCAGGATGTAAAAGTGAGATAAGAATCCTGAGATATGAAGCTGAAATGTATTTAAAGACTGAAAGCCTGAGGGCTCTTTGGATTGTTCCGGACATCCCGGCTTTATTCTGCTTGTGCTGCGAAATAAAGTCTATTTCTTGAAAGATCACTGCTCAGACTCTCTGTTTTAAACCGATGTGAACGAATTGTCGTCCTGGGGAACCACGACAAAATCCCCAGTTCTCGTTGTTTCTCCATTTGGAAATATCATGTCTTAAAAGGGAACGGACAGATTGTCAGTGGAATACAAAATAAGGGATGATTGCTGAGGCTTTTTGATGACTCTTGACAGACCACATTTGGAGTACTCTGAGCAAATTTGGGCCCGTATCCAAGGAAGGATGTGTTGGCTCTGGACAGCCCCAGAGGAGGTTTACGAGAGTTATTCCAGGAATGGAAAATTTATGGCAAGAGGAAAGTCTGAAGATTCAAGGTCTCGACTCGATGGAGTTTAGACGGATGAGGGGGGATCCCATTTTAATTTATATAATATTGAAATGCCTGGGTACATTGGACGTGGGGAAGGTGCCCCAGGAACAGGTGAGACTCAGACACAAGGGCGCACCCTCAGATTAAAGGGACGGCCCTTTAGAAACGTGATTAGAAGGATTTTGATCAGCCACAGGGTCGTGAATTTATAGAAGTCATTTCCACAGAAGGCTGAGGCGCCCAGGTCACTGAGTATATTTAAGACAGGGATAAATAGATTGTTGGTTGGTGAGGGGATCAAATGTTACTGAGAAAAGGCATCAGAAACTTTTCGGCTATGATTGAATGTCGGGGCAGACTCCTTGGGCCTGATGCCACAGTTCTCCTTTTATGTCTCATTGTCTTATGGTCAGTGAATTTGTAGTGTGGTATTTGGGTGTTTTGCCATCCACACTTGGACGGCTGCAGGTATTTGGAGGCATCGAAAGTTGAGTGCATGACGGGTACGACAGGAAGGTATGTGAAAGTGTGGAGGTGACGAAAGTGAATGGTAGGCACCGGGTCCAGCAGGTACTGCTGATGAGCGAGTGAAGACATCGTAGAACATTAAGCAGAAGGTACACACAATTAGTGAGTATCAAATTTCCATTTCCCTCGCACTGAAGGAATGGTTGGGCAACAATCAGATATAGAATGTTATGTCAAGGGATGTGGGCTGCAAAGTGGGAAGGTCGCTGTAGGCTGCATTCTTGAAGTGTTGCATTCCACGGGGAGTCCCTGCACCCAAATCAAATCAAAACAAATCAAATCGAATCAAATGAAAATCTTGCATTTAATTGAGAAGTTCCAGTTTTGATGCACAATCACAAAATTATTGCCTCGAGGATGTTTTGGATTTTATTTTATTTTATTTGACTCATTATTGTCACATGTATAGGCATAGAGTGAAAAGTATTGTTTCGGGCATTCTATACAAAAAAAGCATAACGATCAAAGAGAAGGAAAGGAGAGAGAGCAGAAGGTCGTGCTACAGACATAGCTAAGGTATAGAGAAAGATGAACTGAGTGCGAGGATGGTCCATTCAAAAGACTGATGGCAGCAGGGAAGAAACTGTTCTTGACTCGGCTGGTACGTGACCATAGACTGTGTCTTTTTCCCGACGGAAGAAGACGGAAGAGAGGATGTCCGGGGTGCGTGGGGTCCATTATTATGCTGGCGGCTTTTCCGATGCAGGGGGAAGAGTAGACAGACTCAATGGATGGGAGGCTGATTTGCGTGATGGATTGGGCTACATTGACGACCTTTTATGGTGTCTTGCGGTCTTAGACAAAACGCGAGCCGTATCAAGCTGTGATACAACCAGAAAGGATGCTTTCTATGGTGCAGCTGTAAACGTGGTGAGAGTCGTAGATGACATGCCAAATTCCCTTCGTCTTCTGAGAAAGTAGAGGCGTTGGTGGATTTTCTCAACTATAATTTCGGTGTGGGGTGGTGGGGGGAGGGGGGGGCGGGAGGAAGCGGGGGGCAGATTCTTGGTGATCTGTAAACCTGAAAACTTTAAGCTCTCGACCATTCCTAGTTTGTCCAAATTGATGTTAAGTTGGAGGGGAATTTGGCCGCCCAGTCCTAGGTGTATAAGGAGTCTAGTAGGGGGCTGAGGACGCAGCCTTGTGGGGCACCGGAGTTGAGCATGATCTGGAGAAGGGGATGTTGTCTATCCTTACTTAATGTCGTCTGTGAGTTAGGAAGTTCAGGATCCAATCCCAGAGGGAGGGGCCGAGCTCCAAGCCACAGCCACGGATTTTGGATGTTAGTTTCGGAGAAATAATGGAGCTGAAGGCTGAGCTGTAATCAATAAGTAAGAGTCTGACATAGGGTCTTCATTATCTCGGTATTCCAGTGTTGGGTGCAGGGCCACGGAAATGGCGTCTGCTGTCGACCTGTTGCCGCAGTAGGCGAACTGTAGTAGAACCAGGCAATCCAGGAGGCTGGAATTCGTGCCATGACAAACCATTCGAAGCACTTCACAATGCTGAATGTCAGGGCCATCGCACAATACTTGTTAAGGCACGCTGCTTGACTTTTCTTTGGTACCGGGGTGATGGTCGCCTTCTTGAAGCTACGTGGGACCTCAGATTGTTGTAAAGAGAGGTTGAGGATGCCTGAGAATACCCCCACCAGCTGATCCCACAGGATCTGAGAGCTCGCCTGGGTAACCCATCCGGGCCAGTCGTGTTCCGTGGGTTTACCTTCGATAAAGACGCTCTGACATCTGCAATGGTGACCTCAGATACAGGTTCCAAGGTGGAGGGCAGGGCGCGTTCTCTCTGATTTATTTGCGAAGTTGGTAAATAACGTGGACCACTCGGTGTGTTTGTTACTGTTTGTTTCTGTTCTGAAATCAGATAGATGTGGAGGAACAGTGGCAGGAGGCGCATCTTTCTGTAATACCACTCAACACAATAATAAAACAAAAAATGTATTTTGTGAACAGTGATGCAACAGTACTGTGACCAGTATAAATAAATTGCAAACTCGGAAGAAAGGATGACGAAGTTTAATCAGCACGGGGGAGGGGCGATGGGGTTTGTGAGATTTATCGGTTTTTGAGCCTGGTTCGGATGAGTATCGAAACTTAGGTCAAAGAAAGTCCAGCATCATCGTTTTCGTCTTTTAATAATAATAATATAATCCTACTTATTGATTACATTTCAATGTACAAGTGACTTCCAATGTGTTTGCACAGATACAGATAAATCCAAGACGTCACTCAATAGAGTGTTAGTTGAAATTGCATTATTAGATCAAAGAGTTTAATTTGCAATACACCTGATATTAAGTCTGATGTTTCTTCCTCTCCCTTGTAGCTAACCTATTGACGATCTTAATATTAAATCGTGGAAATTCTGGTCTCAGCAAGTGTGTCAATTGCTACCTGTTGGCCATGGCAACGGCGGATACACTTGTCATTATCTTCGATGTGATATTGAAGCAGATTCCACTTGTTTACCTGCTACAGTTCTTTGATTTGCTCCGAGCTCTCCCAGTCTGTAATATCCACACCGCATGTATTCATATAACCACGGACTGTTCTGTCTGGTTCACAGTAATATTCACATTTGATCGATTTGTGGCTATATGTTGTGGAAAACTGAAAACTAAATATTGCACTGTGAAAACGGCAACCGTGACATTGGGAACAGTGACCGGGTTGAGCTGTTTAAAAAACATTTTCTGGTGTTTTATTTTAACAGGTTTCTATTCTTTTACGAGCAGACTATGGTTCTGTGGCCTGAAGCATGGTCTTATTACTTCTCTGCTCTGGGGATCAATCGAGTTCCTCCATTACATTCTAACACCCTGCACCCCATTTGTTTTGATTATATTGCTCAACGTTTTCACCGTGAGGCACATTTTAATCAGCAGTCGAGCCCGCAGGAGACTCCAGGCTCACAGCAATGAGAAGACTCACAAAGACCCCGAGATGCAGAATCGCAAGAAATCAATTATTTTACTGTTTGCTATCTCAGCCAATTTTGTTCTTTTATGGGCGGTGTTGGTTTTTGTTTCCATACAGACTCGGATGAGATATCTTGGAATCAGTTATAATAATGCACCATATTTTCTGGTGAAATTGGGATCAGTGCTGCAACTTCTTAGTTGCTGCACCAATACTGGCATTTATGCAATAACCCAGTCAAGGTTCAGGCAACAAATGACAGATGTACTGAAATATCCCTTTTCTAGACTTGCAGAGCTCATTAAATGATTCGAGAAAATTGAGTAACAGGGATTTGCCATTGTTAGGGAACTAAATGTATTTTTAAAACATTTGAAAGTAGGTATAGCTCCAAGTATTTTTCATTCAATGTCCCTGCGCCTGAAATGTGTAAACGTGTAGTTTGATTCATGGTAGATAAATATGTTCGTATGCATGAGGGTTCTTTGCAATTCCAAAGGAGTCTATATTGCACTTAGAGAGAGGTATGGCTTGAAAAGCAAAGACTCAAGCAATGGCTGCTGAGCAACTATGGACTTGTGGCGTCGAGAACCGTTTAAGCTTTAGTGTAGCTAATTTGATTGCATACATGGAAGAGATAACAGCTCTCTCGGTTCTACTGAAAGGAGTTGATGTTAGAACGCTAAACGTGGTATATTTCAGCCTTGCTAAACGAAAATGCATGCAATGGAAGAATGGTTAAAATAATAATGTCGAAAACCTAAAATTCAGGTCGTCAAAAAAATAAATAATTCAAGACAAATATCCGAGAAGTCTTGAGTTAAAACAACAGAGCAAACGAGCAACCAGAACAGCTACGTGTTCAGTAAAGTCACAGGGTGTTGGTACAATATCGGGTCGTGAGAAGCCAGAAAGACATCTGCAGTAGTCTTAAAGTAGCGAGAAGTTACTACAAAATTGGTGGTATTATTTCAAACAGGAGTGGAATTCGGTGGTTGGAAGTGGAATTTGTTCAGGGAAAGGAAACTTGAAGGCAGAGGTGCAAAACGTGAAAGAGAAACCTTGTTGGAAGCAGCGAAGGGATAACAAATTTAAAAGATGATTTGAAAGTACGAATTGTGAAAGCAGAATTTCAAATAATTTGGATGGGAGGTGGAGTTAATTGATGTAAGGCAGCTCCCGGTATAATAATCACCTGTTGGGATTTTCTGAAATTGCAAACACTTGTCATTATCCTCAATGCCATATTGAAGCAGATTCCGCTTGCTTATATTGCACAGTCTTTCACGTGTTGCGGTCCATGTCTGCGTGTAATATCCATGCTGCCCTCATGAAAACGGCCACGGACTGTTCTGTGTAGTTCACCTTAATATTCACCTTCTGTCACTTCGTGGCCATTCGTTGCAGGAAGCTGAAAAGTAAATACTGCACCGAGGAATAGTCAGCTGTGTGTCCGGGAGCAGTAATTGTTAAAGAAACATACCCTAGTGACTTGCATCAACAGGTCTTTATTCTTTTGCATCAATAATATGATTCTGTGACATTCAGTACAGTCTTATTATTAGTCATATGAAAACAAAGAACAAATAACTCAGAAAGGATTGCAGATATGTTTCCTATTTTCAAGAAGGGGAATAGGGATAGCCCAGGAAAGTACCGACCGGTGAGTCTAACCTCCGTGGTTGGTAAGATGATGGAGAAGATCCTGAGGGACAGGATTTATGAGCATTTAGAGAGGTTTAGTATGCTCAAGAATACTCAGCACGGCTTTGTCAAAGGCAGATCGTGCCTTACGAGCCTGGTGGAGTTCTTCGAAAATGTGACTAAACACATTGACGAAGGGAAGGCGGTAGATGTGGTTTATGTGGATTTTAGCAAGACGTTTGATAAGGTCCCCCATGCAAGGCTTCTAGAAAAAGTGAGAGGACATGGAATCCAAGGTGCTGCTGCCCTGTGGATCCAGAACTGGCTTGCCCAAAGGAGGCAGAGAGTAGGTATAGATGGGTATTTGTCTAAATGGAGGTCGGTCACCAGTGGTGTGCCCAGTGATCTGTTCTGGGACCCGAGCTGTTTGTCATTTTAATAAATCACCTGGGTGAGGAAGTGGAGGGATGGGTTGGTAAGTTTGCCGACAACACGAAGGTTGGTGGGGTTGTGGATAGTCTGGAGGGATGTCAGAATTTGCAGAGGGAAATAGATAGGATGCATGACTGGGCGGAGAAGTGGCAGATGGACTTCAATCCAGATAAATGCGTAGTGGTCGATTTTGGCAGGTCAAATGGGACGAAGGAGTACAATGTAAAGGGAAAGACTCTTAGTACTGCAGAGGTTCAGAAGGTCTTTGGGGTCCGGATCCATAGGACTCTAAAATCGGCCCCGCAGATGGAGGAGGTGGTTAAGAAGGCGGATTGTGTGCTGGCCTTTATCAATCGAGGGATTGAGTTTAGGTGTCCGGGGATAATAATGCAGCTATATAAGACCCTCGTCAGACCCAACTTGGAGTACTGTGCTCAGTTCTGTTCGCCTCATTACAGGAAGGATGTGGAAAAGATTGAAAGGGTGCAGAAGAGATTTACAAGGATGTTGCCTGGATTGGGTGGCATGCCTTATGAGGATAGGCCGAGGGAGCTCGCTCTTTTATCTTTGGAGAGACGTAGGATGAGAGGAGACCTAATAGAGGTATATAAGATTTTGAGAGGCATAGATCGGGTGGACTCTCAGAGACGTTTTACCATGGTGGAAATGGTTGCTACGAGAGGACACAGGTTTAAGGTGCTGGGAGGTAGGTACAGCGGAAATGTTAGGCGGATGCTTTTCACACAGAGGTTGGAGGGCGAGTGGAATCGGCTGCCGTCAGTAGTGGTGGAGGCAAACTCAATAGGGACTTTTAAGATACTCCTGGATGAGTACATGGGACTTAGTAGGATGGAGGGTTATAGGTAGGCCTAGAAGGTAGGGATATGTTCTGCATAACTTGTAGGGCCGAAGGGCCTGTTTGTGCTGTCGTTTTTCTATGTTTCTATGGTTCTAAAATTACAGCATAGGAACAGGCCTTTCGGCCCTCCAAGCCTGCACCGACCATGCTGCCCGACTTAACTAAAACCCCCTACCCTTCTGGGGAACATATCCGAATAATCCCATCCTCTTCATGTACTTGTCACGATGCTCCTTAACAGTCACTACCGTATCCGCTTCCACTCCCTCTCCCGGCAACAAGTTCAAGGCACCCACTACTCTCTGTGTAAAAAATCTGCCTCGTACATCTCCTTTAAACCTTGCCCCTCGCACCTTAAACCTATGCCGCCTAGTAATTGAATATCTTGGGTTCATTACATCGTAACAACTCGTATCCCTTTCACACTGATTCTGGTGTTCATTGCTTGCACAATCAGACACATTTTAATAGCGAGCAGATGCTGCAGGCGATATCGAGCTCAAAGCAGCGGTGAGAGTCCCAATGACCCAGAGATGTAGATTCAAAGAAAATCCATCATTTTACTTTTTGCTATTTCTGCCAATGTTATCCAGTTATGGGCAGAGTTTGTGACTTATTCTAAAAAGAACCACATGCCATTTTTCGAACATTTGAACACATTGATCGAAAATTAAATGTGCTGGACTTGGGATTCGTGTTGCAACTTTGGAGTTGCTGCACAAAGACTTGTATTTCTGCATTGATGCACTCCAAGTTCGGTGATCAGTTGAAAAATTTGTTCACATATCCACTAACTCGAATTTCTAAATCCATTAAATAATTTAATTGTGTGAAGTGAGTGCTAAAATCTATTCACATTGGAACCAACCATTGATTGGTGCCTGTCTGAAAGGCAGCAAAGGGTGGGAGTGGTGTAGCTGGTGGAAAGAAGTGCCCTGTTCACAGAATCAGAATGACACAGAGAGGAATGGACACTTCTGCCCATTCAGACTGCAGGGTCACGTGAGAAATTGCTAATCCCCGTTACCAGCACTTGGGTCATAATTCTGAATGGTAAGGTGTACAAAGTGTTCATTCAGAGACATTTGAAAGAATGTGAAGCAAACGGCCTCAGCCGCACGATGATGGGGAGCATTCCAGGCTCTCACCACATTCTGTTGATTTTCCCCCTCACGTTGCCCCTTAACACCGTGCCTCTGACATTGAACCCACGTGACTGTCGATTAAACTCAGGGGAACAGCTATTCTCTCTCCAGCCTCCCCATGCCGCAGGTAATGTTGCACACGTCTACAATGTCGTTCTTCAGTTTTCACTGCAATAACGAAATCAACCCAAGTCTATCCATAATTAAAAAATTGAATCCCAGGCAACAAGATGGCGAATCTCCTCTGCACCCGCAGCAGTGCAATTACATAATATCTATAAAGGGTCGAGCTGAATTCAATACGGTACACCAGCTGCGGCCTTTCCGAAGTTCTTTTAAACTCCAGCAAAACATTAATAATTTAGTAATCTATGCCTTGATTCGAGCATACCATTGTCCACTATGCTTTTTTTCGACATTCCTCTCAGATGCCTTTCCACCTGCAGCGATCGATCGGCAAAAAGAACCAAGTTGCCATTTTTTCCTCAGAACTTAATAATGTCACTCAGTTCATTCAATGCGTCCTTGTGAAATTACTCCTAAATTTAATCACCTCACACGTTTCAGCGTTGTAATCCATCTGCCACTTATATGCACATTTGACTGTCCCAACCATATCTGTCTGTAGCCAAGGACATACAATCCCACTGTTAAACACACTTTGCATCATCCACGAACTTATGAATCCGAGCCCTAGTTAGCCATATCTGCTCTTTATATAAATGATGAATAATCGGGGGCAAAGCAAAGTTTCCTGTGGTACGACACTGGACGCTGTTCTTCAGTCACTAAAGCACAATTCATTATTTATGCTCTCGCTCCTACAAATAAGCCAGTTTTGTATCCACCTTACGCAATTACCTTGTATCTCTTGCGCATTTGTCTTGTTCATAAGTCTACCATGTGGAAACTTGCCAAAATATTTAGAAAAATCTAAATAGACTCGTTCAACTACGCTACCCTCACCTGCACATCTGGTCACATCGACACACACACAAAGAAAGAATGATTCGAAGATTTCCGAGTGCAATCTGTATGATGATGTGGCATAGAACTGTTGACAGCGCAGAGGCTGCCTTGTTATATGCTGACAAGAAGGCGTGTGGGACACGAGTTTCACTAATGGGAAGGAGGCTGGGATCTGTGACTATGTAAAGACCAGTTGCGAGGGCTGTCGGCACTGTGGCAGAGCAAAGCTGGGATTTATGCCTTGGGAACAGATTCAGGCGAGGAAATGTTACCATGTTATCACGGTGAACGAACAGTGGTATGGAATGTCAAGTTGATGAAACAGCTATTTCATTCCTTTCAAGATTATAACAGGTGCTCTGGTTTTGCAAGGATTGTGGTCGATGCTGACTCGATGTCCCGAATGGCCTACGTATGCAGGAGTCTATGATTCTACGATCTCCTTTGCATATCGCACTTATATTCACTCTGCAACATTTTTGAAAGCATATTTAACGGCTTGAAAATGACACGCTAAATAAAGAACCATTCTGTAAAGTTACAGACGTGTTAACTGCTCCACATTCTAAATATTTATTAAAACATAACTGCATTGGAGTGACACCGTCATTCATTTGTATCACCAGTGTACTGATCTCTACTCAAGTTTTCAAGGGATAAAATACAATGCTTTGAGTTCAAACAGTATTGCAGCTCAATAAAGGTGCCCTCGTCACTGTCCACAGCTTCAAAAATGGCAAGTTCATAAATCTCTTCGTCACTTCGGTCTTGTGAATCCTGACTGAAATCACTATAATCTTCAGAGTGGACTGGAATACGGCAATATTAGTTACAATTCTACATCAATCTGGGTTGCTGTAAATCTGACCAATTGCCATTCTTCATATTTTCTCCCTCATTAATTATTGTTGTTGCACCATCAAATGACACTAAACAGTCCTGAACATTCCAGCTTTATTTGCAAACGAACAGAGCCATATGGGAACGGCACAGTTTATTCATCTTCCAAAAGAACATCTGCCTGTAATCCCCCCACCTTGCCCCCAACACTCTCAACCATCTTACATGCAAAGGGCACGGGCGTGATACAATATTCCCCATTTGTATGGACGATTGCAGCTCCAGGATCACTCAGGATGCACGGTTCCATCAAGGCAAAATGGCCCGCTTGAATGCTAACCCTGCAATAAATAATTCAACCCATCAGTCATGAGTCAGTACAGCAGTGTGTAACATGAACAGAGTGTGCTCCAGGAACTCGCTCATTAAGCCGCAGATTCAAAATACACAGCAACCTTCAGCTAGATCGATAAGGGAAGCAGAGCTTTGGGAGCAACAATTACCGAGATCCCCTCCACTTAGACACTCACTATTCTGACTTGCAAAAATATTACTGTTTCCTTCTCTGTCACTGGGTAAATATCTGGAAATTCCACCCCAAAGAGTTTTTCATAGCACGATCTTCATGAACACAATTTGTGATGGACAATACGTTGTGGCCTATCAATGAAAGCTGCATCCTGGAAATTATGTAACATAAACAGTTGGTCACGTCTGGTCAAGGATGCACTGATTGGAAATCTCTCTGCAAACCCTTTTCGATACGCCAGAGAAAATCAGTTCTGGAGTGGGACATCTCACTCAATCAGTAACACTTTTGATATCATTAGGCAACTAGCTTGGAATTTAAATCAACAATATTTTTCTTTAACAATATTCTAATTGGCAAGAGGAAGGAGATTACGTTTACTTCCTATAATTTGAGAAGTTTGTGTTGGTGAACATGAAAATATCGAATCCTTCTGCATCTTCTCGTGCACAGTTCTCCTCCCAATTAGCAATATGATAAATCTCAGCGACACCGGGAAACGTCCGACTAGTGAACATAAGATGTTGGAAATTTACCAAGATACCCTTCTTCATTTGGGTGCACCAGACTCTTGGAACATCCCATGACAATGGCGAATGTACTCGTTACTCAATCACCTTTGTGATAATTGTAGCATCAGCAGAAATGTCTGAACCGATAGCCACCGACACCACCTCCCACCCCCCGCTCATTGGGTCGGTGGCTGGACTAGTAAACATGGGACCCAGGGAACTGATGTGCGGATGTGGGTTCAAATCTCAGCAAAGCAGCTTATGAGCATCAGAATTAGTCAAAATAAAGGGGAAAACGATCATTTGACTATCCTCTAACTGTGACATCTTGTTTGTAATCACTGACAAATATATTTTTTAAAATTTTCCTGACACCGTATGATCACTTTGCGACATCAGCCGTTCTGGTTAACAATTCGTAAGTTCAAAATTTCCAGGCACATCTATTGTTTTCTTCTACTCCATTACTGACTTCGATAGCTGAGTAATTTTGTTTTGAACTTGATCACTGTTATCCGAAGAGTTTTTGTTTGTGTTATTCACCTGTGAAACATGGGCAGCACTGGCTGGCCAGCATTTATTGTCCATTCCTAATTGCCCTCGAGAAAGTGGTGGTGATCTGTCTTCTCTGAACGCTGCAGTTCACGGGCTGTGGGTTGACCCACAATGCCGTTAGGGAGGGAATTCCAGATTTTAACCCAGCGACTGTGAAGGAACAGCGATATATTTCCAAGTCAGGACAGTGAGCGGCTTGGAGGGGAACTTGCAAGTGGTGGCGCTCCCATGTATTTGTTTCCTTTGTCCATCTAGATCGAAGTGGCCGTGCGTCGTTTAAGTATACTTATTTGTCACAAGCTATGCTTACACTAACAGTGCAATGAAGTTATTGTGAAATTCCCCGAGTCGCCACATTCCGGCGTCTGTTCGGATTAATGCACCAAACCAGCACATCTTACAGACTGTGGGAGGAAACCACAGGCTGTTGTCTCAGGCACTTTGGTGAATCTCTGCAGAGCATTTGTAGAAAGCTACTGAGCGTCGGTAGTGTGCACCGAGTCCAGTTGACGTTCTGATCAATAGTAACCCCAAGGATGCAAGTAGTGGGGATGTGGTGACAGCAACACCATTGAGTTTCAAGGAGAGGCGGTTAAGTTGTACTGTCTTGCATTTTGACATGAAATGCTTTATTACATGATGTTCCATCAATATGATTGAAGTTGGGCAGTCATCAGTGAACATCCTCGTTTCTGACATTAGATGGAAGGAAATGCTTGAACGTTGAAGATTGTTGATTTTCGGACAGGCTCCTGAATAACGTATACAATAATGTCCGGGAAGAACTATGAATGGCTTCCAAACATGTCAGCCGTGCAATGTATAAATCCAACAAGCAATAATTATCCTGCGTATTCCCCTTCACTTAAATCCTGTGCGGGCTCACTAATGCTGCATGTAGAAGGGATTTACAGACAGTAGCAGCTAACAGATAGGATAGAGAGAGAGAGACTTGAAATCAATCTGAGCCAACCAGAGGATTCGAAACAGTCGATTACATGTGAAATAATTTAAATTGAAATTGAATCATGAGCAATGCACTTTATATAACTGAATGATTTTAACCTCATTAATTAAATTGATTTGTATTAATTATGACGTGCAGTTTGTCTGCACTGTGGTTAAAGATATCAGGAATTTTGGTGAAAGGATAGAGCATTCCACAACATTTTGATTTAAAACTTTGTAACTTGCATTGTGGAAACAATTGATGCAAGCAAATACATGCAAAATACATTTTGATAAAAAAGACCATTCCATGTTACATTGTGCACAAATCACGCCTGGATCCGGGCTGGGGAAAGATGTCATGCAGGGCCCACATTGGGCATTATACCAAGTCTTGGCATATCGTCAACGCTGAGTTAAGCAATATATAGATTGTATATACCTTAGCAACCAGGAAGTAACCTATGCTAAGATGGAGACTTCTGTTAGTCAAACATAAATTACTGAAAAGCCATTATTTAAGGTGGCAAATCGTAATTGATTGGAACTATACTGTCATGATTGGATTGCCATATCAATAATAAATTTAGCTAATGGCTGGCGTGAATCAAAGATTTAAAAATTATAATTGCCTTGTGTTTTATCACGAAAAACGGGATATTTTGTGATGCCCTGTGGCACTGTTGTGCTGCCCGGTATATCTGAGGTATCCCTTTGGCCGAAGTTATTGCACTGTCTTTTTGTATGTCATGTTAGATTTTTCTATGTTTTAATATACTAATTTTAAATCAATGTGATTACTCTTTTAAACTGAGTCATTTTACCTTTGCGAAGTTTTCATTTTCAGAAATACTTTAGTCGTTCTAATGATATCTGGACACTGAATCAAAATTCCCCACTACAGTGAAAAGGGACAACTGTGGTACGTTATTATTCGCCTCCCAATTCCCGCTTACACCTATAATCTAGCTGCTTCGTCCTTTTTCGAACCAAGACTGGAAAGAGGTCAGGATCTTACTGACGTGAGCGGAATCCAGATTGGGCTTTCTTAAGCAAGGTTTTGAAAAACATTTTCTGTCTGATGTCGCTGCTGGTAAACCGGCTCATCACTTCACTATTCAACACTTTTGATGAAGTACCTTCAGCCGCTATTGCAAGATTGGGTTGTTCTCATCTTTCTTTCTGTATGCACAGCAACCATCACCTCCATCGGCAGGCTGGCCTCTGCTCTCACTCACACAAGCACATTATTTACTTCCCACATTTACTTGTACGTAGTGTTGCTTTCGCTTACTCTCTCTTTGTCTCACTCTTTCTCTCTCTCTCTCTCTCCCACAACCACGTCGTCTCTCTCGTTCGCGTTCTCCATCCATCTCCCTCTTGGTATCTTTCTCTAACTCGATCATTTTCTCTCTATCTGATTTATGAAATAAATTCTGCTTTTATTTGCTTTCACACTGTAGATTTTAATTTATCTGTGGACCATTAACTCGGTTCCTGCTATTCTTGAACATTATGCTGGTATCCCACTCTGTGAAATTTAACCATTGATACACCTTTTTCTCCATTTGCACACTTCCTGATTCTCTCTCTCTCTCTGTTTGCAATTAATTGAGTGAATTTAAGCGCTATTTGCACACAGTATTGTTCTTTGTATTTAATGCATTAGATTCCTGATCAATTTTCACACTGCCATGTTCTCTCCCTATTTCTATAATGCACACATTGCATTCCAGTTTTACTTGCACACGGCCTTCCCTTCTCTGCAATGTATTGTTTACATATCTGTGCGAATTGTACACGGCATTGTTCCATCTGAGTCTAATATTTAATTACTGAAGAAGGGAAAGGGTTAATGTTTTTTGTACTTAATGTATTTTGTACCTAAAAGGTTGAACTTTGTATCTGGAATGTATCACAAACCTAACGTTTCCTTGTGGCGAGTCATCCCTTTTTTATATTGCTCCTGGTAGTAGCATAAGCCATTTGTTCATGTCTTTCATCTTTTACTTTAGTATAAGCCATTTGTTCATGGTTCTCTCGCTTGTTTATATCATTCTGATAAAACAGACAGTTGAATAGAGATGTTAGGGGGTAAGTCTTTCTTTCCGTAGGCTTGTCTATGATTTAAGCAGAGGAAGCAGCCACCAAATGGTAGAGTGCGAGAATGGCCGTTTGAAGGAGGACTCCCACTGGGACAGTTGCACTCAGTCACTCAGTCACTTCAAAGGAAACGCTGCGGGAAGAGCAGGGGACCAGAGATGACACCTTGACTGCAACGACCAGAAGAATTGTGCTTTATGACCCAAGGATACCAGATGGTTTCTAACCATGATCCAAAGACTATCAGAAGCTGTTAAAGGAACTATAATTTACGATCAAGGACTGTTAACTGGACTTTGCTTCATGACTTGTATTGGGAACCCTGATGTATAAATATCCACGTTTCTTGTGTTCAGTGAGAACTTTGGCTTCCGCTTTCAAGGGGTCAAGTTCTCCCATAAGCTTATGAAAATAAAGCCTGACTGTATTTTTGACTCATATCAGCCTATAGAGGTATAATTTCCGACTTCAGTTTTGGTGCCGAAAGCCGGGACAAAAAAACCCCGGATCTGTTTGCGGGACTCTGTTTGCAGGCCCAGGTTGAATGGCCACAACCTGTGTACTGGAATAGTGTTCTGAACCTAATAGGGTGAGTCAATCTACAGTGGGCTGAGCATATGTGGTGAGTGTGTGTGAGAGTGAAAGACATCTGAGCTGAACACATGCGGACAAGGAGGCATTTGTCTGTTATGGATTCTCAAGTGAGTGTAAAGACTGGAGAAAGGTTGCCTGAGATGTGATGTTCAGACGTGAGTGAGAAAGAAACTGTTTGTGTGAGAGAGAAACTGTCTGAGTGATCACTGGAATAGTGTAAGCTTAATAGTGTAAGCGGTGGTATGGAGGGATATGATCACCCCTGACAGGTAACACCGGACTCTGATAAGAGCGACCTAGGAGTGGGAGAGTGACAAGGGAGAATAGAAGGCTCCAAGTGGTGAGTATAAAACTTACCTGTATTATGGCGGGATCACAAGCACAAAGACAGTGGGGACTACCGGAATCCCTGATAAATGAGTGTATGACTAAGAGGAACAAATTCATTAAACAGATGAGAAAAGGGGGGTGGAACTTATCCTACCCTCTGGGCCAACAGCATAAGTGGTTGGGTAAAGAAAAGAGAAACATGACAAAGAAAATAGGAGTATTGTTAATACATCAGTTAGCTGGGCTAATTGAGCAAGTCGTTGCCTCGACTCAAAAGTGGAGTGAGGATAAAGAAAGGATTAGGGAGTTAGAATGCAGAGTAAGGGAACTGGAGAAACAAAACCAAGTATTAGAAGAAAAGCAATGGAGAGGGGAAACCATTCCTCTACCTCCTTATGAGTCCATACAACAGGAACTAAACACTCTTCCAGAGGAATGGGACGCCCTAGAACACAACCTAGTGCCAGTAACCCGAGGGGGAACAGATTTTCAGCCAAAAGTAAATTATGAACCTTTCACCCTTGGTGAGAGGCAGCAGATAATGGTTTCCCTGGGTAAATTACAACCTGGAAGCGCAAACACTAAATTCTGGGAAGAATTAGACACAATTTGGGTAGGACACCAATTACACCTGAGAGACGTACACCAGCTGGTAAGGGCAGCCTGTCCAGCGGATAAGTGGAGACGGGTAACGGGTGGACCCGCCACTCCTCCAGCACAGGATTATAGTGGGGGACGGTGGACACATGCAGTCGCCCTAACATCAGAGATAGATGCCCAACAGACACCCTTCGCCCAGTTTAAAGTAGAAATTCTGAGAGTATTAGGGAATGCTCCCACTAACTGGAGCAGAAAGACCACAACGGAACAGCTAAAAGGAGCTTCTGAATGTGGGGGATGGTTGTTCCAGGTACATCAGGAGTGCTCTGGACAAGGAAACCCAGGTCAAGGGGATCGAGCGTTCATCCAGGCTTTTAAGGATGAATTCTTTAGTGTTCACCAAAAACTCCTTGAAATGGGAATTCTCAGTACCCCGAACTATGATGAGTTGGTAGAATGGGCGAATGGCATACCTGGAGGTGGATAGGAGAAATCTTAGTTTTTGTATTTCAGTGTGTTTGTGTGATGTGGTTTCTAGTCGAATGTAGGTGGTTGTTGTTGTATTAAATTGAGAGCAGGAATTGTTGAAACCTTTGTTCTTGTGGAGTGTTTATTGCGGGTAATAAATGACCTTAGTTTAGTCTCAGGAATGCTGGGGAGGTGTGAAGACTGTTAAAAATTAAAGTGATAAGATTTCTTGCATTTACTTCTGTTTTGAGTTTTAATTACAGTTTGGAAGAAAGAAGAATAAAAGTGACTGTCTTAATCCAAGTTCTGTATTCTTTTAAATGTTTTACTAACATCTCAGTTTAAGATGTTAAGTTTGAATGAGTGGTGGAAGCTTCCATGTGTGTCTGTGTGTGTTTAACAGAGTTGTTTGTTTTGATGTGATTTTACAACTGTGGGTTTGATACAGAGTTTGAATAAAATTAGAAGATAAATTGAAGTTTCAAAATCAAAGTACATAATTTGAAGTTGGAAATAGCCAAGTTGAATTTTGAATAAACCTGTGTTTGAATTTTGTTAAGAAAGGATTTAAAGCTTGGAGGGAACCATGTGCTCTCTCCTTTGTCTTAAAGTGAAGATTATGAGAGAGTTAGTTGAGAAATTGGGAGAAGAAATTAAGTAATTTTATGGAAAAGTAGATAAGCAAGAACAAAAGAATGTGGTAAATGTACTGTCTATGAGTCAGTTTAAAATATATTAAGTTAAGTGAAATGAATTGTAATTCTGCTTATTTCAAGTTCCAGGAGGAGATTAATCAATTAAATCTTAGTTGCCAATGCAAATTGCCCTTACAAATGTCTGATAGTTTAATGTTCTGTAACTGGTTAAAATTATGTACTGCCGTTGGAATTTTATGTGCTATCTATTGTTCAAAGTTTGCCAAATATTGAGCACTGTCAAGCTTAAAATCTAGCCAGTTAAAATCAAACCAAAAGGTTTCTGATTAATGAACTAGTGTGTATTGTACCTACTTTGGTTTTGATTTGGCGCCTGTTGTTTTCCTCGAGTGCGGGGGGGGGGGGGGGGGGGGTTGATCTGGAGCTTGGTTTAAATTGGAAACAGATTGGATTAAAGGGGTTTGGATATCACAGTTATGGTGTGTAAAGTATGATACAACTGCCGCTTGATTATTTTTATTATACAGTATAGCACTGCTATATCGACCCGGGAATAAAATCAAATTCTGAAAAGCCTTCACCAATTTTGTATAATATAGTTATATATTATATGTTGTGTGTTGATAAAACATAATTCTGTAGGAGCTTCCTGTTTTCCTCGCCATACAAATGATTAAACTAGAGATAATGTCGGGGTACATTATATAAAGATTGGAGCTGTATGGTATGTGATTTTAATGGGGAATGCGATGTTTTTTGATGAGATTATATACAAATGAATGGATGTCCGATTGCAGCCAAAAACCAGTTTAAAGTGTTATTTAATTCACACTAAGCTTTCTATGGAAGGGGGGTGTGTAGTTAAATGTATAATGTACTAGCTAAAGCCATACAGATATCGGGAAATTGTGGACAGAGATATTGCCCACTATACTGATGAGATTAAGAATAACCACAAACCGGACAACCGGATTAACCCCTTATGAATTAATGACAGAATGGGTGATGATGTAGGTTCACTAAAAGATGAATTCAGGAGATATATTTTGGAACTAAGCACCCAACTTAAAGGCTTGCGCAAATTGGTAAAAGACAATCCGGAACAAAGAGACACAGAGAGAGAGAGAGCTTGAAATGCTCCCTGACGGGCGGGAAGTTGCGTCCAAGTAAAAGCATTACTTGACAAACCTGGGTTCGCCCCTCAATGGGAGGGCCCCTATAAAGTTAAAATTGTGTAGTGTGCTTAATTCACAGATATGCGAGACGGTTGACCTCCAAGCAAGCTGAACGGGTTCGCGGGCAGTGGCGCGCGGGCGGTACAGCCTTTGGACCATTGTATAATGGTCGCGCGGGTTATTAGTTAAGTGATAGGATGATTTTCTTGCTGCTTCTCACGACCCTTGCCCTGCTATTTACGGAGGGGAAGTATAGATGGAATTGTGTAGACTTGAGGATAGAGCATCGCAAGCATGTAACGATGGCTCTGTCTATTGTAACCTTCTGACACATGGAATAAGTCCCTGGGATTCCTTAACCATGCCATGTTGCTAACTTTGTTGGAGGGGCGAGGTGATTGGGGTCTCCCATGCATGTAATGTGGTGTAACTGGAATTTTTGGTGTTTAGCTGAGGGACCGGGATGGATCTGTACCCGGCGACAGCAGAGGGCTCGGGAGGATGTGTACATCAACACGAGATTTGGTCGATCCAAGCAATCATTGTACCAATCCTCTAAAATCAGGCCCCATCACATGAACACTTTCATGTATATGTCTCACTTGTATATATTGCAGTCAAAATTTTGAGCAAGTGCTGGGTCTGCTCACATATTCCCATGCATGAAGGAAAGGGGGGAAAGTCCTTTATTCCCTATCCCTTTGTCAACTCCGGGAATAGTAGAGGGGATTTCGAATCAGAATGGAACCCACGATGGGACAAGGAAAGTGACATTTAAAAAAAAAACCCCATCAGGCATGTTGTGAAAACCCAACAAGGGGGATCTATCTGCTTGGTAAGAAACGGAACCATACTTATTGGCCGTAGCTACTGTACCCAGCAGGTTAATGTCACCAGTGATGCCTGGGCTTTGGCGCAACAGATTACAATCCATTGCCCCACTGCTGATGTCCTGGTCAGCCTCTCCTCTACTTATTTGAGCAGCATGACTACATATAATGGTACCTGTTTTGTGTGTCGAAACAATGCCTACCCATGGCTTCCTTGGGATTGGGTAGGATCGTGTTATTTAGTATATGTGGTACCCTATATTCACCGTTACTGAGACAGAATGGTTCTTTATGATAGCTTTCCCACTTTATGGGACAGCAAAAGCAGCTCAGGAACTTATGCATATGGCCTCGACCTTGGAGAGAATTGCAAATGAAACTAGAGACAGGTTCGAGGTGAGCACAGCCATCTCTGAAATATCAACTGAAGTTGTAGCTATCCGGACTGTTGCTTTATAGAACCGATTGACACTTGATTATGTGTTGGCTTTCCAGGGAGGAACGTGCGCTATAATTGAATCTGAATGCTGCACGTATATCCCAGATGTTTCGGAAAATATAACTCGTTTGGCAGATCATATCAAACGAGTGACGATGACAATACAAGGTGAAGGGAGCCAATATCATAATTATAACCCTCCGGGATCGCTGGGGCAATGGTTCAGGTCGCGGGAATCATATCTGATGCACAGGTTAATTGTATTAATTGTCGTTGTTATCGCATGTTGTATTTGTATGGCATTATTGAACGCTTGTTGTAAAACGGTAACAGCCCGAATTATGCCGAGTGCAAGTGTACAGGCAGAAGGGACAGACTTCCTGATGAAGGAGGAAGGCCCATATGTATTGGTAACATTTGGCTCTGAGTTGGTCATGGGGCCATGTTTGCACTTGGCCTCTGACCAAAGGGGGGATTGAAGAAGGGAAAGGGTTAATGTTTTTTGTACTTAATGTATTTTGTACCTAAAAGGTTGAACTTTGTATCTGGAATGTATCACAAACCTAACGTTTCCTTGTGGCGAGTCATCCCTTTTTTATATTGCTCCTGGTAGTAGCATAAGCCATTTGTTCATGTCTTTCATCTTTTACTTTAGTATAAGCCATTTGTTCATGGTTCTCTCGCTTGTTTATATCATTCTGATAAAACAGACAGTTGAATAGAGATGTTAGGGGGTAAGTCTTTCTTTCCGTAGGCTTGTCTATGATTTAAGCAGAGGAAGCAGCCACCAAATGGTAGAGTGCGAGAATGGCCGTTTGAAGGAGGACTCCCACTGGGACAGTTGCACTCAGTCACTCAGTCACTTCAAAGGAAACGCTGCGGGAAGAGCAGGGGACCAGAGATGACACCTTGACTGCAACGACCAGAAGAATTTATGACCCAAGGATACCAGATGGTTTCTAACCATGATCCAAAGACTATCAGAAGCTGTTAAAGGAACTATAATTTACGATCAAGGACTGTTAACTGGACTTTGCTTCATGACTTGTATTGGGAACCCTGATGTATAAATATCCACGTTTCTTGTGTTCAGTGAGAACTTTGGCTTCCGCTTTCAAGGGGTCAAGTTCTCCCATAAGCTTATGAAAATAAAGCCTGACTGTATTTTTGACTCATATCAGCCTATAGAGGTATAATTTCCGCCTTCAATTGCGTTCCTGCTCTATTTGCACACTGCCTTGCTCCTCCACTCTACCCACACCACCCCCGCTACGCTCTCTCTCTCGCTCTCACTCTCTCTCTCACTCTCACTTCAATCATGCTGTCGCTTTCTCTCTGTATTGTTAATGCCATTTCCGCTATGTTTGCCCAATTGATCGTTTGCTTCTTCTCAATTTTATGATTATTGCGTTCCTGCTTAATTCTCGCTCTTCCTCTCTCTCTCTCTCTCTCTTCCTCCCACTTGCTCTTTCTCTTTTTGTTTTTAATTGTATGCCCACTATGTCGTCACACTGCCCCTTGCCCCCTCCACCAGCTTCTCTCTCCTGACCACTTCTTTGTCTGCAACACATAAATCGTATCCTGAGCTATTTACATAAGAACATAAGAAATAGGAGCAGGAGTAGGCCATCTGGCCCCTCGTGCCTGACCCGCCATTCAACAAGATCATGGCTGATCTGAGGCGAATCACTTCCACCTACGCGCCTGCTCCCCATATCCCTTAATTCCCTTAGCGATCAGAAATCTATCTACCCGTGATTTAAACATATTCAACGAGGTAGCCTCCACCACTACAATGGGCAGAAAATTCCAGAGATTCACTGCCCTCTGAGAGAAGAAGTTCCCTCTCAACTCTGTTCTGAACCGACCCCCACTTATTTTGAGGCTGTGCCCTCTAGTTCTGGTTTCTCTTCCAAGTGGAAACAATCTCTCTACCTCTACCCTATCCAGCCCCTTCATTAACTTTTATGTCTCTATAAGATCACCACTCAGCCTTCTAAACTCCAACGAGTACAGACCCAATCTGTTCAATCTCTCCTCATAAGCTACACCACTCATCTCCGGTATCAACCTGGTGAATCTTCTCTGTACTCCCTCCAAGGCCAATATATCATTTCGCAAACAAGGGTACCAAAACTGCACACAGTACTCCAGTTGCGGCCTCACCAGTGCCTTGTATAGTTGCAGCAAGACCTCCCTGCTTTTATATTCTATGCCCCTTGCGGTACAGGCCAACATTCCATTTGCCTTCTTAATCACCTGCTGCACCTGCAGACTGAGTTTTTGCGATTCGTGGACAAGGACCCCCAGGTCCCTCTGCAGAGTAGCATGATGTAATTTTTCTCCATTTATATAATATTCCAATTGACTATTATTTCTTCCGAAGTGGATAACCTCACATTTGCCAACGTTATATTCCATCTTCCAGATGCTCGCCCACTCGCTCAGTCTATCCAAATCTCTCTGCAGACTTTCCGCATCCTTCATGCAATTCACTTTCTTCCTCATCTTTGTGTCATCAGCAAACTTTGATACCCTACACTCATTCCCCTCCTCCAGATCATGTATGTAAATGGTAAACAGTTCAGGCTCCAGCACCGATCCCTGCGGCACGCCACTGGTCACCAACTGCCAACCAGAAAATCACCCATTTATTCCAACTCTCTGCTTCCTGTTAGATAGCCAATCCCCAATCCACGCCAACACCTTACCCCCAGCTCCGTGTACCCCAATCTTCTGCAGCAACCTTTTGTGAGGCACCTTATCGAATGCCTTCTGGAAATCTAAAAACACTCTATTTATGCACTTTTCAGTCCATCTATATCCCATTAATAAGACACAATTGCATGCCTGTTCTTTTTGTGGACGATGAACCTAACTATATCTTACTCTCTAATCAATTTCTTGTTTTCCTGCTCCGTTTTCACACGGTGTTGCTCCCCCTCCACCCACCCGGTCCCATTGATTCATTCATTCCTTCTCTATTTGAAAACTACTTGCTTTCTCACACTTTGTAATTTATTAATACATTTCTGCTATATTTCCCCTCTCGACGGAAAGTTTGCAAATGGGGCATGAATGCTGTGATTAAATTACAAATGAAGAGATGGAGAAAAACACAGTACGAACAGAACTACTCATTTACAACGGAAGACAAAGAACATATCCCTGTTCAAGTACAACAGGAATGTAAATAATAGAGCAGGAAGGTACTTAAAAAATACAGAGGTCGAGGGAGCAAAACAATGCAAAGCTCCAACAGGTGAACACGAATGTAAATACTTAATAACAAACACAGACTCGCACTCACTCTCAAACACACACACACACACACACACTCACTCACACGCACACGCACACGCACACACACACACTCTCTCTCTCTCTCTCTCTCCCTCTCTCTCACTCACTCACACACACACACACACACATTCCACACAGCGACAGCAATGCCACTGAAAGTTCATGTGAGATTCGGGAAACAGATGAATATTCATCACGAGGCATTTTAATCTAGATTTTGTTTTACAAATGTCATGATCTGCCTTGGTGTTATTCGAATTCGCAGGCACAGCATGTCAGTTTGTGTTTCTGAATTCCTGCTCAAGTCAGCATATCACTGTGTCACTGTCTTCCAGGGTACAACTCGCTTAGCCCATATGTTGCAACGGAATCTCTCTCTCCTTCGAAGATTATGAATCTTACCCAGTATCACGCCATTCCTTCTCGGTAACCCTGAGCATTAGCCATTTGCCAAGGCTTCAGCTTGGCTGCATTTTCAGGATATCCCTATCTCCTCTCACATTCTTCGAACGTCCTGAGTTCCTAAAGCTGCGTTGGCGTAGATGCTGTGGACATCAAACAGGACTCCACTCACCTGGTGAAGGAGCAGCGCTCCAAAAGCTCGTGATTCCAAATGAACCTGTTGGATATTAACCTGGTGTTGTGAGACTTTTCACTGTGCCGACCCCAGTCCAAAGCCGGCACCTCCACATCTCTGATTGGATAAGAGAGCTGTCGTTCTGAAAGCAAGGATCCAATTGGACACGATAGTCACTTAGTTGTTCAGTTGTTGCTCAATGATAAAAAAAAGGTATGGTTCTTCTCCTGCTCTGAGGTGGAGATTTTCTTGGAAGGTCTGTTTTGCATTGAGTGGAGCTTCCTGTTTGGAGAGGAGTGAAATCCCAAGTAATCTAAAGCAACTGCCGGTCAGCAGGCAGGATTTCTTGATTATTCTGCTGGTACTTTTCAGTGTCTTTCAATTCAGTCGATATTCCATTAATGGCCAGACAAAAACATTCTAGCCATCTCATGGCACATTTCCGTGGCTTTGATAAAGTGTTGATTGAATTATAAGGACAAAAAGAACGAACAATGGACAGTATAGGAAAGCAACTGGCCATGCGTCCCCCAAGGATGTGAAGATAAGACATCTATGAAGGCCCCAGTTATTTCTTCCTTTGCTTTGCGCAGTATCTTGGGATAAATCCCATCTGGCCTCGGGGACTTTGTGACCTTAACACAATTCAGGATACTCAACACTTCCTCCTTCGATATATTGGCATTCTTGGGAGCATTCACACGCCCATCACTGATCTTGACATCCATCATGTCCTTCTCCTTGGTGTATACGGCTACAAAGTACTCGTTATGGATCTCACCTAATTCCCGTGTCTCCACGCATAACTTCTTTCAATTTTACTTGAGTGGGCCTACTCTTTCTCTTCCTTGGAAATCAAGCTTAAAAAGCCTTGGGATTCTCCTTGACCCTGTTTGCAAAAATATTTCATGGCCCCTTTTACCACTCCTAATTCCACATTTAAGCGGAGTCCTGTGTTCCCTACACTTCTCCAGAGTGTCGTCGATATTTACATGCCTGGATCTATTGTATGCCTCCTTTTTCCTTACGGCTAAGCTTTGAATTTCCCTTGTCATCCATGGGTCCCTAAAACTGCCATTTATATCTGTCGTTTGTTCGAGGACTTGCATGTCACGCACGTCGCCAACTGGCCTTTAAAAACCTCCCTCATGACAGACGTTGAGTTGTTCTCAAATAGCCACTCCCAATCCATATTTCACAGTTCCAGTCTAATTTGGATGTATTTGGTCCTCGCCCACTTAAGAATCCTTCCCCGATGCCATTCTTGTCCTTATCCAATATTACCTGGAATCTTTTGGAATTATGGTCGCTCACCCCAAAATGTTCCCCACTGAATCATCAATCACCTGGCCCGGCTCATTCCCCTATGTTATATCTAATATGGCTTCTTCCCTAGTTTAGAACCATAGAACCATAGAACATTACAGTACTAAAACAAGCCTTTTGGCCCTTCTTGGCTGTGCCGAACCATTTTTCTGCCTAATGCCGCTGACCTGCACCTGGACCATATCCCTCCAAACCCCTTTCATCCATGTACCTGTCCACGTTTTTCTTAAATGTGAAAAGTGAGCCCGCATTCACCACCTCATCTGCCAGCTCATTCTACACTCCCACCACTCTCTGTGTGAAGAAGCCCCCCCTAATATTCCCTTTAAACGTTACCCCCTTCACACTTAACCCATGTCCTCTAGTTTTTTTCTCCCCTGGCCTCAGTGGAAAAAGCCTGCTTGCATTCACTCTATCTATACACAATATTTAATGTCAATATAATTTATCAATATACCCTCCTGGACACATTAAAAAAATAATCTCCATCCGAGGCTTTAGGCTCGAAGGGAGTCCCAGTCAACATGGAGGAAGGTAAAATCAGCCACCACAACCACCCTGCTTTATTCACACCTTTCCACATCTGGACACATGTCTGCAACTCATTCTCCTGCGGGCTGTTGGGAGGTCAATAGTACACTGCTCACATTGTGGTTTAGCCCTTTGTATTCCTGAGCTCAACCCATAATGCCTCACTGCATGATCCTTCCAACGTGGCCTCCATCAACACAGCTGTGATCTGCTCCCTAATCAGCAATGCAACTCCCCAGCCCCTCTTGATTCCCCTTCAGTTCCGTCAAAAAAAACGACACGTCAGAATGTTAAGTTGCTAGTCCAGTCCCTCCTTTAAATATGTCTCCTCATGGCAATAGCATCGTAATTCCTTGCATTAATTTAGGCTCTCAGTTCATCTGTGTTTCCAGTTTTGTTCTTGCATTGAAGCAAACGAACTCCAGACATCCAGTACCCACAGCCTCCCATTGCCTGCTCTTTCTCTGTGTATGTTCATCTCAGTCCAACTTTTTTCCCCCTCCCTACAGTTACAGGCTTCCAATTCTGGCTCCCAGTCCCTGCCATATTAGTTTAGACCGTTCCAAACAGCACGAGCAAAACTCCCTCCCAGAATATTGATACTCCTCCAGATCAGGTGCAACCCGTCCTTTTGTACAGGTCCCACCATCCCCAGAAGACATCCCCAGTGATCCATTTATCTAAAACCATCCCTCCTACACCAGGTGTTTAGTCACGTTCAACTGTGCTATCTCCCAGTTCCAAGCCTCACTAGCACGTGGCACGGGGAGTAATCCTGAGATTACTATCCTGGAGGTTCTGCTTTTCAGCTCCCTACCTAACTCCCTGAGTTTTCTTCGCAGAAGCTCTTCCTCAATCTGGACAATGACATCTAATAGACTCTGCCAGTCTCTGTTGCAATCTGGATGCCTCAATATTGGATTTTGTCCACCATGGGTCAGATGGGGCGGCAGGATGGTACAATGGTTGACAGTGCTGCCTCACAGCGCCAAGGATCTGGGTTCAATTTCCGGCTTGGGTCACTGTCTGTGTAGAGTTTCAAAATTCATCCCATATCTGCAAGGGTTTCCTCCGGGTGCTCCAGTTCTCTCCCACAGTCCAAAAATGTGCGGGTTAGGTTGATTGGCCATGCTAAATTGTCCCTTAGTGTCAGGAGGACTAGTAGGGTAAACACGTGCTGTTATGAGGATAGGGTTTGGGTGGCATTGTAGTCGGCGCAGACTCGATGGGGAGAGGGCCTGGGAAAGATTGTGGTCGATGCACATTCGGTGGGCCAAATGGCCTCCTTCTCTAGGGATTCTATGTGTCTCCGTTTTGAAATAATGTCCGTATGGATATGGGTGACATGTGTTTTCAATGAAGAAGGAAACTTGATTCATGGTTCAGGTTTAACGGATTTGGTATATATATTTGCACTTTATTGCACTTAATTTATTTTACCTATAAATGACCTGGTGACTAATAAGCTACTTGCGCCCTTCCACTGTGAAGGAGTGAATGGCATTCAGCCAGTCAACGCCGCTACTTAATACACTTAATAACATTAGTTATCTGAATCTTTTCATTTTGACTGCATGATGATTGATTGAATCCGCATAACAACACGTTCTGACCCTATACCTATCAAGGGACTAATTTTGGACTTGTAAGTCCATTCACACTTGACTGGCTACCATATTCCCACAGAGTGTATGACTGTGCAAGATACAGTGACTCAATTCATCTGCTTCCTCCTCATTATGAGGTACAGCCGGGAGAGATCTGAGCCTCAGTTACAGCACTTCAATCAGTGCTCGCTCGCTGAAACATTGTCATCCATCAATTGTTTCTAATATTGCAGCATGCCTTCAAATTGGAGACAAAGAGTGAAAGGGCCAGCGATAAACAGAAATGTGGGCATATCTCCGGTGTCCTTGGTAATCAGATGGGCTTTTGTTAGGTAAAAACACTCTTTCGACATCGGAAATGTGAACTGGAGAAACGTTAGTGCCTGAATCGGGCAACGATCGTTTTAAATGATATATTTAGTGCAGATAGTTTTGTAAGATAATTTTCACAGAATATTCCAACCTAATATTATTTGAGTTCTAATATTTGACTTTGACATTTTTGAAATGGGAAAAACTGAATGATCAGAGAAGCTAACAGAAGAAAATCCTTATTTGTTCATTCAGCAGATCAGCAGATTTTGTGGCTCTTCCCTCAAATAAAAAAATGAGGAGGAATTGATGTTTGTCAGAGAATGTTCATTGAGTGGAAACAATGCGCTGTTCACATCAGAAACAGGACGAAGATCACATTCAGTGACATATGCAAATAAGGCAGGAGGTTGTGAAAGAGCTGGGACTATGTATAGAACATAGAACATTACAGCGCAGTACAGGCCCTTCGGCCTTCGATGTTGCGCCGACCAGCGAAACCAATCTAAAGTCCCTCTAATCTACACTATTCCAATATCTTCCATATGTTTATCCAATAACCATTTGAATGCTCTTAATGTTGACGAGTCCACTACTGCCGCACGCCCTTACTCCTCTCTGAGTAAAGAACCTACCTCTGACATCTGTCCTAAATCTATCACCCCTCAATTTAAAGCTATGTCCCCTCGTGTTAGCCATCACCATCCGAGGAAAAAGGCTCTCACTACCCACCCTATCTAATCCTATCTTCTTCTCTCTAACGAAAGCAACCTCAAGTCCCTCAGTCTTTCCTCATACGATCTTCCCACCATACCAGGCAACATCCTGGTTAATCTCCTCTGCACCCTTTCCAATCCTTCCACATCTTTCCTATAACGCGATGACTAGAACTGTACGCAATACTCCATGTGCAGCCGCAGCAGAGTTTTGTACAATTGCAGCATGACCTCATGTTTCCGCAATTCAATCCCTCTACCAATAAAAGCTAACACACCGTAAGCCTTCTTAACTACCCTATCAACCTGGGTGCCAACTTTCAGGGATCTATGCACATGGACATCCAGATCTCTCTGTTCATCCACACTCCCAAGTATCTGACCATTTGCCCAGTACTCTGTATTCCTGTTACTCCTTCCAAAGTGAATCACCTCACACTTTTCTGCATTGAACTCCATTTGCCACCTCTCAGACAAGCTCTGCACCTTATCTATGTCCCTCTGTAACCTGTCACTTCCCTTCGCACTGTTTTCAACTCCACCGACTTCAGTGTCATCCGCAAATTTACTAATCCATACTTCTACGCCCTCATCCAGGTCATTTATGAAAATGAAAAAACAGCAGTGGCCCCAAAACAGATCCTTGCGGTACACCAGCAGTAACTGAACTCCAGGATGAACATTTCCCATCAACCACCACCCTCTGTTTTCTTACAGCTAGCCAATTCCTGATCCAAACCACTAAATCAGCCTCAATTCCATGCGTCCGTATTTTCTGCAATAGCTTACCATGGGGAACCTTATCGAACGCTTGCTGAAATCCAAATACACCATATCAACCGCTTTACCCTCATCCACCGCTTTGGTCACCTTCTCAAATAACTCAATAACGTTTGTGAGGCACGACCGGTTTGTCAGCGCACAAAACCGTGCCGACTATCCCTAATCAACTTATTCCTTTCTAGATTATTATAAATCCTATCTCTTATAATCCTTTTCAAAACTTTGCCCACAACAGAAGTAAGGCTCACCGGTCTATCATTACCAGGGTTGTCCCTACTCCCCTTCTTGAACAAAGGGACAACATTTGCTGTCCCCCAGTCTCTGGCACTGTTCCTGTAGCCAATGACGACACAAAGATCAAAGCCAAAGGCTCTGCAATCTCCTCTCTAGCCTCCCAGAGAATCCTAGGATAAATCCCATCCGGCCGAGGGGACTTATCTATTTTTACCCTTTCCAGAATTGCTAACACCTCCTCCTTATGAACCTCAATCCCGTCCAGTCCAACAGCCTGCATCTCAGTACTCCCCTCGACCACACTGTCTCTCTCCTGTGTGAATACCGACGAAAAATATTCATTTAGTGCCTCTCCTATCTTTTCAGATTCCACGCACAAAGGCATTTGAGTTTAAGATTTTGAAAAAAAACATTAAGGTAATCAAATCCCCAGGAGCAGATGGGGGCTAGACACGTCTACTGAGAGAGGGGAGGGAAGAAATTGCTCAGGCCTTTGCCAAAATCTTTGCATCGTATTTAGCCATGGATAAGGTGCCAGAGGATTGGAGAACGACTAACATAGAACAGAGAACATAGAAAAGCTCCAGCACAAACAAGTCCTTCAGCCCACAAGTTGTGCCGAACATGTCCCTACCGACTCAGCTTACATATAACCCTCTATCTTACTTACTTCCACGAACTTATCCAAAAGTCTCTTGAAAGGCCCTATTGAATCCGCCTCCACCACCACTACCAGCAGCCGTTTCCACGCACCCACCAACCTCTGACTGAAAAACTTACCCCTAACATCTCCTCTGTACCTACTCCCCAGCACCCGAAACCTGTGTCCTCTTGTGGCAACCATTTCAGCCCTCGGGAAAACGCCTCTGAGAATCCACTCTATCAATACCTCTCATCATCTTATACACCTCTATCAGGTCACCTCTCATCCATCGCCTCTCCAAACTATCCTCATAAGGCATGCCACCTAATCCAGGCAACATCCTTGTAAATCTCCTCTGCACCCTTTCTATGGCTTCCACATCCTTTCTGTAATGAGGCGACCAGAACTGGGCACAGTACTCCAGGTGGGCTCTGACCAGGGTCCTGTACAGCTGCAGCATTATCTCCCGATTTCTAAACTCAATTCCTCTATTGATGAAGGCCAGTATTCCATGCGCCTTCTTAACCACAGCCTCTACCTGTGATGCGGCTTTGAGCGTCCTGTGAACCCGGACCCCAAGATCCTTCTGATCTTCCACACTGCCAAGCGTCTTACCCTTAATATTATTTTCGTCCGTCCTATTCGACCTGCCACAATGAACCACCACACACTCATCTGGGTTGAAGTCCATCTGCCACCTCTCTGCCCAGTCTTGCATCTTATCCATGTCTCGTTGCAACTGCTGACATCCCTCGACACTATCCAAAACACCACCACCCTTTGTGTCATCATCAAACTTGCCAACCCATCTTTCCACTTCCTCATCCAGGTCATTTATAAAAATCACAAAGAGCAAGGGTCCCAGAACAGATCCCTGGAGCACTCCACTGGTGACCGACCTCCATGCTGAAAAAAACCCAATCTCCAACCACTCTTTGCCTTCTGTGGGCAAGCCAGTTCTGTATCCACAAAGCAATGTCCCCTTGTATCCCATGCCTCTTCACTTTCTCAATAAGCCTTGCATGGGGCACCTTATCAAACGCCTTGCTGAAATCCATATAAACTACATCTACCACTCTTCCCTCGTCTATGTGTCAAGTTACATCTTTAAAAAATTCAATTAGGCTCGTAAGGCATGATCTACCTTGGACAAAGCCGCGCTGGCTATTTCTGATCATACTATTCCTCTCCAGATGTTCATAAATCATGCCTCTCAGGCTCTTCTCCATCAACTTACCAACCACTGAGGTTAGACTCACTGGTCTATAATTTCCTGGGCTATCTCTTCTCCCTTTCTTGAATAACGGAACGACATCCGCAATCCTCCAATCCTCTGGAACCTCTCCCGTCTCCAAAGATCATCACCCGAGGCTCAGAAATCTCCTGCCTCGCCTCCCACAGTAACCTGGGGCACATCCCATCCGGTCCCGGCGATTTATCTAACTTGATGCTTTTCAAAAGCTCCAACACATCCTCTTTCCTAATGTCCACATGCTCAATCTTCTCAGTCCACTGCAAGTCTGCAGTGCAACTACCAAGGTCTTTTTCCACTGTGAATACTGAAGTAAAATATTCATTGAGTACCTCTGCCATTTCTACCGGTTCTTTCCAGACTTTCCCACCGTCACATTTGATAGGTCCTACTCCTTCACATCTTATCCTCTTGCTCTAAACATACTTGTAGAATGCCTTGGGGTTTTCCAAGGCCTTCTCATGACCCCTTCTGGCTCTTCTAATTTTCCTCTTAAGTTCCTTCCTACAAGTCGTATACTCTTCTAGATTTCGAACATTAACTTGCTCCCTGACCCTTTTGTAGGCTTGTCTTTTCTTCTTGACTAAATTCGTTACAGCTTTCGTGCACCATGGTTCCTGTAACCTACCGCAACACCCCGGTCTCATTGGAACCTTGCTGTGCAGAGCTTCAGACAAATTTTCCTTGAAAATTTGCCACATTTCTTCTGTACATTTCCCTGAGAAAACCTCCTTCAAATTTATGCCTCTAATTTCCTGCCGAATAGCCTCATAATTGACCTTACTCTAAATAAACACTTTCCTAGCCTGACTGATCCTATCTTTCTGCAATGCGAATGTATCTTTCTCCAATGCTCATGTAAAGGAGATAGAGTTATGATCACTATCCCCAAAATGCTCTCCCACTGAGAGATCTGATGCCTGCCCAGGTTAATTCCCTACTACCAAATCAAGTACAGCCTCTCCTCTTGGCTTCTCCACATATTGTGTCAGGAAAACCTCCTGAAAACACCTAACAAACTCCTCCCCATCTGAACTCCTTACCCTAGTGATATTCCAATCGATATTTGGGAAATTGAAATCTCCCATCACGACCACTCTGTTATTATCACATCTCTTCAGGATCTGCTTCCCAATCTGCTCCTCCACATCCCTGGTACTATTGGGCGGTCTGTAGAAAACACCCAGTAAAGTTATTGACCCCTTCCTGTTGCGAACCTCCACCCAAAGAGATTTCGTGGACAATCCAATCCCTCTGTGGCATCCATCTTTCCTACAGCTGTGACACTATCCCTGATCAACAGTGCCACTCCCCCACCTCTTTTGCCAACTTCCCTGTCCCTCCTGAAATATCTGAAACCCGGCACTTGAAGTATCCAGTCCTGTCCCTGAGATAACTAAGTCTCTGTAATGACCACCACATCACACTTCCAAGTAGTGATCCACGGTCTAAGTTCATCCATTTTGTTTACTACACTCCTTGCGTTAAAATAAAAACTTCTCAACCCTTCGGTCTGAGCGCTCCCCTTCTCCGTGACCTGCCTCTACTCACTCTCACACTGTCGACAAGCCCCTTTTATTTTCAAGCTAACCTCCTCTCTCCCAGTCACCTCATTTTGATTCCCAGCCCCCAACCATTTTAGTTTAAACACTCCCCAGTAGCCTTAGCAAACCTTCCCGCCAGGACATTGGTCCCCCTGGGATTTAAGTGAAACCCGTCATTTTTGTACAGGTCACACCTGCCCCTAAACAGGTCCCAATGATCCAGGGACATTGGATCCTGACCCCTGCTCCAATCCGTCAGCCACGCATTTATCCTCCACCTTATTCCATTCCTTCCCTCACTGTCTCGTGGCACAGGCAGCAATCCCGAGATTACTACCTTTGCGTTCCTTCTTCTGAACTCCCTACCGAACTTCCTATATTCTCTTTTCATAACCCCTTCCCGTTTCCTGCCTATGTCAGTGGTACCAGTGTGCACCACGAACTCTGGCTCCGCCCCCTCCCACTTCAGGATTTCTTGGATACGGTCAGAAACATCCCTGATCGCGGCACCAGGGAGGCAAACCACCACCCGCGTTTCTCGACTTCCTCCACAAAAACGCCTGTCTGACCCCCACACTGTAGAGTCCCCGATCACCACTGCCTTCCTCCTCCTTTCCTTACCCTTCTGTGCTATAAGGCCGGACTCCGCGCTGGAGGCACGACCACTGCTGATTCCACCAGGTGGGCTGTCCACCCCAACAGTACTCAAACAAGAGTACTTATTTTTAAGGGGCACAACCACTGAGGTACTCTCTGCCACCTGACTTTTCCCTTTCCTGACTGTGACCCACCTGCCTGCTTCTTGTGGCCCGGTGTGACCAGCTGCCTGTAAGTCCTATCTATCACCTCCTCGTTTTCCCTGACCAGACGAATGTCCTCGAACTGCAGCTCCAGTTCCCGAACTCGGTCCCTTAGGATCCGCGGCTCGACGCACCCAGTGCAGATATGCACTTCTGTGAGGTTAGGAGACTCCACGACCTCCCACATCCGGCACTGAGAACAGCAAACTGGCTTCACATTCAGAATGCCCCTTTTCCTCAGATTCCACAGGAAGTACTCAGAATTTAAAATTGTAACATTGTTCCTCTGTTTTAAAAAGGGCAGAAGAAACAAGCCAGAATATTACAGGCCTGTGAGCCTGACGTCAGCGGTGGGAAAAGTATCAGAGAAGATTCATAGGGACAGGATGTATTCACATCTCGAACAGAATAGGCTTATTGCGAAAGGTAGCATCGTTTTCTGATGGGGAGGTCGTGTCTCACAAACCTGATAGAGTTATTTGAGGTCGTGAAAATAAAAAAGTAATGACCAGGCCGTGCTATACATGGCCATCAGTAAAGCTTTCGATAAGGTTTCTCATGACAGGCTGATTCAGATGATGAACAAAGAACAAGAACAAAGAACAATACAGCACAGGAACAGGCCCTTCCGCCCTCCAAGCCCGCGCCGCTCCCTGGTCCAAACTAGACCATTCTTTTGTATCCCTCCATTCCCACTCCGTTCATATGGCTGTCGAGATAAGTCGTAAACGTTCCCAGTGTGTCCGCCTCCACCACCTTGTCTGGCAGCGCATTCCAGGCCCCCAGCACCCTCTGTGTAAAATATGTCCCTCTGATATCTGTGTTAAACCTCCCCCCCTTCACCTTGAACCTATGACCCCTCGTGAACGTCACCACTGACCTGGGGTAAAGCTTCCGACTGTTCACCCTATCTATGCCTTTCATAATTTTATACATCTCCATTAAGTCTCCCCTCATCCTCCGTCTTTCCAGGGAGAACAACCGCAGTTTACCCAATCTCTCCTCATAACTGAGCCCCGCCATACCAGGCAACATCCTGGTAAACCTCCTCTGTACTCTCTCCAAAGCCTCCACATCCTTCTGGTAGTGTGGCGACCAGAACTGGACGCAGTATTCCAAATGCGGCCGAACCAACGTTCTATACATCTGCAACATCAGACCCCACCTTTTATACTCTATGCCCCGTCCTATAAAGGCAAGCATGCCATATGCCTTCTTCACCACCTTCTCCACCTGTGACGTCACCTTCAAGGATCTGTGGACTTGCACACCCAGGTCCCTCTGCGTATCTACACCCTTTATGGTTCTGCCATTTATCGGATAGCTCCTCCCTACATTATTTCTACCAAAATGCATCACTTCACATGAAGTCATGTGGGATCAGAGGTGAGCTGGTAAGATGGGTACAAAACTGGGTTGGACATAGACAATCACCAGGCAAGACTGTTCTCTTCCTGTGGGGGAGCACTTCAGCAGTCACGGACATTCAGCGTTGAATCTTCAGGTAAGCGTTCTCCAAGGCGGCCTTCACGACACACGGCAGCGCAGAGTTGCTGAGCAGAAACTAATAGCCAAGTTCCGCACACATGAGGACGGCCTAAACCGGAATGTTGGATTTATGTCACATTATCAGTAACCCCCACAGCTTGCCTCCTGGGCTTGCAGAATCTCACTCGCTGTTCTGTCTGGAGACAATACACATCTCTTTAACCTGTGTTTAATGTTCCCTCCAACCACATTGTCTGTACCTTTAATAACTGGCTGGCTGTAGGATTCGCATTCTAATCAGTATTCTGCAAATTGATTGTGTCTGTTTGCACTGTTTGAGAGCACATTTCCACTCCATCTGACGAAGGAGCAGTGCTCCGAAAGCTTATGGTATTTGCCACCAAATAACCCTGTCGGACTTTAACCTGGTGTTGTGAAACTTCTTACTGTGTTGGACATAGAAAGCAGAGAGCAGCAGTGGAAGAACACTTTTCTAACTGGAATTCTGGGACAAGCAGTGATACACAAGGATCAGTGCTAGCGCATCTGTTGTTAAATGAGCTGGAGACCTGAGCCGAAAGATGGCAGATGCAATTTAACCTTGACAAATGTGAGGTGATGCGATTTGGAATATCTACTGCAGAAGGAATGTATACAATAAATGGCAGAGCCATTAATAATATTAGTATACAGAGGGATCGAGGCGTGCAGCCTCATTGTTCCCTGAAGTTGGGAACTCAGCTCGACAAGGTGACCATTAAGGCAAATGACATGCGAGCCTGCATTGGTCGGAGCACTGAATATAGGAATTGGAAAATCATGTTGCTGCTGCATAAGACTTTGGTTGGGCCGCTTTTGGAGTGCTGTGTACAATTCTAGCCGCCACACTAACGGACGGAAGTTGATGATGAGAAATGGTGCCGAAGAGTTTTATCAAGATGTTGCCTGGTTTGGAGGATCTGGACGATGATGAAAGGTTGAACAAACTTGGATTGTTTCCATTAGAGCGTCAGAGAATAAGGAGGGCGGGGGGGGGGGGGGGGGGGGGGGGGGGCGGGGGGGGGGGGGGGTGGGGGGGACCTGACAGAAGTTTACAAGATGATGACAGGCTTCGTTAGAGTCCTTCTTCCAGGGTCTCGGGGGGGATATGTTGAAAGCGAATGGGCGAAAGTTTAAGAAGATATAAGGGGAAGGTTTTTCGTACAGATGGATGCCTAAAACACGCTGCCAGAGGAGGTGCTGGAAGCAAATTCTATAATAACTGGATAGATACATGAATAAGCAGGTAACAGAGGGATATGGACCACGTTCAAGCAATAAAATATTATATGAGAGAGCCATCTGTGTCGGATCAGACATGTTGGGCCGAAGACTGTGCAGTTCCTGTGCTGTACCATTCTTTGTTCTTTGAAATCTTATCAAATATTTATGAGCTGAGCAAACAAACATGGACGTTCAAACATTTTCCTTCCTGGATCATTCTGCTTCTGCCTATTTCTCTGTTCCAACAACGCCACTACTTCTGCAACTGCACATTATTCATTTATTTGATCATTTTTTTTATTTCAGTGTCCAATCGAGCATTTATTTCTCACTTCACTTTACACTCGAGAAATTTGTGGTCAGCTGTCTTATTGAATCCGCTGCAGTCTTAATGGTGTAGGTACAAACATTGTGTAGTGAGGGAGGGAGTTCCAGGATTGACCCGAGGCAGTAAGGGATCAGCCGATTGTTTTGCATATCAGGGTGTTGAGTGACTTGGAGGGGAGCGAACCGCCAGGTGTTCCAATGTTTCTGCTCCTCTTGCTCTTCTTCTGGTAGTGTTCAAGGGTTTGGAAGCTGTCGCCTTAGAAAACGTGAATTATTGCTTGGGTGCATCTTCTAGCTGTTACACAGTGCTGCCAGCGTTCATCGCTGGGGAGGTGATGAAAGTTGGCGGAGGGGTTCAGCGCGTTCTGCTTTGTTCTTCATTGTGTTGAGCTTCTTGGTGTTAGTTGGGACGCACTCATCCAGGCAAGTGGAGCATGTTCCATAACAGTCTTGACTTGTGCCTTGTAGATGGTGGGCAGGCTTTGCAAAGTTAGGAGTTGAGGCATTTGCCGCAGGATTCATAAACTTTGACCTGCTCTTGTCACCATGTTTTCTGTATGGTAAGTCCAATTCAGTGTCTGGTTGATGGAAACCCTCAGGATGTTGATATTGTGGGGGTGGCAATTCAGCGATGGTAATGTGATTGAATGTTAAGGAGGAAATGGTTTGCTTCTCTCCAATTGGCTGGGTCCCAGGTTAGTTTCTGGTCAATGGTAACCCCCAGATAGTGGAGGGTATCAGCAACAGTAATGCCATTGAATGTAAAGGAACAATGGGTACTTCGTCTCTTGTTGTAATTGGATATTTCCTGGCATTCTTCTGGCGCGAATGTTGCTTGCCACTTGTCAGCCAAAGCCGGGACATTGTCTAAGTTTTGCTGCATTCGGACATGGACTACTTCAGTATCTGAGTAGAGGCGAATGGTGCTAAACATTGCGCAGTCATCAGCCAACATCCCCATTTCTGAGCTTATGATGGATGGAAGGTCATTGATGAAGAAGCTGAAGGTTGTTGTGTCTAGTACGCTAACCCCGAGGAACTATTGCACTAATGTTGTAGAATTAGTAATGAAACAAAGCAAAAATTGCTAAAATGTTCTCCCCAGCACTTAGTGTCTTTTAATGTTCAACTATACGCAGCAATAGTCAAACATTGACACAATACTGACATTGACAAGCTCAGATCAGGGTATTTGTATTGTAAATATTTAATTTGCATGGATTATATCATGTATTACATAACATCAATTCTGCCAAACAGAAACATGTCACTCCCACGTGAATATCAGTTCATTAAGGGCGGGGTTCTGTCGAGACGAACAACCCTCACAGCATATTTAACCTGTTATTGAGGAGGAAACACTTCGACGGAACTACTTTATCTAACGCAGCGAGACTTCCTCAGGAGGGTCTGGTAAGCAAACAGATATAAAAGGAAACTTTATAACAAGCTGAAAACTATGGCACTTCCTCGTTTTGTATGGGTACAGTGTTTAGTAATGGAGCTGTGCTGGAATATTAGAAAGGTGTCTATGAGGGAGAAGTGAGCGACACAGGAAGAACAGCGACAACAGCTCAGCAAAGAAAAAACACTATTCAGTCAATAGAGACTGGAATTATAAACAAAAAAAACAGTGAAGCATTTAAGTTAATGAATGGTTATTTGTCAATTATGGTTAAGGATATTGTGTATCAGTGCCACAGTGAGGGCGATATCACTGTCATCCAGGGCATCAGGGAGAAATATATACCTAGTGATTGTTCCACAGGAGCAGGCTGAGGGCAAGACAGTTTGTACATGCGAATTATTTATTTGTTTTTCAGTTAAATTTGTGTCAAAAAATCGGCGGTTTTTTTTAAAATCCAAAACAGGAAGTAGGCCCAGGAGAAGCCGGGGAAGTTTTCTGGAGGGTTTAACAGCAGGCCACACTTTTGAGCGGGCAGCGTCGGGAGCGGGCAGCAGAGTGAGCAGGAAGTAGAGTGTGAGCTGCAAGGGCTTTGGCTCACAGGGTTTCGGGGGAAGGGCGAGCAGGGGTGAGCTTTTTTTTTCCTTTTCTAATTTACTTTTCTCTGTGTCCCTTGGTAGAAAGGGTGAAATATGAATGTGAAGCCAGTGTGTTGTTCGTAGTGCAGTATGTGGGAGGTCCTGGAGGCACCTGGCCTCCCGGACATCCACATCTGTGAGGGGTGTGTCGAGCTGCGGTTCCTGAGGGCCCGTGTTAGGGAGCTGGAACAGCAGCTCGAGGATCTTAGGCAGTTAAGGGAGAATGAGGAGGTGACAGACAAGAGCTATCATCAGGTGGTCACACCAGGGCCTCAGGAGGAGGCCAAGTGGGTGACGGCCAGCAAGGGTAAAGCTCGGGTGATTGAGAGCACCCTGGTGGGTGTGCCCCTACACAACAAGTACTCCTGCCTGAGTACTATTGGGGGGGGACAGACCATCTGGGGGAAGCAGCAGTGGCCGTGTCTCCGGGGTGGAGTCCGGCCCTGTCACTCAGAGGGCTAAAGAAAAGAGGAGGAAGGCAGTATTAATCGGGGACTCGACAGTCAGGGGGACCGACAGGCGATTTTGCGGAGGCAGGTGGGAGTCTCGCATGGTGGTCTGCCTCCCTGGGGCTGGGATCCAGGATGTCGCTGGGCAAGTCCCAGAAATCCTGAGGTGGGAGGGAGAGGAGCCGGAGGTAGCGGTACATATTGGTACCGCTGATGTGGGTAGGAAGCGGGAAGGGGTCATGAAAAGAGAGTATAGGGAATTAGAGAGACAGCTGAGACGGAGGAAAGCAAAAGTAGTAATCTCAGGATTGCTGCCTGTGCCACGGGAAGGTGAGGACAGGAATGGAGTGACGTGGAGGAAGAATGTGTGGCTGATGCACTGGTGCAGGGGGCAGGGATTCAGGTTCCTGGACCATTGGGACCTCTTTAGGGGCAGGTGTGACCTGTACACAAAATACGGGTGGCATTTGAATCCCAGGGGGACCAATATCCTGGCAGGAAGGTTGGCTAAGGCTACTGGGGAGAATTTAAACGAGATAGGTCGGGGGGAGGGGGTCAAAATGAGGTGACTGAGAGTGAGGAAGGTAGCTCGCAAACAGAGAAGGGTTATAGGCAGTGCAAGAGGGCGGATGGACAGGGATTAGAGAAGAGGAGAGCTCAGACCAAAGGATTGAGATGTGCTTTCTTTAATGCCAGGAGTATAGTGAATAGTGGGGGTGAGCTCAGAGCGTGGATCGATGCCTGGAAGTGTGATGTGGTGGCCATTACGGAGACTTGGATGTCTACAGGTGCCGGGATTCAGATGTTTCAGGAAGGACAGGGAGGGAGGCAAGAGAGGGGGTGGAGTGGCACTGCCGATCAGGGATAGTGTCACAGCTTGTAAGAGAAGGTGTATGCTCTGGGAGGATTGTCCACCAAGTCTCTGTCGGTGGAAATTCAGAGTGGGAATGGGCTGGTCACTTTGCTGGGAGTTTCCTATCGGCCGCCCAATAGTAACAGGGAGGTGGAGGAGCAGATAGGGAAACAGATCCTGGAGAGATGCAGTAATAGCAGAGTTGATGTGATGGGAGACTTTAATTTCCCAAACATAGATTGGAATATCCCTAGAGTAAGGGGATTGGATGGGGAAGAGTTCGTTAGGTGTGTTCAGGAGGGTTTCCTGACACAGCATGTGGACAAGTCTACAAGCGGAGAGGCTGTACTTGATCTGATACTGACCAATGAACCTGGACCAGTGTCAGATCTCTCAGTGGGAGAGCATCTTGGGAATAGCGATCATGACTCTATCTCCTTTAGCCTTGCATTGGAAAAAGAGAGGATCAGGCAAGCTAGGAAAGTGTTTATATGGAGTAAGGGAAATATGAAGACATTAGACAGCAAATTAGAGGAGTAAATTGGAAGGAGGTATTTTCGGTGTATGCACTGAAGAGAGGTGGCAGTTTTTCAAGGAATGTCTGTCTAGAGGTCTACAGGACAACGTTCCGAGCAGACAGGGAGGTGCTGGTCGGTTCAAGGAACCGTGGTGCACGAAAGCTGTGCGGGACCTAGTCGAGAAGAAAAGGAAAGCGCACAAAAGGCTCAGAGAGCTTGGCGAAGATAGGGATTTAGAAGAGTATACGGCTTGTAGGAAGGGACTAAAAAAGGAAATTAGGGGAGCCAGAAGCGGTCACGAGAAGGCTTTGGCAAGTAGAATTAAGGAAAACCGTAAGGCGTTCTATAAGTATGTGAAGAGTAAAAGGATGAGACATGAAAGAATAGGACCTATAAAAGGTGAAGGCGGGAAAATCTGCACGGAACCAGTAGAAATGGCAGGGATGCTTAATGAGTATTTTGGCTCGGTTTTCACAGAAGAGAAGGACATGGGTGGATGTTCTGTGGGCTTGCGGTGGACTGAAAAGATCGAGTATGTGGACTTTAAGAAAGAGGTTGTGCTGGACTCTTTAAATGGCATCAAGATAGATAAGTCGCCGGGTCCGGATGGGATTTACCCCAGGTTACTGTGGGAGACGAGGGATGAGATTGCAGAGCCTCTGGCAATGATCTTTGCTTCGTCGATGGAGACGGGAGGGGTGCCGGAGGATTGGAGGATTGTGGTTCTGGTTCCTATTTTCAAGAAGGGGAATAGGGATAGCCCAGGAAATTTCCGATCGGTGAGTCTAACCTCAGTGGTTGGTAAGCTGATGGAGAAGATCCTGAAGGACAAGATTTATGAGCATTTAGAGAGGTTTAGTATGCTCAAGAATACTCAACATGGCTTTGTCAACGGCAGATCGTGCCTTACGAAACCTGTGGAGTTCTTCGAAAATGTGACTAAACACATTGATGAAGGGAAAGCGGTAGATGTGTTTGATATGGATTTTAGCAAGGCGTTCGATTAGGTCCCCCATGCAAGGCTTCTGGAAACAGTGAGAGGGCATGGGATCCAAGGGGCTGCTGCGCTGTGGATCCAGAACTGGCTTGCCCAAAGGAGGCAGAGAGTGGGTAGAGATGGGTCTTTTTCTAATTGGAGGTCGGTCACCAGTGGTGTGCCCCAGGGATCTGTTCTGGGATCCTTGCTGTTTGTCATTTTCATAAATGACCTGGATGAGGAAGCGGAGGGATGGGTTGGTAAGTTTGCCGACGACACGAAGGTTGGTGGGATTGTGGATAGTCTGGAGGGATGTGAAAAGTTACAGAGGGACATAGATCTGATGCAAGACTGGGCGGAGAAGTGGCAGATGGACTTCAAACCAGATAAATGGGTCGTGGTCCATTTTGGTAGGTCAAATGGGATGAAGGAGTACAATATAAAGGGAAAGACTCTTAGTACGGTAAAGGATCAGAAGGACCTTGAGGTCCGGGTCCATAGGACTTTAAAATCGGCCCCGCAAGTGGAGGAGGTGGTTAAGAAAGTGTATGGTGTGCTGGCCTTTATCAATCGAGGGATTGAGTTTCGGAGTCCGGGGATAATGATGCAGCTATATAAGACCCTCTTCAGACCCCACTTGGAGTACTGTGCTCAGCTCTGGTCGCCTCACTATAGGAAAGATGTGGAAAAGATTGAAAGGGTGCAGAGGAGATTGACAAGGATGTTGCCTGGATTGAGTGGCATGCCTTATGAGGATAGGCTGAGGGAGCTCGGTCTTTTCTCCTTGGAGAGACGTAGGATGAGAGGAGACCTAATAGAGGTGTATAAGATGTTGAGAAGCATAGATCGGGTGGACTCTCAGAGGCTTTTTCCCAGGGTGGAAATGTCTGCTACGAGAGGACACAGGTTTAAGGTGCTGGGGGGTAGGTACAGGGGAGATATTAGGGGTACGTTTTTCACACAGAGTGTGGTGGGCGAGTGGAATCGGCTGCCGTCAGTGGTGGTGGAGGCGAACTCAATAGGGTCTTTTAAGAGACTCCTGGATGAGTACATGGGACTTAATAGGATGGAGGGTTATAGGTAGGTCTAGAAGGTAGGGATGTGTTTCGGCACAACTTGTGGGCCGAAGGGCCTGTTTGTGCTGCAGTTTTTCTATGTTATGTGTTCTATTTCAATATTCACTTCAAATAGCGATTCAGTAGCAAAACAAAATCAATTTTTAATGAGATGAGTATATTGAGCATAGGATTTATGGCAATGCAATATAAAATTTGTACTTCTTGTTTTTACAAAACATGTTCTTTTAAGCAACTGCAAAGTCCAATCAGTAGTTTAAACAATTTATTTCAGGAACTACATGTCCTTTACCGCCTGAAGTGTTTGATAACAGGAATGGGGCGTTCTGCTATCGCTAACCCAGCATTTTCAGTGACATTGAGATTAATAAATATGACCGAAGAGGCACATTGATAACCGAGGAAAACTGAACCAAGTCAACGTTTAAATGTCAACAAAACTACTGGGCCTGGGAGAGGAAATGGAAGAAAAGATCTCGATGTGCCACAGAAAACTGCATGAGACAGAAAGAAAATGATAGCGTGGAATACTTTTGAGAATGAAAAATAATTAGAAAGTGAAAAAATCACTGCATAGAAATATTAATTTAACACATTAGGGTAATATCTGGGTGGGAGATATGAGGCAATTGAGCAACACATGTCACAAAACTAATCATGCATATTTAGCAAATTACATTATCAGCATAACAAGATACGTATTTTCTTCATACTAATGGCATTAATTAATGAAATTATTAATTGCTATTCATATTAATATGTCAAAATGCACCATTCATAGAGGCTGAGGCACCTAATTTAAATGATTTGTTTGTGGTCTTTCCACACGGGGTTCAGAGGAAAATAAACTGAGAAATATCTGAGACAAATATGTGTGGACGTTCCCCGTCAAAATTCCTGCATTTTTAAACGGAATGAGTTGGCTTACACTCAAACTCCTTTTCAGCATGTTCTAACAGCGATTGCTCTCATTTGTACCAACTCAAATCAAGTAGTCTGAATAGAAGTTTTACAGTAATATGCTTTCCATGCATCAATGTGGCATTTCCATTCAATTTTGTATTTATCTCTGAGGTTGCTGTAAGTCTCGGCCGAGAAATTAAAGCATGGATTAATCCGATGTTCTATATTCTAAAGATATTTGAAAGGCCATCATTCAAAGAGAAACAGGAAACTTAAATTATTCACCAACTGAAACTTCTGCTCATTAAATTCCCAATTTCATTGCGCACTTCGTAACAACGAAGGACGCATTTGAATATATTAGAGCCTTTTTTCTAAGTGGAGCGGAGAATCCAAATCACTGCTGAAGAAAATATAAAATTTTCCAGATTTAGATTTGACAGTCCATTTTGATTTTCAACTCAATTTATTTAGCCTGCACACGAAGGTCAGGTTGACCGCGATTAAATTCAATTTCCGTTGGACATTCGTGGACTCAAAGCAATATTCAGCATAGGTGTTCGGCCCCTCGGTCCAAAGTGACTGTGCCGGGTGCAATAACATCAATTTGGCCTCACCCCATTAACCTGTTCTTGGCTCCTTTATGCGTTACAATAATTCAAACGCATAAGCAAGCGTGTTTTCAGTGTGCTAAGCACTTCATCATCCTCCATCTTTTCAGACACTGAACTCGCCTGCTCTCATTGTAGGTTGATATACATTAATGTCCCATTACCTTGAGATGACATTTATTATTCAAATAATCAACTTTCCTTTACATAGGTCAACAACATTTTTATTACGAAAGGTCAATGTCTCTATATATTTGTTACAACTTTATATAACTGGATTCTCTGTCGACATCGGGATACTTCAATCAATAATAACACAGTTGAGAAGCTGCAATGCAATTAGAGTTAGGAACGAGCGCATCATCGTCGGAACGGTCGGTTACTGCGATCAGACTTGGCTATTCGCCGAATTTTGTCCACCCGTACCGGGCTGTCCTTTCAACGCTTTCTGAAACACCAAACTTTCCAGGAATGTGTTCTTTGAGAACACTGTGTTCGGAAAATAGTGTTTCCTTCCGTCGGAGTAATTGGTGCTCCCATGTGTGAAATGTAAATTGCCGTTTGATAAAGGATTCCAAAAGTTATATCCACCTCCTTGTTCTGTGCATTTTGAGTCTGCATTTTTCAATTGGAAATGAGTCACAACAAAGCATTGGATCATAGAATCATCATATCTTACAGCACAGAGAAGGTGAGTGAAGGAAACGCATATGGGAAATATTTGGAAATCATATTCGGCCTGCACTGGATTGTGTACATTGTTTTTGCACTGTGTTACCACTGTTTCAGCAGACGATTTCCGAGGAACATTTGAAGGCCGTGGATAGGATAAGGGTTCAAATTTCCAGGTTGAATCCAGGGGAAATGGACTCCCACTATGTGGAGAAAATTCGTAAATTGCATGTCAGATTCATTCAGTAAGGCATTTGACAAAGTCCCACATGGCAGGTTGGTTAAGAAGGTTAAGGCTCATGGGATACAAGGAGAAGTGGCTAGATGGGTGGAGAACTGGCTTGGCCATAGGAGACAGAGGGTAGTGGTCGAAGGGTCTTTTTCCGGCTGGAGGTCTGTGACCAGTGGTGTTCCGCAGGGCTCTGTACTGGGACCTCTGCTATTTGTGATATATATAAATGATTTGGAAGAAGGTGTAACGGGTGTAATCAGCAAGTTTGCAGATGACACGAAGATGGCTGGAATTGCGGATAGCGAAGAGCATTGTCGGGCAATACAGCAGGATATAGATCGGCTGGAAAATTGGGCGGAGAGGTGGCAGATGGAATTTAATCCGGATGAATGCGAAGTGATGCATTTTGGAAGAAATAATGTCGGGAGGAGTTATACAATAAATGGCAGAGTCATCAGGAGTATAGAAACACAGAGGGACCTAGGTGTGCAAGTCCACAAATCCTTGAAGGTGGCAACACAGGTGGAGAAGGTGGTGAAGAAGGCATATGGTATGCTTGCCTTTATAGGACGGGGTATAGAGTATAAAAGCTGGAGTCTGATGATGCAGCTGTATAGATCGCTGGTTAGGCCACATTTGGAGTACTGCGTCCAGTTCTGGTCGCCGCACTACCAGAAGGACGTGGAGGCATTGGAGAGAGTGCAGAGAAGGTTTACCAGGATGTTGCCTGGTATGGAGGATCTTAGCTATGAGGAGAGATTGGGTAGACTGGGGTTGTTCTCCTTGGAAAGACGGAGAATGAGGGGAGATCTAATAGAGGTGTACAAGATTATGAAGAGTATAGATAGGGTGAACAGTGTGAAGCTTTTTCCCAGATCAGAAGTGACGATCACGAGGGGTGACGGGCTCAAGGTGAGAGGGGCGAAGTATAACTCAGACATCAGAGGGACGTTTTTTGCACAGAGGGTGGTGGGGGCCTGGAATGCGCTGCCAAGTAGGGTGGTGGAGGCAGGCACGCTGACATCGTTTAAGACTTACCTGGATAGTCACATGAGCAGCCTGGGAATGGAGTGATACAAACGATTGGTCTAGTTGCACCAAGGAGCGGCACAGGCTTGGAGGGCCGAAGGGCCTGTTTCCTGTGCTGTACTGTTCTTTGTTCTTTGTTCTTTATTCACTTTCCTCAAGAAATCTGTAAATGGGTGTTCTCACCGACAAATCCAATCGGCTGTTCAAGAATCTCGTGGAGTCCGAATACAGCTTGTATTCGCAATCTGCTTTTCACATGATCACACGGGAAAAATGAACACATTTCACTCCAGCAACACAAATCAAAAAGTTCATATCTGTAACAACTGGAATAAAAAAATAAACCCTTGTCCGAGTAAAAACAAACCTTTTCCGGCTTGTTCTACGGTCAACCTCCAACGTTTTTACTGTCTCTGTTTGGAACACAATATTCTCGAAGGACAGAAAGCCCAATTTATACAGTTTCTCCTGCCGTGATTTCCAAGTAGAATTTGTTTCCCGTTTATAATGTTTCCTCGTATTTTCTACTATCACCAATCAGTTAAAATATTGAAAAATGCCGAGGATTATTGCCTATGATACTGTACAGAGACATCTAATTGTTTTGAGCTGCGTTACAGACCATAGATCCATTAGACGCAGCAACTGAAGTTGGCCATTTGGCGCACCGAATCTGCTCCAGTATTCAATAGGATCATGCCTAATCTGATATGATAATCCTCAACTACACTCTCCCGTCTGATCTCCATAACGCCTGATTTCCCTACGGAGTGAAGTTGTATGTATCACAGCCATGAACGTCCTCACGGAAATGGTAAGCAGTTTCACTCAGGGCTGCAGCGAGCTATTGCCCTTGAAATTACTTTCAATCTAAATATCAAGGAAATCGCAAATGACATCCTACATGTAGCACCTCTATACTGGAATCTTGAATGAAATGCTTCTGTTAAAAGACTGTTATTCCCGATTTGAACTTAATTGCTTTTCGAACTTACTGTAGAGGCCACCATTACATATCTGAGCAATTTTACAGCCTCCGCCCAGTTTAGTGACAGAGTACGGCGGGACTCTGCCGCTCAGGAATATTTCTTATCTACTGGACAAACGTAATTTTACGTTCATGATCAACTTGACAGTCATTTGTGTGAATGTATTTACCGAGCAGCGTGTAGAGAAGAGAACAATATGTGCTGCATGCAATAAGACATGATTCTATAAGCTGAGGAATGGGCATTGAGTTCTACTTTGTGTCATTCCGAAGCAGACCGCAGTCTGCACAGCCTCAGAACAGGCACTGTGCGTTTTTCCTGTTTTGCTGAACTGACAGGAAGCACATGGCCTTGTGGTCAGGTCGCTACTCGCATGTTACTCGCTGCTAACCTTTAACATTGACAGATTGCAATTGGACTTTCCAATTTGTGCCGGGCAGTGCATTGGGACATGTAAAACTTCAAGTACCTTCATGAATTCACCAGCAATATATGACAGAATGGCATTTACAAATATTCCTAGTTGTCTGGGGAATCCAGGAAGTGTGTGTCACTAAACCTTATCAAATTTCACTCATGTTCAACAACATTGAATTTTCTGGTGTGGGAATAAAACGATTGCCTGGGATGCAAAAATCAATAGATAACACATAGACTTTTGCCACGCTTAGATGCAGTGGGTCCACTATTCATCCCCATATCTATTATCCCTCAGTGTTTTCCCCGTGAACAGAACAGACCGGATGCACAAGTTCACTTTTAACATTGAGATGGGAGTAGATAAGAACTTGGGAGAATGGGTACATCTCTTCCTTCAGTTGCAAAATAGCTTGACTGTTTTTGTTCAGTTTCAGTGTGTTTCAGTTCTCAAAAATGTACCCAATCTGTGAAATGATAAACAATAAACAATTGGTGATTTCCATGCGGGCCATTTGGTTACGTTGTCATCCCTGCCTTCCTTTATTACTTGCGAAGGCGGCTTAAGCACTTTAGTCACTGTTTGAAGAGATAAAGTCCAAAGCAGGTACTGGGTGCTGTGGAAATTAGAGCTTGGGATATTGATATATTATCCAGGGTGGAGACTCATTATTCTACCACGTTCGGGTTATTTAAGAAGTAATGTGTATCGAGTCAGTTTATTGAGGTTGAATTGTGAAGCATTCGATGCTCTTTGATATCATTAGCATCCATCTTTCCATTTGGCAGCAGCTGCCTGCTGAACATATTTTTCCAGCTAAAGTTTCTCACGTTTCACATCTCCAAGCAAAAATACATTGGTTGTTTGACTGTTTGTTTGATCAGTGTCTAAACGTCTTGGTGAAGAATCTTATTTACCTCAGCATTAACTAAAATCACAACATATATGCATTGACCCCAATGCCGGAACTCACAGGTTAACACTCCGAATGAAACATCGGATCCCTATTTTACAGCAGGAGGTCATTCGCCGCATGGAGCCTGAACTGGCTCTCCAACGGATCGTCTTACTCGTGCTTTACCCCGTAACTCCACATATTTATCCCGCTAAAGCCCCTAATTTATACATCTCGTGACACTAAGGAGCAATTAGTAATCGACATAACCTGCCCATTTTTCCACTGTTTGGAATGGTTCAATTCATTCGTAAAAAGGAACATTGAGTCTCTCTTTTTCTCTGCTATCTCGATGCTGACCATGTCGTGGAGTTGTCGGCGTTTGACTGGGGTGGGCACAGTGTGAAGTCTCACAATACCAGGTTAAAGTTCAACATGTTTATTTCGTATCAGGAGAATTCGGAGCGCTGCTCTTTCATCACGAACTTGATGAAGGAGCAACGCTCCGAAAACTCGTGATATCAAATAAGCTTTTAGGATTTTAACCTGGTGTTGTGAGACTTCGTATGATATCCTGACCATTATCGACCAGGCGATTTTGCTATTTTGAACAACACTGCCAAATACCTGATGAGTTTCTACTTGTCATTTCTCATGCATATCTAAAATGTGCAACTCTCCCTCTGAAAGTCCTGCAACATTTTCCTCTCTTGAAGATAAACCCAAATATTTTGTGATATAAAACGAATGCCATCTACCCTGAAGAGATGCTTTTCTTGTTAGAAGAAAATCGCAGCCAGCGTTCCTTTGAAGGCCGCATGATAATTCTATCAACATATTCACTCTGGTTCAATGCAAAGCTCAATCGCAACAGACTGAGTTTAAAGGCCTGACAATGAATTCGTCAAATGCACACAATGCATTCACGTCGGATCATTAGGTAAACTACCTCCTTTGGAACCTTGTACAAGAACACTGCCTTCTCTAACATAGGTTTTGTATGCTGGCTTGAATTATGGTCTTTAACTGAAATTACAGATGCAGAATATTCTACGGAGATGTTCATTCATATCTATCAACCTGCATAACATTAATAAGATTCCATCAGTGAATTCAAACAGCTAACACGATCTTGGTCAAAGCATGGATTATTGTCAACACATTACTGTACGTCAGGTTCAGGAGATACTGAGTACAAATTGTCGCTAGATCATTTGAAATTGCTTGGAATTATTTTATGGTAATTAAGTCTGACCATGTTCGCAAAATTCACTAATTAGTGTTAATTAGTTAATGGGATTTGTTCACTTTTTTGCTGTTGGTGGATGGATGTACATGCCACTTATTGGTAGATGCTTAAAACATCAGTTTTCAGGAAACTGGAGATCATTCAGAAGCCAAGTATTAATCTCCACTTAGCGAGTCAAGGTTTATTCAGCGACAGTCAGCAGGGCTTTGTCAGACGGAGATGATGCCGAATTAATGTGATGGATTTTTTCAACAAGGTGATTAGATGCGTAGATGAGGGTAGTGCAATTGATGTAGCTTCTATCGATACCAGCAAAACCTTTGACAATTTACCATAGTGCAGACTGATCAGTAGGATAAAAATACAGTTGATCCAGGGTAACTTGACAAGTTGGATCCATAACTAGCTCTGTGTTAGGACACAGAAAGTGGTGGCAGAAGGCTCTTTGTCGAACTGGAAGCCAGTGTCCAGAGGTGTGCCACAGGGATCAATGCTAGTTATCTTATTGTTCATGATATATATCAATGATTTAGTATGGATGTGTGTGTGTGTGTTTGTGGAAGTAGGGACGACGGATGACTGTTCGATTACAGATGACACCAAGATAGGAATAATGGTCAGTAGCGAGGAAGCAGGTCTTAGTTTGCACGAAGATGCAAGCGAGTTGGTGAAATGGGCAGATCAGTGACAGATTGAACCCCGAAAAGTCCGAGCTGATGCATTTTGAAAGGATTAAGAAGACAAGGGCGGAATCAACAAATTGCAAGACAGAAGGAAGGTTCTGGCCTCCACAGGTCCCGGAAGGCAGCAGAGCACTTGAAAACAGTAGTTAAAAATGTATATGGGGCACTTATCATTACCGGTCTTGCATAGATTCTTAGGGAGAGTGGTTATATTGGAGCTGTACAAAACATTGTGCAGGCCACAGGTGGATTACTGTGTGCAGTTCTGGTCGTCACGCGATACAAATTTGCTTGCAATAGAGAAAGTGTAGATGAGATTCACCAGGAGCATTTGAACAATCGAGAGAGGCCGGTTAGCCTCTTGTTGCTTTTGTTAGACCAGAAAAGGCGAAAGGGGACCTGATTGAGGTGTACAAGATTATGAGGCGTATGCTCCCTGACAACCATCAAAAGCTACGTGGATGAGCTCCTGAAAGACCAAGTTATGCAAGATTCTGGGCCAAGTGCTGGGACGTGCGATTAATGTAGTTTTAGTGTTGCAGACACAAATGGCCGCAGAGCCTCTTCTTTACTGTCTGACTTTCTGTCCCCGTGACGATGAACCAGTCATTGGTGTTAGGTCAATTTGTCAGTGCTAATCAGTTTATCTTGCTGGACAAGCATATGTGTCCAATGTCTGTTGGTCTGTGTAGAATTTGATCATTCAGACTGGGCTATTTGATTAGTAGGGGCAAGAATGCTTGCTGCCAGGGATGTACGTGATATATTGCCCGGGCATTATTGAACAGGGGAAATGCCTGGTTACAGTAAACGCCAAGGGCATTTACAGGTGTGGGATAAATATTGATAGCAACCTGCCTAATAATTGAAATGTGTTACAGTTTACTGCTTATGATTCATCGTAGTGAAGTTCCTGAGATTGAAGACAGAAATCATAAATCATTTTCCAAGCATACATTCTGAAATCCACGCTCTGAGAGTTCCCTGCAACAAATTCTGTCAGCAAATCGTGGCCTTCCGTGTTAGATATGTAAAACAGATACGAGAGGTTTGCAATTTCAGCTGTTTCAATACGAAATATTGAATATCTTGCTTTGGAGGACATGAAAAATATAACATTTGAACCCTTGATGAGGAAATATAGAATCTAATCCTGCAAAATGTGTTCCACATTTCAGTCCTTATTTTTGAGCAAATGAACATGAATTTTACTTCATTTATGCCATAATTCTATATTTCTTGTTTTTAAAAATCCTGAACTGTATTTTTATATCTCATTAATCACTGAGACTCATCCTTTCCAGCAGTTGCAATGCTAGACTTCTATCCATGTCAACTTGCGAGCACATCTGTTCATGGGAAAATGTCCTCGGCAGATTCCATCAAATTCCTTACGTTTTCTGCCGTCGCTTTCAACGTTCTCAGCTCAGCTTATCATCTCCTTCATCAATTCAACAAGCAAGATTCTACTTTAATCCATTAAGCTGGTCATGCATTGTTTCCACCATGGAAAATACATCTTTGCTTTCCTAAATTCATGCCGGATTTCTTTCAATTATATTTATTGCACGCGGCCTGTTTGACTTTCCATTCTGCTGTTCAGGGCTGACATATAGGTGTCATTCACATTCCAAAGTGAAACATGCAGCAACATTAACTCTTCCCGTCAAAAAACTCTGCTCCCAGCTAATGCCTTATTATTGATTCGCCAGCAACTAATTTTCACGCTATTCACCAGACCCTTCTTTTGCAATCAATTTCCTCCTCTCTTGTCTTATTTCCATTCACTCATTTCATTCCACTTGCCTGTTATTTGCTCGCTTGCCCACTGCCCATTCCGTAATGCACAATCGTATTCCCCACCATAGAATGGAAGAATCAAAGAATGGAATCATAGAATCGTACAATGCAGAAGGAGGCCATTCGGCCCCTCGAGTCTGCACCGACCACGATTCCACCCAGACCCTGTCCCCATAAACCGATATATTTACCCTCGCTAGTCCCTCTGACACCACGGGCCAATTTAACATAGCTAATCCACATCTCTGCACTGTGGGAGGAAACCGGAGCACTCAGATAAAAACCACGCAGACACGGGGAGAACGTGCAAACTCCGAACAGACAGTGACCCAAGCCGGGATTCGCACACGGACTCCTGGCACAGTCAGTCAGCATTGCTAACCATCGTGTTACCGTGCCGCCCGAGGATCGGGGAAAACTCATTGCATCTGATGAACATAACACTGGAAGTTCTCACTCCAGCAATTCAAGTAATGCCACCGCCAGAACATTACCCGTCCGAACAAGGCCGTCAACATGCTCACAGTTTTTTGGACCGGATTGCCACTTCTGAATGCTGTGCCCTCGTACATTATATCGGGTATAATCGCAAAGGCTGCTGGTATTGACGGGAAGTAGTACTGGTTTGTGTGTGTTTGTTGGGAACGGGGCGAGTGGGTGGTGCGTTGAAGTCAGGTTGATGAAGCCAAAGGAACATAAACAGATTACACTTTGCAAGGTCAAGAGAAGGCTAGCAGAGCGAAGAAGTTCAAAGTTGATATATTTGCTGTTACTCTCATTGTTATAATGTTTTCATTGGATTTTAGGTAAGCTATGCTGCAAGGGAGGATTTTTAATTATATGGAATAACTTATCACATCTCTGTTTTACAAATACATGTTAAACCATCTCGTGACAAGCATTTCTTTAACAGTGTGTTCCAGAGCAAAACACGATGGAAGATAAATTTATCCCTGCAACACCACGTATGTACCTTGCTAATCCCCATGGCACTAAGGGCCAATTTAACATGACCAGTCAACCTAAGTCGCACAACTTTGGACTGTGGGAGGAAACTGGAGCATCCGGAGTAAACCCACGCAGATACGAGGAGAATATAAACTCCACACAGACAGTGAATCAAGCCAAGAATCGAAGCCGGGTCCCTGTCGCTGTGAGGGAACAGTGCTAACCACTATGCCACCGTGCCGCCCATCTCTAATGGTAAATGCTTGATAAAAAATATCATTTTTATTTTAACAGTCTTTGGGCTATGTTTTTAGGGCGTGTTTCTTTTAAGGAATAATTAATGCTCCCGATTCCAAGATTACTGATGTGCTGTTAGTTGGGAGAAGGATTGCTGAGAATTCCTCTGCACTTCCAAAACAAGACTGCTGTATTTTCCTTGTCTATTTGTTGGATCAGTCTGCTAAATGGGAGGAGATCCCTGAGCAAGAGAGAGTTTATGGTTTCATTTAATTCGGGGTCAGGAACCAGAGGTTCGATAGTGTTCAACATGCAGTTTTAAAATTGAGATGCCAGAACAGGACGAGAGGGGATCTCGGCACCAAATTAGTGAATCAAAAACAGAAAATGCTGGAAAATCTCAGCAGGCCTGACAGTATCTGTGGGGAGAGAATTAAGCCAATGTTTCGAGTCTACATGACCCTTCGTCGAAACGATGGCTCTCTTCTCTCCCCACAGATTCTGTCAGACCAACTGAGATTTTGCAGCATTGTCTGTTTTTGTTTCAGATTTCAGCCACAGCAACTTGAGTAATGCTATCGCCTCAACATTACCCATCCGAACAAGGCCGTCAACATGCTCACAGTTTTATGGACCGGATTGCCACTTCTGTATGCTGCACCCTCGTATAATCGCAAAAGCTGTTGGTATTGACGGTACGGAGTGCTGGTTCGTGTGTGCGTGTTTGGTTGGGGGCGAGTCGGTAGTGCGTTGGAGTCGGGTTGATGAAGCCAAACGAACATAAACAGATTACGCTTTGCAAGTTAACAGAGCGAAGAAGTTCAAAGTTGATATATTTGTTGTCACTCTCATTGTTATAATGTTTTCATTGGACCTTAGGTATATTTTAATCTATGCTGCAAGGGAGGATCTTTAATTATATGGAAGAACTTATCACATCCCCAGGATATTTTCTTTACTAAATTAGTGGTCGGCAGCACTTTGCAGAGGAAACAGCCTCATCGCACACAGTAGTGTCATATGGTCAATTGAATATATACTTTCCCGGGCCTCAGTCAAAATACTCCAGGAGTCAAACATTTTAACACCAACATTAATTACTGAATGTCTTCAAACGCTGATTGTATTCGCTGTGCAAGTGCAGCAAAACAGGTCTGGGTCGCTGATATTGGAATCAAAGTCCGGCTCTCGCTGGTCTGTTAATGCTCTGTTCAAGGAGTTTAGTGGGTTTTTAATTGATGTCAAGCAAGTCCAGTCAGCTGACCAGAATTTCCCCTGAAATTCCATCAATTTTATTTTTTGACACATCTGGGAGATATCAGGGCACTGACATCCCATCTTGAAGCGCTAAATTCCAATTGCTCCCAATTCTGATCAGAAGAATTTGACGCTCAGCTGAACAGTTACAGTTGGATAAACTGCAATGTAAGAAGCCAATAATGGAACCAATGCACTCAATTGTAACTGAAAATGTATAATTATTTTAAAGCTGCAGATGTTGTCCTTTTTATATTTAATCAGATTGCCTGTCAGTTAATGGAAAGGAGCTTCCGAATAGATTTTCCTAGTTTCAAAAGTAGGGCAAACTTCCTCAAATTGAACAGATCCTGAGACTGGGGAAATTGCCCACTTCATGACAGGAGTTTTCCGACTGCATTTCTTTTATGTTATATGTAATTAGGGCGTTCCAGCTTTGCCGAGAAGAATCATAATGAAATGCAAATGTTAATTCTCCTTCTCGCTCTACAGATAATCCCAGACACGTAGCGTTTTACCACTAAATTGCGTCTTCATTATTAAAGTAATAATCAAGCTAATTTGGAAATAATCACCCTTAATGCCCAATTCCATCAGTGAGCTTACATGCCGTGTCCAGCCTCGCTCCATTACGGCCACGTAGATAGAGACTGCTTGCACAGTCCATCAGGTGCGATCGATTTCATGTGGGAAGAAATGAGGAATATAGTCAGGAGAAGAAAATAATCCCAATCTCAATGGAGCAAGCGGGGAAACGCTTGTGGCAAACCCAAAATTAGGGTGATATGAAGCTGTTGCATTTAATGCAAGGACATAATTTGCATCGATTAATTCTTCGCCTGCCTGCACACCTGAATTACCACCAATTTCCCATCTCCCCCAACCTCATTCACCTTTCTCAACATCAAAATACATGTGCTGGGGAATTCTTAACGGGAATACATCCTTTGCTTAAAGACGGACATAGATTGAATTTATTATGAAAGGAGCCATTGAATAAAATAATGCTAGGGTTCCTTTGACCTGCCACCGACAGTGTTTTAGCGGTTCTCTTTGTTGAGTTTGTTCAATTTAACCTGCTTCCAGGAAGACAAACTGCAAACAAAGGCGGAATTTTCACGGGGGTGCAGTGCTTCCGGTCCCGCTGGACACAGGAGCAAGTCCTAGTCTGGCAGGAAATTCTCACGAGAGCGACATAATTGTATTTGCATCAGGGAGCCCTGGGCGTCATTCAGGTAAATAGCACGAGGTATCACTGTCAGCGCGACATCCACAGTATTTCCCGTTGGCGATGGTAGCTTCCATCAAGTGGAATTCACCAAGCTGAAAGATGCAAAGGAATGGACGCCACGAATCATGCTGACCCGCCTGGCTGTTCAGAGGTCGGGTTACAAATTTAAAAGGGGGGCCCAATCTCCACATGCGTGTAAAGTTCGACAACCTCAGAAACGGAAATGTTGATATCCTGTTGATAATGGGAGAACCAGCAACTAAGCCCAGAGTGTTGTCTTCCTCCACAGCCCTGAAATAACGAGTGATCCCCACACCGTGCAGGCACGAGGGAACCCAATCCGACACCCTCCCTTTTCAGCACACTTCCGCTGCATTCCCTTACTCAGACATTGTTAAGCTCCCCTCATGTGCCCTTCCACCTCACCTCCCTCAAACATAAGACACACTCAGTGTATCCCACAGCAGTCTCGCCGCAGACCACCTGCCCAGCCTCCTCTTTACTCAGCCCGACTGAGAAAAACCACAAACCCCTTCCACTCAGACCCTTCCAGTCCCCCTTAAGAATCCCTTCCTCATCAGATCTTCCCTCTGGCCTGCAATAAACCCCCAAATTCAGGGCTAAGGCTAGAAATCCTGCAGTGATTAGTCAAAGTCCCGACTCCCCATTGTTGTCCACCCACTACAAGTCACAATTCATGAGTGTGATGGAATGCCCTACCATTTTCTGAATGCGTACAACTCCAATAACACTCAGGTCATCGAACCCAGGACAAAGCATTCCTCTTGATTGCTGTTACTGCAACAAATATTCAATTCCTCAACTCCGACGAGCTGTGGTATCTGTGTGTACCAGAAATACGATGCACTGCAGGAATTCACTGATGTTTGTTTTGCAAAGTCTTCCAATCACACGATATCTACTATCTAGACGAAATATGGCAGCAGATATCTGGGAACACCTGCATCTGGAAGTCCCCCTTCAAGCCATTCAACATCCTGCCGTGGAAATTCATCACAATTTCGTCACTGGCTAAACCCTGGAAGACCCTCCCTCCCAGCAGTGTGGTTGTACCTGCAACTCAGAGTCTGCAGCGAGTCAGGAAGGCAGTCCAGGAAAGAGCAACATGCAAGCAAACTAAATATCGGACAATCCAACGAAGTCAAAATCCTATAAATGAATAAAAACATGTCCATTTCATACATTACATCACGAAAAACTTCTTCGAGGACACATCCAAAACTGAGTAATATAGAATAAGTGTTTCATGCACCTTCAGGCAATCAAAGTCCTCATGTAGAACGAGCTGATGACAAACGTTTATCTAACCGAAGCCCTTCAAACACTAATAGGGAAGGGAGAGCTTGTATACCATCTGCACTGCCTCATTGAATAATCCCCGAGAAGGTATAACGCAGAGGTAGATTTAAGGTACTGATTTAAGTTGAGCAAATATTATGTGTATAAGACATCATCTAATTATTTCCCAAACAACCATTCATCGCACCTACAGAACAACGTTCCATTAATAACTCTCATTGAGCAAGTTCCGTGCGAAATGCAGAGTGTTATTTGTCTGAATTTGCTCACACTCCACTCGCTCCAAATTTAACTATCAGTGACTCTAACATGAGATTGAGCATTATTTGCCTTATTGGAATGAGATGTGTGTTGGTATGGTGACTGGGTATGAATATGTTTTCCGACAGATGCCATTTCTTGGGAGAATTGTTCAAATCTATTATTGAATATCAATGCAGACTTATTAGTGATATATATCTGTGTGAGATTGTGGAGTAGTTTTAATATCAATAGACCCCTAATGCAGGGACCTATCACCTGCATGGATGGAAGTTCAAATTCCACCTTGGTTAGTAGTGAAATTTAAATTCAATTTGTAAAATGTCAGGAACATTAACTAAGTCTGTGTAATAATGACGATCAAATTGGCATCTGCTGTCAGAAACAGACTGTCTGGTTCATTGATGTCCTTGCCGACAAGGAAGTCTGCCGTTCCAGTTATGTCTGGTCAAAATATATTTCCGGATTCTTAACTGCCCTCTGAAATTGCCCAGTAAGTTATTTGTTTCAATGAAACTTAAGCAATGGCAAGCTATGCTGGCCTTGACAGCGGCGCCCCACCCCAGGAATTAATAAAGATTACAGGCGCTGTTCATCTGTATTTCTTGTACCTTCACTTCCTATAAAGGCAAGCGCCCGTGTTGCATTTTACATGATAGCTGCCTCAAAGTATTTGACAAGAGATATATCTGAACTTAATGTTTGCAGACAGAAAATTCACGGTTTCTTTTGCAGAACCCTTCAATATTTCGAAGGCAGATTGAGACATAGTTCGTACGATAATAGGACATGGGGTAAGACTATACATGTTAAGGACACTTTGAAATTCTTCGCAGCTGATTGATACATAGCTCGGACTGTAATTGACAATGTGGCAACACGATAAAACTTAAGGACACTGAAATTCCTCGCAGCAACTCTGAATATGTATGTCAATCTTTAGCAGGAGCAATTGAATTCTTAGAGGTAGTTGCCGATCTTCCATCACAGAGTGAGTGAATATAACGAATCGACTGAAAAGGACTATGTTGTGAAATTCCGTGGAGTATTTGTCTCGGTAATTGTTGAACGATACTCTGTGATTACAAAAAAACGTAACGAGAAAACTCATATAAATCTAATTATTTAACTGACTGCAACTATAATTTAGTGGTAAATAAATACAGTTATGCAGGTTACAGAATGAAGAATATTCATTCTAATTACTCAGCAACAATATTAAAGGTTTTTTCTCCAGCACTCAGCAACATATATCTCATCAAAAATTAATTCGATTGCATTTAAAACTAGCAGACCTGTCAAGACAGTACAGTTATTTTAAATTGAAATAATCGTTGACATGAGTAGCTCGAGTCTTGACGAAATGATACTCATTTGGAGCTCATTAATTCATAGTCTTGAAGCAACTTTCCCAAATAAATGTTGCACCTCCCTGCCGCAGAATATCGAACTACTTTTCAGGCTGGCATCTGCAATGACAGATGGATGGAAATCAACTTAACTGGCAAACATCAGGTCATATCAGTAAAGATGAAACAAAAAGTTTCATAAATAATGGTAATATTTAACATCATGCCTCTGTCCTGAGATCTTTGGTATTATCCAAAATACATTATACGGTCAGTAATTAAAGAAATCTACGATGACTGTGGAGGAACAGAGTGAAAGTATGGATGCTAACTTTCTATGCGACAGCTTCGCCTATGCTTAGTGAGATATAAGGAACGAGGAAAGACAGGATCATATTCACGAGGCTGTGACCTTGTGCAATGCTGCAGCAGTGATCCATTTTATTCGCTCCTGGCATGTCGCTGTCACAGGTAAGGTTATCATTTATTGTCCATACTAAATTATACTTGGGCAATGGTTGGTGAGAATTCATTCGCCACTGCAGTCCATCTGTTAGTTGTCTGTTGTGGTTTAGAAACATAGAAACATAGAAAAACTACCGCACAAAGCAGGCCCTTCGGCCCCAAAAGTTGTGCCGAATATATCCCTACCTTTTAGGCCTACCTATAACCCTCCATCCGATTAAGTCCCATGTACTCATCCAGGAGTCTCTTAAAAGACCCTATTGAGTTTGCCTCCACCACCACTGACGGCAGCCGATTCCACTCGCCCACCACCCTCTGTGTGAAAAACGTCCCCCTAACATTTCCCCTGTACCTACCCCCCAGCACCTTAAACCTGTGTCCTCTCGGAGCAGCCATTTCCACCCTGGTAAAAGCCTCTGAGAATCCACCCGATCTATGCCTCTCAACATCTTATATACCTCTATTAGGTCTCCTCTCATCCTACGTCTCTCCAAGGAGAAAAGACCGAGCTCCCTCAGCCTATCCTCATAAGGCATGCCACTTAATCCAGGCAACATTCTTGTAAATCTCCTCTGCACCCTTTCAGTCTTTTCCACATCCTTCCTGTAATGAGGCGACCAGAACTGAGCACAGTACTCCAAGTGGGATCTGACGAGGGTCTTATATAGTTGCATCATTATCCCCGGACTCCTAAACTCAATCCCTCGATTGATAAAGGCCAGCACACCATCCGCCTTCTTAACCACCTCCTTCACCTGCGGGGCCGATTTGATGGAAATAAATGACTAGCTGAAACATTTCAGAAGGCACCATCTATACAGCCAGATCTGTGTAGCTGGATGGGTGATTATAATCACAGTGTGTGGTCTACGTAGCTCGGTGAGTCAGAATGATACGAATGAGGGCAGTAAATTACTTAGCGTTAATCTGAATATTAGCAATGTATCTTCGTCAGTGCAAGTGCAAACAATGCGGTTATTCATGTATTCTGGAATGTCAAAAACATGTATAGAGGCGAGTGAAGTACCTGGCTAAATAATAGCAGGAGCAATTGGCTCAATGATGTATCAAGATGTTTAGATATATTAAAAATGAGGACTAAAATTTCCGTGCATGCGCTGTCACATATGTATAGTTGAGTAGAGCTAATGACATTGAAGTCACTGATACCTCCGGACATACGGATACAGAAAATAAGTGCAGATGTTTTCAATTCTGTCCCTCTGGCAAGAACATAGAATCATAGAATCCCTACAGTGCTGAAGGAGGGCACTCGGCCCATCGAGTCTGCACTGATCACAATCCCACTCAGGCCTTATTCCCATGCATTTACTCTGCTCATCCTCCTGACGCTAAGGGACAACTTAATATGGCCAATCCGCCTAACACGCACATCCTTGGACTGTGGGAGGAAACCAGAGTCCCCAGAGGAAACCCACACAGACACGGGGAGAAAGTGAAAACTCCACACAGACAGTGACCCAACCTGGGAATCGAACCTTGGCCCCTGGAACTGTGAGGCAGCAGTGTTAACCACTGTGCCACCATGCTGCCCCATGTACCATTCAATTATAGCCTCAACAATCACCTACAAAATCTCAGTTTCTTACACGGTCCAGACTCTAATATATTTTATACCTGTAAAACGATTGACCTTATCTTGAATATGCACATTAACTCAGCAGTCACTGCCTTATGACATTAATGATTCAAAAGTTACCCCAATCTCAGTGTGATAAAAGTACTCGAAAAGAAATCCAAATATTTTGCTCCATATTGTGGGATTAGGTTTAACATTTCTAGACCCTCCCCAAAGGGAAGTCATGTTTCATGCCTTTCCCTTGCCTGACAGAACAGCAAGACCCGTTCAGCTATTTGCCTGAATGAGTACTGACAACAATAAAGTTAATTTAAATTGAAATAATAGATTACATGAATAGTTAGTGTTCTGAAGAAATGATCCTAATTTTGGAGCTCAATAAATCATAGTCTTCAGTTTTCCCGATTCAAGGTTGTACTTCCCTGCCACAGAATATCTATCCACTTTTCAGGCAGGCATTTGCAACAACAGATGGATGGAAATCAAAACTGGCAAATATTCGATAATATTAGCCATGGTGAAATAATTTTAATGACGTTTCCGATTCTGCAATGAAATTAAGACCGTGATCAGTGAAGTTCCTGGATATACTTATTGATAATACAAGTCAAGAAATTGTTATAACTTGGTTGTTTAGTGACATCAATGGTGACTTCAGTGATGTTACTAGATGGGTGGTGATATTCCGAGTGAATAACTGATTTACCTGGATGAGTGGAAAGAGTAACAAGTCAGGACAATGTTACTGGTGCACAGTGAGAATAAGACAGAGGGAAGACAAAGAACTAAATGTGCACTGATGTTGGCATAGATTTATCAGATTGGAGTAGGAAATAGAGAAAGGTCACTTTCCTCCAGCCTGATGAAATAAGGTCACCTCAATGCAACTGCTTGACCAGAGCGTGAGGAATGTGCAAATGTGTCTGCTGCTGCAAATCTTTATCTCCAAAGGAACTTGGTCACAACTCCGTCAGAAACCGAAAAATGACCAACTCCGTTCAATTCCAAGGAAGCATGAGTGAGCATATGCAGCCAGGCCTGTGACACAGAATCTCAAAGGGCAGTGTGAACCCAGCCCGGCCCGTGCGACTTATTCTCAAAGGGCAAACTGATTCCAGCCAGGCCTTTGACACTGAATCACAAAGGACAGAGTGAACACAGAAAGGTCTGTGACACTGAAACGCAAAGGACAAAGGGAAGTCAGCCAGGCCTGAGACACTAAATCTCAAAGGACAGAGTGAATCCTGCCTAGTATGTGACATGGAATCTCAAATGACAGAGTGAACCCAATCAGGCCTGCGACACTGAATCTCAAAGGGCTGAGGGAAACAAGTCAGGCCTGTGATACTGAATCTCAAAGGACATGGTGTACCCAAACAGGCCTGTGACACTGAATCTCAAAGGGCGGAGTGAATACAGCAAGGCCTGGGCCACTGAATCACAAAGGAGAGAGTGAATCCAGCCACGCCTGTGACGATGAATCTCAAAGGACACAGTGAACACAGCCAGACCTTTGACACTGAATGCCAAAGCATCGAGTGAAGTCAGCCATGCCTGTGACACTGAATCGCAAAGAACAGTGCAAACCCAGTAAGGCATGTGACACTGAATCTCAAAACCACAGTGAATTAAGCCAGGCCTGCGACACAGAACCTGCAAGGACATAGTGAACCAAGCCAAGCATGTGACACTGAGTCTGAAAGCACAGAGTGAATTGCGCCAGGCCTGTGGCACTGAATCAAACAGGACAGAGTGAACCCAGCCAGGTCAGTGACACTGAATCACAAAGGACAGAGTGAACACAGAAAGGCCTGTGAAACTGAAATGCAAAGGACAAAGTGAACCCAGCCAGGCTTCAAACACTGTATGTCAAAGGACAGAGTGAATCCTGCCAAGTCTGTGACACTGAATCCCAAACGACACATTGAATCCAAAGAGTCCTTTGATACTGGATCTTAAAGGACAGAGTGAATCCAGCCAGCCTATGGCACTGAAGCTCAAAGAACACAGGGAACTAAGGCAGGTCTGTGACGTTGAATCGCAAAGGACACAGTGAACCCAAACAGACCTGGAACACTGAATTAGAAAAGATGGAGTGAATATAGCTAGTCCTGGTGCACTGAATCTCAAATGACAGTGTGAATCCAGCTCGGCCTGTGGCACTGAACCTCAAAGGACACAGTGAACACAGACAGGCTGGTGACATTGACTCTCAAAGGACAGAGTGAACCCAGCCAGGCCGGAGACACTGAATCCCAAAGGACAAGGTGAATCCAGCAAGGCCTGTGATATTGAACCTCAAAGGACACAGTGAACCCAGCCAAGCCTGTGACACTGAATCGCAAAGGACACAATGAACAGAGCCCGGCCTTTGGCACAGAATCTCAGAGGACACACTGTACCCAACCAGGCCTGTGACACTGAATCTCAAAAACACAGTGAAGCAAGCCAGGCCTGTGACAAGGAATCTCAACGGACACAGTGAACCCAGCCAGGCCCGTGACACTGTTTCTCAATGGACACAAATACTCCAACCAGGCCTGTGACACTGAATCTCAAAGGACATGTTGAATCCAGCCAAGCATCTGACACCAAATCTGATAGGACACAGTGAACCAAGCCAGGCCTGTGACTAATATTATTTTATGTCGGGAATCCAAACACACTCTTCCCATTTTTTAAGCATCGCCAATATTCCGGAATATTAGAGAATAGTTGGATAGATTGGAATGATCTCGACTACCTCGGGAGTGTCACGCCATATTGGAAAAGAATGAACAGAGAAAGAGTTTTAGAAGTGTTAAACTTTCCCAGATGTCAATGAACAGAGGTCGATGATAAACTTGAGAGCTGAGATAATTCGACATTTGCTACTCAATGTTATTGAGGATTATGGAACAAAGACCGTTATGTGGAGACAGGTCATGGATACGTTAAAGCTTAATGGATGGTAAACATACATGTGCGGCTGAACATCTTCCACCTGATGCTCTGGTTATGAATGCATTCAAATATATATGATTCATTTCATCTACACGCATTTCACAATCTAATAACAGCATTGAGCACACCACTTGAGTATATCTGCTCCCGTCTTTTGGTGAATCCATGAGTTATAGCAAGTTGCGAACAATAACGTGAGACTAAAATTCAGGCAATGCGTTCTGGAGAGAACGATGCTCTGCTTTGACTTAGGCGGGATGTCGAGCAGTGCATTCAGCCATTATATGTGACACCATAGTCACAAGAAACCATACAATCCACGAACGAAACACTGTGACATCAAGTTTACAACATGAACTGCAAGATATCATCCAGCCTCCTTACACTGCTGTTTTCAAAGCCAGTTCGAGGAAAAGGTCGTAACATACACAGGGCCGGTGCAAGCTGCAATTCACCTTCATGCGAATTACCCTTCTAACTTCAAAATATCAAGCCGTTCACTTCACTGTCGCTCGATCAATTCCTGGAATTCAGTGCCTATCAATACTGTAGGTACATGTGCACCACATTGTCTGCAGTGGTTCAACAGGCTGTTCAGCATCAGCTTCCCAAGAGCAATGACAATGTATAATAAATGTTGTTCTAGCGAGCGACAGCCACATGCCATGAATGAATAATATGAATTACAAAAAAAGCTCGAACAGATTGGTGTCTTTGCCGCATATTCCAGGGGGGAGGGAAACATTAGTCTTTGGAGTCGGACTCAAGTGTCCTTTGTTCCGGAGGCTGAAATGGAAGGGACGTGAGGCCATGAACGGCAATATCCTTTTGGGAGGAAGAGGCGAACCACAGGGTGAGGTATTTCATTCATGTGATTCTGGGGCACCGCTCATTCTCTGAACCTCTCCCACCTGAAACTCCTGTGCCCTATCCGACAGCTAGTTTACCCTATCGCTGGAGTGGAGAACAATTTGATTTCTGCTGCTGTTTGCCAGCCTGCCAAGTGCTCACATTCAATAGAAATGTATGTGCACAGTCCACGCATACTGCCACAAGGAGATTGCGTCGATTCAGCTCGTAAGTGTTAAATGTGCAAACCTTTCACTTTTAACCTATCCAGGTAAGTTAAAATTACGCTCATCATCAAATAGGTTCAAACGTAGGACCTGGTCTTTCACATCCACTTTCACCCACATTGCGAAACCCACAAAGCAGCGTTTATTTATTGAAACCAGCAACATTTTGGTGTAAACTGTCTATTGTCAGCAGAATCGGGCAGTGAGATGTTGGATACTATGCTGGGGCTGATAAGTTACTGACAGATTCTGACACATGGCTCAAGGCTGCAGACAGAATGGCAACTGGTTCTCAGTCAGGTCCATGTCCAGGCAAATACTTAACGGACTGAAAAACAGATCAAAATGACCAAATGCTTAGAACAACTCAAATGATCCGGATTGAATTTCTTACACACACATATTTCATTCTGAACAACAGCAGCACTGATTCCACTCCTGTACATATGAGTGCTGTTCAGCCCAAGCCAAAACTGAGATACAATTGAAGTCCCAATAAATGTAGAATCACAATCTCATTGCAACACAGGAATCCAGATCTGCCCATCCAGTCCAATAAGTTAGAGTGCACTGATGGAACTCGCTGTCTTGAGGCAAACCAGAGTGGATAAATACCCAGGACCGGACAGGGTATTCCCACGGACCTTAAGGGAAGCGAGTGTTGAACTTGCAGGGGCCCTGGCAGACATATTTAAAATGTCAGTATTCATGGGGGGAGGTGCCGGATGATTGGAGGGTGGCTCATGTTGTTCCATTGTTTAAGAAAGGTTCCAAAAGAAATCCGGGATATTATCGGCCAGTAAGTTTGACGTCGGTGGTGGGCAAGTTATTGGAAGTTGTGAAAAAGGATAGGATCTACAAATATTTGGATAGACAGGGACTTATTAGGGAGAGTCAACATGGCTTTGTGCGTGGTAGGTCATGTTTGACCAATCTATTAGAGTTTTTCGAGGAGGTTACCAGGAAAGTGGATGAAGGGAAGGCGGTGGATGTTGTCTACCTGGATTTCAGCAAGGCCTTTGACAAGGTCCCTCATGGGAGGTTAGTTAGGAAGGTTCAGTCGCTAGGTATACATGGGGAGGTAGTAAATTGGATAAGACACTGGCTCAATGGAAGAAGCCAGAGAGTGGTTGTGGAGGATTGCTTCTCTGAGTGGAGGCCTGTGACTAGTGGTGTGCATGATGTGGAGATGCCGGCGTTGGACTGGGGTAAACACAGTAAGAAGTTTAACAACACCAGGTTAAAGACCAACAGGTTTATTTGGTAGCTCAGTTTGGTAGCTGAGTTACAGAGAGAGATTATTTGGTGTGGCTTTTGCTACCAAATAAACCTGTTGGACTTTAACCTGGTGTTGTTAAACTTCTTACTGTGTTTACCCCAGTCCAACGCCGGCATCTCCACATCATGAGTACCATCGACACCGCAAACTGCCGGCTCCAAGTGGAGAGGATCTCCAAGAAGATCGCGCATATCGACACAGACATCAAGGTGTGGCTTTTGCTACCAACTAAACCTGTTCGACTTTAACCTGGTGTTGTTAAACTTCTTACTAGTGGTGTGCCGCAGAGATCGATGTTGTGTCCATTGTTGTTTGTCATCTATATCAATGATCTGGATGATAATGTGGTAAATTGGATCAGCAAGTTTGCTGATGATACAAAGATTGGAGGTGTTGTGGACAGTGAGGAAGGTTTTCAAAGCTTGCAGAGGGATTTGGACCAACTAGAAAAATGGGCTGAAAAATGGCAAATGGAATTTAACGCAGACAAGTGTGAGATATTGCACTTTGGAAGGACAAACCAAAGTAGAACGTACAGGGTAAATGGTAGGACTCTGAAGGGTGCAGTTGAACAGAGGGATCTGGGAATACAGGTACAGAATTCCCTAAAAGTGACGTCACAGGTGGATAGGGTCGTAAAGAGTGCATTTGGTACATTGGCCTTTAAAAATCGGAGTATCGAGTATAAAAGTTGGAGTGTTATGGTAAGGTTATATAAGGCATTGGTGAGGCCGAATTTGGAGTATTGTGTACAGTTGTGTTCACCTAGGTACAGGAAGGATGTAAACAAGATTGAAAGAGTGCAGAGAAGGTTCGCAAGGATGTTACCGGGACTTGAGAAGCTGAGTTACTGAGCGAGATTGAATAGGTTGGGACTTTATTTCCTGGAGCGTAGAAGATTGAGGGGAGATTTGATAGAGGTGTATAAGATTTTGATGGGTATAGATAGAGTGAACGCAAGCAGGCTTTTTCCGCTGAGGCTAGGGGAGAAAAAAACGAGAGGGCATGGGTTAAGGGTGAAAGGAGAAAAGTTTAAAGGGAATATTAGGGGGGGCTTCTTCACGCAGAGAGTGGTGGGAGTGTGGAATGAGCTGCCGGATAAAGTGGTAAACTTTTAACATTTAAGAAAAACGTGGACGGGTTCATGGATGAGAGGGTTGTGGAGGGATATGGTCCAAGTGCAGGTCAGTGGGACTAGGCATAAAAGGGTTCGGCACAGACAAGAAGGGCCAAAAGGCCTGTTTCTGAGCTGTAATTTTCTATGGTTCTGTGGTTCTATAACTGGGGCATTCACACCTGATCCACTGTCCGAAGCATCATGGCCCCTTCTCTTTTCCTTCCCAAATGTTCTCACCCACAGTGAGGAGATTGCATTTTTGGGAATGTGTCCTTTAAATATAGCTAGGCGAACGCTGCAGCCTGATTTCATTCCCCTCATAAACTCGCACTAAAAACTAAGTGTTAGCTCCTACTTGTGTTCCATGTGGTGAAAATCCAGGGGAACAATTTCCTTGCTTAAGGTGCAGGCAGAGCTGACTCTGTTCCTGAGATCTCAGTTGCAGGAAGGGCAAAGCAGAGAAAAGGAAAACAAAACAAAGTAACTTGCCTGTAATATGGCGAGCCTTATCGAGAAAGCTATCTCTGGCACCAGAAACACAACATATTTCTCTGTAAATGGAAGCATTAATGAATAGAAATAGGAAGGATAGAGTAGATTAATCATTACTCTATTGGAGTAAAGAGCACATGCAGTCAAATGCTCCATCTCAGGGACCTAACATCAGGGGAAGTCACCAACAAGATTGTTTACTTAGAAAATCATACCCCCGCTTGTTAGGCGATAACAGAAAAGCTTTTCAGAGAGTGGTTTAATAATATAAGATTGGAACTTCAACAATGTTCTGTGTACTGGCTAATGATGTAAGCGTCTTATGCAACAGGTGGTGGCATGGGGGGATTGCGATTGGAACACAAAACCGAGAGTCATTCTCTGAGGACCCTGCTTCAAGTTACATTGCAGATGGTGAAATTGAATTAAAAGTCTGATGATTACAATGACTACATTACAGATTTACGAAAGGAAATTCACCTGGCTCATCAGTGTCCTTTAGGGAAGGAAATCTGCCAGCATGTCACTCCAGATCCCCAGCAATGTGGTTGAACCTATTGCCGTGACAACTGGGCCAGCAAGTCACTCAGTAAAAGGACAACTTTGGATGGACAACAAATGCTGGTCCAGATAGTGACAATAACATCCCATGCATTAATGAAAAAAATGGGATTCTGAACAGCTTTTATCAACTTGAAATCGACAGCATATTTCTTGGTCTCAGGGAAATTTGTGTCTATTCATTGTGGACGTTGAACGAATGTCATTTACCCCATGTGTATACAAATGTTCCTTCTTCACAAACAAACAACTAAAGCGTGTCAAAGATTGCTTTCTGCAAATAAAATTCTTTTTTAAGACAGGCAGACAACGGTACGAGTGGCATCACCCACTTTTATTTATCTTAAATCAAAGTTATCGTCCAAGACTCACAATTTTATAAATTAGCAGATGATTGTAAAACAAAACAATTCTGTAAAACCCAAAATTGTAACAGTGGACAGAGAGAGATAAAGGCAGGAAGTGATAGCAATAAGAAAGATGGACAAAAAAAGAAAGGGAGAGACAGAAAACTAAACGGCCCACTCATTTAGAGAACAATCCGAGAAGCGTGAACTTTTCCAAAATCCATATCACCAATTTTGACAACATTGCGAGCATTTTTCGTAGAAATAGGCTCCATTCCCCTGGATTACAAAACATTTGCCGAAACGTACACTTTTCTGACCGACTTAGGAATTGTTTGTAAATCACATGATATACCATGGAAAACTTTGGTTTTGTATGCGGTACTTGGGCCGCACATTGATCTCTTGCAAGGCTGTTGATTATGGATTAATTTTTCGGACTTCACCTGGAGTTTCGTGCGCAGTTCTGGTCTCCTTATTTATAGTGTGGAACAAATGTGAAACATGGTCGATGGTTCTGTTCCTCATATCCATCATTTAAACTACACTTTGAATATTATGTATGATGCCCTCTCCATGTCTCTCATTTCGATCACACTGGAACATTGTGCACAGTTATTCTGCTCGTTCAGGCAACATGTAGTGCAGATTGTCCAGTTTTGTTATCTATATCCCTCATTTACACAACAAACGGAAGGCCTGAGTACACTTCGGCTCTGCCTATCCCTCATTTTCACTGCACTTGACGACGGTGCGCACTTCTGTTCCCTACTTCCTTCATCAGTCAGCAATTTTGACTTTGCAAATCATGTCCATTCCCCTAATTTCGTTCCCACCCAATGCATTCTACCGAGTTCCCAATGTCCATATATTTAATTGCGACAAAACCTGGAGAATTGTGTTCAGTTCTCTTCTCCACATGCACCATTTCGGCAACACTGGGAGCATTATGCACAGTTCTGGCCTTAATATCCCTTCCTATCTTAGCGACATATCGTTCTGTGAAAAGTGCTGTTCGGACTTCTGTCCGTAGATGTTAAAAAGCTGGAAATCAAGTAAAATGTGAGCATATTTGTTTCAATGCTACCTGAATCTGAAGATGCGTGTATGCCTGAGGGATTGTACTTCAATTGGAACAATACAAATAGCTAGTTTTTAATAATTATACTGTGTGATGTATAAGTCTTGTAACTGGTAAATGTTAAACGTTAATCCGCTTTGCTATCATCTAACTGCGATCTTTAATGAAGGTTGTTTGATAAAAGCTTCCGAGTGAATCAACTTATGCTCATCAGAGACAATATAAAATATAAGACTTCGCGTCCAGGCGAACATTACAAAACTTCATGGAGTTTCTGGCCTGAGACTTAGCAGCCTTTCCCCTGACCTATCCCTTAAACCCACACATTGATCATGGCTAACCTTTATACACCTTTAAAATTGGGCAAAAATGGGGACATTTAGTATGGTGAATCCACCTAACCTGCATGTCCTTCGACTTTGTGAGGAAACCGGAGGAAACCCACACAGACACGGGGAGAATGTGCAAACTCCAAACAGAAATTCAGCCAAGGCCCGAATTCAACTCGAGACTCCTGGTGCAGTCAGGCTGTCTTGCTAATCAGTGTGCCAGCGCACCACCCATATATAGAACAAGATGATTTACAGACACAGAGTCAATAATGGGACTTAAGGCATCCAACTCCGGAAGGTTCTGATTGTTTCTATCCCAACGATGGAAGGAACGTCCAAAGTACTTTTGATTCGTGGACCATAATTTTTGATTGCAAAACATTTCATATCACTCCACTATGTCAGAGAGGTATAAGATAATCAATCATAGGCGAGCTATACGGATACATGTTGTCAGACAAGACTTTAATGCAATGTGATGTGACTAGAAATGCTCCCGGGACTACAAGTCCAAACTCACAAGTAGAAATTGGAGAAACACCTGTTGAATTCCCTGGAATGACAGTGTTCAATATTGAATAGAATAAGGTATTCAGTGTGATAACGGACCAAATAAGGGTGAAAAGGGAAACTATATTCGCCTGTTAAGTACTCTGATTGTAGAGAATAGTCAAGGAGGACTCGCCATGTATTGTATTAGAAAATTTATCAAACGTTGTTACATACAATGGATGATAAAATGTTTAGTTGCTCTGGGCACAGCAATCAATTCCAGATCAATGTGTTTGTTTAACAGTAGATCTAATGTAATTATGTTACATAAGGGTCTACAGGTTGACGCACAAAGGTGGACAACTGGATTCTTTGCGCAAGTCTTTCGCAGCCTCGTTGAATGGTAGCCCGTGCATGTTCCACAGAGGCGTCAGTGTGCTGCTGGATTCTATCCTGGAGTGAATCAGTAATCTCATGTCCTGAAACCATGTTCACTTTTATGAGACAGGGTGGCGCCTGGTAGCCGATCATGTCTCGGTTGGAGGCAAATAATTAACAGATGGGTAAATAGCTCGAAAGTAATAAATTGTTGTATTACACAAGGGGCCACAATAGGATGACTCTGTTAACACCCTGAGTTCACAGTGCATAGTATGGTTGTCCATATTTATTGGTTCATAAAAACAATATCACTGCACATTTCTGACGCCTATCTCTCAATTAGGTTACAAAAAGATCACAGTGCACAGTTCCCGCTTTCATGCGACGCACTTAGACAAGATTGAGATCATTGTGCACTACTCTGATATCAATATCGTACATTTAGACATAAGAACATAAGAACATAAGAAATAGGAGCAGGAGTAGGCCATCTAGCCCCTCGAGCCTGCCCCGCCATTCAATAAGATCATGGCTGATCTGACGTGGATCAGTACCACTTACCCGCCTGATCCCCATAACCCTTAATTCCCTTACCGATCAGGAATCCATCCATCCGCGCTTTAAACATATTCAGCGAGGTAGCCTCCACCACCTCAGTGGGCAGAGAATTCCAGAGATTCACCACCCTCTGGGAGAAGAAGTTCCTCCTCAACTCTGTCTTAAACCGACCCCCCTTTATTTTGAGGCTGTGTCCTCTAGTTTTAACTTCCTTACTCAGTGGAAAGAATCTCTCCGCCTCCACCCTATCCAGCCCCCGCATTATCTTATAAGTCTCCATAAGATCCCCCCTCATCCTTCTAAACTCGAACGAGTACAAACCCAATCTCCTCAGCCTCTCCTCATAATCCAAACCCCTCATCTCCGGTATCAACCTGGTGAACTTCTCTGCACTCCCTCCAATGCCAATATATCCTTCCTCATATAAGGGGACCAATACTGCACACAGTATTCCAGCTGCGGCCTCACCAATGCCCTGTACAGGTGCATCAAGACATCCCTGCTTTTATATTCTATCCCCCTCGCAATATAGGCCAAAATCCCACTTGCCTTCTTGATCACCTGTTGTACCTGCAGACTGGGCTTTTGCGTCTCATGCACAAGGACCCCCAGGTCCCTTTGCACTGTAGCATGTTTTAATTTGTTTCCATTGAGATAGTCATCCCATTTGTTATTATTTCCTCCAAAGTGTATAACCTCGCATTTATCAACGTTATACTCCATTTGCCATATCCTCGCCCACTCACTCAGCCTGTCCAAATCTCTCTGCAGATCTTCTCCGTCCTCCACACGATTCACTTTTCCACTTATCTTTGTGTCGTCTGCAAACTTTGTTACCCTACACTCCGTCCCCTCCTCCAGATCATCTATATAAATGGTAAATAGTTGCGGCCCGAGTACCGATCCCTGCGGCACGCCACTAGTTACCTTCCTCCAACCGGAAAAACACCCATTTATTCCGACTCTTTGCTTCCTGTCGGATAGCCAGTCCCCAATCCACTTTAACATACTACCCCCAGCTCCGTGTGCCCTAATCTTCTTCAGCAGCCTTTTATGGGGCACCTTATTAAACGCCTTTTGGAAATCCAAAAACACCGCATCCACCGGTTCTCCTCCATCAACCGCCCTAGTCACATCTTCATAAAAATCCAACATGTTCGTCAAGCACGACTTTCCCCTCATGAATCCATGCTGCGTCTGATTGATCGAACCATTTCTATCCAGATGCCCTGCTATCTCCTCTTTAATAATGGATTCCAGCATTTTCCCTACTACAGACGTAAGGCTGACCGGCCTATAGTTACCCGCCTTTTGTCTCCTTCCTTTTTTAAACAGCGGCGTAACATTAGCCGTTTTCCAATCAACCGGCACTACCCCAGAATGCAACGAGTTTTGATAAATAATCACTAACGCATCCACTATTACCTCTGACATTTCTTTCAATACCCTGGGATGCATTCCATCCGGACCCGGGGACTTGTCCACCTTCAGTCCCATTAGTCTACCCAGCACTGCCTCTCTGGTAACATTAATTGTATTAAGTATTTCTCCTGCTGCCAACCCTCTATCGTTAATAGACAGCAGAGGGGACGATATACATAGTTAAATGGCACACTGGCACAATGGTTAGCACTGCTCCCTCACAGCACCAGGGACTCGGGTTCGATTGCCAGCTTGGGTCATCTGTCTGTGTAGAGTTTGCACATTCTCCCCGTGTCTCCGTGGGTTTCCTCCGCATGCTCCCCGTGTCTCCGTGTTCACCAAGGAGAGGGGCCATGTTTTTGAGGAAGAGAAGGTGTTACAGGCTAATAGGCTGGAGGAAATAGATGTTCGGAGGGAGGATGTCTTGGCAGTTTTGAATAAACTGAAGGTCGATAAGTCCCCTGGGCCTGATGAAATGTATCCTAGGATTCTTTGGGAGGCAAGGGATGAGATTGCAGAGCCTTTGGCGTTGATCTTTGGGTCCTCGCTGTCCACGGGGATGGTGCCAGAGGACTGGAGAATGGCGAATGTTGTTCCTCTGTTTAAGAAAGGGAATAGAACTGACCCTGGTAATTATAGACCGGTTAGTCTTACTTCGGTGGTTGGTAAATTGATGGAAAGGGTCCTTAGGGATGGGATTTACGACCATTTAGAAAGATGCGGATTAATCCGAGATAGTCAGCACGGATTCGTGAAGGGCAAGTCGTGCCTCACAAATTTGATAGAATTTTTTGAGGAGGTAACTAAGTGTGTTGATGAAGGTAGGGCAGTTGATGTCATATACATGGATTTTAGTAAGGCGTTTGATAAGGTCCCCCATGGTCGGCTTATGATGAAAGTGAGGAGGTGTGGGATAGAGGGAAAGTTGGCCGATTGGATAGGCAACTGGCTGTCTGACCGAAGACAGAGGGTGGTGGTCGATGGAAAATTTTCGGATTGGAGGCAGGTTGCTAGCGGTGTGCCGCAGGGATCAGTGCTTGGTCCTCTGCTCTTTGTGATTTTTATTAATGACTTAGAGGAGGGGGCTGAAGGGTGGATCAGTAAATTTGCTGATGACACCAAGATTGGTGGAGTAGTGGATGAGGTGGAGGGCTGTTGTAGGCTGCAAAGAGACATAGATAGGATGCAAAGCTGGGCTGAAAAATGGCAAATGGAGTTTAACCCTGATAAATGTGAGGTGATTCATTTTGGTAGGACAAATTTAAATGTGGATTACAGGGTCAAAGGTAGGGTTCTGAAGACTGTGGAGGAACAGAGAGATCTTGGGGTCCATATCCACAGATCTCTAAAGGTTGCCACTCAAGTGGATAGAGCTGTGAAGAAGGCCTGTAGTGTGTTAGCTTTTATTAACAGGGGGTTGGAGTTTAAGAGCCGTGGGGTTATGCTGCAACTGTACAGGACCTTGGTGAGACCACATTTGGAATATTGTGTGCAGTTCTGGTCACCTCACTATAGGAAGGATGTGGAAGCGCTGGAAGGAGTGCAGAGGAGATTTACCAGGATGCTGCCTGGTTTGGAGGGTAGGTCATATGAGGAAAGGTTGAGGGAGCTGGGGCTATTCTCTCTGGAGCGGAGGAGGCTGAGGGGAGACTTAATAGAGGTGTATAATATGATGAAGGGGATAGATAGAGTGAACGTTCAAAGACTATTTCCTCGGGTGGATGGAGCTATTACAAGGGGGCATAACTATAGGGTTCGTGGTGGGAGATACAGGACGGATATCAGAGGTAGGTTCTTTCCGCAGAGAGTGGTTGGGGTGTGGAATGGACTGCCTGCAGTGATAGTGGAGTCAGACACTTTAGAAACATTTAAGCGGTTATTGGACAGGCACATGGAGCACACCAGGATGATAGGGAGTGGGATAGCTTGATCTTGGTTTCAGAAAAAGCTCGGCACAACATCGTGGGCCGAAGGGCCTGTTCTGTGCTGTACTGTTCTATGTTCTATGCTCCGGTTTTTTTACCGCAGTCTGAACGACATGCTCGTTGGGTGCATTGACCCGAACAGGCGCTGGACTGTAGTGACTCGGAGAATGTCACAGTAACTTCATTGTAGTGTTAATGTCCGCCTTACGTGTGACTAACAGGTAATCGTTAACTTTACTTTATCTTCTTCACATACTTTTGGACCGCACTGGGACTATTAAGTGCTGCACGTTTCCCACATATCTTTTCTCTTGAACACATTTGGAATACTGCACATAGTTCTTATATCCAAACCCTTCATTTTGAATCCCCTGGGTTCATTGTGCACAGTCCGACCACCGATCACCCTCAACTGGACAAATCCTACGATACTATCCTTTGCTGCCCATATTTCTATTATGCATTGCCAGGAGTTTTGAGCACATTTTAGGTTTCAATATTAATTACTCTGACAACAATGTGTCAGAGCAATGTGTACAGTTCAGATATTAAATATCTTCTGCAATATTGGTTGTTGTGCGCACAGTATCGTTATCCATAATCCACAAAGGCAAAAACTAAGGTATTGCTAAGACCAGTGGCAGGCTAGAAGGTTAGGAAACTGTCAAACATAAAGTAAGGAATAAAAAAGTAATGAAAGGAGCTAAGGTAAATTACAGAAGAAAACTAGCGCAAAATAGCATGAAGGATAGCAAAAGCATCCATATAAAAAGGAAGAGAATCACTAGGGTGAAAGTTGCCCATTGGAAAATGGAACCGGAGAGTTAATATTGGAGAACACTAAAATGGCAGTGATGCTCAATCAACTACTTTGCCTCAGTTGTCACGGTGGACGACAATAGTACCATTCCTATAGGAACGCCATGTCATAGTTAATAGAAAGGGTAAAATTTAGAACAATCAACATCGAAAGGGAAGAGGTACGCAGCAAACTATTAGGATTGAGGACAAATAGATCCCCGGGGCCTGATGGCCTCCATCCCAGGATTCCTCGAGACAGGATTTACTCCGACATGGAAATAACTGGATGCATTATCTAGAGCAACGTGTTTTTTGAAGGGGAGGTCCTGTCTCACTACATTGATCGAGTTTTCCAAGGAAGTGACGAAGATGATTGATGAGCATAAGTCAGTGGATGTTGTTCAGTGGGTGGACTTCAGTAAGGCCGTTGACAAGGTCCGTCATATAAGATTGGCACAGAAGGTTAAGTCGCAAGGGATCACAGAAGAGTTGGCAAGATGGATACAGAACTGGCTTGGTCACAGAAGACAGAGGTAGCAGAGGAAGGGAGCGTTTCCGAATGGAGGGCTGTGTTAAGTGGTGTTCCTCAGGGATCAGTGCTGGGACCTTTGTTCTTTAAAAATGTATAAATGATTTAGAGAAAAATGTAATTGGTTTGATTAGTAAGTTTGCAGAGGTCACAAGTGTTGTGGAATTGTGGGTAGCGATGAGGACCGTCAGAGGATACAGCAATGTATAGACCGTTGGAGACCTTGGTGGAGAGATGGCAGCTGGAGATTAATCCGGAAAAAATGTGAGGTAATGCATTTTGGAAGATCCAATCCAGATGGGAAATATATAGTAAATGGCAGAACCCTTAAGAGTATTGATCGAAGAGGAATCTGGATGTAAATATACACAGGTCACTGAAAGTGGCAACACAGGTGGAGAAGGTAGTCAAGAAGGCATACGGCATGCTGGCCTTCATCGGCCGGGGCATTGAGTTTCAAAATTGTCAAGTCATGCTGCAGCTTTATATAAACGTAGTTAGGCCGCACTTGGAATATAGTGTTTATTTCTGGTCGCCACACTACCAGAAGGATGTGGAGGCTTTGGAGAGGGTACAGTAAATATTTACCAGGTTGTTACCTGGTATGGATGGCATTAGCTATGAGGAGAGTTTGGATAAACTTGGTTTGTTCTCACTGGAAATTGAGGAGCGACCTCATAGAAGTCTACAAAAATATGAGAGGCATGGACAGAGTGGATAGTCAGAAGCTTTTTCCCAGGTGGAAGAATCAATTTCTCTGGGGCGGAGGTTTAAGGTGCGAGGGCAATGTTGAAAGTAGATGCACGAGACAAGTTATTTACATACAGGGTGGTGTGTCCCTGGAACTCGCTGCTGGGGGAGATCGTGGAAGCAGATACGATAGTAACTTTTAAGGGGCATCTTGACGAATACACGAATAGGATTGGAATAGAGGGATATGGTCCCCGGAAGAGTAGGGGTTTTTAGTTCACTCGGGCAACATGGTTGATGCAGGCTTGGAGGGCCTGAGGGACTTTTCCTGTGCTGTAATTTTCTCTGTTCATGGTTCTCTGTTCTTTCTTCAATACTTCAAATACATTTGAAATGTCAGCATAAACGTTTTAAATCATAATTACTTGTTTAAAGCTCTTGCTGCATTTAGGTGCGTGTAAACTGTTCTCTTGTTCGCCTATGTTCCTTTTCTTTTAGAATAATTGAACACTTTGCTGGTTGTTCTGTCAGTGCCTGAATGTCTAATGTTTAAAAATCGTGTTAACCGATGAGTGCCCCAAATCCATCCCCCCTTCTGACCATTGGCGAGCCCAATACTGGGCCAGTAAATAAAATAGCCTAAAACTTCAGCGGTGATTGGTTCTTGATTTATTCCTTCTCAAACTTGATAGTCATTGCTCATGTTATATAAATTGTATATAACTGCATTTAAAACATGACCCTCGCTAATCCTAAAAATCCCAAGAAAAAAACAATATAATCTCATGTCGTCCTTTAGACAGATGTCTGACAATACATATTTTCATGTGCTGGAGCAGAGCTTGGGAATAAGGACAGTTCCTTGTCCACCTGGATCGATCCAGGAGAACACGGAACTGTCCTTGTTACCAAGCGCTGCTGCACCTTCTATGGATTTTGCTGCTAAATAACAGCAGCATTTAAAAATTTGTATAAGCACAATGAACATTAAGATAGCAATGAAGAAGAACACTAACCCTTGCATTATGTTTGATCCAAAATAACCCATCCAGCCAGTTGCCCAGTTCCGGAAGGAAAATTATGTTGGTTGATTACGTTTTTCGACCTCATTTCGAATGTGTGTGACCAAGTCGTTCTCTTCTCTGAAGTGTCAGGCATGAATGTGCAACACTTTGATCCAATCAAAGCACACGGTCATCCCTTAGCCGCCAAAATGAAGAATAGGGTCGTTCAAATCTGAGCACAACAGTCCGCATTGCAACCATCTCGTAATTCCACTCAATGAGAGCTGCATCAGTGTCATTGGCAACCTGTTTCAAAACGGACCTAACAGTTTCAATATCGATTAACATTCTTTCATATGCAAACGGGGCATCATTATACCAACGAATTGGTGTATTCTCACAAGGACACGTCGAACACTCCCAGACGGAAGAATGATACAAAAATGGGACTACATATCCAAGGAAACACGATGCTTTCCATCGAATAGGGAGCGATGGATATTCCTTGTTCCCAAAAAAATGCAGTAAGTTCAATTGAGAGTCCGATAAGTGGCTCTCCCCTGAAAGCAATATGAAAAGGTGTCGAACAGATCTTTATGATTTTATTATTTTATTATTTTTATTAATGACTTAGAGGAGGGGGCTGAAGGGTGAATCAGTAAATTTGCTGATGACAACAAGATTCGTGGAGTAGTGGATGAGGTGGAAGGCTGTTGTAGACTGCAAAGAGACATAGATAGGATGCAAAGCTGGGCTGAAAAATGGCAGATCGAGTTTACCCTGATAAATGTGAGGTGATTCATTTAGGTAGGACAAATTTTAATGTGGATTACAGGGTCAAAGGTAGGGTTCTGAAGACTGTGGAGGAACAGAGAGATCTTGGGGTCCATATCCACAGACCTCTGAAGGCTGCCACTCAAGTGGATAGAGCTGTGAAGAAGGCCGATATTGTGTTCGCTATTATTAACAGGGGGTTGGAGTTTAAGAGTCGTGGGGTTATGCTGCAACTGTGCAGGACCTTGGTGAGACCACATTTGGAATATTATGTGCAGTTCTGGTCACCTCACTATAAGATGGATGTGGAAGCGCTGGAAAGAGTGCAAAGGAGATTTACCAGGATGCTGCCTGGTTTGGAGGGTAGGTCTTATGAGGAAAGGTTGAGGGAGCAAGGGCTGTTCTCTCTGGAGCGGAGGAGGTTGAGGGGAGATTTAATACAGGTTTATCAAATGATGAAGTGAAAGTTCAAAGATTATTTCCTTGGTTGGATGGAGCTATTACAAGGGGGCATAACTATAGGGTTCATGGTGGGAGATATAGGAAGGATGTCCGAGGCAGGTTCTTTACTCAGGGAGTGGTTGGGGTGTGGAATGGTCTGCCTGCAGTGATAATGGAGTCAGACACTTTAGGAACATTTCAGCGAATATTGGATAGGGACATGGAGCACACCAGGATGATAGGGAGTGGGATAGCATGATCTTAGTTTCAGATAAAGCTCGGCACAACATCGTGGGCCGAAGGGCCTGTTCTGTGCTGTACTCTGTTCTCTGTTCTCTGTTCCATGTTCGATCATTACTGAATGGGTACAGAAAAGAGAAACGGCTGGTTACATCTACTGAGTGTTAACATTTGCCTGTGCCCAAGTTCACACCAAGCCCTTTTTTCATTCTTCACAGGTAATATTCCTTTTGGTTTTGTTTCTGTTTGTTCAACATAAAGTTGGGTGCTGGACTGAATGTGTTAAAAACAGAGGAGATTTCAGCAGTCTCTATCAATCCTGACAAATGATCGCCTCATCTAAAACCCACAACGATGATAACTCAGGGCCCACTCCAATATCCAATGAAGATTGAAGGTTTATGGTCGTACCCTCTGTTATTTCCGTCTTTCCATCCTTCCCTCACCCGTGCCATCCCATGCAGACCGGGTTACTGTTGTATTTTGTGACATAAAAAAGTGCTGGATTGAATGGGGTTAATTGAAGCTGTTTGTCCAATGACTGTGATTAACATCAGTCTCCATGGATACGGCCAGTGTCACTGGAGGATATCCATCTTCTATTAATAATGCATTCCGTTCAGTGTGTTATTCCATAGAGTCAGCGGGAGTCACAACTCCGAGACTAACAGAGATCATCAGTTGCAGAGACAGTGGGAGGAGCGAGCAGACTCTGAGAAAAATGGACTGGAACGTTTCAACAATGGATCAGAATCTGGGAACAATGCATCGGAACATTCCACCCCCACCACCCCCACCACCCCCACCGCCTGTTTATTTTGATACAAGTGGCACTTTCACCGAGGGTCTTTATTTCGTGACAAGTGATGGATTTTATCGGCTACCATTGTCACGGCGGATTCTAAGTGTACTCTACTTTGTTCAATGATTTTACTATCCCATTCTGGCTATGATTGGTGTCCCTGGTAAGTGTCAAGTCGAGTACTTACTTCTGTAAACCCTATTTAACTTTATTCCTGATCTTGCCATTTGTTCTGCACTGCTACTGTTGTTACCGTTGCTGTTGTGTCTCTGTGTCCATTAGTGAAGCAGACAAAACAGTGAAAACTGTTTGAGTGTATTTGATAGCTCAGATTATCTAAATTTCTCCCATTGTGGTATCGGGTAAGCCTCTATATCAGCGATTATATTTGTAAACTATCTTTCAATGTATTACTGTCTTTGTTAGTTGAATATTGGGAACATGGGCATTGACTTCAATGGCTCTCCCAATCTCGTTTCCCTATCTACTGACAACATCCCTGTACCTAAGGTTAGTTCACAATGATTGCAGCCTCTGCTAACTCTTTTACCCTGAGCTGAAATCTGAACCCATATCCTCTCCATCATTAATCCTGTTACTGTTGCCTTCGGAATGTTATACTCTCGTTCCCCCAGTTGTCATTCCGAATACCGGACACAAGTATATCAGTTCTCTGATGACCAGCCTCCCACTTAGAAAGCTGCTGAACCAAAGCACATCTGTTGTCCATGTACGAACTCCCACCAAATCCCATTTACCCATCATTCGTGTGCTCATTGAATTCTGTCACCAGTGCTCAGGAAAAGCCTCAGGTTACTCACATACCTGATTAGAAATCTCCATGATTTGTTCATCTGATTCCCCCATTCTCTATCAATTTCACAAAATGTCTCTGTTTGTTCACAGCCATACAGTACCTGAAAATACACACTCAACTCAATCTCCCTTTCCCCAGTCCCACAACATAAATCTTCCTGACAGCAATGTTCACTGCTACAGCCCCTCTCGTACCCATGATATGGAAATCTAGATCCACATACACAACAGCCACACTGCTCGTCTGCTCCAGTGTGTCCAGTACATCTCCCCATGCTAGGAAGGTTTCTTCTAATGGCTGTATCGAGCTTGGGCTGGGAATGGAAGGCGAGCGCCAAATGTGACATCAACAAGCCAGTTCAATCAATCTAACAGTACCCGAATTCAATATTCCCATTCTTACGTTTGAATGTTTTCTCTCGTGTGTTGCAACCCCTTTTTCCAGTTCTCTGGAGTAGTTCCGTTTAAGTATTTTTGGAATTCCCTGATTAAAGTGAATGTATGTCCCTCTATGTCTCGGGTTTGTATTTTGTGCTCTGTAGAATCATTGGTGACAATGTGACAGAGTTCTGGAAAAAGGAAACCCTCTGGTTTGTGTCCCTGTTGTCTCCCGTGTGGACCTCCATGATGGACAGGAGGTTTCAGCAGCTCTGTCATATGTGTGCGAAACTTGGACGTGGTCTGTCCACTGAACGTATGTGTTAGTCACACGCAGGTTAATTTGTGTTCTGCAACACGATGAACCTGGCATGGGAGCACAGTGGTTAGCAGTGCTGCGGCCACTGTCTGTGTGGAGTTTGCACGTTCTCCTCGTGCCTGCGTGGGTTTCCTCTGAGTGCTCCGGTTTCCTCCCGTAATCTGAAAGTCGTGCTGGTTAGGTGCATTCACCCGAACAAGCGCCGGACTGTGGCTTCTCGGAGAATTTCACAGTAACTTCATTGCAGTGTTGATGCCAGTCTTACTTGTGACTAATAAATAAACGTTACAGAAATTTAAATATTCCATGAATCGAGCTTGCAGCTGAGGAGCTATTGACTGACTCTTGTGATTGGAAAGTTATTGGAGGTGATGTGGATAGATTTCTGGAGGTTGTTTTGTGAGTTGCTGCATACCCTCAGGGAGGACCGAGGATTTGCTGGCTGAGCTCTGTAAGATGTATCATGATGCATTTGAATCTGAGAGCATGGTCCTGAATTTCAGTAACGATAACTATGATGGTATGAGGCATGAATTCTCCATGGCGGAGAAACATCAGATTTAAGGAAGACGCATACAAATTGGCAAGAAAATTGGCAAGAAAAAGCAATAGGCCTGAGGTTTGCAAGCTGTTTAAAATTCAGCAAAGGAGGATCAAGGGATTAATTTAGAAGTGAAAAATATGGTATGAAAGCAAGCCTGCAGGGAACATTAAAACAAACTGACAGTAACAATTTCTGTACATATGTAATGACAAAAAAGATTGACATAAACGAATGTAGTGCCCTCGCAGTCAGAAACTGGGGAATTCAGAACATAAGAACATAAGAACTAGGAGCAGGAGTAGGCCATCTCATCCCATGGGCCTGCTACGCCATTCAGTCAGATCATGGCTGATCTTTTTGTGAACACAGCTCCACTTACCCGCCCGCTCACCATAACCCTTAATTCCATTACTCTTCAAAAATGTATCTATCCTTGCCTTAAAACATTCAATGAAGTAGCTTCAGCTGCTTCACTGGGCAGGGAATTCCACAGATTCACAATCGTTTGTGTGAAGAAGTTCGTCCTCAAATCAGTTCTAAATCTGCTTCCCCTTAATTGAGGACATGCCCCCTCATTCTAGTTTCACCCGCCAGTGGAAACAACTTCACTGCTTCTATCTTATCTATTCCCTTCATAATCCTATATGCTTCTATATGATCTCGCCCCATTCTTCTGAATTCCAATGAATATTTTCCAAGTCTACTCAGCCTCCCCTCTGAACTCCGGAATCAACCTCCTGAATCTCCTCTGTTACCCCTCCAGTGCCAGTGGATCCTTTCTCAAGTAACAAGACCAACACTGTACACAGTACTCCAGGTGTGGCTTCACGAGCACCTTTTACAGCTGCAACATAACCTCGCTGTTTTTCAACTCCGTTCCTCTGGCAATGAAGGACAGAATTCTATTTGCCTTCTTAATTACCTGCTGCATCTGCAAACCAACTCCTTGTGATTCTTGCACAATGACACTCAGGTCCCTCTGCACAGCAGCATACTGCAATTATTTACCATTGAAATAACAGACCATTTTGCTGTTATACCTACCAGAATGGATGACCTCACATTTCCTCACATTGTACTCCATCTGCCAGACCATTGCCCCCTCATTTAGACAATCAATATCCCTTTGCAGACTTTCACCGTCCTCTGCACACTTTGCTCTGCCACACATCATAGTGTCACCACGTCACTTGGTCCCCAACTCCAAATAATCTATGTAAATCGTAAACCATTGCGGTCCCACACTGACCCATGAGGCACGCCACGACGCACTGATCGCCGACCAGAAAAACACCAAACTTTACCACCACTCTTTGCTTTCTGTTAGTTAACCAATCCTCTATCCATGCGAAGACATTACCCGTAATACCATGCACCTTTATCTTATGCAGCAGCCTTTGGTGCGGCAGCATGTCAAATGCCTTCTGCAAATCCAGATACACCACATCCACAGGCTCCCCATTGTCCACTGTGCATGTAATGTTCTCAAAGAATTGCGCCAAATCAAGTCTATGTAACATCCTGGTAAGTATTTTCTGCACTTTTTCTTGTTTAATAATATCCTTTCTATAATAGGGTAAACGGAAGTGTACACAGAATTAGAAGTGCAGCCTTACCAATGTCTTGCACAATTTCAACAAGACGTCCCAATGCTAGTTTCCAATGTTCGGAACAACGAAACCAAGCATGCTGAATGCCTTCTTCATCACAGTGTTCAACTGTGACTCCAATCTGAATGAGCTATGAACTTCTACCACTAGATCTCTTTGTTTTATAACTCTGCCCAACAACCTACAACCCTGCCATAGTTCGATCTTCCAAAATGCATCACCTCGCATTTATCAAAATTTAACTCCCGCTGCCACTCATCAGCTCAATTGATCAAGATCGTGTCATCTTCAAACTTACTAATCATGCCTCTTAAGTTATCATCCAGATCATTAATATAAATGACAAATAACAGTAAACCTGGCATAGATCGCTCAGGCACAACGCCGGTCACCGGTCTCCAGTTTGTAAAACGAAACCATACAACTACCTGTTGTCTTCTGTCATCAAAACAATTTTATCCTCAATTGGCTACCTCACCTGGATCCCGTGAGATTTATCTTTATGCAACAACTTACGTGCAGAAACGTGTCAAAGGCCTTGCTAAAGTTCATGCAGACAGCATCAACCGCACTGCCTTCATCAACCTTTTTGGTTACCACTTCGAAAAAATCAATCAAATTCGTGAGACATGATTTTCCACTCACAAAGCCATGCTGACTGTGCCAAATCAGGCCTTGCTTCTCTGTTAGCCAGTAATCCTGTCTCTCAGAATACCTGCTAACAACTTACCCACTACAGACGTTAGGCTCACCGGCCTGTAGTTTCCAGGCTTTACCTTCCAGCCCTTCTTAAGCAATGTCACAATATTTGCTAAGCTCCAATCTTCAGGTACCTCACCTGTGACTAATGATGATTCAAATATCTTTGCTCCGGGATCCGTTATTTCCAAGCTTTTTGGGATACATTTCATCAGGTCCCGGGGATTTATCTACCTTGATGCGCTTTAGGATTCCAACACCTCCTTCTCTGTAACATGTACTCTTCTCAGGACATCACTATTTATTTCCCCAAGTTCACTGAATCCATTGTTTTCTCAGCAGCAAATACTGGTGGCACGGTAGCTCAGTGATTAGCACCGCTGCTTCACAATGCCAGGGATATGGCTTTGATTCCCTGCTGAGGTCACTGTCTGCGTGGAGTTTGCACGTTCTCCCCTTTGTGTGCGTGGGTTTCCTCCACGTGCTCCGGTTTCCCCCCACATTATAAAAGACGTGCTGGCTATGTGCATTGACCCGAATAGGCGCCGGACTGTGGCGACTCGGAGAATTTCACAGTAACTTCATTGGCAGTGTTTTTTAAGCCTTACTTGTGTCGAATAAATATGTTTCATTCATTGGAAATGTTGAGTTAGTATCTCACCCATCTCTTGTGGATCCTTATGAGTCCCTGCTCTCTCCCTAGTTACTCCTTTGCCCTTTATGTATTAGTAAAAGCTCTTTGGGTTCTCATTTTCTTGACATGCTTAAGCAATCTCGTGTCCCCTTTTTGCCCTCCTGATTTCTCTGCTAACTATACTCCGACACTCCCTATAGTTTCAAGGGATCCCAATTGTTTCAAGTCAAATGCCTCCTTCTTCTTCTTGACCATGGCCTCAATATCCCGTGTCATCCAGGATTCCCTAGTTCCGCCAGCATTGCCCTTCACTCTAAAAGTAATATGCTTACCATGAACCCATGCTGACACACTTTTGAAAGCTTCCCTTTTACCAGATGTCCCTTTGCCTGCCAACAGGCTCCCCCACGCAAATTCTGAAATTTCCTGTCCAATGCCATCAAAATTGGCCTTGCCCCAATTTAGAATTTCCACTTTGGGCCAGCCCTAACTTTCTCCATCACTATCTTAAATACAATGGAATTCTGGCCACTGGTCCAAAAGTGATCACTCATTAACAATTCTGTCACCTGTGCTCCCTTATTTCACAAGAGGAGGACAGGTTGGCCCCTCTCCAGTCGGGCTTTCCACACACAGAATGACAAATTCATTCTGAATACGCTCACAAATTCGTTCTCCATCCAAGCCCCTAATACTATGGCTGGCCCAGTCAATGTTGGGAAAGTTAAAGTCTCCATCTATTACCACCCTATTTTTCTTGGTGCTATTATTAATCTTCTTACACTCTGGAGTTTCTGACCTGGATTAGAACATTTGGCTGCTCTTTGAAAGGTTGAAATCTATGTTAGATAGATCGAACAGTACAGCACAGAACAGGCCCTTCGGCCCACGATGTTGTGCTGAACTTTATCTGAAACCAAGATCAAGCTATCCCGCTCCCTATCATCCTGGTGTGCTCCATGTGCCTATCCAATAACCGCTTAAATGTTCCTAAAGTGTCTGACTCCACTATCATTGCAGGCAGTCCATTCCACACCCCAAACCGCTCTCTGCGTAAAGAATCTACCTCTGATATCCTTCCTATATCTCCCACCACGAACCCTATAGTTATGCCCCCCTGTAATACCTCCATCCACCCGAGGAAATAGTCTTTGAACGTTCACTCTATCTATCCCCTTCATCATTTTATGAACCTCTATTAAGTCTCCCCTCAGCCTCCTCCGCTCCAGAGAGAACAGCCCGAGCTCCCTCAACCTCAATGTTCCTACGTTTATTTTTGATTAGGGGACTTCAAGGCAGTGAGTGGTGAGCATATGTGTGTTTTCATTTCAGATGCTGTATTCAGGTTTAAATAGGGATGATTTGTGAAAAAATCAGAGGCTACGAAATTTCTGGGAGTGGAAGAATTCATGCAGATTGTTTTGCAAAAGGTGCCTGGGACAAAACTTTTGGAATTGGCAAAAAAGTTGCTGTTGACATTACCTAACAGTGTAAGGAAAGGGGAGATAATTGTGGCGATAACACAGCATCTAAAATTGCCAAAAATACATTCAGAATCATTCGAAATGGCTGGAGTTCAACGACAAATGAAAAAAGCTGAAATGTGAAGAAGAATTAAAGCAGCTTGAATTCGAAATAAAAGAAAGAGAGTAACAGAAAGCAACATAATTGAAACAGTTTGAATTTTAGCAAGAAAATAAAGTGAATCTGCTTGAATTCAGATAAGAAAAAAACAGGGAGTGGATAGCCCAAGTGGAACAAGAACAGTCAGAACCAAACCTTTGGGAAGCCGACAGTAAGCAAGAATCATATCATAAAGTTTCCTGTGCGGGAACACATATTGCAACTTCATGAATGGGCTCTGGAAGGAACATGTGCCCTGATGCGGGATCGCGTGTCTATCCAGTTTGGCAATGATCCGGTGGGAACGTTCACTTTGACACTTATAGTGAGCGTTTCGGGCAATGGTTCCCAAAGGGTGCAGTGCGCCACACTGGCGCGGCGAGAGAGGATGGCAAGTGTGGCGGGAAGATTCAAGGACAATCAAAGAAACATTTAAACCTAGATAGATATTTTTCCAAAGTGAGAGCAAGAGCATCAAGTGATGCTGAGGACGATGTCCCATGATCATATTATAAAGTAGCTGTGTTCTATGTTATGAATCAAGCACTGCTAGGAGTTGGCTTTTTTGTTTTTGAATGTATTTCTTATCAATAAAAAATTTGGTGTGACGCTAGCAAATTTTTATTCCGAAATTGCAGCCCAGTGAAAAAGGTTTGGGAACCACTGGCCTAATAGATAACGATTTCATCGCAAGAGAGACGTGTCCGTGCTTGTTTTTAGAATCTGTTTCACATTTATCACCCACAGTCGTCTGTGTTCATAAATTTGTTTTAATAATTTTATTGCTGTAAACGAAAAGAATGCAAAATTCTGATAAATCAAATGAAATATGACTCAATATTGATAGAAACAAAAACAGATTAAATATATTATGTAATCACTGAGGTAATTGATTATTCAATAACCTCTTTCGCATTTAATGCAATTAAACTCAAATTCGTAAACCCATCGCAATTTATTAGCATGCAGACCAGAGGGTTGCTGGATAAGAATCACTCAACTCACAGAATCATCGAATCCCTCCGTTGCCGAAGGAGGCCATTCAGCCCATCGCGCCTCCACACACAAAAATCCCACCCAGGTCCTTTCACCGTAATCCCACATATTTACGCTACTAATACCCCTGTCACTAAAGGGCAATCTAGCATGACAATCAACGTAATCCGCACATCTTCGGACTGTGGGATGAAAACGGTGCACCCGGAGGAAACCAACGCAGACAAGAGAGAATGTGCATGTTTCGCACAAACAGACAACCAAGGCCGGGAATCGAAACTGCGTGCCTGGCGCTGTGAGGCAGCAGTACCAACCACTGTGCCACCGTGCCGCCCCATCTTGTAAACCATAATTTTGAGGGAGGTTCCAAAGAATTGAACGCACCAGTGCAGTGACTGCGCAAAGGTAATGATGACACACTAGAAGAAAAGGCAAATAAATGCAAGCACAAATCTATCAGTAGGCTTGAACACAAGAGGTTACAGTAACAGCACGGACGCAGCGTGGTTAGCACTGCTGCTTCACAGCGCCAGGGACTTGGGTTCGATTCCCGGATTGGGTCACTGTCTGGGCGGAGTCTGCACGTTCTCCCGGTGTCTGCGTGGGTTTCTTGCAGGTGCTCCGGTTTCCTCCCACATTCCGAAAGGCGTGCTCTTTAGGTGCATTGGCCATGGTAAATCCTCCCTCAGTGTACCCGAATAGGCACTGGAGCGTGGTGACTCGGGGATTTTCACGGTAACTTCATTGCAGTGTTAATGTCAGCCCACTTGTGACACGAATAAAATAAACTTTTAAACTAACATTTTTATCAACAACCTTTCTTGATTAGTGCCCTACACCCTCACACGCTCTCCACCTACAGGGAAACATCCTTTCCCTCGATACAGAATTTCAGTGACTTCCCATTCACAGGAAAATAGATCGACATATTGATTGTAGTCCTTCAGTACTTTTCATTCACAGAGATATACATTCTAAATATGTCTCCTTGTGCATCTTTATCCACACCACCCATCCATTGACTCTGTCTACGGCTCCAGCTGCCTTGGAAAAGCAGCCACATAATCAAGGATCTCACGCACCCCGGACATTCTCTCTTCCACCTTCTTCCATCGGGAAGAAGATACAAAAGTTTGAGCTCATATATCAACCAACCCAAGAACAGCCTCTTCCCTGCTGCCATCAGACTTTTGAATGTTTATCCCTCCCGTAAAGTTGAACTTTCTCTACACCCTAGATATGACTGTAACATTCAGCACCCTCTTCTTTCCTTCGAATCATAGAAACACTACAGTGCAGAAGCAGGCCATTTGTACCAACGGGTCTGCACCAAAAACAATCCCTCCCGGGTCCTATCTCCGTAGTCCCAAATTTTTACCCTGCTCATCCTTCTTCCTACATATCGTAGGATACTAAGGGGCAATTTATCATGGCCAATGCACCTAACACGTGCATCATTGGATTGTGGGAGGAACCCGGGCCCGGAGGAAACCCACGCAGACACAGGGAGAATGTCCAAACTGCACACAGATAGCGACCCAAACTGGGCATCGAACCCAGTTCTCTAGAGCTGTGATGCAGCAGTGCCAAGCATTGTGCTGCCGTCTGTCGTGGTTCCCCAGGACGACAATTTATTCACATCAATTAAAACAGAGAGTCTGAGCAGCGATCTTCCAAGCAATAGACTTTATTTCTCAGCACAAGAGATAAAGTCGGGAACGTCCGGAACACTCCAAAGAGCCCTTGGGCTTACACTCTTTTATGTACATTTCAGCCTCATATCTCAAGATCCTCCTCTCCCTTTTACAGCCTGTCCTTGGTTGTTATCTTACCCTACAGTCCTATCTTTCTTTGGCCACCATTAATTTTAGTTGACCCTTTATCTGTTTTCTTTGCATTTGGTCGTTCCCTGTTATATCTCTTCGTTTCTTAAACCATGGTGGTTATAACTCTTGCTCTTATCTGAACTTTTCTGTTTGTACAATAATCGTGGTTTTGTAAGCTAAGGCGAATGTGTTTAGAAGAAAAGACATCCCCCTGCTGATTTATGGTCCACTAATGTGTTTAGCAGAAAAGACATTCTCTCTGCTGGTTTATGGTCCACTATTAAGTTGAACCACCGAGCAGTCTTCATTGTTTTCTTAAGTGACTATTGTCTGCTTTCCTTAATTAGTGATTGCTATATTACTTCTCTAGTTCCTCCACTTTGATCATATCGACTACACTTGATTATATTAGGTCACACGAAGTTACTTTAGGTTATATACCCATTTTCACTACTTATCTAAATCTGCTTTATTATTTCACTAAAACCTATGAATCTGAATTCCATACTAAACTCATACAATATCCAGTACAATTTCCCTTACAAGTGAATCTGAATTTCATACTAAACTCATACAATATCCAGTACAATTTCCCTTACAAGTCCCCCCTTTGAGGCTATTCCCTAGCCTCATCCCAATTATCAAGCTCAAATAATCCCCTCGCTCAATCCCATTTGTATTTTATTTTATTCACTCTTTGCAGGCGATGTGGAGGAGCCGAATATTTTGGTCAGGGATCAGTGTCCCTATTCTAACTTTATCATAATTTGTCTATCCCGGTTCTGATTTTTGGGTTGCTCCTCCAGATTGCCTGCCCCTGACAGTCATCAGCCAAAAACCTTCCCACTCTTGTCTAGGGAAGGGAAAAAGACTGATTCCTGTGTACAGACTAAGTTCTCCTGGTTTCGTGCGGACTTCAGCAAGGTGCTGTTGTTTCCACAAGGTGATCTTTCACTATTGTAGTTATTTTACAGAGTGACGAGTTTCAACTTCGACCAAGGTCATTGTAAATCCACTCAGCGGGGGCGGCTCAAGATTTTCCCATTCCTCTGTTTTTTCTCTCGAGCGTGAGCTGCTTAGCACCCGCGTCACCATCTGCCGCGCTGCCACTCTGGTAAGGAAGGAACTCAGGGCGGGTAAAAAACAACAAAATATCAATCCCAGAATGATTATTGTTGCGATTGCTACAGCTCCAGCTTTGGCAAACCACGCCCCCCATCTTCCTAATATTCTGTCCAGCCAACTCCATACCTCATGCCCAAACCCAGCATTTTCTTTCACTTCTTTCTTAAGATTTCTTAACTTATTCATGGCTTGTGTAAATGACCCCTCTGGATTAGTGTTATTAGGGATAAATGTGCAGCACTGATCCCCAAACATAACACACACTCCTCCTTTCTCTGCCAGGAGCCAATCTAACGCCTGTCGATTTTGCCACGCCATTTTGCTGGTCACATCCAACTGCTCTCCTAAGGCCTCCCAGGGCATCATTCGTATAATTAATAAACCTCTGCTGATTATAATAGATGTAATTGATCCACTCAGTATTCTTGCTGGGTGTGATCCAAACAAAGAGGGATTCAAACCCTGCAGCTATTTCGTTCCTAGCTTTGAACTCATTCGGGATGCCGCGAGGCTGTCCGATTGCGTCCAATTTTATCGTAGGGTCAGGGGTATATGCCCTCTTAATTCTTTGTGATTTAATTTTTCTTTCCACCGGTAGTATCACAGTGCTCTGGGCAAGCATAACTCGGGCACATAGTCCCTTCCAATTCTGTGGTAATTTTGCCAATAGCCCTTTCTCCGGGCCAAAAAGCCACCAGAGATCGGCCAGTTGTTCTACTTGAAAGTCTAATACATAAGGAGGGGGTGGCGTTCCCCCTTTGATTGGCATGATCAGCCTACGGATGTCGGTTGTATTCCAAATCCTTACACACTCCCCTGCGTATTCTCCCATACTAATTCCTGTTCTGCTTCTCCTCCAATAGCAATCTTGGATTTGTAAGTTGGGCTCTACACTCCATTCCTTTGGGACCGCGTCCACTGCCGTTTTTGGCCACTTTGGACATCTGTGGGTCAAGCTGTAGATGCCCTTTTTTACCCCAGCAAACAGGATGCAGTGGTATTGACACAACGGCGGCTCACCTTTACAAAGGTTATCACATGCGGATCCGGAACAGTTTATCTTCTCATACGAGTAGTTCCGATTCCCTATCGTATAATTCCGTATATATGTGGTATATGGACGGCAATTTTCCTTTCTCCAGCTTTGTTGCCTGGTTCTACAGTCTCCTGATCCCCATGGTATATCAGTTACTTGGGTGTTAGGTTTCTCTGATGCACATACTACACACTCTTTCCCATCACTGTTTCTCTGACCTGTATACTCAGCCCATTTCCACCATTTGTTTTTCTGCGCTTTTCCCCAAATAGTATTTGTGCTCACTAATCGTTCACGTTTTATTCGTCTTAATACTCTATCTTCCTGATTCTGCACCCTTATGTCTTCTGTATCCCATTCTCCTTTTCTATGGGTCACGGAAGTCCCTAAGGGAAATAGTTTCCAAGTCCCAGGTGGGGAATGGGGCCCCTTCCCTGTCCTCACCTCCCTCGGCACCTTGACTAATAGGCTCAGGCTGGGCATTTGTATCATCAGCCAGCTCATGTACAGAACTACTTTCATCATCCTCTATTCTTTTTGTTCTTCCTTGGCCCTGTTCCTCCTCCCCACGATTCTCCCCGTGTATTTCTATTTCTTCCTCGCTATCACCTCTATCCACTCTGTGTACTTCTTCAATTTCCCTTCTCTCCCCCACCCCTGGTACCGTTCTGGTACAATGGTTCAAGTGATACCACAGTGTACTGCCTTCTACTTGCAACGCCGTGGGAGACACTTTGGTGACTTCAAACGGTCCTTCTCGTCTCGGTTCGTTCCAACGTCTCCGGAACTTTCTGATGTATACTCGATCTCCAGGCTTGATCTGATGTTCTGTTACCGGATTCTCCTCCTCCTTGGCTTTTTCCTGTTCAAATATAGTTCTATGTATAACAGTTAATTGTTGTATATATTCTTTTGTGCTTTGATCTAAACATTCTAGCGTAGGACCTCCTGATCCCCTGATCTTAGGTACCGGCATTACTCTTCCTGTCATCATTTCATGTGGGCTCAAATGTGTGATTCTGTTTTCCTGACTCCTGTACTGCATTAGAGCCAATGGCAGAGCATCTATCCAGTTTTTCCCTGTTTCATTGCAAATTTTGCTTATTTTAGCCTTAAGGGTCCCGTTTGCTCTCTCCACCATTCCTTGGGATTGAGGGTGATATACGCATCCAAACTTCTGCTTTATTCGGAGTGCCGAGAGTGTCTCTCTCAGTGCCCTTCCTATAAAAGCAGATCCATTGTCTGAACTTAATTGCGTGGGTATGCCAAATCTTGGGATAATTTCTTTTGACAGGAAGTTAATCACCGTTCCAGATCCTTGATCTTTGGATGGCGTTGCTTCTATCCATCTGCTGAATCTATCAATAATCAGTAGCATGTATCTTTTCCCTCTTACCACCTTTCCCATATCCACATAGTCCATGCATAGATGTTTAAATGGTCCTTCAGGAATGGGTATATGCCCTATTGGGGCAGTAATGCCCTTCCTGATGTTATTCTGAGCACACACCTCACACTGACTTAGTATGTAGTCAATCGAGTTTTGCAGGTATGGTGACCAGAATCCTTCCTTCTTGATCTTTCTAGCCACTTCTCCTCTTGCACAGTGGTCCACTCCATGCGCTTCGCTAATTAGTACGGTTAGTAATGATGTGGGTGCTATGACCAATCCCTCCCCATTTCTCCATATCCTGTCCTGTTGTCCCTGTAGTGCTCCTCTATCTTTCCACATTGTCTTTTCAGCTACAGAGGTTTCCTCCTGTAACTGTGCTACATCCTCTAATGTGATATGAGGTTCGATATCCCCCGTACCTGGCCCTGGGTGCGGCCTTGCTATTTCTACTGGGGCTATCGTAGCCTCAATGCATCCTGACACTTCTTTAGCTGCCTTGTCGGCTTTGGTGTTTCCCTGTGTGATGCTGTCTGCTCCCTTTTTATGCGCCTGACACTTAATTATGGCTAATTCCCTTGGACCCATCATGGCCCTTATTAAAGCCCTGATTTGACCTTCGTGTTGTATTGGTCCTCCTCCGCTTTTCATAAATCCCCTTTGCTTCCATATTGCCCCGAACAGATGGCAGACCCCGTGGGCATAGGCCGAATCAGTATAAATTTCCAATGCTTCCCCGTTTGCTAGCTCACATGCTCTGGTCAATGCTTTAAGTTCTGCCAGTTGGGCTGAACAGGGCTGTTCACATTTCTCTGCTTCTATGACTTCAAGTGTTTCCCCTTTCTGTTCAACTATGGCATAGCCTGCGTGGTTTCCTAAGTGATCCCTGTAACATGAGCCATCTACATACAGTATCCTTTTCCCTTCTGTCACTAGTCCCTCTGCTCTTAAATCTTTTCTCAGTTTCATAAATGTTTTTGCTTCTCTTAAGCATTCATGTTCTTCTCCTTCATGAGGTAATGGCATGTAATCAGCTGGATTTACTCTGTTGCACTTTATTATCGTGATATCTGGAAATGTAGTTAGCATTCGATAATGATGGATCCTAGCAGGTGTCAGCACAAATTTTCCTTGCTCAATCAATTCAGCTACCTTATGGTATACATGTATGTTTATCGGATATCCCATTGTGACCGTGGCTGCCTTTTCGTACGCCCACCAAGCTGCTGCCAGGCCTTGATAGCACGGAGGGTATCCCATCGCTACGTCGTCTAGCTTGGTACTGTAATATGCTACAGCCTGCCTTCGTCTACCCTTGCAACTTTCCTGCGTTAACACTGCTGTAGCAAATCCGGCTTCTCTGTTACTCACAAATAAGTCAAATGGTTTGTCATAGGTCGGTAAGGCCAAGGCTGGTGCCTGTGCCATTTCTCTCTTTATATTCTCAAATACGTCTGACGCATCTTTATCCCATTTTAGTTTGGCTTTTAGTTCTTCGCACCCTGCCTCCTTCATTATCTTTCGTAGTGCCTGCGTTTTTTCGGCATAGCTCTCCACCCATTCTGAACTGAATCCTGTCATTCCCAAAAATGTCATCATTTGTCCCACCGTCTGTGGTTTCGGAACTTGCAGTACTGCTTCTATTTGCTGTGAAGCTATCTCCTTCTGTCCTGCTGATATTTCTCTTCCCAAATATTCTACCTTTTTCTGGCACAGCTGCAGCTTTTTCCTGGAAACTTTATGGCCCCCTTCTGCTAGTCTTTTCAATAGTTTTAAACTATCCTTCCTGCATTGTTCTTGTGTTCCTGTGCATAATAATAAATCATCCACATATTGTATTAGTGTTCCTTCCAACTGTATTCCTTCTAAATCTGCTCTCAACACCTGATTGAATACATGTGGGGAATGTTTAAATCCTTGGGGCATCCTATTGTATGTGTATTGTTTCCCCTCGTACGTAAATGCAAAGAGATACTGACTTTCTTGAGCTAGTGGCACACTAAAAAATGCCGAACATAGGTCTATTACAGTAAACCATCTACTTTCAGGTGGTATATTTGTCATCAAGGTATAAGGGTTTGGAACCTCTGCTGGCATATCTTCCACTACCTCATTAATTGCCCTTAGATCATGCACCAATCTCCATTTTTCTCCGTCCGCCTTTTTCACTGGTAGTAGCGGTGTATTACACCTGCTCCGGGTTTCTTTTAATACCCCTGCTTCTATCAATCCCTTAATCGTCCCTCTAATTCCTTCAATTGCTTCTGTCTTGATTGGGTATTGCGGCCTATACGGCCCCTGGCGTCCTATCTTTAATCTAACTTCAACTGGATTTGCGTTTTTGACCCTCCCTACATCCGTGTCCTGTCTGGACCACAACTCCTGCGGGAGAGAGTTCAAATCCTGCTCTAACCTCTCTCTCCACTCCAGTTCCTGTTTCTCGATTTGCACTCCTATTGTTATCTGCTTCGGTTTCCCAAGCATTTTAACATCCAAAATTATTTTCGTCATTTGTCCATTGCTGGACGTCCAAACATCTACATTGTCTGTCTGGACAAATTCTAAATCTTGTGCTCTCAACACCATTGGTCCTAGGTCTTTTGATCTGTGTCCCGGATTCACTTTCAATGTGACATGTGGCTCCGCCCCAGATACAGAGAACCATTTGTTAACCCATTCATTCCTAACAATTGTGAGGGCCACTCCCTCTAGTCCGATTAAAATACTTCCTGACTTTATTTCCTGTTCTCGTCCCGCCTCCCTTTCCCATTTCTCCTGTATCTCAGGTTCCTGCCCTTCATCAAATATCATTGTACTGTGTAATTCTGTTCTTGGCCATTTGGCTTGTGGAACCCAAGTGTTTATAAGCTTTCCCCAAACTTCCCATATCTGTTTTTTAACTTGTTCCTCTATATCTCCCAACCAATATACATTAACCCCTTCCTTTCCTGGTATTTCAAGTGGATACATTCCCATCAAATCAATTCCTTGTTCAGTGCATTCTAATTTCAGTCCTAAACCTAGGATTGCATCCCTTCCCAATAGATTTAAAGGAGTTTTATCACATACTAAAATAGGTACATGGGTTGTCTTATTTCCAATGGTAACAGGCACCGGCGTCGTCATTCGAGCTAATGTTACTTTCCCCGAGAACCCCACAGTTTTTACAAACTGGTTTGACAATGGTAAGTGATCCGCATATTTCGTTTGCATGCACGTACATGTGGCGCCGGTGTCTATCATCATGGGGACCTCGATCCCTCCTACTCTAACGTTAACTATAGGTTCCTGCTCTGCAGTTTCTGTTATCTGTACGTGCTGTCCTACCATTTCGGGGTTCTCTGGGCCTCCCTATGGGGAATTCTGATGGTTTACCGGCCCTTGAAACATCGGGATGCTGTTTGGCGATCCTTGGATCAGTTGTTGGCCTGTCTGCTGCTGGTTTTCTCCCTGTCTGGGGAAATTCCGCGGGCAATTCCTTTTTATGTGCCCTGCCTCCCCGCACCCCCAACACACACCTGAAGGGCCAGGCAGTGGTCCCTGTCTCGGAGTCTGATGATTAACCTGTCCCTGTCCTCTCTGATTCTGATAGGGTGACCTACCACCTCCCTGTCCTTTCCCATTTCTATTCCAGTCAGTCTGACTTTGCAGGGCGTATGGGTTTTGATAATTTAGGCCATAGGCTCCTGGGTTCATGGACAGTGGGAAGGCAGAAATGTTATAGGTTATGACGGGCTGGCCTCCATCTCCGCTCCCCCCTTTGATTAGTGCAGGTATTTCCTCTGGCTTTTGCTCCACCATCATTGGTGCTATTTTTCTGGGTGCGAGATCCTCTTTTGCCTTCAGTTTATCCTTGCTTTTGATCTCCTCCAACTGTGCCTGAAGGAGTTTACGTTGTACCTCCTTCAGCTGTTTGTCTGCATTCTTTTCATCTTTGCGATGTCTCTCTACTGCATGGGCAACATAATCCACAAACTCTCGGTAATTTTTTGAGTCCAAGCCCACCACTTCCTCCAGCCTTGTCTTAGCTGGGGCTGGCAAGCCCTCTAGGATTGCAGCCCGGAACATGGAGTTGGTCAGTGGGTCTATTAAAATGTCCCTCTCCGTGTCCCTTCTCCACCTTCGTCATCTGTTCTATGTCATATTCTCCCTCAAAATTCATTGTGCCTGATAGAACTGGGTACAGTCCCGTGGAGCTCTGTTTCTCTAAGTATGGGGGTGGGGCTACGTTTGGATCTTCCAATTTTGCTTTTTCCTCAAGTTGTACTGGCATCTGCATTCTACCTCCCCTCCATACCCCTCTTCTCTCTTTCCCTTCTTGTTGGAATAGGGCTAATATCTCTAACTCCTTTTCTCGCTTCTCCCTTCTTTTGCTCGATTTATCCTTAATTTTATAGTTCTTTATCATTCCCTTCTGGTCCTCACACCTCTCTATGGACCATGTGCCTTCCTCCGGCCACTGTGTATTGGTCTTATTTGTTCTTTTGGCCCATTTTTTAGAGACGTGTTCTATATCTCCCCTAAGGGCTGGGAACTTATCCCCTAATATCTCCACTGGTGTCTTAACTTGGTGCGCCATTACTCATCTTTTTGGATCACTGTCGCAATTTTTGTCACTTAATCTGTCAGAGTTAGGTATCACAGTGATTATTACTTGCTGTATTGTTTTTCCGTGCTCAGTCCCCTGTTTACCTTTCCTTTGGATTTCTTTTGCCAATATCTGTAATTCTAACCGGGGTCCTGATATCCACTTCCCCGTAGTCCCCTGTCCCGGCACTATCTCCCTCTCCCGGGCCAGAGGGTAGTAGGTTTTCACTTGCTCGTCTATGTGTATAAGAATCCTGTATCGGTCAAATCCCTTTATTAATTTCTCTCGGGTTTCCAATTTTATTTCGTCTATCCAATTCCTATCGACTACTCTTTCCCATTTTACATACGGCCACTCATTCTTTATCTCCTCTAAGTTAATTATGTGTGTAATCTTTTTCCAATCCAGTGTTGCTTCCGTTTTTGTTATTATTCAAAGATTAGTTATTTTCAATCTTGTCACCAGGCAGTTTTGTCAGGGTAATTTTTCAAGTTGTTAGTTATTACCCTACCTATGTCCCAATTCTCCTCTTATTTCTGTTCTCCACACTGCTACCTCAGACCAGTTTGTTCAAATTGGTCTTTTACTCCCTCTATTCTAGCTGCTACTCCCCTTTCCTGGAGTTAGAATTCACTCCTGTGCTTTTTGACTACTGTATTAGGTCCGAGAGCGATCTCTCACTGATCTCTCTCCCTCTCGGTTGACGTCCCTTACCCGAGGTCCTGGGTAGGTTTGGACTGGCAGATTTTCCCACACTTACTCTCTTCTGGGCAAGTCGTGACCTGAAAAACCCGCTCCAAACCGCTTGACTTAACCTAATTGCATTACTTTAGCTTTCGGCCTTTTTCCCGTCTCACTTTTTACCCATTCACAGACAATACAGTATTCGCAGCGCGCTTTTGCATGCAAAAATTCTGCTCTTCAGATCAGACTCAGTCTCTCAAAATATTTTACACAATTTGGTTTTTCCTGTGCAGGATATCTTTTTTGGTTGGGGAGATCCAGGACCAGCAGAGAGCCGGGCGCACCGGGCCTCGAGAAAACCCCTTTCTGACAACAAGGATTTACATGCATGCAAGTCTGCTTACCTTGTTGACAGAAGGCCGGCTGGGGACCTCTCGGTTCCGGTTGGACCACCGTCTCCGCCACTCCTTCCAGATGCTTTTCTGGGCGATCTCTCACCAACCCTGCTAAGCAGCGCCAATTTTGTCGTGGTTCCCCAGGACGACAATTTATTCACATCAATTAAAACAGAGAGTCTGAGCAGCGATCTTCCAAGCAATAGACTTTATTTCTCAGCACAAGAGATAAAGTCGGGAACGTCCGGAACACTCCAAAGAGCCCTTGGGCTTACACTCTTTTATGTACATTTCAGCCTCATATCTCAAGATCCTCCTCTCCCTTTTACAGCCTGTCCTTGGTTGTTATCTTACCCTACAGTCCTATCTTTCTTTGGCCACCATTAATTTTAGTTGACCCTTTATCTGTTTTCTTTGCATTTGGTCGTTCCCTGTTATATCTCTTCGTTTCTTAAACCATGGTGGTTATAACTCTTGCTCTTATCTGAACTTTTCTGTTTGTACAATAATCGTGGTTTTGTAAGCTAAGGCGAATGTGTTTAGAAGAAAAGACATCCCCCTGCTGATTTATGGTCCACTAATGTGTTTAGCAGAAAAGACATTCTCTCTGCTGGTTTATGGTCCACTATTAAGTTGAACCACCGAGCAGTCTTCCTTGTTTTCTTAAGTGACTATTGTCTGCTTTCCTTAATTAGTGATTGCTATATTACTTCTCTAGTTCCTCCACTTTGATCATATCGACTACACTTGATTATATTAGGTCACACGAAGTTACTTTAGGTTATATACCCATTTTCACTACTTATCTAAATCTGCTTTATTATTTCACTAAAACCTATGAATCTGAATTCCATACTAAACTCATACAATATCCAGTACAATTTCCCTTACAAGTGAATCTGAATTTCATACTAAACTCATACAATATCCAGTACAATTTCCCTTACACGTCCCACTCACCACTGTGCAATATTCATTCTCTGTATAGCGTGCAAGAAACAATAATTTTCACTGTTTACTAATACATGTGACGATAATAAATCAAATCAAATCAAAACAAATAATCGCAAAATTCAATGATTTAATTCATTCCTCCATCATCCAACTTGTTACCCATTCTGTTATAATGAAAACCAGATCTGGTTCACTAATAACCCTCAGGGAAGGAAATCTGCTGTCCTTACCTCGTCTGGCCTAAATGTGACTCCAGAGCCACAGCAATGTGGTTAACTCTCAACTGTCCTCAGGCAAGTAAGGTGGGCAATAAATGCTGGCCAGCCAGCGATGTCCATGTCCCATGAACGAAAAGTAAAAAAAAAACATATACAGCTACATCCCCGGCACTAATCTTTGCAATACTTTATAAGTTACAGCCAACTAGCCTGAATCTGCTTTTGTATCCAGACTCACTGTTCCGTGCCTGCTCACGAATTATCTATCCAATCCAGGCTGTCAACCTGAGGTCCATGAGCTACAATCTGACACCTCGACTCTTTGTGATGCACGCTGTGGGATTGTTGTAATCCAAGTCTATGACATCGACTGGCTCCATCATGTAGGGCAGTTAACTCACTTGTCTACATGGCAAGGGTGTGATTCAGTATGCTACCAATGATATGAGTTTAATCCCCCTAAAGGCTGCAGGGATTTTTAAATATTGTCTCCACACCGTGTCCAAGAGTGGCATGGGCAGAGTGGATATTCAGATGTTCTTTCCTAGGGCAGAAAAGTCAAGTACTCGGGGACATAGTTTTAAGGTGCCTGGGGAAAACTTCAGAGGAGATATGCGAAGCAAGATTTTTTACACAGAGGGTGGTGAATGTCTGGAATGTGTTGCCCGCAGAGGTAGTGGGAGCTGGTACAGTAGCGGCATTTAAGGGCAACTAGACAAATACATGAATCGGATGGGAATGGAAGGACACGGACTCTGTCGATGCATATGGTTTTAGTTTAGGGAGGAATCATGATCGGCGCAGGCTTGGAGGGCCGAAGGGCCTGTTCCTGTGCAGTATTGTTCTTTGTTTTTTGAGTGGTGAACTGAAATGGGCGACACAGCGGCAGAATGGTTAGCACTGCTGCCTCACATCGCCAGGGAGCCGGGTTCGATTCCTGGCTTGGGTCACTGTCGTTGGAGAGTCTGCACGTTCTCCGTGTCTGCGTGGCTTTCTTCCAGGTGCTCTGTGTTCCTCCCACAGTACGAAAGGTGTGCTGGTTAGGTGCATTGGCCATGCTAAATTCTCCCTCAGTGTAACCGGAACAGGTGCTGGAGTGAGGCGACTAGGGGATTTTTACAGTAACTTCATTGCAGTGTTAATGTAAGCGTACTTGTGACACTAATAAAAACATTGCATTTACTGTATCTGTAGCTATCTATTTCAGAGCACTGAAGTTGGCTTTAGATTTTGCCGATGTTATATGGTTTTAATCCCTCGACTTATTCCCATACTTCCCCCTCCAGATGTTAACTTATTGGAGATCATTGTTCTTCTGAGTAAGTCCATTGGTTATCCTCTATTCCTGCTATAGAAATTATGTGTTCCACTATGAAAACAGATGCAGAATACAGGATCCTAGAAATAAAAATACAAAATGGTCCAGACGGGGAAATATTTCACACAGAGGGTGGTGAGTGTCTGGAACAAGCTGCCAGAGGCAGTCGTAGAGGTGGGTACAATGTTGTCTTTTAAAAAGCATTTAGACAGTTATATGGTAACATGGCTATCGAGGGATATGGGCCAAATGCGGGCAATTGGGATTAGCTTAAACGTAAAAACTAGGCGGCATGGACAAGCTAGGCCAAAGGGCCTGTTTCCATGCTGTAAACCTCTATGATTCTATAACATAGGAACACAGTTTACTCAATCTCTGCTCATAGCTAATACCCTCCAGACCAGGGAACATCCTGGTAAACCTTTTCTGTACTCCCTCCAAAGTCTCGACGTCCTTCTGTTGGTGTGGCGACCAGAACTGGACGCAGTTTTTCAAATGTGGCCGAACCAACGTTCGATATAACTGCAACATCATATGTCAACTTTTACACTCTATGCCCCGTCCAATAAAGGAAAGCATGCCATAAGCTTTCTTTACCACCTTTTCCACCTGTGCTGCCACCTTTAAGGATCTGTGGACTAGCACACCCAGATCCCTCTGTATGTCTATACTCCTGATGGTTCTGCCATTTATTGTATTAGATCCCCTGCAGTGGATCAATCAAAATGCATCACTTCGCATTTATCTGGATTAAATTCCATCTGCCATTTCTCCGCCCAATTTTTCAGCCGATCTATATCCTGCTGTATTCTCTGACAATGTTCATCACTATCTGCAACTCCAGCAATCTTTGTGCTATCCGCAAACTTATTAGTCAGACCAGCTGGACCGGAGGATGCAAAATGTAGTGTTAGCGTCGTAGTTAGGGTCCGAGAGAAACGTCAACTTAATCTGAGGGAAGTCCATTCAAAAGTTTGATGGCAGCGGGAAAGAAGATATTCTTGATTCGGTAGGTACGTTTCCTCAGACTTTTGTATCTTTTTTCCGAGGGAAGAAAGTGGAAGGCAGAATGTCCGGGGTGCATGGGTCCTTGATTATGCTGGCTGCTTTTCCCGAGGCAGCGGGAAGAGTAGCCATAGTCAATGGATGGGAGACTGGCTTGTGTGATGGACTGGGCTTCAATCATTACCCTTTGTAGTTTCTTGTGGTCTTGGGCAGAACAGGAGCCATATTCAAGCTGTGATACAACCAGAAAGAATGCTTTCCATGGTGCATCTGTAAAAGGTGGTGAGAGTCGTAGCAGGTGTGCCAAATTTCCTTAGTCTTCTGAGAAAGTCGAGGTTCATTGTTGAATGCACTAAATTACTAAACATTTATTACTTTTCCTTTTGTGCTGTTCTTATTCAAAAGAGAAATAATTGAAAAGACATTACTCTGCTCGTTGCTGGTGTCCTTTTGTTAGTATCGATTTAAATTAGTTTCTTATCCATTCGACGGACATGGGTATCTTTGGCTGGCCAGCATTTATTGCCCATCACATAATTTTGAAAAGAATGCAGCTCATAACAAGACTAGTGAAACAAGATAATACACTTCAGAAGGAGTGGTGATTAAACCCTATCATGGTCGAGTCAGGCCAATCGTCTTACATTGTTGGGGTCAATCTGCAATGCAACGTGGTCAAATAACCCATAAATGTTCACTCGGGGGCCATCGTGGCCGCTTGAGTTGCTTTTGTTTTTAATTCCCATTGACAAATATGGAAATAATGAGGCGGTTCAGTAAATTTGACCACACAGCTGTCAGAATAATATTTTCCTTGGGACAAAAGGGATCGAGGGATACTGGGGGGGCGGGGGCGGAAGGAGGGATCAGGATACTGAATTTAGTGATCAGCCATGAGCATGATGAATGGTGGAGCAGGCTCGACGGGCCTACTTATGTCTCTATGTTTTTAAATATTGCCTCTCAATCTCAAGGGACTTCTCTATTTGAATCGTATCAGGAAGTGCATAAAATATTGTAACTCGAGAAGGAGCAGGCCATTCGGGCCTTCGAGCCTGCACCACCATTCATTTTGACCATGGCTGATCATCCAATTCTGTATCCTGATGCACTCTTCCCCCCATCACCCTCGATCCCTTTCGCCCCAAGAGCTGTATCGAATTTCTTCATAAAATCAGACAATGTTTTGGCCTCAACTACTTTCTGTGGTAGTGAATTCCAAACATTCACCTCCCGCTGGGTGAAGACATTTCTCCTCACCTCAGTTCCAAATAGTTTACCCCTTATCCTCAAACTATGACCCCTAATTCTGGACTCCCCCACCATTGGGAACATTCTTTCTGAACCTACCCTGTCTAATCCTGTCAAAATTTTACAATTGATCTACCTTTTTGGCAGATGGGGATTTTTCATCATTTCACTTCAAGTTTAAAGTTTTATTTCTTGGTGTCACAAGCAGGCTTACATTAATACTGCAATGAAGTAACTGTGAAAATCTCCTATTCACCACAGTCTGGCACCTGTTCGGATACACTGAGAGAGAATTTAGCACGGCCAATCCACCTAACCAGCACGTCTTTTGGACTGTGAGAGGAAACAGGAGCGCCCGGAGGAAACTCACCTCGACACTGGGGAGAACGTGCAGAGTCCACGCTGACAGTGACCCAAGCCAGAAATCTGTCCGAAAGATGTGCTGGTTAGGTGCACTGGCCATGCTAAATTCTCCCTCAGTGTACCCGAACAGGCGCCAGAGTGTGGTGACTGGGAGATTTGTACCGTAACTTTATTGCAGTGTTAATGTAAGCCTACGTGTGACTCTAATAAATAAACCTTTATTTTTGAAATTACTGTTTTTTGCCCGCTATACAAAGCAGAACGGACATAGCGAAGGAAAGGAGGGGGTGCAGAATGCACTGTTACAGTCATAGCTAGGATGTGGAGAAGGATCAACCAAAATCACAGAATGCCTGCAATGCAGAACGAGACCACCAAGCCCGTGCCGACAACAATCTCACCCAGGCCCGATCCCCATAACCCCACATATCCCTGCTAATTCCCCTGACCTAACCTGCACATCACTGAACTGTGCGAGGAAACCGGAGAACCAGGAGGAAACCCACGCAGACACAAGCAGAACGCACAAACTCCACAGGGACATGACCCAAGGCTGGAATTGAACCCGGTCTCTGGTGCTGTCAGGCAGCAGTGCAAACCACTGTGCCATATGAGGTAGGTCCATTCAAAAGTCGGAAAGCAGCAAGGAAGAAGCTTGAGTCGGTTGGTGCGTGTCGTCATATTTTTGTATTTAATTCTCAACAGAAGAAGGTGGAAGAGAGAATGTCCTGTGTGCGTGGGTCCTTGATTATGCTGGCTGCTTTTCCGAGGCAGCGGGAAGTGTAGACAGAGTCAGTTGATGATAGGCTGGTTTGCATGATAGGCTGGGCTTAACTCACGGCCCATTGCAGCTTAGTTGCAGCTGTGGTTGTAAGGTGAACATTTGATTTGATTGATTTGATATTTGGGGTGGCAATATGGCACAGTGGTGAGCACTGCTGTCCCACAGCTCCTGGGACCCGCGTTCAATTCCGGCCTTGGCTCACTGTCTGTGTGCAAAGAACAATACAGCACAGGAACAGGCCCTTCGTCCCTCCAAGCGTGCACCGATCATGTGTTCCCAACTGGACCATCCGTTCGTATCCCTATTTTCCCAGTCTGTTCATGTGGCTATCGATCCTAGCATGTCTGCCTCAACCACCTTGCTTGGTACTGCATTCCAGGCCCCCACCACCCTCTGTGTAAAATATGTCCCCCGCATATCTGTATTGAACCTTGAACTTGTGACCCCTTGTGTTTGACATTTCTAACCTGGGAAAAAGCTTCCAACTGTTCACCCTATCTGTGCCCTTCATAATTTTATAAACTTCAATAGGTCGCCCGTCAACCTCCGTCTTTCCAGGGAAAGCCTCGTTTACTCAATCTCTCCTCATAGCTAATACCCTCCAGACCAGGCAACATCCTGGTAAACGTTTTCTGTGCTTCCTCCAAAGCACGTCCTTCTGGTAATGTGCCGACCAGAACTGGACGCAGTATTCGAAATGTGGCCTAACCAACGTTCTATATAACTGCAAAATCATATGCCAACCTTTCTACTCTATGCCCCGTCCAATAAAGGGAAGCATGCCATGTGCCTTCTTCGCCAACTTTTCCACCTGTGCTGCCACCTTTAAGGATCTGTGGACTTGTACACCCAGATCCCTCTCCTCTGTGTGTCTATAGTCTTGATGGTTCTGCCATTTATTGTATAGCTCCCCTCTGCATTAGATCGACCAAAATGCATCACTTCGCATTAATCGGATTAAATTCCATCTGCCAATTCTCCGCTCAATTTTTCAGCCTATCTATCTCCTGCTGTATTCTTTGACAATGTTCAACACGAGCAGCAACTCCAGCAATCTTTGTGTCGTCTGCAAACTGACTAATCAGACCAGCTGGTGTCACTGGGAGAATGCAATCTTTGTGTCGACCACAAATGTACTAATCAGACCAGCTGGTACCACGGACAGAACGCACCAACGTGCAGTTGGTACGTTCTCCCCGTGTCTGCATGGGTTTCCTCTGAGAGCTCTGGTTTCCTCCCACACTCCAGAGACGTGGGGTTTAGGTTGATTGGCCATGCTCAATTGACCCTAGTGTCAGGAGTAAATACATGGAGTTATGGGAATACGGCCTAGGTGGGATTGTGGTCGGTGCAGACTTGATTGGCCGATTTGCCTCCTTCTGCACTGTAGGAATCTGTGATTTGATGTTTCATATAGACGTAGATTTGTAGCATTGGTCGTGATTCTCCCATCGCGACCCATAACTTTTCTGTTGGGTCGCGGTGGGAGACGCGCATCACCGGCCGGGAACGCATGCGCATCTCCCAGAGCTGGCGAACAGTCGTCGGTCAGACCATGCTGGAAACTGGCGGGAAGGCAGGTAAGTCATTGAATCTGTTTTTAATGCATTTTAAGTATGTTAAGCAGTTCATTATTGGGACCTTTCAGATCCTGATTGTATCTCCTACCCTTCCAGGAGAACTTCATTCCGACGGGTTTCAGACTAGCTCCCCACATTCGGGGAACTAGTGGGAGACCCCGCTGGAGTGGAATGGGGGGCAATCGGGACTCCCCAGGGGGTCGGGCGGCAGGGGCTGGTGCCCCCTGGGCATGGGCACCCTGGCAGTGCCAGTCTGTGCCCCGTGGCACTGTCCAATGGGAAAAGTGCCCATGCCCAGGGGGCACCTTGGCACTGCCTCATTGTAAGCTATACTAGTTCCTTAATAGAAAACTAAAGATTAATTCCTGTAAAATTACATTGTGCATCATGTCATTGAGTTGACAGCAAATTAGCATCATGGCATTGCTGTTTTAACGGGAGAATCTGGCCTAAAAATCTCTTACTTATAATGTTGTGCGGAATAAAAAAAGACATTCCTTCTCATTTTAAACATCGGCAGTGTGTGAAACATGGGAGCTACAAAAACTTAGCACTGGAGTTATTCATGACGAAGCTTTGCCCGGAAGGCTCCCTTCTCATTTGGATTGAAACCATCAAGTAATTCCCGGTGGCCACATGATGGTTTTGCCTTGTTAAGTTTTGCATGATTTGGGGTTGAATGGAATCCAGTGGTTCAGTTCCGTTTTTCCATTGGCTTCAAGCGGATCGAGTTTATACAGCTTGAAATTCCATGGCATGACTTGAGCATGATCTTTGTCTAAGTGGAAACCGGTGTCTGTTTTATGGTTCCTTTCCCAGTTAACTCTTTGTGTGCCAGTCCGTCATTTTAAAGTGTGCTTTCCTTACGTTTTTCCCCTTACAGTCCCTCCTTTTGGTCGGATTATAGCTTCAACAATACCTAGACCAACAATTATACATTCACATATACAAATTTTAGTTCTTCTCTGCTTCTTCGTTTACTCTGATGTCTTCATTTCTTCTGATGTCTTCGTTTCTTCTGATGTCTTCGGGGATCTTCATTAGGTGCTCTTCTTCGATGTACACACGGACTCCTGGCAAAATTCTCGTCAACATTATTTTAAAACAGAGTTTAAGTCATCCAACAGTTAGACAACAGACAATTATAATTGCAATGAGGATGACCAGTCCATGTAACAGGTACGACTCCCAGGACCCCCCCCCCCCCTCCCCCACTCGCCATTCCAGCCAACTACGTCCTCTCTTGGGTCCCTGTCTGAAGCAATCAAGTTGTTTCCTGATGTCGTTGATGACCTGTGTAATGTTGTAAGACTCATCTGTGACGGGTTATGCATTTATTGCCCATGATTGCACATACTCCCCCTTGTTGTGCTAACTGGTAGTCCACTGTGTATCCACTGTGTATTTTGCCATTTCTCAAATTAAATCGGGATAAATTGGGATAAATTGTTGAGCTACCTTCTAGTTGAAAATCGAAATGACCTGGAAGATTTATTGATATCACATGGACAGGTAGTTGGGAATATGTACACGTGCTAGAATTGTGAAACCTGATGTAGATGAGGGAAATGCTGTTCCAATTAAATAGCATCCTTATAAGTTTAACACTCTACAATTGGCGCAGTTTCAAAAGGAGATTGAAAGTATGCTCAAAATGAGATAATTAAATTGACTTTCAGCGAGGGGAGTTCACCCAAAGTGATAGGGCCAAATGCAGATGGCACAAATAATTATGTGTGGACGCCAGGGAAATTATTGCTGTTACAAAATCAGGCTCAGTCTATTCCTCGGTTGACCGACTGCATTGAGAAGGTGTGACAATCTTGTTTTCTCTCAAGACTTGATTTACTCAAAGTTGACTGGCAGGACCTGTTGACTGGTAGAAATAACAGTTAAGAAAACTACTATTTAAATGGTAAAAAAAGTGCAGCATGCTGCTGTGCAGGGGGACCTGGGTGTCCATGTGCAGGAATCTCAAGGAGTTGGTTTGCAGGTGCTACAGGTAATTAAGAAGGCAAATGGAATTTTGTCCTTCATTCCGAGAGAGATGCAGTTTAAAAACAGCGAGATTATGTTGCAGATGTATAAGGTGCTGGTGAGGCCACACCTGGAGTACTGTGGACAGTTTTGGTCTCCTGGCTTGAGAAAGGATATGCTGGCACTGAAGGGGGTGCAGAGGTTGATTCCGGAGTTGAGAGGGTTGGCTTAGGAGGAGAGACTGAGTAGACTACGGCTATACGTTTTGGAATTCAGAAGAATGAGGGGATATCTTATCGAAACATATAAGATTAAGATGGGAATAGATAAGATAGAAGCAAGGAAGTTGTTTCCACTGGCGGGTGAAACTATAACCAGGTGGCATAGCCTCAAAATAAGGGGAAGCCGATTTAGGACTGAGTTGTGGAGGAACGTCTTCACCCAAATGGTTGCGAATCTGTGGAATTCACTGCCCAGTGAAGCAGTTGAGGCTATCTCATTGAATGTTTTTAAGGTAAGGATAGATAATTTTTTGAAAAGTAAAGGAATTAAAGGTAATGGTGAGCGGGCGGGTAAGTGGAGCTGAGTCCACAAAATGATCAGCAATTATCTTATTGAATGGCGGAGCAAGCTTGAGGGGCCAGACGGCCTACTCCTGCTCCTAGTTCTAATGTTCTTATGTTGTTATGTACCCTTATCCGAAAGGGCACAGGATATTTCAGTCTTTCTGAAACCAAATGGTTTTTACCACTTCAGAGTAATTAAGGAGCAGAAGTAAGCAAATGCAGACTTTCGAACCTGCTCTGGTATTCTATCACATCATAGCTGATCTCTACCTGGTCTGAAATGCAACTTCACGATCTGTTCCCTATATCCATCTTTCTTTTTGTTTAGAAACATGTCTTTCTTGGAGTTTATGACCGTTTGAAGTATGGTAGGATGACTGATTGGCACACCAGGTGGGATAGTTCTTTTTTCACCCAAGATTGCTTAGTTCCAGTGTGCTTGCTGATTCGTTAGAAGGTGCGTAGATTTCGGGCTGGGTGCAGCGTTCTGCATCCCTCTCCCTGGTATTTTTGGACGTTTTTCTGACTTCAAGCATATCTGGGTGTGCTTTAAATTAGCTGCAGAATCCAATAACAAAACGTGAGAAAAGAGCTTTCCCTGCTAACCCAAACAGAGTCTGTTTATGGGGATTGTTGGAATGGAAGAGTCCATTTAATTGTTAAGGTTTATACAAAATCGTGGTGTTTCGTTATTTGTAATTGATACAAGTTAATGCTAATTTGCTTTCTATGTGTTAACTATTTCAAATAAAATGTATTTTCTAAAAGCTCCTTCGCGGATCACTCGAATCATGCCTGAAGTGAAACATCTCATGCTTACTCTTGCAAACTTCAAAGTGCAAAACATATAGATTATAAGAACAGGGGGCAGATCCAGGATTAAAATGTATCTTCCTTGCTTACATTTGGATTTTTGGACTCAACGATTGTGAGGGGTGAGCATATTTGTGTTTTCATTTCAGATCTTCTATTCAGGTTGAAATAGGAATAACTTGTGAAATTAAGGGTTACTCGGATGCGAAAGAGTTCTTGGGGTGGAAGAAATCAATGAGGGTGGTTTGCAAGAAGTGACTAAAACGAAGAATTTGGAATAGGCGAAAAAGTTGCAGTTGACATCACCTGAAGGCGCAAGGAAGGGTAATAGATAATGCTGGCGATAGCTCAGCGTTTAAAATGCCAGACACACAGTCAGCATCATTGGTAATGGCTTGAAGTCAATTTGAAATGAAGCAGCTCGAATTCTATGCAAGGAAAGACAGAGATCACCAAAGCCAAATAAAAGGATGCAATTACAGCAGGAAAAGATAGAGAAATGGAAGAACAACAAGCAAAAGAATTGAAACAGTTTGAATTCCAGATTGAAGAAGAGATAGGACAGCTTAAATTGCAGGCTGAGGAAAAAGTAAATGCAAGGCGAGCCCTAAAAAGTAAAGTTTATTTATTAGTCACAAGCAGGCTTACATTAACACCACAATGGAGTTACTGTGAAAACCCCCTAGTCGCCACACTCTGGTGCCTGTTTGTGTATGAGGGATACTTTAGCATGGTTAATTCGCCTAACCTGCACATTTTTGGTTGTGGGAAGATACCAGAGCACCCGGAGGAAACCCACGCAAACACAGGTAGAATGTGCAAACTCCACACAGACAGTGATCCAAACCGGGAATCGAACTTGGGTCCCTGATGCTGGGAGGCATCACTGCTAACAACTGTGCCACCATGTCACCCACACGGCGCCAACAAAAGCAAAACAAATCGGAAAAAGAGAGAGCATATGAAATTCGGAAACCGGAAATAAAAAGTGAACGTCAATTCAAATGGCGGCGGTAAAGGGAAGCGTATAGGTTGGAGTCGTGATGCAGGCGTTGAAGAAGAGCGCGACCGTGTTAGTCAAAGGCCAGGTGGGGTCAATTTAAATATGTGCAAGCGTCGTCAAGCTTTGATTAGGAGAATAAAGCAGCAAAATCAGTTTCTAAGTAGAGCTCATGAGGTGTTTGCGTCACTATCGGAAAAGCTGTCTGGGAATTCTGACGAAAAAAGCCATCGTGGGTGCATCTGAGCTTATGTCAGAAGCCTACAGACAATGGGTTCGAAATCTAAGGAAAGAACATTGTCAAACGTACATAGAATTTGAAAGCATCAAACCGAATAGTTTTGACAAGTGGATAAAGGCTTTGAAAATAGCTGAGACGTATGAAGCTCTTAGAGAAGGGATTCATGCGCAGGATTTTAAAAATGCATTTTCCGATGCAATAAGAACTCATGTGGAAGAGCATCGGGGTAAAAATGCTTGATGAACTTCAGAAATGACAATTGAAGAAAAATCAAAGAACAAGGACAATTATAGCAATGGAACAGGTCCTTCGTCCCTCCAAGCCTGAACCAACGAAGCTGTCCAACTGAACTAAAACTCCCTACCCTTCCAGGGACCATATCGCTCGATTCCCATCCTATTCATGTATTTGTCCAGACGCCCCTCAGAAGTGACTATTGCATCTGCTTCGACTATTTCCCAAGGCAGCGTATTCCAGGTATCCACCACTCTTTGTGTAAAGAAACTTGCCCCATACACCTCCTTTAAACATTTTCCCTCGCACCTTTATCTGATGCCCCCTCGTAATTGACTCTTCCACCTTGGGAAAAAGCTTCTGATTATCCACACTGTCCTTGCCCCTCATAATCTTGTAGATTTCTATCAGGTCGCCCCAACACCCCCGCCACGTCTCACCCCCCCCCCCCCCCCCCCGCCATCGTTCCAGTGAGAACAAACCAAGTTTATCCAAACTCTCCTCATCACTAATGCCCTCCATATCAGGCAACATCATCTCTGTACCCAGTCCAAAACCTTCACATCCTTCTGTTAGTGTGGCGACCGGAATTGAACTCTCTGGGCCCAATCTTACCATTGCGTCGCGCGCGTTTCCAGGCGGGAAAACGTGGTAAATTCGGGTGTGCGGCCAATAACGCGATCTGCGCCCAAATCCGCGCAGGTGGCCACTTTACCAAGACCAGGGAATGGCCGTGATCAGATTCACGCCCGAAACGGGCGCAATGGCGACTTAAATGCATTTGCATGCATTTCACTTGAAGTAATGAACTGCCTGCCCAACTTTATCAGCATTTCGCCCTTTACCACAGCGTTCGCCAATCCAGGATCGCGCTGAAATGGACATGCTGAATAAAAGTCTAATTCTGGCGCTCCAGCTGCTGAAGACGTGAGTTCAGAGCTTCCAACGGCTCTCTGACTCAGATCGTTGTCTGATTTGGGGCGGCGGGGGTGGGGGGGGTGGGGGTGGGTGGGGGGAGGGAGGCGGCCAGCTCATTCTCTGCCGAGGGGGGTGGATGGAGGAGGAGGTGGATCGGATGTACCTCTGCGGTGGCGGGGGGGAGTGTGGGGGGAGGGGAGTGCATCCAGATCATTGTCTGGGGAGCGGGGCGGGAGGGAGGAGGAGGCGGGTCAGATGTATCGCTGGCGGGGCGGGGAGGGAGGGGAGTGAGAACAGATCATTCTCTGGGGGTGGGGAGGAGTGAGGACAAATCAATCTCTTGGGCGGGGGAGGGGGGTGGGGGGCAGGAGAGAGGCGGATAAGATGTATCTCTGGCGGGGGGTAGCGGGGAGGCCAGATGGATCTCTGGTGGTGGGAATGGGGGAGGGCAGGGGAGGGTCCGCTGCCACTCTGCGGGCGATCTGTGGGGGGGGGAAGGGGGCAGGGGGTCAAGATCGGTCTGGGTAGCGGGTGGGTGGGTGGATAAGTGGGACCGTGATGTCTGTTGGGGCCATCACTCCCGGTTTTCACTCCCGGGTCACTTTCTCCGCAGTTTATGGCCCGGGAGCGAACTGACATGGCACGCTTTTGAAATTTATTTTCTAATTGCGCATGCGCAGTTCAGAGCTCCGATCGTTTCGGGTGCGCTAAGCCCCGCCCACAGCGCGAATGGGACTGGCGATTGTTTTTTTTTTCAGTCTAAGTGCTAATAGGAGCGCCTGAAAGCAGATTTCCAACTCGCATCTAAATTGTGCCCAAATTCAGCACTTAGAATGAAAATGGTAAAATCAGACCGTAAAATTTAAGTGGGCCTCAACTAAGTTTCGAAAAGGTTGCAACATGGCTTGGCAGTTTTTAAACTCAGTGCCCCGGCCGATGAAGGCAAGAATGCCATATCCCTCTTGAGTACCTTCTCCACGGCATTGGCACTTTCGGTGGTCTGTGTGACTGTACCCCCAGATCCCTCTGTCTATCAATACTCTTAAGGTTTCTGCCATTTATTGTATATATCCTATCTATATTGGACCGTCCAAAAAGCATTACCTCACATTTGTCCGGATTAAACTCCATCCACCATCTCTCTGCCCAAGACTCCAACTGATCTATATCCTGTTGTGTCCTCTGACCGTCCTCATCAATATCCAGAAATCCACCAACCTTTCTGTCATCTGCAAACGGACTCTTCAAACAAGTTACATTTTCCTCCAAATCATTTCTTAAATTACAAATAACAAATTTCCCAGCACTGATGCCTGAGGGGCGCCATTTGTCACAGCCCTCCATTCAGCACAGTGGTTAGCACTGCTGCGTCACAGCTCCAGGGTCCCGGGTTCGATTCCCGGCTTGGGTCACTGTCTGTGTGGAGTTTGCACATTCTCCTCGTGTCTGCGTGGGTTTCCTCCGGGTACTCCGGTTTCCTCCCACAGTCCAAAGATGTGCGTGTTAGGTTGATTGGCCAGGTTAAAAACTGCCCCTTAGAATCCTGAGATGCGTAGGTTAGAGGGCTTAGCGGGTAAAAATGTGGGGGTAGGGCCTGGGTGGGATTGTGGTTGGTGCAGACTCGATGGGCCGAATGGCCTCCTTCTGCACTGTAGGGTTTCTATGAGAAACACACCCTTCCACCTCTACCCTCTGCCTTCTTTGACAGACATGATGCGAAGATGCCGGCGTTGGACTGGGGTAATCACAGTAAGAAGTCTCACAACACCAGGTTAAAGTCGAACAGGTTAATTTGGTAGCAAATGACACTAGCTTTCGGAGCGCTGCCACTTCGTCAGGTGAGTGGGAGTTCTACTCACTCACACGGTATTCTATACACAGTGGGAGTTCAAACTGTTTGTGAATGGAACTCCCACTCACCTGACGAAGGGGCAGCGCTCCCAAAGCCAGTGGCTTTTGCAACCAAATAAAACTGTTGGAATTTAACCTGGTGTTGTGAGACTTCTTTCTATGACAGAGCCAGAGCAGTATCCGTCTCACCTCTGACCCCATGCCACTTTTCCTTCTGTGCCAGTCTGCATTAGGGGCCTTGTCAAAGGCCTTACTGAAGTTCATGTAGACAACATCCACTTCCCTACCGTCATCAATCATTTTCGTCACTTCCTCGAAAACCTCGATCACGTTAGTGAGACACGACCTCCTCTTCACAAAATCATGTTGCCTCTGGCTAATACGTCAACTTATCTCCAAGTGGGAGTAAATCCTGTATCGAGCAATCCTCTCCAATAACTTCCGTACCACTGATGTGAGGCTCACCGGCTTGCAATTACCTGGATTATTCTTGCTACCCTTCTTAAACAAAGGAAGAGCATTGGCTCATCTCCAATCATCTGGGACCTCCTCTGTCGAGAGTGAGGATACAAAGATTTCTCTCAAGCCCCCAGCAATGTCCTCCCTTGCCTCTCTCAGTATTCTGGGGTATATCCCATCAGGCCCTGGGAACTTGTCTATATTAATGTTTCTCAAGAACCCAAATACCTCCTCCTTTTTGATCTCAACATGACTCAAATTATTTACACACCCTTCCCCAGACTCATCATCCACCAAGTCCTTCTCTTTGGTGAATACTGACGCAGAGTATGCATTTAATACCCTGCCTATTTCCACTGGCTTCACACATAGATTCCCTCCTGTTGTGGGAAAAATCCACTATTAGTCAGATCTCAAGGTTCCAAAAAATAGAGTTTTTTCAACGGAGCTCCGTGGAGACAAGGCACAAGTCAGTAGCAAACCTTATCTCAGTAAAATGACGGGAATGGCGGTCCATCTTTATACTTTTTACACAATAGATGGACCGGAGATTTGAACATTATCACATCGTTATAGGCAGATACAAACAGATACAAACATTTAACGTAGTATTGTTCTTATGAATGAGTACATTTCCTATGTCTGTGGCTATCAATGGTTGGTTTCGGCTCACTCAGGTGCTAATCGGTTTTCCTGCATTCATATTTTCCCGCTCTTTCTATGACGAATCTACTCCCTTTTTCTCGGGTTTTCCTTGTCTAAAAGATGTCTCGATCTTTGGCTGGCTTCCTTAGGTGTTTGTTATCTTTAAATCACTGTCTGTGATTCTAAATGGCTTGTCTGTTGGGTTTGATTTCAAGTGATCTTTGTCTACGTGGAAGCCGGTGTCTGTTTTATGGTTCCTTTCCCAGTTAACTCTTTGTGTGCCAGTCCGTCATTTTTAAGTGTGCTTTCCTTACGTTTTTCCCCTTACAGTCCCTCCTTTTGGTCGGATTATAGCTTCAACAATACCTAGACCAACAATTATACATTCACATATACAAATTTTAGTTCTTCTCTGCTTCTTCGTTTACTCTGATGTCTTCATTTCTTCTGATGTCTTCGTTTCTTCTGATGTCTTCGGGGATCTTCATTAGGTGCTCTTCTTCGATGTACACACGGACTCCTGGCAAAATTCTCGTCAACAGAGTTTAAGTCATCCAACAGTCAGACAACAGACAATTACAATTGCAATGAGGATGACCAGTCCATGTAACAGGTACGACGCCCAGGACCCCCCCCCCCCCCCCCCCCGCCACTCGCCATTCCAGCCAACTACGTCCTCTCTTGGGTCCCTGTCTGAAGCAATCAAGTTGTTTCCTGATGTCGTTGATGACCTGTGTAATGTTGTAAGACTCATCTGTGACGGGTTATGCATTTATTGCCCATGATTGCACATACTCCCCCTTGTTGTGCTAACTGGTAGTCCACTGTGTATCGTGTCTGCTGTGCATATAATCTCAGTTCAGCCATTTCTTGGTTAACAGCCTCCAGTGCTTTTGAAGTGCTGTTTCCCAGGATTGTTAGTCCACAAACAATATGGTTTCTATTCTTTGCTCCAATTACCCCGGCTGACACCCCGCCCCCCCCCCCGCCCCCCAGAGATAAAGCTCCAAGGAACCCAGATCCCAGTGAGGATCCCATTGTGCCCGGGGCTTCCCAGTCAGCGCAGAATTCCTTGCTGATAGCGCAAGTTACTATTCTCCTCCGAATATACCCCTTCTTTGGGCATGGAACAGTCAGTGGTCCGATTGTTCCTACTGCAAAACGGTTTGGGAGGTTTGGTGTTTCTGTCATGTAGGTACCATTGAAGAGGAACACATATCCCTTCTTAGCCCGGTAACACGTAGTGTGCCGATTATGAGTTTGCTCATACTACCAATTGTTCAGTTTACTTGGTTTCCCGTTTGATTCCACCACCTGGTCAGTATCAAAGGGATATGTCCATTTGGCTGAGCTTACGTGAGTTCCATTGCAGTGCCCACAAATAAGCTGTCTTCCCGCGGTTATATTTAAACATTTCCGTTCATCACAAATACAATCTGTCCCTTGTGAACCCGACAATGAAACAGCACTGTATACAGTTAGTGTTCGAGTAAATTTAAATGGTTTTCACAGTAGTGATCTTTGAAAGCACAGTCAAAATGGTATCTGACAGCAAGGAAGACAATTTGTTCTGTGTCTTTGTCAAAGAATATGCAGAACCTGATGGGGTAAGGTCAAGATGACACAAAGTGTTCGAATTGCTTATCAGAGGAGGGGTTCCGGCCAATGAATAAGAAAGGGCACAGAGGTAAAAATACCTTTCTGAATGTTCCAGATCATGTTCTCCTCCTGATCTTGCCCAGTTCTTGGAGAACATTGCCAAAGCTAATTTATCATCGTAACAACTCAAGTACATTTGGAATGAGAACCAATGTAGGAAAAAGAACTGAAGGAATATTGTAAATCAATCAGTTCGTCAAATATGTGATTTCAAAAAGTGTCGACATTGGAAAATAAGGACAGAAATAAGTGTAGTACTGTGATCTCAGCATGTTTTGATTTTGTATAAGACATATATGTTTATTGCTGAATAGTAGCAATGTGGAACGGAAAGGTTTTGAAAAATGAAACCATATTTGAATGTTGATAGTCCATTTATTTCTGTAGTGGGAGGAGTCACGCCAGTTTGCCTTTGAAAACTGTATTTTTAATCATGTTTTCTGAAGTTATAAGCAGACTTAGATATCTCTGCTTCAAAGTCCTTTATGGCTTAAATGGGGTTTTGTTTATTTATGCCTCGGGACTCCTATTCTTCCTGGGATTCTTATGATCCTTAACTGTCGGAGAAAGAATGATTGACAGTTCAGTTAACAGGAGTTGTTTAACTTTGAGTTTCGGGCTGCTGGAATCACTTTTGGTTTAGAAGTTGCTTGGAAATCAGACTGAACAGTTCTGTTTCATGCTGGCATGCTGAAAGCTGGCCTTTTTGCCTTCCTGGATTGAAACTTCGACTGTTGGTTGCTTGCTCGCTGGCAACTAGTGTGTCTCTGTCTCTTGAAGTGCTTTGCAGATTTTTTAAAAAGTGTCCAGCAATGGCACTATCGCTACCTCGAGGGCTGTTGGAGGTTACAAGGATGGGAAGTCAGAGTTTCAATTCTCCAAACAAAGGACTAAGTTCCAGCATTACGTGGACAGTCTTTTTTTCGGTGTTAAACATTTGACTGGGGTATGTTGATAAGGAGGTTTGTTTGTTTGGAACTTTTCATATAGTTGTTTATGTTCTTACATTATCATGGGCTTTTATCTCTTGTTTCTAATTGGTAGAAGTTACTGTGACAAGTTAATTATACTTTAAATAAAATTTGTTTCATCAAAGCTCCTGGTGGGTCACTTGAATCACACGTGATCTAACATCCTATGCTGACCATAGCCAAATTCAACTTGTAATATTTATGATCCAGGCGGACCTATAAAACTGTTTGGAGTTTCTGACCTGGGTATTATACCAGTGTGTGTGTGTGTGTGTGTGTGTGTATGTGTTTGTTTGTGGCTGTGTGTATATGTGTGTGGGTCTGGTTCTATGTGCGGGTGTGTGTGGTTGTGTGTGGCTGTGATTGTTTGTATGGCTTTGTGTGACGGTTTACTTGCATTGTATGTGTTGTGAGTGTCGGTGGGTGCAAATTTGTTTGTCTGCCTGAGTGAGTGGGTGGGTGGGTTTAGTCCTGCATGTGTTTGTGAGTCTGTGTATTTTTGTGTGTGTGTTTGTGTGAGTCTTTCTGCAAATGTGTACATTTGTGTATTTGCTTCAGAAAATATTGTTTATGCCTGTGTATCTTTACATGGTTCTGTTTTTGTTTATGTTTCTCTGTGTGTGCATGCCTGCATGAATATCTGTGTGTATAAATGAATGGGGGCGATTCTCCCAAAAAATACGAAGTGTCGAATTTGGATTAAAATTAAAATTGGAATAAACCGCGTTGTTTCTTCCAGCAGGAGTTTCAAAAAGGAGCTCTCACATTCTGTACTCTGCAAAGGTCACCAGCGTGTCCGTTAGCACAAATCAGTGGGTGGAGCTTATTCCCGTCCGAGAACACAACAAGGTAGCGCATGCGCCGATCTGTCAGTACCGAAAGCGACGCATGCGCCGTGGCCCACATTGCCAGTGGAGGATTGCTGGAAAATTGGATCGCAGTCCAAATGGGTCCCCCGCACATGGGGAGCAATTGTAAACCCTGGTCAAGTGAAATACTCCTATCTAAGGGGACGGGAGGCGGGTTGGCGGAGAGGTTCCTAGACCCAGATACTTCAGCTCTGGGCCCTCTAATTACATTTTTTGATTTTGATTGTATTTATGATTGAAAAATGTATGACCATACAGTGAAAAGTCATGTTTCTTGCGCTCTATACAGACAGAGCATACCGTTCATAGAGAAGGGAACGAGAAAGTGAAGAATGTAGTATCACAGTCACAGCTGGGGTGTAGAGAAAGATCAACTTAATGCAAGGTAGGTCCATTCAAAAGTCTGACGGCAGCAGGGAAGAAGCTGTTCTTGAGTCGGTTGGTATGTGACCTCAGGCTTTTGTATTACAACATGTGGTCATCGCTATTTAAAGAATTCATGCAGCTCCACGCCGATTGCTGGCGTGGAGCTGATGGGGCTGGATATCCGGCTGCCGGAGAGTCACGGAGGTTACAGCGCCCAATGGGGAGCCCGCTAGACAGCCTCTAATTGAGTCTCTCAACCAGCTGTGCTGCTAATGTAGTGGAGAGGCTCGGAGAATCGCTGGCAGTGTATTTGTCTGGGAGAGTGTTTTATTGTTTGCCTTTGTCGGTTTGTGTTTGTGTGATTTTGTAATGCTGTGTATCTCGGGGATTGTGTGTGTGTTCCTTTGACATCGGAAAATTTTTGTGTGTGTGTTTGTGTTCCTGTTTCTCCAGGAAAAAATGTATATGTGAGTGTGTGTTCCTGTGACTAGGAGAGTTTGTGTGTGTAGCGTTGTTCTCTTCTGCCTCGAGGAGAGTTTCTGCGCATGTGTCTGTGTCCATGTGTCTCTGGGAGATTGTGTGTTTTTTTTTATTCATTCGCGTGACATGAGCATCACTGACTGGCCAGCATTTATTGCCCATCCCTAGTTGCCCTTGAGAAGGTAATGGTGAGCTGCCGTTTTGAAATGCTGCGGTTCATATTTTCTATGTTCTATTAGATGAGCCCAGAAGGGAAGGAAATTGTTCGGCGCAACTTGTGGGCCGAAGGGCATGTTTGCGCTGTAGCTTTTCTATGTTGTCTATGTTCTATATTCTGCGGGTTGTCGCACAATGCTGTTAAGGAGAGAATTTCAAGATTTTGATCCAGCGACTGCGAAGGAACAGCGATGTATTTCCAAGTCAGGATGGTGAATGGCTTGGAGGCGAACGTGGAGTTCGTGGCATTCCCATGTATCTGCTGCCCTTGTCCTTCAAGATGGAAGTGGCCGTGGGTTTGCAACGTGCTGTCTAAGGATCTTTGGTGAATTGCTGCAGGACATCTTATAGATGCGACTGAAGCGTCGGTGGTGGATGGATTGAATATTTGCAGATGTGGTGTCAAACAAGCAGTCTGCTTTGCCCTGGATGGTAGCAAGCTTCTCGAGTGTTGTTTGAGCTCCACCTATCCAGGCAAGTGCAGTCTTCCATCACATTACTGACTTGTGCCTTGTAGATCGTGGATAGACTTTGGAGAGTCAGGAGTTGAATTACTCGCCACAGTATCCCTCGCCTCTGATCTGCTCTTGGAGCCACTGCATTTATGTGGTAAGTCGAGTTCAGTTTCTGGTCAATGGTAATCCCAAGGATGTTGATAGTGGGGGATTCATTGATGGTTCCATTATTGAATTTCAAAGGGCGGTAGTTAGAGTGTCCCTAATTGGTAGTGGTCATTGCCTGGCATTTGTGTGGCGCAAATGTTATTTGCCACTTGTTAGCCAAGCCTGGATATTGTCCAGGTCATATTACATTTGAACATGCACTCTTTCAGGATCTGAAGAGTCACGAATGCTGCTGAACACTGTGCAATCATCGGGGAACATCCGCATTTTTGACCTTATGACGGAGGAGGAAGATCATTGATGAATTAGCTGAAGATTGTTGGACCGAGGGCACGACCATGAGGGACTCCTGCAGAGATATCTTCGAACTGAGATGACTGACCATCCACAACCACAACCATCTTCATATGTATCAGATATGACTCAAACCTGGGAGTTTGCCCTCTGAAACCCATTCGTTCCAGTTTTGCTGGGGCTCCTCGATGCCACAATCTGTCGATCTTGATGTCAAGGGCTGTCACTCTCTCCTCACTACTGGAATTCAGCTCTTTTGTCCATGTTTTAATGAACGCTGTAATGAGGGTAAGAGTTGAGTGAAACTGGCGAAACCCAAACTGGGCGTAACAGATCAGGTTATTGCTGAGCAGGTGCTGCTTGATAGCACTGTCGATGACCTCTTCCATTACTTTTACTGATGATCAAGTGAAGACTGATTGGGCGGTAACTGGCTGGGTTGGATTTGTCCTGCTTTTTATGTACAGGACATACCTGGGCAATTTTCCACATTGTTGGGTAAATGCCAGTTTTGTAACTGTATTGGAAGAGCTTGGGCAGGGGAGCGGCATGTTCTGGTGCACAAGTCTTCAGTACTATTGCCAGAATGCTGTCATGGCCCATTGCCTTTTCAGAATCCAGTGTCTTCAACTGTTTCTTGATATCACGTGCTGTGGATTGAATTGACTGGAAACTGGCATCGAAGATGCTGGCGAACACTGGAGGAGTCAGAGATGGTTCATCCATTCGACACGTCTGGCTGAACATTGCTGCGAATACTTCAGCCTTATCTTTTGCACTGAAGTGCTGGGTTCCTCCATAACTGAGGATGAGGGTATCTGTGGAGTCTCCTCCTCCAGTCAGTTGCTTCATTGTCCACTATCATTCTCGACTGGATGTGGAAGGACTGCAAACCTAAGATCTGATCCGTTGGTTGTGGGATCACCGAGCTCTGTCTATCACTTGCTGTTTTGCCATTTGGCACGCAAGCAGTCCTGTTTGGTAGCTTCGCTAGGTTGACAATTCATTTTTAGGTAGGCCTGGTGCTGCTCCTGGAATGCCATTCCACATTCTCCATTGAACTAGGGTTGATCCCCTGGCTTGATGGTAATGGTTCGTGGGGGATATGCTGAGCCATGAGGTTGCAGATTGTGCTCGAGTACAATTCTACTGCTGTTGATGGCCACAGCGCCTCATTGGTGCCCAGTCTTGATTTGCTATATCGGTTCAAGGTCTATCCCATTCAGCACGTATAGCGCCACAAAAGGCAGTGGATGTTATTTTCAATGTGAAGGCGGGACTTCGTCTCCACAAGGACTGTGTGGTTGTCACTCTTACCGATTCTATCATGAACAGATGCATCTGCAGCGGCATATTGGGAAGCATGATGTCAAGTATGGTATTTCCTCTTGTTGGTTCCTTCACCATCTGCTACAGACCCAGTCTCGCAGTTATATACTTTCGGACCCGACCAGCCCGATCACTAATGCTGCTGCCAAACTTGGTGATGGACATTAAAATCCCCCACCGAGAGTACATTCTGCGCCCTTGCTACGCTCAGTGCGACCTCCAAGTGCTGTTGAACATTTTGGAGTCCTGATCCATCAGCCAAATGAGTACGGTATATGGCAACCAGAAAAATGTTCCCTTGCATTTGTTTAACTGAAGACATGAGAATTGATGTGGCCCAGAGTCGATGTTAAGGACTTCCAGGGCAGCTCCCTCCCAACTGTGTACCACTGTGCCGCCACCTCTGCTCGGTCTGTCCTGCCGATGGGACAGGACAAATCAAGGGATGGTAGCGGTGGTGTCTGTCGTGTTACCAGTGAGCTATGATTCCGTGAGAATGACTCCGACAGGCTGTTGCCTGATTAGTCTGTGAGACAGCTCTCCCAAATTTAGCACTAGCCCCAGATGTTAGTGAGGAGGATTTCCAGGTTCGACAGGGCTGTTTGATTTTCCGTAGTCTGTTCCAGTGCCCCGGTCGATGCCAGGTCGTCCGTCCAGTTTCAATTCTTTGTGGAGACTTTGTAGCGATTGTTACAAATGAGTGGCTTGCTCGGCAGTTCCACAGGCAGTTGAGAGTCAACCACATTAATGTGGATCTGGTGTCACATGTAGGCTAGACCAGGTAAGGACGGTACAAAAGGACATTGGTGAACCAGATGGATTTTTCTGACAATCGACAATGTTTTCATGACCATCAGTAGACTCATAATTCCAGATTATTTAACTGAATTCAAATTCCACCATCAGTCGTGGGGGGATTAGAACCCAGGTCCCCAGAACAATATCTGGGTTTGGGGCATAACAATCGAGCGATAATACCACTGGCCCTTCGGTTCCTATGTGTGCTTGTGTTCTAATGTCTCGGAGAGTTTGTATGTGTGGGTTTTTGTCCCTCCGCCTCGAGGAGGTTATGGGTCTTTCTTTGTCTCCCTGTGTCTCTATGAATGTTTGTGCGCATGTGTTTGTGTTCCTCTGTCTCCAGGAGAGTTTGTTTGTGTGTGTTTGTGTTCAGTGTCTCTCGCAGAGATTGTGTGAGTGTGTGTGTTCTTGTGTCTCTCGGAGAGTTTGTGTGTGGGTTTCCGTTTCTGTGGGTCTAGGAGATATTGTGTGTGGGTTTGCATTACGGTTTCTCTTGGAAGGTTTGTGGGTTTGTGTTTGTGTTTCTGCGTGAGTGTTTGTCTGTTTGTGAGTGTGCATGTGCTTTGGTGTCTCCAGGAGAGTTTGGGTTGTGTTTGTGTTCCTGTGACTCTACGAGTATTTGTGTGTGTGTTTGTGTGTGTGAGAGAGTGAGAGGCGAGGAAGGAGGGGGGGGGGGGGCGCTGTTATTGCGCTGCTAGGAGAGTTTGCACCAAAATGTGTGTTCCTGAGTCTCAAGGAGAGTTTGTGCGTGGGTTTGTGTTCCTGTGTCTCTCGAAGAGGTTATGTGTGCGTGTGTGTGTGTGTGTGTATTTTTGCGTCTTTGTCAACACCACCTCAGTGAAACTGGTGATTTCTTCTCCAGCCTGTTGTATGATTTTGTTTTTTATTTCTTTACCTTCTAGTGAACATGCTCACAATTGTGACGCTGAAGAGCCGGAACTGTGGTCTATCCAAATGCGTCACTCGATATCTGGTGGCCATGTCATTGGGGGATCTAATGATCGTTTATCTTGACCTGCTACTGAGACATATTCCCATTGTTCATGCGGAACTTTTTCAATTCCTGTTGTCCATACCCGTGTGTAACATCCACGCCGTCCTGCTTTATGCAGCCACTGACTGTTCTGTCTGGTTCACTGTCACTTTCACCTTTGATCGATTTGTGGCCATTTGCTGCCCCAAGCTGAAAAGTAAATATTGCAGTGAGAAAACGGCAGCTGTGGTTCTGGGAACAGTGACGGTGCTGAGCTGTTTAAAGAACATTTTCTGGTATTTTATCTTAACCAGTGATTATTGGCTGAAGAACATACCCTGGTTTTGTAGCTCTACATCATATGTTGACTATTCTCTGGCCTGGGTGGGAATTGTGTTCCTCCACAACATTCTGAACCCATGTGTTCCATTTGTCCTGATTTTGCTGCTCAATGTCTTCACCATCAGACAAATTTTAGTGAGCAGCAGAGCCCGCAGGAGACTCCGAGCTCATAGCAGTGGGGAGAATCCCAGAGACCCCGAGATGGAGAGTCGAAGGAAATCCATCATTTTACTGCTTTTAATATCAGTCAATTTCATTCTGCTATGGTCAATGACCATGGTTTATACGACTTCTGAACGGCTTTTGTGATTGGGGTATCAGACTAAACTTTTTCCTGTTTGCTTTCGGGAATTTGGCTTCATGCTGCAGCTCCTGAGTTGCTGCACAAACACTGCAATTTACGCTGTGGCACAGACTCAGTTCAGACAGCAGATGAAAAATGTGTTGAAATTTCCTTTCACTAAAATTCTTCAATTCATTAAACTCTGAGGAAAACCCCCACACACGGCCTCTCTAATTTCCTATTGGACATTCAAACTTTATTACACAAACCATCCTCATACTGATTGGACAGATGAAACAGCACCATCAGCTCTGCTCTGCAACTGATCACTCCGCCTATCCATCATTGTGGTTCTTGACAGTGACTGGACAGAAATGGGCCATTCACCATTTCTGCTCTTCCATTTGTCAGCCAAATTGCCCATCGTCACAACCCGTCACCAGCCTCCCAGTGTTTCTGCCACTTCATTGGCCAGTCAGTATGTTCATCACCTTCATCACTTACAAAGATTGGATCCCAATCCTCCAATCAGGAATAGTGGTTCATGGTTGGCCGGGGGTGGGGGGTGGGGAGGGAAGTGGGGGTACGTAGGATGTGAGGTAAATGGGTTTGCACAGGCAGGTGCACTACAGCTGCACCAGCCACATGCTGAGCAAGGCCAACTGACTGACCGAGCAAGTGAGGCCAACTACACCAAAAATCAGGAAAAAGGTTAAAAGGAAGGAGAACTCAGGAAGTGTTAGAATCCAAAAAGAAGGTACAAAAACAACATAAGGGCACTTTATCTGAATGGTCATTGCATTCAAAACAAGGTAAATGAGTTGACGGCACAAATCATTGTGAACGAATGTGATTTGGTGGCCATTTCAGAGACATGGTTGCTGGATGGTCAAGATTGGGAGTTAAATGTCCAGGGGTATCAGATTGTTTGGAGGGACCGAGAGGGAGGTGGTGTAGCTCTGATATTTAAGGATGACATCAGGGCGGTAGTGAGAGACGATTTTGGTTCTATGGAACAAAAGGTTGAATCTATTTGGGTGGAAATTCGAAATAGTGAGAAGAAAAAGTCACTGATAAGCATAGTCTAAAGGCCACCAAATAAGGACATCATGGTGGGGCGAGAAATAAACAAAGAAATAACTGACGCATGTAAATATGGTACAGCAATTATCATGGAGGTTTTAATCTACACATCAATCGGTCAAACCAAGTCGGCCAAGGCAGCCTTGAGGAGGAGTTCATAGAATGTATCCGCGATAGCTTCCTTGGACAGTATCTAATTGAACTTACGAGGGAGCAAGCTGTCCTAGATCTGGTCCAGTGTAATGAGATAGGAATAATTAATGATCTTGCAGTGAGGGATCCTCTCGGAAACAGTGATCACAGTATGGTTGAATTTAAAATACAGATGGAACGTGAGCAGGTAAAATCCGATACGAATGTCTTGTGCTTAAACAAAGGTGATTACAAATGAATGAGGGAGGCGTTGGCAAAGGTAGACTGGAAGCAAAAACGTCATGGTTGGAGAATTGAGCAACAGTGGAGGACTTTCAAAGCGATCTTTCATAGTGCACAGTAAACGTATATACCCGTGATAAGGAGGGACTGTAGAAAAAGAGATAATCGGCCATGGATATCTAAGGAAATGAGGGAGGGTATCAAATTAAAAGGAAATGCATACAAAGTGGCAAAGAGTATTGGGAAATTAGAGGATTGGAAAGTCTTTAACGGTTAACAGAAAGCCATGAAAAAAGCTATAAAGAAAAATAAGATGGATTATGAGAGTAAACAAGCTCAGAATATAAAAACGGATTGCAAACGTTTTCACAACTGTATAAAACGAAAATGAGTAGCTAAAGTAAACATTGGTTCTTTACAGGATGAGAAGGGGGATGTAATAACTGGAAATGAGAAAATGGCTTAGGCATTGAACAGGTATTTTGTGTCAGTCTTCACAGTGGAAGACACAAATAACATGCCGAAAATTGGTGACAGGAAGTCTCTGGCAAGTGAGGGCCTAGAAACTATCATTATCACGAAAGAGGTAGTGTTGGACAAGTTAATGGGTCTAAATGTAGACAAGTCTCCTGGTCCTGATGGAATGCATGCCAGGGTAATAAAGGAAATGGCGGGAGAAATAGCAAATGCACGAATGGTAATTTACCAAATTTCGCTGGACTCTGGGGTTGTTCCCGCAGATTGGAAAACAGCAAAAGTGACGCCACTGTTTAAAGAAAAAGGTAGACAAAAGGCATGTAACTATCGGCCGGTTACCTTAACGTCTTCAGTGGGGAAAATGCATCAATCTATCACCAAGGAAGAAATAGCCAGACATCTGGATATAAAATGTCCCATTGGTAAGACGCAGCATGGCTTCATGAAAGGAAGGTCAAATTTGACTGAATGACTGAGCGAGGAATGCAGACTGAATGATAAGTGAGGCCGACTGACCAACTGGCCGAGTGAAGCTTTTTGGGTGGCATGGTGGCAAATTGCTTAGCACTGCTGCATCACAGATCCAGGGACCCGGGTTCGAATCCCAGCTTGGGTCACAGTCTGTGTGGAGATCGCACGTGCTCCTCGTGTCTGTGTGGGTTTTCTCTGAGTGCTCCTGTTTCCTCTCACATTCTGAAAGACGTGCTGGTTCGGTGCATTGACCCCAACAGACCCCGGATTGCGGCGACTCGTGGAATTTCACAGTAACTTAATTGCAGTGTTAATGTGACTTGTGACTAATCAACAAATGATCAAGCAAGCCAGTGTGGCTGAATCACCGACCAAATGAGTGAGGCTGAATGCTGAGACCGATACATATACCAAGTGAGCGAGGCCGACAGACTGACCGTGCAAGTGAGGCCGACTTTCCGACTGATTGAATAAGGCAGACAGGCCAAAAGATAAATGAAGACTGACCAAGCGGGTGAGGCTAACTGAGCAAGCAAGGCCGACTGACCGACTGAGTGAATAAGTCAGAATGACCAAGCAAGTGAGGCCGATCTCCCTCGACAGTTATATGAGAACAACTGAAGTAAAAATTCAATGTGCATCATTATCTGGCACGATATCAAAACAAACACGAACATGCACCCCAGGCAATAATATCAAGCTCAATAACGCAATTAATTGCTAAAACATACTCATGTGCCTTATCAATCATGCACGCTGCAGCAACAACCTGAAAGTTTATTCTATTCTGTGTGCTTAGAAAGTTTTACATATCCTGATAATTATTGTTTCATTTTGCAACTTAGAATTTCGTTTCTCGATTGGAACACAGATTTCCTCACCTGTATATTGGCTATCAAGCTGCTTTTAAATTCATTGCAACAAAAGAAAATTAACGCAGTATTACCAGGTCGAATCTAAAATGATAGATAATCTCATACAGCCTGCATGTGTTACACTGTCCAACGTTACAATTAATTGCGAATTGATCATCGAATTTGCTGTCACAGGGATACATCAAATAACAGAATCTATGTCTGAAAGAGAGCATCACCCTCCATCAACTTTAGCCTTCTGAGTTATGAAGGCACAGATCAGTGGATTTTTGATTATGGATTCTGGGCTCACAAGAAAGCTATAGCCATTATGTTTCTTTGTGATTGTGGTCTTGCTCTGTACCACTTTATTTCCGTTATCCATCTCTGTTTCAATAAAAAAAAATAGCACGAGTTGTCAAAACTCTTGTTGTGTTTGCTGAATATGGAAAATAATCAAAGCCTCTTATGTTTCCTGGTCCCGATTTTACTGCGGGAATTTCCATATAGAATTAGATCACTACAAACTGATGGGTGGCGGAAATCACATGACCACATACAAAGGGTGAATTCAGAAATGAAAAACCGCTTTTTTAATGGGCACGTGCTGCGGGTTGGGGGGACGGGGGCGGTGACTGGAATCAGTGTTGTCCAAATTAAACCCGCTCTCTGCCCCTCGCACGTGTCACACAGTTCACCGTGATCAAATGGAATGTGCCATCTGATTAACACTTGAATTGGTTGTCACACCCGAAACAAACAACTGCATCCTTTAGGAAATTCAGCTGGTCAATGGCAGGGTATCATAATCCCAAAGGGAAACTTGAATCAGCTGCCACAAAAGGTGTGCACTCTGTATGAAACGTTGAATCATCTAAAATGGCAATACATGCATTTTAAAACAATTATGATGATGGTTTGTATTGATTTGATTTGATTTATTACTCACATGTACTATCATACACTGAAAAAGTATTGTTTCTTGAGCTATAAACACAAAACCTGCAGCTCATAGAGAAGGAAATGAGAGAGTGCAGAGTGTAGAGTTCCAGTCATAGCTGTGTTGTGGAGAAAGATCAACTGAATGCAAGGTAAGTCCATTGAAAATTCTGACGGCAGCAGGGAAGAAGCTGTCCTTGAGTCGATTAGTGTGCGACCTCAGATTTTTGTATCTTTTTCCCGACGGAAGAAGGTGGAAGAGAGAATGGCCGGGGTGCTTGGGGTCCTTAATTATGTTGGCTACTTTGCCGAGGCAACGGGAAGTGTGGACAGAGTCAATGGATGTGAGATTGTTTGCGTGATGGATTGGGTTGCATTGACCACCTTTTGTACTTCCTTGCGGTATTGGGCAGAGCAGGAGCCAGAACAAGCTGTGATACAAGCAGAAAGAATGCTTTTTATGCTGCATCTGTAAACGTTTGTGAGAGTCGTGGCTGATAGGCCACATTTCCTTCATCTTCAGACGACATAGAGGCATTGGTGGGCATTCTTAACTATAGTGTCGGCATGGGGAGACCAGGATAGGTTGTTGGTGTTCTGGACACTAAAAACGTGAAGCTCTCGACCCTTTCTACTTCGTCCCCGTTGATGTAGACAGGGGCATGTTCTCCTTTACACTTCCTAACGTCGATGACAATCTGTTGTATATTAAAGGTCACAGGTTAATAAAAATGTAAAACGTATAACACTTAAAACACTCAACACCTTTAGACAGGTCACATAATGTTCTAAACTTTTCCTGAAGGCTTTTGATTATGTGAGCTCAGACCTTAAATCCACTTGAAGGCCTATTGGTGGGGTAGCCGAGTTGACCAGTACTGTCAGGAAATCTCAGACCATAGAACATTCACGAAGCCAGTGTTTCTGTAACAATGACCTAACTTTATTTAAGCAGCAGCTGCCAAGTGATCATCAAAGGGTCGAGTCAGCTCTCAACGAGACCAGCCGGACCACCCTGAATAGATCTGATGTTTACAATCAAAACAGATCAAAAATAGTTTTCTCATCGATCATTCCTGCCTTATATGATCTTAACAACAATCATTTTACGAGATACTTATCAACAATAATCCCTGACATGCACTTCAGCCAATTCTAGTTTCCCATTCAGCATAATGAGGTCTTATTCGTCCATGAAATCCGGTTAGAAAGATAGGGTGGTAATCGTCGGAGATTTTAACTTTCCCAGCATTGACTGGGACAGCCATAGTATTCGAGGCTTGGATGGAGTGAAACTTGTTGAGTGCATTCAGGAGGAATTTTTCATTCCACTTGTGGTGACAGAAGTGTTAGTGAGGGATCACTTTGGGACCAGTGACCATCATTCTATTACTTTTAAGAGAGCTATGGACAATGATGGGTCTGGCCCAAAAGTTAAAATTCTAAATTAAGGCAAGGCCAATATTGATGGTATCAGGCAAGAACTTTCAAAAGTTAATTGAGGAGTCTGTGGGAAGGCAAAGGGACGACTGGTAAGTGGCACGCTTTCAAAAGTGTGTTAATCAGGGTTCAGGATAAACACATTCCTCTTAGAGTGAAGGGCAAGGCTGGCAGAAGTAGGGAGCCCTGGATGACTCGGGATATTGAGGCCCTGGTCAAGAAGAAGAAAGAGGCACATGACATGCAAAGGCAGTTGGAATCAAGTGAATCCCTTGAAGAGTATAGGGGGTGTAGGTGTACAGTTAAGAGAGAAATCAGGAGGGCAAAAAGGGGACACGAAATTGTTTTGGCAGATAAGGCAAAGGAGAATCCAAAGAGCTTCTACAAATATATAAAGGGCAAAAGAGTAACAAGTGGGAGAGTAGGGCCTCTTAAGGATCAACAACGTCATCTATGTGCGGATCCACAAGAGATGGATGAGATCCTAAATGAATAATTCTCAACAGTATTTGCTGTTGAGAAATGCATGGATGCCAGGGAACTTGGAGAAATAAATAGTGATGTCTTGAGGAGTGTGCATGTTACAGCGAAGGAGGTGCTGGAAGTCTTAAAGCGCATCAAGGTAGATAAATCCCCGGGACCTGATGAAGTGTATCCCAGGACATTTTGCCAGGCTAGGGAGGAAATTGCGGGTCTCCTAGCCGAGATATTTGAATCATCGATAGTCACGGGTGAGGAGCCTGAAGATTGAAGAGGGGCAAATGTTGTACCTTTGTTCAAAAAGGGCTACAGGGAAAAGCGTTGGGAACTACAGGCCAGTGAGCCTCACATCTGTGGTAGGTAAATTGTTGGAAGATATTTTGAGAGACAGGATCTACAGGCATTTAGACATGCCAGTACTGATGGGAACAGTCAGCATGGCTTTGTGAGTGGAAAATCACGTCTCACAAATTTGATTGAGTTTTTTGAAGGGGTAACCACGAAAGGAGATGAGGGCAGTGCAGCTAATGTTGTCTACATGGACTTTAGCAAGGCCTTTGACAAGGTACCGTCTGTTAGATTGTTGCATAAGGTTGAATCTCACGGGATCCAAGGTGAGGTATCTGAATGGATACAACATTGGCTTTTTGACAGAAGCCAAAAGGTAGTTGTCGAGAGTTGTTTTTCAAACTGGAGGCCTGTGACCAGCGGTGTGCCTCAGGGATCCACTGTTATTTGTCATTCATATTAATGATTTGGATGAGAATATAGGGGACATAGTTAGTAAGTTTGCAGATTACACTAAATTGGTGGCATAGTGGAAGTCAAGAAAGCTATCTTTAATTGCAACGGGATCTTGATCAATTGGGCCAGTGGGCTGAGGAATGGTAGATGGAGTTTAATTTAGCAAAATGCGAGTTGTTGCATTTTGGTAGATTGAACGAGGGCAGGACTTACTCAGTTAATGGTAGGGCGTTGGGGAGAGTTACAAAACAAAGAGATCGAGGGGTACATGTTCATAGCTCCTTGAAAGTGGAGTCACAGGTGGACAGAGTGGTGAAGACGGCATTCGGCGTGCTTGGTTTCATCAGTCAGAACATTGAATGCAGGAGTTGGAATGTCTTGTTGAAGTTGGACAAGATATTGGTAAGGCCACACTTGGAATACTGTGTGCAATTCTGGTCACCCTATTGTAGAAAGGATATTATGAAACTAGAAAGAGTGCAGAAAAGATTTACCAGGATACTACCGGGGCTTGATTGATTGAGTTATAAGGAGAGGCTGGATAGACTGGGACTTTTTTCTCTGGAGCGTAGGAGGCTGAGGGCTGATCGTATACAGGTTTGTGAAATAATGAGGGGCACAGATCAGCTAGATGATCAATATATTTCACCAAAGGTAGGGGAGTCTAAAACTAGAGGGCATAGGTTTAAAATGAGATGGGCGAGCCACAAAATTGTTCAGAAGGGCATTTCTTTCACACAGAGAGTGGTAGGTGTCTAGAGCAAGCTGCCAGAGGTAATTATAGAGGCGGGTACAATGCTGTATTTTAAAAAGCATTTAGATAGTTACATGGGTACAGAGGGATATGGGCCAAATGCGGGCAATTGGAATGAGCTTAGGGGTTTAAAAAAATGAGCGGCATGGACAAGTAGGGCCGAAGGGCCTGTTTCAATGCTGTCAACCTCTATGACTCTGTGACTAATACTGGGAAGGGGGTGAGGGGATAATCTTTCCAGAGTGTGGATGTTCACTCATGAAGACTGCTCAGATGGATGGGATATAAACGGTCGTGGAGGGTGCTGTTTAGATGGACAGCGTTTGGACAATCTGGGTTTCCAAAGGGAGAATGGCTTCATGTCAGTGGGACTTTTCTGAAGGATGAAGTTCTCGGAGTACGTGGTGGGGATGGCGAAAACGTGCATGACTTAAATGGGATTTTAAGTTGTCGAGCGGTTTCCTCATGGTCAGTGTTCATTTAAACGGAGGATCACGAAGATATAGAAGGCATGAGTATTCAGCAAAAAGTTATAGATGAAGCGAGTTATTGCAGCAGACTGGAGCGATGTAGATAATGAATTTGTCTGCAGAAAGAAAAAGCTGCTGGTATTGTGTGGGTATCTATTAAAAAGGCGCTGTTCAAGGCACATTGAATAAGAACGAAGACCAACATTTCGGGAACCATACGCAGGCAGTTGTGTTATATTTGGTTGTCAGCAAGTAACTTGGAAGTGGAATAATTATTTCGATGGGGTTTTTAGCATCTTCTCCTAATTGCGGGCACCCACACGTTTTCTAGTATTCGGGACATATGATTATTATGGGGACATTATTTTGTTGGCTGCAGTTGGCGTTATTTTTTTCTGGAGGCATTATCTGGTGATAGAGAAATACATAGTTGTTTGGAGATGCATATTTATTTCAAGGGCTGAAGTGGGATCCATCATTTTCTGCGCGCTATGTAACTTCCAATATTTACTCCCAGGCACATCACAGGCAAACTTTAGACATTTGGGCCTTTATCTATGAGAACATAAATGAGTGACTGGTGATCATTTTCAAACATATAAGATCCCGAGGCAGCTTCACAGGGTGAATAGTGGAATCCGTTTTCTACTTGTGCAAGAAAATCGGGCCAGTGTGGCACTGTTCAACTTGGAGATGGGAAGATTTCTTTTCTCTGTTCTCGGAGAGTGGTGGTGGCTGGGCCAGTGAATATCATTGAGTTAATATAGTTAAATAGTTTATTGCCTAACACGGGACTCAAAAGGTTATCGGGGATGGCCAGAATGTAGATTTGGACACAAACAGATCAGTCATGATCTTATGGAATAATGGATCCGGTTTGAGTGATCTACTCCTCATCTCAATTGCTATGTTTTGACGGAGAAATGTTGTTGCTTTATTTTGTCAATTTGCCTGTCGTCATCGAATCAAAATAAAAATGTGGGTTATATTTTGAAATCACGACCTGCAATTATATGAATGTCCGTTTGCGTCCATTTATTTCCCATCCCTACATGCCCTTGACATATGTCTCGTGCTTGGCTTTTTCAGAGAGTATTTAAGAGTCAACAAGATTGCTGAGCTTGTGAAGTCAAGTGCGCCGGAGAAGGTAAAATGGCAGATTTCTGCCTGAAACTGTTGTCAAGGTTTACTGTCAATTGACAATGATTCGTGGACATCATTGGTGTTTATGGCCTGATATTTATTCCATTCACTTTTCAAATTCTGCCGTGTTGGGATTTGAATCCTGTTTCCTCCTTGAGATATGGCCTGTTTTTCTGCCAGGACGAAACAAGCGATAATACCACAATGTCACCCACCTCCCCACATTCGTGAGCTGAAATATGTCTGATCCCAGAATAAATATAAAATTTGACATGAATATATTTGCCCAATATATATGGTACCAATAATGTTGCAAGCAGTTAATGTGAAATTTGGACGATCAAGTTAGATGGAGAGTGAAATTACTGCAGAGAGAATGCTTTTGTTTTTGGTCAGTTTAGAACTTAAAGTGTACATGTGAAGTGTACCCCAGTGTCTCCAGCAACTCAACTGAAGCTTTTGAAGTAGGGTGCTGGCTGTTGCTATTTTCCTATCTGTCTGTGAAGGACGCTCTAACTCTGCTCAGGTTCACCTCTCCATCTGTTTCTCCTACATCTTTGGCTGCCGCCATATTGGTTAGCACCACCGTGCCAAGATATTTTAATGAAGAAGGCGAAAGTAAGAAGCGAATCTTTCAGGATCAAGAAGCAACTGAACTGCGGAGCTACGAGAATGTGGATAATCAAGAAAAAAAAAGAAGATGCAACGTCAGTTCAAAAGATTGCGAAGTTATGCTTGTGGGGATTGATCCCCCTCTTCTATTTCAACATGGCGCATGACTGATAGAGGCTGTTCCCAACCGCAAGTGATTGTGGAAAACTGGACCAGTTTTGCGCCATTACTCACTGGGCCAATTTACTCAATATGTTTCTCCTATTTAATACCCTGTTATTTTCTGTTGAGAAATAAGGAAATTGATATCACCACAGGACTAAAATATCCCATTCATAGTATTGCCTTTCCTGTTGTGTCCCAATGCATAGTTCAATTGCAAGGGGTTTGCAAGTTCAATTACTCTAATGCGAATGATTGTCTTGACTTAATTGGCTGCTTGGTTGGTTTCAAGGACAGGTAAAACAACGACTTGGGATGTCTCTTGCAGCTCCACAAGTTTCAGAGTTGCGTGTGACATCTCACTCTTGTGAGCCCTGGGCAGAGAGCAGCATGCGGTGTTTAGCTTTCGGAGCGCTGCTCCCTCGTCAGATGGAGTGGAAATGTGCTCTCAAACAGGGCACAGAGACACACAATCAAGTTGCTACCAAATAAACCTGTTGGACTTTAACCTGGTGTTGTTAAAACTCTTACAGAGAGCAGCAGCCAGCTTTTCAAGAAATATGGCTTTACAAACCCTGCGCTCCCACTGGTAATCATGCACACATTGAGCCATAAAACAGGGACTCACTGGAAAGCTGGAACTCTTACCCTGGCCTGCAAAACGTTCTGTTATCTGTTACTGCCCTCAGGGACAGTGTGTCTACTCCAAGGATTTTGGGTGAGAGGAAAGGCATTTCGAACCAAATATTTTTTATGAAAATTTTAATGCTGGAATCTAATGAGTGGATTCGCTGGGAGGATTGCCTTCAAAACACAAGTTATCTGCGGTTGAATTACAGATGTGAATGTATTGAAGTCCGCACGGTTTTCTGTGATGTCTGGGAGTAAATTAATGACTGGAGTGTAGTCGAGGGCTTTTGTTGTGGGAGACGGATTGCAAAATAGGTTACTGGGTCTATTTGAATGCTGGAATATGATTGTAGGCCTTCAATGGTTCACGTGATCCATTTCATACATATCTAACATCACAAATATCTGAACGTCTTTCTGATTTCATCACACCGATAAAGTTCTGTTATTTCAGAATTGCACTGACATTGATTTGACAAACACAAGGTCAAAACTTTTAACATCGCCATCAGAATCGAGATAATATCGTCATAAATCATGTTTTGGGTACTTTTGGGTACTTTTCTCTCTCCGAATAGTTTTGAGCTTGGGATGTTTGAAAGCATGTTAACTTAAGTGCTGTATTTTACGTTAATTCTTTCAAACCTCAGGAGTAATGAAGAAAAGTTATTCATTTTAAGTTCCGTTGTGTGACCTTACAAGCCTCAGTAACGAAATACATAATCAATTTAATAATGCAGTTTCTGGTGATTCTTACAAACCTAAATTAAGAAATGCCTAAATAGTTTAATCAGGTAGTTTTTGTTGATGCTTACACATTGAAGGAATGATTTTAAAAGCTTTAGGGAAGTTTAATGCTTTAGTTGATGTATGCAACCCTCCTGTAAGCTGATGTGAACTATCTCCCTGACAGTTATTTAGAATCCTGTCCAGATTGTAAATCTGGAGTCATGTCCCACAAGTATTGAAAACTCCACTATTAACAATGAGTTTCGTAATCACCAGTACTCTTTTGCGGCTTCAGTGAAGGTGCAGACATCATGAAAGACGAGTCAGGCTACATCTTGGCCCGAAGAGAAGGCAAATCAATTACCCACCCGTTAGAATGTACAGGCAAAGGACATCATATGAAATGATATCAGAGGAGATGTGTGCCAGGAGACTGCGCTTCAGCAAGGAAGCAATGGGATGTCGTTTTGAAATGTTGACTGAAGACCTGAAACCCAACGCTAACTGCCGCACTACCTTAACAGTGGGGATGAAAGTCACAACAACAGTGAGGATTTTGGCAGTTGTGTCCTTTCATGGCAGCAGTGACATTTGTAACATTTCACAAAATGAAAAAGATTCCTGCAACGTGTTTTTTAATGCACAACTTTGGCCTCGAGCATGGACTAGGCATTCACCCAGAACTTCAATTGCCGACGGAGATGGAGGAGCTGGATGAAGGTAATATGGAGCCTGATGGAGAAGCCGGAGCTCCAGGTGACGCAAGGGCAATTCGAGATCGCCTGGCACTACTGCTTTTGGACGATGAGCTTTTAAAATGTTTGTTTCGTCTGTCCAAACAATCCCCTTCACTCCCTTGCATCCATTCCTCCCACCATTCCCCTGACCACCTTGTCTGCAAAAAGGCAGGAACTGTTATGTTAAAGAAGAAAAATAATATTGTCCATGGTATTAAAATTGTAAAAGATAGTTTAGTGCATTTTTTTAAGTTGAGGTAGTTAAGCTAAATGTCAGCACGAATAAAGTTGTTTAACTATAAAATTATTTTGTCATTTGTTTAATATTTTTCCATTTCACTTGACAAAATTGTGCAAAATTATTTATTCACATATCAAAATGCAACATTCAAATATGAGGATACTAATTGATTAATTGAAGCAAACGAGGCGGAAATATGAACCACAAAAGAATTGGAATGAGCAACTAAAAATGGAATATTCATAAGAGGAGAGGGATGCTGAGGGAGAGGTAGCAGTGTTGGAGGGTGGGCAGTGGGACCCTAATTCTTCCTGCATCATCCGCGGGCCCTTCCCCGTCTACAAGGCGTATCTCCCTGCATCCCTGATGGAGCCGGGTCCTGCCGAGCGGCAACTGCCTCTGAATGGGGTGGCTCCTGCTCAGAGGGTGCAGCAGCAGGTGTCACGACTTCATTTATGAACTGCAGACGAAACTCATTTTCCTGTCTTAGTCGCTCATTCTGCTGCACTGAACTCTGTGTCTGCAACTCATTCTGCTGCACCAAACTGTCTCAGCATGTCATTCTGCTGCACTGATCTCTGTCTCAGCAATTCATTCCGCTTCACTGAACTGACTCAGCAATTCATCCTGCTGCACTGAATTCTGTCTCAGTGGCAGATTCTGCTGCAACAATCACTTTCTCAGCAGCTCATTCATCGACACTGAACTCTGACTCAGCAGCTCATTCTGCTGCTCTGAACTCTGTCTCAGCAGCTCATTCTGCTGCAACGAAGTCTAATGATGCTGGGTCAGTAGCTCATTTGTAATTTGGAACTCCTGGGAGGCATCACTCAGCTCTCAAGCTTGTCTCCTTCCAGTTTCAGCATAACCTTCAGCCAACACCATTGGAAGCTCAGTTTAGTAATAATCATTTGCTCACTGCCATTGACTGTAAGAAGTTGAGGTTCACGAGGTGCGGAGGCTTCCATCTCCAGCAACGAATTCTCCTCACGTGCTGAAGGTTCAGGGTGTTCCTCCTCCATTACAATAGCCGTGTCATCACTGGCCTCCCCCTTCCAACCACTTGACAACCCAAAACATCAGTATCAATGTCAAATAATTCATCAGGATGCAAGGCGTCCCCCTCATCTGGAACAGATTAAGAACTGCACTGCTGTGATGTACCAGCTTTTCCTAATCATCACCAGGTGGTGTGGCCTGACTCTCGGTCATGTTCCACTGTGTTGTCACCCTGGCATCTATGAAATTTGAAAAGAGCGCAATTATTTTACTGTCATAACAACAGTCTTGTGTGTCTATATTTATAAATAATATATATATATATAATATATATATATATATGTATATACTACCTTGACCAAACCCAACATCCAACCATCCCATAATCCGGGGATGGAGAAACACAGCATGTCACAAGCAAGTCCCTCCTGTTAAGTGAGATGCTTAATGCCCGCCTCCAGTCATTGAACGCTCCCAGGCAATATGTGACTTTTTTGCCTTCAGAAATCAATTCGAATGTCATTTAAAATCTTGCTATCAACTTGTAGGTCAGTGACAGCTAAAGCCAGTTAGCCGCGGGGCCATGTTCGCAAGTTGCAATGTTTGTAACGAGACTGTACTGCTTACACAGCTTCAGATATCATCACTGTTTTTCAATTTTACGATTCTGATGCAAATCTGTGAGGAGACAGCGTTATTGACCATACCCAAAGCAGACTAAAATCCTGATTTTGAGAACGATTTTGTTTCTGTTATAGATTTTCATCAAAACATCTTGCATAACCCAGCTGAACGCATCCAATTATTACGTTTCTTGCGACACTAATCCGCGGTCCTCGGCACTTCACTATCTGCATACACCAAGGTTGCAATTTCCTTCCAAGCCACAGCTTAAATTTTCGTTGTTGACTTTGATTTTCCATTGCCCAAAATTTGAACTTTCCTCTGTTCCACTTCATGCATTAAGTTTTCGAAATCATGGTCAGAGAAATTCTGAGTTCTCTTTTTCCCAGGAAACGTTTCAGTGGCTATATTGTAAATTAAAACACACAAACACTTACAAGCATGCCACGCATATTATAAAGTTACATAAGAATAATAATACAACGCAGACTTTGGGCGACACGGTGGCACAGTGTTTAGCACTGCTGCCTCACAGCCCGGGGGACCCGGCTTCATTTGTGGCCTTGGGTCACTGTCTGTGTGGAGTTTGCATGTTGGCCCCGTGTCTGTGTGGGATTCCTCCGAGTACTCCAGTTTCCTCCCACACTCCAAAATGTGCGGGTTAGATTATTTGGCCATGCAAAATTGCCGCTTGCTGTCAGGGGATTAGCAACATAAATTCATGAGGTTCCAGGGATAGGGCCTGGGTGGGATTGTTGTCGATGGCTGCTCGATGGGCTGAATGGCCTCCTTCTGCACTGTCGAGATTCTATGGATGGGATGTTCCGGCCGTGTTTGCTCCAAAACAGGAAAGTCCCGCCTGAGGTCAATGGACCTCTCCATGGTCCACCTTTCACATGTTACGTTTCCCATGGCGGGTGGATGGGAAAATTCACCCATTCTATGACTCTAAATCGTAGTTTCACAAATTTGGAGCAAATTAAACATTTGTTTATTTATACAATTTTAATGATACACAAGTTCAGTAATTAAAATGAATTTGAAAATGACATTTTGAGTGAACCAATAAGTATTAACTACTTAACAACAGCAAAAACAATGAAAAACAAAACCAAATACATACCTTGGGGTCCCTTTGCCAATGCAAAACTGCCTTTTGGAACCTGGAGCTCAATGGGCGTCCCCAGGATTGCCGCGTCGCCAGGGGGCGTGGTTTGTAATCTCCTGCGACGTGCAAAGGGCTGGTGAGACGGCTTCGCTGTGGGTCCGAGGCGGCTGCAGTCCTCAGTAGCTTCGGCGGAACAGGTAAGGAAATGTAAACATGCAATTGTTTTCTTCTCGTTCTGGCGCACCATGCCTTTGACAAGGTACCACATGGTAGGTTGTACATCAGGTTAAATCTCACGGGATCCAGGAGGTAGCCAAATGAATAAAAAATTCGCTGCTGACAGAAGACAGGGTGGTTGTAGAGGGTTGTTTTTCAAAATGGAGGCCTGTGACAAGCGGTGCGTCTCAGGGATTGGTGCTGGGTCCACTGTTATTTATCATTTATGTTAATGATTTGGATGAGAATATAGGAGGCATAGTTAGGAAATTTGCAGATGACACCAAGATTGGTGGCATAGTGGACAGTGTAGAAGGTTATCTCGGATTGCAACGGGATCTGGATCAATTGGGCCTGTAGGCTGACAAATGGCAAATGGAGTTCGATTTGGAAAATGCGAGGTGATGCATTGTGGTCGTTTGAACTTGGGCAGGAGTTATTCACTTTATGGTACGGCGTTGGGGACAGGTATAGAAGAAAGAGATCGAGAGGTTCAGGTTCATAGCTCCTTGAATGTGGCGTCACAGGTGAACAGACTGGTGAAGAAGGCATTTGGCATGCTTGGTTTCATTAGTCAGAACATTGAATGCAGGAGTTGGGACGTCTTGTTGAAGTTGTACAGGACATTGATAAGGCCACAGGTGGAATACTATGTACAGTTCTGGTCACCCTATTATTGATAGAATATTATTAAACTCGAAAGATTGCAGATAGAAATGCTAGGATGCTACCAGGACATGATGGTTTGAGTTATAAGGAGAGGCTTGATAGACTGGCACTTTTTTCTCTGGAGCAATGGAGGCTGAGGGGCTGATCTGATAGAGATCAATAAAATAATGAGGGACATCGATCATCTTGATAGTCAATGTATTTTCCCAAAGGTTGGGGAGTATAAAACTAGGGGGCATAGGTTTATTGTGAGAGGGAAGAGATACAAAAGAGTCCAGAGGGGCACTTTTGTCGCAGAGGGTGGTGAGTGTCTGGGACAATCTGCCAAAGGTAGTGATAGAGGCGGGTACAATTTTGTATTTATAAAAAAGACATGTTGACAGTTGCATGGGTATGATGGATATCGAGGGATATGGGTCAAACACGGGCAATTGGGACTAGCTTAATGGGAGAAACAGCGGCATGAGAAGTTGGGCTGAAGGGCCTGTTTCCAACCTGTAAACCGCTGCGACTCTATGACGCTATTGCAATTGTACAGGGCCTTGTTGAGATCACAACTGCAGTACTACGTGCAGCTTTGGTCTCTCTACCTAGGAAATGCTATACTTGTTATTGAGGGACTGCATCAGAGGTTCACTAATCTGCTGCTAGGTTTGGCGGAATAGTCCTATGAGAGGAGACTGTTTCGACTGTGTCTTTGTTCGCGCTAGTTCAGAAAGGTGAGAAGAGATTTAATTGACTGTACTAGACAGACTAGATGCAGGGTGGATGTTTTCCCTGGTTATGGATACTAGTCCCAGGCCACACAATATCAGGATATGGGATTGAACATTTCGGACTGGGATGAGAAAAGAAAATCACTCATAGGGTAGTGATCCATTGGAATTCTGTACCACAGAGGGCTGTGGAGGCCATGTCAATTAATGCATACAATAAAATATAGTTCCTTATTTAGATTTTAATTTCACCGAGGTACCTGAGGGCTGAGGCATATATGACACTAAGATCGAGGGTCAACAATGAATCATATTGAATGGCAGAGCAGACTCGAAGTGCCGAAGACCTACTCGAAGATTCGATATTTCTCTCTCATTCTTGACTATGTTCCATAGTGACTCCAGCCACCTGTCCATATGCAAAACCTAAAATTTGAGATACTGCAGCTGGAGACACTTCCTAAACAGATGGTGCCACTTGCCTCCAGAAGTGTCACTGACTTAATAAATGGCATGGAAGGTGCTTTTGAAGTGACAGAGCTACCGGCGATGAGTTTCCCTTCAATTACTGCCTATAGTGTGTTTGTGAGACCATGAGCGAAACGTTACATTTAGTTTTGCGCCTATCTTAGTGTTTCAATTAACAGTAAGTTTAGTATTCGGAATACTGTTAGGCATAGGATCAGTGTTACACTTGCCATGACTGTGAGGGGTGCAGTTTGCGATGGAGTTAGCATTAGGTTTATGGTTGAGTCCAGGGTATGTTTTGGACCTTCCTTCCTTTTTTGGGAATTATTTTTATGTTTACACTGAGAGACAGGGTTCAATTTTGTTTTAGTGTTAGTGTTTGCTTCCATTAGGTTTCTGGTGAAGATTAGTATTTTTGTTAATGAGCTATGTTTAGGATTGGATTCATGGTTAGAGTGGAATTTCGACATCAGAGATGGTTCAGATCATAAAGTGTGAATTTCAGCTCTCGTAATTGCGTTGCCATTTACTTGTGGGTCGTCTGCCTTTTCTAGTTAGGAATAGAGTTACACGAAAGATTACAGTGGATTTTGAGTTAAGCTTAGGTTCAGTTTTGCGTTTGCGTTTTGTTTACGTTTCAGTTATGCTTTAGGTGAGAATATATTTATGGCAGATGATAAGAAAGATAAAGACAATTAGGGACGGAAAGGAGAGAGAGAGGGACAGAGAAAGAGAGGGCGGGAGAGAGAGAGAGAGAGAGTGAGAGAGTGAGAGACAGATAGAAAGAGAGAGAGCGAGAGAGACAGAGACAGAAAGAGTGAGAGACAGAGAGTGAGACAGAAAGAGAGAGAGAGAAAGATAGGTAAAGAAAGAGGGAGAGACAGAGAGGGAGAGAGAGGGAGATTTATAGAAGCCAAATTCTACATGGAGTTCAGGAAAATGAAGCCATCTCCTTAATACTTGGGCAATGATGAATTCGGGCCTGGGAAAAAGGATATAATCAGCAGTTCAGAAATCGTTGTGGGTGTTAGAAGACAGTTGGAGTGGGTGCAATACAAGTTTGTGCATTTTGTAAAAAGGATGCATTATATGACTGGGAGCCAAATTTGGTCAGGCAAAGGTTAACCCGCGTTTGATCAGAGTAATCTTCATTACATAGAGGTAGAGATGGCTGACGTGACGGAGGCGGAAATTTTCCACTTACTGATTTCCAGGTTTTGCGATGAAATGCGCTGGGAGGGCAACGGGAGTTTTCTTTGCAGGTGATATCTTACTTTGAATTCTTTAATAAAAAACAGGAGTAAACTGTCTCAACTATTGGAGAAATGGAGAATGAAGACGGTGTAGTTAAATATTCCAAGGAGTGGGGACAGGAGGAGAAGGAATAACGAGTAGCACTCACCCTTCGGCATGAAGGATGCAACTTCCGACTGTGATAAGAACCGCTCTGACATTGTGGTAAGGCAGCAATCTGATTGGCGAGACTCAAAGACAAAGTTCAGGGAAACACAAGAACCAACTTCGAAGGAGAAAACATGACCAAAGACTCTGGAGATGGAAGTGGCGATGAGGTTGGATGATAGTTTGCAAGGTCAAAGGAGACCTATTTGTTTGTGTTACTGCAAAATTGTGTGAGATATAAAAAATAAACCCGAGGAGAGAAGACATTAGCTGATATTGCAAAACGAAAGATAATCGGCCCCATCCATTCCATTTGCCATCCACTTGAGGCGTTGGTCAGCTCTGCAGTATTCCCTCTCCCTGGTCCCTTTCTCCTCGCTTATGTACTCTGGTTAGGTTTTTCCACAATGAAAACCATGCTGCCAATAATTGTATGCCTTGGAGGGAGCAGATGGAAGGAAGGGAGAGGGAAGAAGGGAGTGAGAGCGAGAGAGAGAGATAAAGAGCGACTGCACTGACCATGTAGAAGGAGTGGACGAGAAACAGACATAAATAAAGTGTGTCAAAGAAAATGTAATACTCAGGCAGATATACTATTTTAGATCATTGCTGATTATCTTTCTGAACAGGTGTAAGACAATGATATTTGGACGAATGGAAGTGGAGGCGACACTGTGGATGATTTTATTTCATATCCTGTATACTGAAGAAGAGCGATCACAATCCTAATATTCCCTTCTATCACACCAATCGCAGCCAGCCTCCTCTCCCCTTTCTGACCGCTGCTGGTATTTGGCGAACCATTTCGATTCAGCTAATTGTTGGAGACTGGTGGGTAAATATTCAAAAGATGAACTGACAACACTGGGAGTCACAACGGAAATCTTTGCAGATATTTTGTTTATTAATCCGATGTGTATTTAATCTATACAGAATTTTCGTCACGCTGTTCAAATGCCCTCTGAACGTGGCCCGAATCATCCCAAAATAATTGTGTTCACAAACAATTTATATTTTGCATCATACTGAAACCTTTTCCAAATCTGAATTCTGAACAGCTGAAATGTATGGATTTGTTCCTACAATTTTATCAAATAAGAATGATATCCCAGCCTGCCTCTTTCTCTCTCTCTCCATGAGAACAATCATTCTGAACCTCATTTGACAGTTTGCACCTTTCACTGTCTGCGTTTTAATTTAATGAAAGGCCCCACTGCTCTTAAGAAAACTGAGGGCATATAATTTTCCATTTCTGCCCCCATCTATCGGCTCAGATGTACTCTCATGCTTGAATCTGACAGTCATGTTTCTTGGCTGATGTAATTTTCGACACTGGCTTCAGCATTTCTGGGAACGTCAACAAAAACAGTAGGAAAATACAATGCTTTTCTGTTTCAGGCTTTATATTTTACCCTGGTCATCTTTCTATATCTTCAGCACATGCGATCGACAACTATTTCAACTCATGTCTATGGGACTTCCATTGGCCAAACATTAACACATCAAAGACACTATCAAAACTAACTTGCTAAGCCCGTCAGAGAGAGAGAGTACAGAATCGGATCTAATTTCACCACTAGCACAGTGAAAATCCATTTGACGATTTTCAAAGCATTGGATTCCTCTGTCGGAGGGGCATTGTCGTGTGTTATGTTTTTGCTAATTTAGAAATAAGTGCGAAGGGATATTTCACCATATTGTGTATCTGTGCTCTGAATTTAGTCTGTGTCACGGCATAAATACAGGTGTTTGTGCAGCAACTCAGGAGCTGCAGCATATATCCGATGAGCAGTACATAATATGGGATGTAAACACGCATATGTCCTACATAATAAATGCGAGACCATATAAAATAAATCATATACACTGCCCATAACAGGATAAAATTACCAGAAATAGAAAAGAGTAAAATTATTGATTTCCTTCTGCTCTCCATCTCTTGGTCTCGGGAGCTGTCCCTATGGCTCTGAAGGCAAAGTCTCCTTCTTGCTCTGCTGGCAGCTAAAATGCTTCTGACGGTTAAAACATTTAGAAGCAGAATGAGAAAAAATGGCAACCCCGGCGTGAGAAGATAATGGATTATCTCAATTGTCGACCATATTATTGAATAGCTGACATCTCGATAGGCATGGCAAAGCCAGGGACCGAGATTCAATGAATATTCATCCAATAACATGAAGTACCAGAATATATTTTTCAAACAGCACAGCACAGTCAATGTTCCCAGAATCACAGCAGCATTTCTCTCAGTGCAATAGTTGGTTTTCAGCTTGGGGCAGCAAATGGCAACATGTCGATCAAAGGTGAATGTGACAGTAAACCAGACGGAACAATCAGTTGCTGCATAAAGCAACACGGCGTGGATGTTACACACGGGAATGGATCTCAAGAAAAAGAACTCTCTCCAATACAGAATCGGTATCTGCCTCCATATCAGATCCAGAATGACAACCAATAGATCGGCTGTTGCCATTGCGACAAGATAGCGAGTAACACTTTTGGACAGGCCACATTTACCACGAGATAGAATCACAATTGTGATTAAGTTAACTGAGAGATAGGACAAAAGGGCAATAATACATATTAGCATCTTTAAAAAAAACTGATACATTGATGAAAGTTCAATTGAATGTATTACTATCACACTCTTGCAATCATCAGGTGAGTGGAGGTAGATTCACAACTACTGCATATATAGGCAAATACACAGTTGCAAGATAATTGCAACTGGGAATGTGAACAATGGTTGGAATGCGATTCTTTACAGGGAATAATCATCACAGTGAGAACACCACTTCCCAGGTACACGGTACACACTCATGCAATGCAGCCAACATTGTCTACCTTATACGTTCCAGGAAAGATTATCCAGAGGTGTGGCACCAGCGAAACCATGCAGATGGATAGAAGCCACGCGAGAATCGCCAGGCAGGAGTGTTCCCTTCCAGTCGGGGAACGCTTCAGTGTTCAAGGACATTCTGCCTCTGGTCATTGGGTAAGCATCATCCAAGGCGGCTTTCATGACGCACAACAAAGCAGACTTGCAGAGCAGAAACTGATAGACACGTTCTGCATGCATAAGGATGGCCTCAGGCGGGATCTTTGGCTCATGCAACACTGCATGTAACCCCACCATTCCCATTCCTGGGTTTGCAATATCCTACAACTGTCCTGGCTTGAAACAATTGACACCTTTTTAACCTATGATTATCCCTCTGTCCATTCACACTGCTTGTACCTGTAAAGAGCTGAATACATGTAAAGACTCACATTCCAGCAATTCTTCACATTCCAAACTGTACTTATCTTGCAATTGTGTCGTTCCCTGCGTATGTCGTGTTTGTGAACCTATTTACACTCACCTGATGAACAAAACGCTCTCCAAAAGCACGTGATTCCAAATAAACTTCCTGGACTTGCACATTGTGAGACTTCTTACTGTTAACTCAGTCAAGCAGATGAGGGGAAGCACATTCCAACATACAGAAAACGCTATTCATATGAGGATGTTAGAATAGGTTCCTAATGTTCATGGTTACCAGCCATTTTCATTTTGTGCACAGTCAAACATTGTCGCAATTATTTAGGAAGCATCCCTTGCACAGTGTTGTATGCACGATGTTGTTGCATGAGGTATATCTTAAATTTCATATTTTGTTCGTGTAATTTCTTTCATATCATCCATGCATGCAATTTCATATAAGTCTGAATAATTAGTTTAACATTAGCTTCCATTCACTGCACTACTGCAAAAAAAACAGTTGACTGCTCCAAGAATTTTCTCTTTTTATTTAAGACCTACAATATCGTGGAATTCGGTTGATCATTAATACATTCATTGTGCAAATCACCCTCGGTTCCAACTGTTGACAATTATCCAATGACTCTTCGTCAATGGGTGAATTGACACCGATCAGTCTCCCAATCGATTCTCCATGATGGAGCTTTGCAAAGTGGAGATTGACCCTGAATCCCTCTCCCAATTATTATGAATTTCTAATTGGGTTCATTTGACGAAGCGACTCAGGTCAAAACTCTGAACGATAAGTTATTACGAAGTGCGTCGGTGGAGAAGTCGCCATAAATTCCTGCTCCCAAACATTTCACGAAGACGTGGAAGTCGGGCGCAATTCTGCTCTTGATCATACGGAGTGACACTTGATTAGCATGGAACGCTTGTTCTTCAACCTCACATTGCACTATTTCTCCCAGTTCGGACTGGGGAGTGAGGCCAGTTTCCAGTTATTGCAAATCACGTCGCCATCCACAGTCAGAAGGTGGAAAACATTTTTAAGCTTTGCGGACACACTGTCATGTTCAGAGGCTCGGACTGCGATTCAGGTTCTTATCTTCAGTCATTGAAATGAAATTCTTCACATTGCCCTCGGAGAGTGCATTATCTTAAGGTAACAGCCCAGATTTCTGCACCTGATCTTTGTGCATTGTGGAAGGCATGCATTCTTGTTCGTGATCATCAGCAGGTGATGTGGTGGTAGTTTGAGGGTATTCATTTCATACTCCTGCATCTTAATCTTTTCCTGTGTCACTTCTTTGGCATTATTCCGATTTCGAGTCAATATGTACATATATTGGCCAGTGAATTAAATAAAAACACTATCCAACTAATTTCGAATAAATCCTCAATTGGAAAAACAAATAGGAAGTGAATTATGTCCAGAGTTTAGCTGTTAGTCCTTGGTCGGACTCTGCACTGACAAATAGATTTTTTCTGTGTTTGGTTCATGTGGGTTGATGGAATCAGAACAGTATAACTCAAATTCCAGCATTGAAAAAAAGAGTTTCATAAACCATCAGCAATAGACAACATTGCCGGCCAATATCAAAAAGAATGTCAAGTCCAACACATCTGTGGAAGCTATTGGCGAATGGAATAGTGCAACCGAATTGTGTCTGGGGCAACGTCATGTCTGATGGATACTGCGAATAGCAGAATACCCCACTGGACCAGAACAGAGCAGAAGATCACCCTTGAAAATGAGAGAAGTAACTTTGAAAGCATATTAAAATGACGAACTGATGACATTTTGCTTCTTAAGATTTTCTTCATTTTGCGATCAATTGAGTGCAAATAGTATTGTGAAATATTTATTTCGCCGAATATTCTGTCAATAAGGCGAAATGGATATTCAACTTTCAGTTGAAATACTTGTAGTAATGGTGATGAATAATTTTGTGGTCCTCCATTGCGATGTCGTTGTCCCAATGGCGACAAGAGTATAGACTTTCAATGGGTGCAGATGGCCGACATCTACAATGCATGAGTGAAGTCGAACATCACAGGTACTCTCGCAAAAGTGTAATGGTGAAAGCACAGAAGTGACTTGTTGGCCCATCGAATATGCTGATTGATAACTGAAGGGAAATTCATGGAGTTCCACTATGCAGTTCCTTCGTAAATTCCCTCTTTTCCTACTTCAGGCTTTTCTCTAAATTCCACGTGCGATCTCATTTCAAATGTCTGTCTGTTGCTCTGCATATGTCATGCAAAGTTGTTGTCTTATTTTTTGGCACATTTGGTTCTTTCGTCAATTAAATTAAACCCATTTCTTCTAGGTCTCCATCTTTCATGATGTGGAGGTGCCGGCGTTGGACTGGGGTAAACACAGTAAGGAGTTTAACAACACCAGGTTAAAGCCCAACAGGTTTATTTGGGAGCAAACGCCACTAGCTTTCGGAGCGCTGCTCCTTCGTCTGGTGAGTGGGAGATCTGCTCACAAACAGCAAACAGGGCAGAGAAAGACACAAACTCAATTTACAGAATAATGAATAATGATTAGAATACGAGTCTTTACAGCTAATCAAGTCTTAAAGGTACAGACATTGTGAGTGAAGAGAGCATTAAGCACAGGTTAAAGAGATGAGTATTGTCTCCAGACAGGACAGCCAGTGAGATTTTGCACATCCAGGCAGTTTGTGGGGGTTACAGAAAGTGTGACATGAACCCATGATCCCGGTTGAGGCCGTCCTCATGCCTCAGCTCATCTTTCAATCACGGCTCAATTTACACTGTTGCTTTTTTCATGAGAAGTGTACATTCATGGCAAGGCCAGAATCGCTTGGACATTCATTTTTGCAATTGACGAGACGGTGCTGAGCACGTTTCGTGAAGTCCTGATATCCATGTGGCGCTGTAATACCCAGAGTGATTTTCAGAACAGAGTGTCCATGCACAGCAACGGAAAGACAAAATTATTCCAGGACAAGGGCTGTTTGTCAATTGGGGGAAAAGTTATCGGAAAGGGCGTTTCCATTAATCTTTTCCATTTCTGCTTCATAGCTGGAGGCAGAGAATGTGCACCAGGAGAAGTGTTCCGACGGTGATCTGGTGCATCTTACATTTTACATTATGTACTACAGTGGGGAGTGAAATTTTAACCTCTTGTATCGGATACCGCTTATGCAGATTGCTTCGTTCTGTAATGTGGCAGTCGTATTATGGGCTGTTGGAGCTTTAAAGTCCTTAAATTCTTTTTAGTTCGAATATCCAATTAGAATTTCCGACCTCTGAGAAGAGGAACACGTGTTTTTTTTCCAGTCCATGCACTTCACGGTTTCCCATGATCTATTGCTATAAAGCAGAGGTTGATCCCCCCCTCAGAGAGCTAACCACGAACAACTCAAAGAGGAATTCCTCGCTCGATAATCTCTAAAAAGTGAATGTAAATTGGTGCAATCTGCTCTTCAGCAACTTTTACCTGTCAAATCAAACACGAGCTTTTGGAATTCTGGACGAATACTTCCCCGGAGCAGATTACTTCATCCAGTAATTCCCTGGAGCACAGGAACTACGACATATTTTTCAAAACCTTCAACATGTCATTGATAACGATGGACTTCTCGCCAAGGCCAACCCCACAACCCCACTACTTGCTTTCAAAGAACCGCCCAAACTCAAATAGACCATTGTTCTCAGCAAACGACCCAGTCCTCAGGAGAACAGCGACCACGAGACCACACAATGCTTCCGCGGCAACATCTGCAAGTTGTGCCGGATCATCGATATGGATACCACCATCCCACGTGAGAACACCACCCACCAGGTACACGGTACATGTTCATGTGACTCGGCCAACGTTGTCTACGTCATATGCTTCAGGAAAGGATGTCCCGAGATGTGATGCATTGCTGATACCATGCAGACGCCAGGACAACGGATGAACGGACACCGTGCTACAATACCCGGACAGGCGTATTCCCTTCCAATCGGGGAGAGCTACAGCAGTCAAGGGCATTCAGCCTCCGATCTTAGAGTAAGCGTTCTCCAGGACGGCCGTCAAGACACTGGGCGACACAGAATCACCGAGCAGAAACTGATAGCTACGTTCTGCACACATGAGAACAGCCCCAACCGGAATCTTGTGTTCATGTCAAACTACTTCTAACCTCCACCATACTGTCTGGGTTTGCAAAATCCTACTAACTCCCCTGGCTTGAGACAATTCACAAGTATTTAACCTGTGATTATCCCTCTGTCCATGCACACTGTGAGCACCTGTAAAGACTTGATTACCTTTAAAGACTCGCATTCCAACCATTCTTCACATTCTGACCTGTAATTATCTTTCAATTGTATTTTTGCGTACATATGCCATGATTGTGAACCAATCTCCGTGCATCTGATGAAGGAGCTGCATTCCGAAAGCTCGTGATTCCAAATAAACCTGTTGGACTTTAACCTGGTGTTGTGATACTTCTTACTGCACACATCCCTGTCAAACGCTGGCATCTCCACATCATGAAATCAACAGGAGACAATGTATTTATCTAAGTAAGCGTGAACACAAAATTATTAAGAAACCGAAAAATAAACAAAACTCGAATGGTATGCTGTTCCAACAAATATAATTCCCACTCATTAACAAATAAATACAATTTTAGTCGCTCCCTAAATTACAACCGGGTTTTATATTCTTGTAATATCCTGGGCTTTCTCTGCTGATTCTTCTTTCTTCTCTTCTCTTCCTTATTGGGTACCTTTGCTGTCAAGGCATTGAGCTAAGAACTGTGAGCTGTGGCAGGTGGCAGTTCTTCTCTGTCATTGTTCCACTGCCCCCTTTCTTTTATACCCCTGGTGACATATCATTATCCCCCACAATCGGACTATTCCTAGGTTGCAAAAACCATCAGAGCAAAATTTAGTTCGTTGTTGGTATTTAAGTGACCAATTGAAATTTATTGCTGAATTCAAAAGCCTGTTCTGATGCAAATTGAATGGCTAAATTCAAAAGCCTGTTCTCTTGGTTTTTCGATATAATGTTTCAGTTTGGGCACTCGATGTGCTTGCAATTTTTAACTCTAAACACAAAAGAAAACGCCACCTTTGAACAGAACCATGCAATGTTTTCTCCTTTTGCATTTTACAATTTTACAAATACCAAATTCTACGTCCTACTTTTCAATGTACCGTTAGACTAATCGACTTTGCAACACCACCCCCCCCCCCCCACCAAGAAACAAATGAACCATCATCATAAAAAAGATGGCTTCACTTTTTTTTTAACCTTCAGTTCATTATGTTGCGAGATCCATAGTTCATTAATCCAGAGTTTCATGTTTCATAATAATTCTATTTATATATAACATTGAACTCTAGCATTTCTATCATATATAAACATTTTTCATTTAAACTCGTGATAAAGCATACACGTTAATATTTTCACGACCCACAGCATGTACAATCTGTAAAGTAAATGGGTGTTACGGTGGTACAGTGGTTACCACTGCTGCCTCACAGCACCAGGGACCCGAGTTTAATTCCAGCCTTGGGTCACTGTCTGCGTAGAGTTTATGCATTCTCCCCGTGTGCGTCGGTTCCCTCCTGTACTTCAATAATTCGCGGGTTAGGCTGATTGGCCATGGAAATTGCCCCCTTATTGTCTGGCAGACGAACAGGGTAAATTGTGGGGTTACTGGGATGTGGTCTGGTTGGGATTGCCGTCGCTTCAGGCTCTATGGGCCGAATGGCCTTCTTCTGCACTGTCGGGATTCTATGATTCTAAATGCTTTTAACATTAGACTCCAACAAAATTATCTGGTATTATTTTCCTCAAATATTTCCAGAAATATCAAACGATGGTGTACACCGTCTCTGATGCATTGTTTGCAAGGTGAACATTAAAATGTTTTAAGGCTATTACCAAATTCAATATCACTTTTTCAATGTTTGAATATTTTTTCTGGTGGATGTTGAAGTTTTTTCTTGAAAAATAACCGATTGGTCTTTTAATTCCACAATCATACTCCTGTCACAGCACAGCTCCAACATCCACATCGCTGACAACGATGGCGACTTTGAAGTGTTCCTGAATGTTTCGCGTGACTAAAACGGGTGTGGGAGTTAACATTGCTTCAAATTGTCAAATGCCTCCTGGCATTGTTCTGTAAGAATCATTTTCATGTTTTTATTAACATATCTATCAACGGTCTCACTATACTCCTGAAGTTTGATCCAACTTTCTTGTAGAATCCTTTCAAAGCTAAAAATCGTAGCACTTCGTGCCGCGAAGTTGGTCTTGGAAATATCTCGATGGCATTCATCTTCATGTTTCTCGATGACATCCGTCCGTATTCAATCTTTTCCCCTAAGAATGTCACTTCCACATTCGTAAATTCGGTTTTTGCCAAGTTTATCACTAACTTTGCCTCCCGCAGTTTCCTGAACAGCTCCGCCAGATGCTTCATGTGTTCTTCTATGAATGGTTGAAGATCACTTAGTCATCCATATAGGCAGCACAATTCGACAACCGTGCAACAACTTTGTTCATAAGCCTTTGAAAAGCGACTGGTGCGTTTTTCATCACAAAAGGCATTACTTTAAATTGTTGTAGCCCATTTGGGGTTACAAAAGCAGAAACATCTTTTGCTCTCTCTGACAAAGGTAGTTGACAATAACCGCAAAGTACGTTGATCTTTGTGATATGAGAGTCTTGCCCTACTTTTTCACCCAATCCTCCAGCCTTGGAATTGTGTATGAATCAGATTTGGTCAAACGTTTGCATTCCGATAAGTTACGCAGAATTGTTGAGTACAATCAAATTTGGGAACCAACACAGTTGGATTATTTGATTCGGCTCTACAATTTCTTCTTCTCGCATCGCTTCCACTTCCTTCTAAACTTGTGCTGCTTTGAGCAGATTAAACCGATCGGGGTTTTGCTTTATCGGAACAGCATGACCTACGTCAACGTCATGCACTGTGGCATTAGTCTTCCCCGTTCTATTTCGACATAGTTCTTCATATCACTGCAACCAGTGGTTCAATTAAATTACCTGTTCCTGGGGCAGATAGCTCACTACCCTATTCCATTCCTTGAGGAATTCTTCATTATTCAATTTATGCTGAGGCACATCAAAATTCAAATCGTCTGGATGTGATGTCTTACTCTTATTGGCAGTAACTAATAACTGTTTCTGCAGTTCCCTTTCACTGTCATAGTTCTGTTTCAGTATGTTCACATGACACACCCTGTCTTTTTTTTCCTAAGTGGCATCATTACCAGACAATTAGCCTGACTTAACTTCTTGTCAACCTGATAAAGACAACTAAACCTCCTTTTGAAAGGATCTCCTACCACTGTTAATAGCGCCAAATCTTTCTAACCACAGACAAACGTACACATTTTAGTTTTTGTATCTGCTTCTTGCTTCATTCGGTGTTGTGTCACCTTCAAATTCTGTGTACCTGATTCACCTACTTTGTTTAATCCTTCTCTCAACTCAGATACATAATCCAACTGTGTGGGCCCTGACTTATGACCTACCAACATTTCCCTAATTAATTTTTAAAACCCTCTTAGTTCATGACCAAATATCAATTGAAATGGAGTAAACTTAGTCGATTCATTTGGCGCATCTCTAACAGCAAATAATATAAATGTGATACCTTTATCCCAGTCATTTGTGTAATCCTGGCATTCAGCCTTTCAGCTGGTGTTTAGGGTCTGATGCTACATAGAACATAGAACATAGAACAGTACAGCACAGAACAGGCCCTTCGGCCCACGATGTTGTGCCGAGCTTTATCTGAAACCAAGATCAAGCTATCCCACTCCCTATCATCCTGGTGTGCTCCATGTGCCTATCCAATAACCGCTTAAATGTTTCCAAAGTGTCTGACTCCACTATCACTGCAGGCAGTCCATTCCACACCCCAACCACTCTCTGCGTAAAGAACCTACCTCTGATATCCGTCCTGTATCTTTCACCACGAACCCTATAGTTATGCCCCCTTGTAATAGCTCCATCCACCCGAGGAAATAATCTTTGAACGTTCACTCTATCTATCCCCTTCATCATTTTATACACCTCTAGTAAGTCTCCCCTCAGCCTCCTCCGCTCCAGAGAGAACAGCCCTAGCTCCCTCAACCTTTCCTCATATGACCTACCCTCCAAACCAGGCAGTATCCTGGTAAATCTCCTCTGCACTCCTTCCAGCGCATCCACATCCTTCCTATAGTGAGGTGACCAGAACTGCACACAATATTCCAAATGTGGTCTCACCAAGGTCCTGTACAGTTGCAGCATAACCCCACGGCTCTTAAACTCCAACCCCCTGTTAATAAAACCTAACACACTATAGGCCTTCTTCACAGCTCTATCCACTTGACTGGCAACCTTTAGAGATCTGTGGATATGGACCCCAAGATCTCTCTGTTCCTCCACAGTCTTCAGAACCCTACCTTTGACCCTGTAATCCACATTTAAATTTGTCCTACCAAAATGAATCACCTCACATTTATCAGGGTTAAACTCCATTTGCCATTTTTCAACCCAGCTTTGCATCCTATCTATGTCTCTTTGCAGCCTACAACAGCCCTCCACCTCATCCACTACTCCACCAATCTTGGTGTCATCAGCAAATTTACTGATCCACCCTTCAGCCCCCTCCTCTAAGTCATTAATAAAAATCACAAAGAGCAGAGGACCAAGCACTGATCCCTGCGGCACACCGCTAGCAACCTGCCTCCAATCCGAAAATTTTCCATCGACCACCACCCTCTGTCTTCGGTCAGACAGCCAGTTACCTATCCAATCGGCCAACTTTCCCTCTATCCCACACCTCCTCACTTTCATCATAAGCCGACCATGGGGGACCTTATCAAACGCCTTACTAAAATCCATGTATATGACATCAACTGCCCTACCTTCATCAACACACTTAGTTACCTCCTCAAAAAATTCTATCAAATTTGTGAGGCACGACTTGCCCTTCACGAATCCGTGCTGACTATCTCGGATTAATCCGCATCTTTCTAAATGGTCGTAAATCCCATCCCTAAGGACCCTTTCCATCAATTTACCAACCACCGAAGTAAGACTAACCGGTCTATAATTACCAGGGTCATTTCTATTCCCTTTCTTAAACAGAGGAACAACATTCGCCATTCTCCAGTCCTCTGGCACCATCCCCGTGGACAGCGAGGACCCAAAGATCAACGCCAAAGGCTCTGCAATCTCATCCCTTGCCTCCCAAAGAATCCTAGGATACATTTCATCAGGCCCAGGGGACTTATCGACCTTCAGTTTATTCAAAACTGCCAAGACATCCTCCCTCCGAACATCTATTTCCTCCAGCCTATTAGCCTGTAACACCTTCTCTTCCTGAAAAACATGGCCCCTCTCCTTGGTGAACACTGAAGAAAAGTATTCATTCATCACCTCGCCTATCTCTACTGACTCCATACACAAGTTCCCACTACTGTCCTTGACCGGCCCTAACCTCACCCTGGTCATTCTTTTATTCCTCACATAAGAGTAAAATTCCAATGTTCCCTGCAATTCAGGATGTTACGCATTCGATGTAAAGTGTCTGATACCTAAAATTTCCATGGCTTACTTAAGTAATTTGGCAGTAAGTTTGGACCCTTGGTTTGACTGAATCACACTGAGTAAACAATAATGTGTAAAGAAAACAAGCTTTCCTTGACATTCTGCAATGCAATTGCCTCTGGAAATCTAGTAGACACACCCAATACGGTAAGGAAATACTGGTCCGCATTTTTCGATTCAGGGAGAGGACCTTCAAAATCCATTGTAAGTCGTTTAAATGTTTCTTCAAATGTGGGAATTTGCATAAAAGGCGCTAGTTTTATCACTGCTAATGGCTTTCCTACCATTTGACACATATCACAGATACGGCAAAATTCAACTACATCTTTATTTAATCCAGGCCAGAAAAAAATGCTTCTCTATCTTAGGCTGAGTGTTCCTCACTCCTGGATGACCTCCTTCAGATAACTCGTGTGCTACCCGCTATACTTCGTTTTTGCATTCGAAAGGCAACACAATCTAGAGAATTTCCGCCCATTTCTCAAATGTGCTAACCTGCCAAACTCTCCATTTCCACTTAAGATTTTTTCCTTAAGGTAATAGCGTTCTGGAATGCACTCCGATTGCTTTTCCATGTAGGGTACATGATACAAATCCTTTATCGCCTCATCTTTTTGTTGCAACACCATTAATCTTACAGATCTGAACACCTCTGCCTGATCCTCTACCTGCTTAGGTTTTTGCCGTTACCATCTTATCAAACAGAGTGTCAGCGAAGTGGACCTCAACTTTTTCATCGTTTTCTTGTGTTCTGTCTTCCTGTTTTAATGTATGGCAGTGGGATCTTGTCACCACACTGTCCGAAAGAAAATCCAAGATTTTTTTCTTTTAACTCCTCTGTTCCCTGGTTTACTTTTCCACGACAACCACTCCCACTATATCGTTTCCAAGAACAAACTGTATTCCTGGAATAGCAGAGTTTTACATCATTTCCACTCTCACTTTGCCGGCCTTGATTGGACTTTCTTGCCTTAAATTACACAGGGGTGCCGTAGTCCTTTCTCTATTTAATCCCCAGATTATTATTCTCTCAGGCAATATTTCAGAAGGATTGCAAATATTTTCATCTCTTACTATGAGAGACAGACTAGCTCCCATATCTCTCAAGAAAGTTTTTAACTGCTTTTCCTACTCCCCCTGTTCTGTCTGAGTAAATCCTACGGACAAAGCTGAAATCTGATCAAGAAAATAAAATCACATGGGAACCAGGGTGGTCTGGCTCGATAAACACAGAAGTGGGTTGGCCCTAAAAGACAGAGAGTAGCGATTGAAGGGTGTTTTGCAGAATGGAGATCTGTAACGACTTGTATTGCGCAGAGATCAGGGCCTCTGTTCCTTTAATATAAATAAATGATCTGCAGGAAAACGTGGGTGGTCTGATTGTTACGTTGTTGGATGATACGAAGATTTGTGGAGTTGCTGATATTTCTGGGGATTGTCAAAGGATACAACAGGATACAGATAGACTGGAGACTTGGGCACAGAAATTGCAGATGGAGTTTAATCCGGAGAAATGCGAAGTGTGCATTTTGGAGGTTCAAATTTAGGTGTGAATTATGCAATAAATGCCAGAACTCTCAGATCATAAACACACAGAAGAATGTGGGCGTGCAGGTCCACATTTCCCGAAAAGTTGAAACACAAATAGTCAAGTTGATTGAGAGGGTATGTGGCATGCTTGCCTTCATCAGCCAGGGCATTATGTGCAAGTGTTGGGATATCATGTTACAGCTGCATTAAACCGTGGCTAGACCGCATTTGCATTACTGCCTGCAGTTCTGGTCACCACACTGCCAGAAGAACGTTAAACATTTGGAGAGAGTGCCACGAATGTTCCCCAGGATGTTGCCTGGTTTCGGAGAGAGGTTGAATAAACAACAAATGTTTTCCCTGGAAAGATGGAGGCTGAGGGGAGACCCGATGGAAGTCATAGACCGTTGTGATAATCAGTGACGTTTTCGCAGTGTGGAGGTGTCAATTACAACTGGATACAGGTTCAAGGTGAGGGGCAAATTGTGCGGGGAAGTTTTCCATGCAGAGTGTGGTGGGTGTCTGGAACGCGCTGCCAAAGGAGGCGGTGGAATCCGGCATGTTATCAACATTTAAGAGGCATCTGGATGGGTACATCAATAGGAACGGAATAAAGGGATAAGGAGTGAAGGGTCAAAACAAATCTTCTTTCCGTTTGCGTTTAGCTTCACTGGAACATTGCAGTAGGCCAAGGACAGACACGTAGGGATGGGAAGAGGATAGTGTCTTAAACTGGCAATCAACTGGAAGTTCAGGGTCCTGATTGTCTTACAGATGCTGCCAGACCTGTTGAGATTTTCCACCATTTTCTCTTTGGATAAAGGAATACGGATCAAGTAAGGGCAAAAGGTTACTTATAGTTTAGTTGGGGCATCATGGTCGGCACAGGGCCGAAGGGCCTCTTCCTTTGGTGTACTTTCTTTTGTTCTTTGTTCGCATCTTGGACAGTATTGCATCGGCCTTGTACTTGCTGGAAACCCTGCCTATCTCGGCCGCCTACATTAAGTTGTGGACAGATGGAGATGTATGCCTATCGAAGGTCAAGAAAATAATGCTGACAGGGTGGCACTAAGAAAAGGCAGCGCAAATGCAATCATAGTTCCAAGCAGCGAGGAGAGAACCTGTGAAGTTGGGGTTCTATTCAGTGGGGGCCGTCTCATAGTGGAATGGTGGTGGTGACTGTAATTGTTTCAATAGGTATATGATGTCCACCCACCTGAGCGCGGAATAACGAGGATGGTTTGAGGCATGAATCGACCATGATGACGTGAAAATATTACTGAAAGGAAAGACAGTGGACAGGCAATGGCAGGCATTTACAAACGAATAGATCCAAAAGTTGTGCATTCCTGTTTGGCGCAAGAGTGCTCAGGGAATTGTGGACAATTATGGCTTACAAGGGGAATTATGATAGTATCAGATTCAAGAAAGAAGCATACACATTGAAAAGAAAATGAAACAGGCCTGAGGATTTGGAGCAGTGCAAACTTCAGCAAAGGAGGACCAAGGGATTGATTAAGAATGGAAAATAGGGTATGAAAATTAACTAGCGAGCAACATCAAAACTGACTGTAAAAGTTTCTATGTATGTAAAAAAAAAAGATTGACAAAAAACAATGTAGACCCCATACATTCCGAAATGCGAAAATTCATTATCGGGAACAAAGAAATGGCTGGTGAATTAAATTTGTACTTTGCTTCAGTCTTCACAAAGGAAAACATGAATAATATAGCAGAAGTGCTGAGAGAAACGTGTTTTAGTCAGGATGTGAAGGATATCAACATGAGTACAGAAATGGTTTTGGGGAAACTGATGGGATTTAAGGTGGATAAATCTCCAGATGCTGATAATATTTACCCCAGAGTACTTAAGGACGCGGCCCTGGAAATAATTGTGCAATTGAAGTTTATTTTCCGAGATTCTTTGTGCTCTTGAGTGGTTCCTACAGATTGGAGGTTCGCTAATATAAGCCCACTATTCAGAAAGAGAGGGAGAGAGAAAACATGGAACTATAGACCAGTGAGCCAAACGTCGGCACTGGGAAACATGCTGGAGTTTGTTATCAACGATTTCATAACTCCATGTGTTGTAATCAGAGAAACTCAGCATGGATTTACCAAAGGAAAATCATGCTTGACGCATTTATTGTTTTTTTTAAGGATGTTACCAGTAGAGATGACCGAGAAGAACCAGGGGATTTGTTTTTTTTAGACTTGCAGAAGGCTAATGACAAGGTCTCACATAGCAGACTGCTATGTAAAGTTAAAGCACATGGTAATGGAGGCACGCCCCTTAGAAAAAGTATCATGTGGACGACCTTGTCTTGGGAAGGAGATTGTGTGGTGGACCAGACCAGGTACCAGGGAGATTTGTGGAGATGACACAGCTGTCCTCACTGTGCCGTCGACTGAAGAGGCATGTTGATTCCTTACACAAGAAAGTGGAACCAAGCCCCTGGCGACAAACAAATAGGTCGCAGGTTCAGTTTGTATGTATTAGCAACTGCAACAGATATTCTGCAGCCTGTGATGGGGCTACGGCCACACCTGGCTTTGGTGGCGCAGGTAGAGGATGGCGCGGGCAAGAGCCTAGTTCCTGTGGTGTTAGTACATCTCTTCCATCAGTGCATCCTGTGCCGTTGGCTCTTGTTTGAAGAAACCCCGACACAGTTCTGACATGCAACAAATGTTCAGGAGTCTCTGAACTGGCTGATGTTATAAACTTACTTTCCTTGCTGGTCCTCCTGCAATGTTGTTGCTTAACTGCCTATGTATTAGGTGTTTTACTTTGCGTTTTACTATGGATAGTCGAAGGGATTAGGCAGAATGGAGTGTGGAAGTGTTCACGGTTTAAGGGGCGATGCTTCGTGGGCCTCTTGAATGGTCTGGAATCAATGGTGCGAGCGCATGAACTTTGCAGTATCAGAAGCGAGGACGCACATCCTCAGTGCTGCAAGGCCTGTTAGGAGCAGACCTATAAAGATGTGCTGTTGAACACGTGGTTGCATACATTTTTTTTTCTCAAACAATAAATCATTTAGTTTGTTACTTGCGGCATTGTGTTGTTTCCAATTATTATAGTAATTAATAACCGTGAAGATTCTTGCCAGTGAAATAAAAAACAGATATTCTCTTCAATGATTGTTTTTATTACTGCTGCCAAAACATGTTTTCAATGTCCTGCGGCACTATTAGTCCATTTGTGTCCAATGTAACATATGGCTGTTTATCTTAAACCGTTTGGAAATAAAGGCTGGCAGAATTTCATCTGTTTTACCTTCTACTCCCTTTGGCCCAGCTCTTTGTATAATACAGAATCATTGCTTTTTCCAAATACAGTTTGCGTCAATAAAACAATATTGGTCCTCTCTTTGTATCCGTTATTATGCTAAATGCCACGATCTTTTCATCTGGAATTTTGTTTCATACAGTAAATTGCTTTCTGCTGCACCAGACTGCCCATTATTGTACATTATCTGACATTTTTTAATCCAGCAGTCATTCAGAACTTGCTGCATCCAGTCAAAACTAAAATATTGTGGACAGAATGTTAGCCATCCCTTTCGCAACAGCGAATCCCCACCGGCCACCCAACCGCCACCCCTTATAACTTGCTGTCGTTTGAAAAGTTTGGCTTTTTGAACGTACTTATGCTTTCATCTGTTGCACTGTTCTAACAAAGTCGTTTATTCCGTCCCATTGTAAATAAGTACTTCCAGAACACCCATGCAAACTACCCATTTTACTCGTTAGTCACACATTTTAACTCAACCAATGGCTCTTTCAATTGACCCCTTCTCAACCTCTCCACACCTGTCACATAACTTCCATGTTAATACGATTAAAGGTGGCATTTAGCTTCTATTTTACAATTACATTTTACCTACCCTGCAATTATTCTCTTCACTGCTCTTTGTTTAACATTTAGCATCGTGTTGCGTTGTGTGAACTAACTGACACATGACCCGTGAACTCTTTCTTTGATATTTACTGTTCGCTATCTCGTTTCACAACAAGGGAACGCCTGCTGCTGCGAGCGCCACCTATTCCTTCCTCCTCGTCTGTGGCCGAATAAGATCGAGATGCCTCAATGGAGATGCTTATTAGAAAGGACAGTTGGAAATGGAAGAATGCTCTTTCTTCGACCAACTTAGATATTCAATCAGTCATGCCAGATCACCCTGTAATTTGATCATTTTTCACAAAAAAAACGCGATCATAGAACGCTGAATGTTGATGCATAAACGAAGCTTACACTTCAGACCATTAAGATTGAGTTTCACCAAAAAACGTGAAAAGGAACATTCGTGTCATTTGAGAAATACGGGAAAGTGAACGTTAAACCTGCATTTGGATTCGGAGCCAGAGCAAATCAGATTCGATACAAGGCAAAATTGTCAATTATATACCATTAATAATAGTTTGAGAAAGATATACGTAGTGTAGATAGATAGACAGACAGGCGGACAGACAGACAGACAGTTTGACGGAAGGACAGACGGGCAGACGGACCAACAGAGGGATAGATAGATAGATAGATAGATAGATAGATAGATAGATAGATAGATAGATAGATAGATAGATAGATAGATTGATAGATAGATAGATAGATAGATAGATAGATAGATAGATAGATAGATAGATAGATAGACAGACAGACAGACAGACAGACAGACAGACAGACAGACAGACAGACAGACAGACAGACAGATAGATAGATAGATAGATAGATAGGTAGATAGATAGATAGATAGATAGATAGATAGATAGATAGATAGATAGATAGATAGATAGATAGATAGATAGATAGATAGATAGATAGATAGATAGATAGATAGATAGATAGATAGATAGATAGATAGATAGATAGATAGATAGATAGATAGATAGATAGATAGATAGATAGATAGATAGATAGGCAGTTAGGCAGACAGAGAGACAGGCAGACAGACATGCAGTTAGGTAGACTGTCACATAAAATATTCAAGAAATATGCATATGGTATTTATAACTACATTTTAACGTCCAAAGAAAGAACATTATCAATACAGATAAATTTATTTTATTTGACACAGCGGCAGAGAAAAAATTGTAAGTGACAAATTGTGTTCTCAATGAGCACGGCATAGAGCCAAATGTTAAATGTAGCAGTGGATGTAGGAAGGGGGAGCGCTTTGGAGGGCATAGCGCCGAGGCAGCTGATCGTGCATGTGCAAATGGTGGAGCAATTAAAATCCCGGATGCACATGAGGTCACTGTTGCAGCACAATAAATGTCTTAACTGCACTATTATTGTTGATTGTTCCACAGATGAACAGGAGCCATGCCTGTGGGATTGGGGAGCAATAATGGGGATGTTAAAATGCCTGTCATGCAGGGTATGTGTGTCACCATGAAAAACAGTGATGAGTGAACGGAATGTGGAGCAACTGACAATACTGTTTTTAGAAGAACACAAACTGTTCTTCAGGAGGATTCAGTTCAGTCAGCAGAGCATAGGGATGTCCTCACTGGTAACAGAAATATGGACGGACCTTTTGGCAGATGTCGGTTGCTGCTGGGTTGCGAAAGTCTGTTCCTGCCAAGGATGTTGTTCGAGGGTTTTGCATAATGGAATTGGTATTAGTGGCTCAGCAAAGGGTAAAGTACAATTCTGATGTTGTGGGGCATTAGTTTCATCCTCAATCTATGCCTATGGACATCGATGTCGCCTCTGGCTAAGGATTCAAGCGGATCCAAATATTAACTTTCAGTTTTGTGATCCTTCCCCATACTTAATCAATAGCAGGAGTCGCCCGATTATGCATCACAGAACTTGGAACATGTTGTGATGATTCGTGTACTTTCAGCAGCCTTGGGCAATCGGAGCTAATGGAAGGCAGAAACTTTCAGTTGTGCACAAGAGATAATTTGGCAAGTCTGAATGTACATTAATTAAATATGATTTAAACATATCACACAGAGTAAAACCATTTAGCTGAATGCATGTAACAGCTTGATGTTCATGATGTATATAACAACTGTTGTAATGGAGCAAAACACGATTCAAAATGTTATTAATTGAACGAGGAAACTCACCAGGTACAGCAACAGCAGCGAGAACTGGATAGTAGATTTTTTGTATATTCCGAATAGAAAAACGTATTCTTGCCACTGATTGATGATCTCTTTCCATTATTGTAGTCTCTTTCGCAATCTCTGTTCATCGGGTTAGTCCAGTTCATGTATGAACGTTCTCGTTGACTCTATGGAACATCACAGTGAGCTGATTCCTTTAATATACGTTGTGAGATGTCTCTGCAGACACATCTTGACTCCATGGATACACTGATTAATTACAGCCACTGAGCAAACAGGCGGTGTTAACTCATTCTTCAAAAATGACTGCTGAATTAGAGATCAAAATTGCACGCAAATTAAATAGGCATGAATAAAGTTAACAGATCTCTGAATATTATCGACAAATATCTAAGCAAGCATAAATAAAATGTTAAGAGTGGTGTGACGTACAGACCAGATATTTTCGTACAATTTCACGAAGACACGGTTCTTCACGCCAGAGTCAGAAAATACATTTTTATGTCCTAAAAATCAAAATAAATGAAAAGTTTGGGACAGTTCGTACTGAGAGCGACACCTGAGTAAGATTCATTGTTCGGTTCTGCACACGCAGAAACGTCACACTGCACTAATAGAATGAATGTCAATATATTATTCGCATGACAAGTGAAAGAGTGGTACAGATGTCACTGACATTGCAGCCCTGGATTCACATGTTCGTTCTTCACATGTATGTCCTCGCATTAACTGCATGGAAGAATCATGGAGTGTTTATATAATAATGGGTCGTGTCACCGAATGGAAATGTTGTTACAGAGACTCAAAGTTGGTGGTTGGTTCAAAGCATTGGAACAAAGCTGGAACAAAGCATTCATGGATGGAGACACATAGAGAATCTTTGCTTTCAGAAACAACACACAAGCCATAAATGTCATCTTTTCCATTAACCAGGGCACGGGTTAGGGGCAAGCTACTGCCTGGTAATTGGATGTTGCCATTTAGATGCATAGAAGGGAAATTATTTTCCGGGATGATATATTTAAAGGAGCTACTTTCAGTATGAATGAAAAATAAATTACCTGTGGAGAACACCGCAAACATGCAGTCATTGAGCAGGGAGTAAATAGTCCCCATAAAGGGAAGGTACGTTTGGTGGCAACGTTACTAAAACCAGGAACTGTTGTTTGTTGCTTGCTGGTTTTGTGGTTCTTTGCAGATAGTTATTCAAGGATCAGTCAGATGACTGCGTCTCTGAGCACTTCCCGGCAGCACAATGCTGATGAAGTGATTCTCGTGAAAACACGGACTACAAATTTCTTCAAGCATTCGGAACTAAATATAATGAAACGTTCCAAGCGAGATCCAGCCAGGAGAAGACACAATCCATCCCTGGCCTTCACAGTGGCAGCTGCAATATCTAAGTGACACGATTGCCTTTCAGAAATGCAAATACTTCAGTGAATATGCATCAGAGAAGAATGCACATTTAACATTATTCACTGGTTCAAACAACTGACGAGTCAAATGTTGGAGTCGGGGTCAGTTTCTTATTCAAACCCACATTCTGACTGGAGAGCCTAATTAATATTCCCACAAGGGAAAGTTGCAAATTTACTTCATTTCTGGCAGGCAAAATACAATATTTTTCCATGCAGTGATAGAGAAGGAGAATCGCTGAGTAGAAAAAAAGGACATTTTTCAAAGCGATGTTCTCAGAACTCAAAATTCCATCCTTTGTTCGAGTAAAAAGATGCAAACAAATATTTAAACGGCGGATGCAGTGGCATACCAGTGTTGCCACTAGAATAGCCATCCAGAGACCCAGGCTATCTTCAAAGAAATCTTAGAAACCCGACAGCACAGAAAGAGGCCATTCGGCCCATCGAGTCTGCACCGACCACAATCCCACCCAGACCCTACCCCCATATCCCTACATATTTTACCCACTAATCCCTCTAACCTACGAATCCCAGGACACTGAGGGCAATTTTAGCATGGCCAATCAACCTAACCCGCACATCTTTGGACTGTGGGAGGAAACCGGAGAAACTGGAGCAAACTCACGCAGACGCCAGGAGAATGTGCAAACTCCACACAGACAGTAATCCAAGCCGCGAATCGAACCAAGGTCCCCGGAGCTGAGGAGCAGCAGTGCTACCCACTGTGCTACCGTGCCGCCCTGGGAGGCTCTGGGACAGTAATGCTCTGGGAACCGTTCTTCCAATCCCACCATGGTAAATGATGACATTTGAATTAAATAATAATCTGGAATTAAAAATCAAATTAGGACCATGAAAGCAATGTGTTTCAACAGTACCCTTTCGGTAAGTAAGGAAACATGCTGTCCTTACCAAGTCTCCAGCAATGTTGTTGACCTTTAAATGTTGCCATGGACGCCAACATTCCATGAAGGAATAAAGTAGAATAATGAAGAAAAAAGTAGCATCTGGCGAACTTAGTAAATCTAGTTTGTATCTGCCTATATGAATGGTTTCAGTAATCAAGAAAAATACACGCCCACAACTCTGAATTAGTGCAGCATTTGTGCCATGGGGAAGTCTTCAGATCGTCGTTTGTCCAAATTTTCCTTACAAACTACTTATCTATTTACAATGTGTGTTTTCTGAAAAGTTGCATATAACACACACCGTTCCGTGTTTCCAATTGTTTGCTACACCACCAGTGAACAAAGGCAAAAGAAAGAAATCCGGCACGGGGGTGATTCAAAGTTGCTTCAATTTACCTCCGAACTCGTTTTTCCACATGTTGGGACTTGTACCACTAGAATGACCTTTATTAAATAGTTCTCACCCTTTTTGGTGCCTGGAATGGACTGATTCTGGTATTGATCAAATTGTGGAACAACAGCAATCTCTGAGTGCTTTGTTGTGCAGTTGTTTTTATCTCATTGTGTGTCTCAATATGTGTCCAAATTAATCATGCCCCAGTAAAGTTAAAAATGGCAAAGGTTACGCCAACACGAACAATGGGCAAAAGAGACCCATCACCTGCAGCAAGTGTTATGCCTGTTGATTTTACTAATTGTTGTAATTATACATTGGTTTATCACGTTGAAAACGTGTTAAAATAATACCACTGAAAAAAATAAAATATTTTACTGGCCTCGTAATTAAAATTAAAGTAAACCTTCAGAACAAAGGAACATTGAAGCTGAAGCAAGGAATTCGGCAGTCGAGATTTAGATCCCACTCAGGGAGGTCGTGGCAGATCATGCAGTACATCTTCGACGTTTCCCCACTCATTCCATATTCAGAGATGTCCATTTGATTTAGATTTCTAACCTTTTTATGATTTGAATAGGACGTTTGAATGACGCACCACTATCTCAGCGAAAAAGAAACATTGTCTGTACCACATTCTTAAATGGCCTGACCCTTATTCTGAGACTCTGACAGATTATTTTGGACTCATGAACAAGGGGACGCTCTGTATGCATCCAGCATACATAGCAAAAATGTACTAAGTTTCAATAGGATCACTTCACATTTTTTAGGAATCGAAAGAGTGTTGTCCGATTTTCCTGGACCAGAGCACGAAACGGTTACAGAAGATTTCGTATTCGTGACGGGTCTACAGGTGTAAGATCCGTTTTTCACAGAAGCTGTACCCCCCTCTCCCCCCCGCCCCTCCCCCCCCCAACCCCCACCACCATGTTTACTTGTAAGACCCATGATTGGTTCAATGTAGCTTGCTTTTCCAGTTAATACTGTGGACATGACACCCATGTAATGAACAGCATTCTTCATCAGGAATAATAGCGTCCAGCGAACATGAAATATGAATCACGAAACCACACACAAAACGCACCTTTGTTACACGGGGTTTCCGAAATAAATTGTAAAATAAATGTTCAGCGGGTTTGTGGGTTTAAGATTAATTTTCGTTCCGTGTAAGTACTACAAATTATTATTTTGAATCTGGTGGATACAATTATCCTTTGATGGTGAGGAGTGTTTCAGAAAAAAATCATTATTTCTTTGAAATTAAGAATGTTATCAAGCTTATTACTATCTGTAATGAGAACCTGAAAGACTGGGGAAAGAACAGCATCTGCGGCAACATCTGTGAGAAGAGATACATGGTTAAAGTTTCGAGATAATTTTCCTCTTCTTTAAAGCTGAGGAGAGGGGGACTGCGATCGGTTGCATGCAGTTGAACAATGTTGCGTTTTCTGGAGGTCCACGCTGATATGTTGCATACTCTTGAAATGTGATGTGCTGTATGCAACTGAAATGTGATGTGTTGAATGCAGGTGGATTGTGATGGGTTGTATGCGTTTAAATTTTGATATTAGATCAAAAAAGGTTGAGTACTTGATCCGACTGCACCCCACGTTCACCTGAGCGGAACTTTCAGATCTGAATCTCGCAATGAAAATATTTGCCTCGCGAGATCACTTGAAATGTTCACTGGGTGAATATTTTCACTGTACTCCATTGATGCTGCCCGGATACAGCGTAAAGTAAAACACAGAAACAACAATATGCCTGTTGTGACAACGACAGTACTCATCAATAAGTCTAAGCGTGCGGTTTGTGGAGTACCAGATGCCGTATCGAGTGAGTGGAGACTCGCCCAATGAGGAACAGCCAGCCGGGGATTTTTAGCCTGTAGCTGTGCCCAGATCGGATTTGTAGGTCACGAGTTGAGGATTACATGGCTGTAAACTGTGGGAGCGGTCTTTTCCTTTGGGGCACAATAAAAGGTGTTGGGGACGGCATTTGGCTGAAGTATTACATTGGTGTCGAGGAGAAAACAATGCATTTTCCTCCAGCATTCCTTGCAGACAAACTCTAAACATCAAGAATTTATCTGGTCAGAAAAAATAATTATGCATCTTTTCGGGAAACTTGAACCCTATCACACCATTGGGGGAAGACTGGGTCCAATACGCTGCATGCATTATTTCGTCCGTGCTAACAACATTGAAGGAGACAAAAAAAGAAAACTTGACATTGCTAACAGCATGCCGGGCCCCCACTTTCAGTTTAGTAATACGCCGAATCTCTCCTGATGCCCCAAATCAAAAACAATAATGAACTCGTCGGCCTGATGAAAATCCACGACAACCTGAACTCCCCTTCAATATTCCAGAGATATTGCTTCAATATTGCTTGGGGATCCCCTGTGGAATCTGCCACTGAGTTCTTGGCCAGGTGGCAGAAACTTGTTGAACACTGCGGAATTGGATCATCTCTGAATGAAATGTTGTGGGACAGATTTGCATTTGACATAAAAGACCTAACCACTCAAAGGTCGCTCTTGGCAGAATCCAATGTGGACTTTATAAAGTCCATTGAGGTAGCCTTGTCAATTGAACATGCCACACAAGGGGATCAGTAGTTACAAGGGGCATCAGCTAGCTATATCTTTGAGCCGGGGGTAGGCATCACATGCAAACAGTACTCAATGCAGAGCACTTGTGTCAATCAGGGATGAAAAATACCCATTCATTATCGGAATCTAAAGGCATCACTAGGTAGTCAATGCCAGCACGAAGAGTATTAAAGAACATGCTCCAAAGCGTTGCACTTGATAGCTGAATCACTGCTGCAAGCGTTGTCGAAGTGCAAAACCACGGTGATGTTTCAGAAATGGGAAATAAAAATGTGCTGCCTAAGAAGAAAGCCAAAGCTATTCTCTGTATTTAACTTACAGGTATCCCCTTTTACAGAGACAGGGACACTACAACTAAATCGTATTCTAACAACTGGGAATGGTTGAGTTACGTAAATGGTCATCTCTTGAAGATGAAGGTGGATACTGGCGTCGCAGTCTCCATTATCAGAGAACAGACCTGTAAGCACTTCCAATCGGGGATCCAATGCCTGAGTTTGGAAGTTTTGAAGGACCAGCTAAACACCTACACGCGGGAAGATTTACAAATAAAAGGCACCACAGTGGCCGCAGTGACATCTAGACAGCAATCAGATCGGCTGCCATTCATTGGTGTCCGGGGGAATGGACAAAGCCTGCCTGAGGTACAATTGGGTCCTGCAGATTACAGTTGTCTAACCTGCTGAAGATCTGCAGGCGAGGCATGTGGGGACTGTACGATGATATCAGGAGATATCCTGGAGCTTTTCAGGAGGGCCTGGGGAAAATAGAAAGAGTCAGGGCCAAGATCTACGTTGACACTAATACTCCACCTGGGGTATTTCAGATCTAAACCAATCCCAAAATCCAGGCGAGAGAACGTGGAAACTGAACGAACGCGCCTTGAAGTCTTGGGTACAATAAGACCTGTGCAAATTACAGAATGGGTTTTGCCCATCCTACTGCTCTTCAGTTCGTCTTAATTAAATAACTGTCAATCGGGTATCCAAACTCGTTATTGTACTCCATGCCCAGGATTGAAGAGTTGTACGCCACGTTAACGGGTGGCAAGCTGTCCTGCAATTTGGACATGAACCACGCCTATCCTCAACTTGAATTGGACGAGTTACCCTGAAATATCTGTGACTTTCAACACACAAAAAGGACTGAACGAATATACCCGTTTACCCTTCGGGATCTCAACAGTGTGTGCGTGGGTCCCATCAGCGTGTGTCATCTTCCGAAGGATACTAGTGAACACCCTTCATGGGCGAGACAAAGCAGCAGTTTCCTTAGATGATTTTTAGGTCACGGGGGAATTAGAAGAGGAACAACTGCCGAACCTAGAAGAAGTATTGCAGGATTTCCAGAGCGGGAGTACGCTCGATGGGGAAGAAATGCGTTTTCCAAACAGCTGAAGTAACCTATTTAGGCAGCCAAGTAGATGGAAGGTGGTTACATCCAGTGGAGGATAAATTAAAAGCCATCAAGGAAACATCAACCCAACTAACAGCACGGAATTCAATACTTTTTGGAGTAAGTAAATTATTACAGAAAATGTATCCTGAATTTGGCTTCGATGCTGCCAACTTGCATACCTTATTCCGAATATATCACAGATGGTCCTTGGAATCTCCGCAGGCAGTGGCTTCGTCTATAGTTAAACGCCAGTTACTGTCATTAACATACGGGCCCTTTTTGACCCGAAAAGTTTGATTCTAATTTATCTTGTCACCTCTCCCCATACAGAGTTGGTGCAGGGATGTCAATTGCTGAAAAGACAGATGGAGTAGCCCATCGTGTGTGGCTCCTGGACCTGTTGGATGCAGAATGATGATATCCTCAAATTAGGAAGGAAAAGCTGGTGGTCGTTTTTGGTATGAATAAGTGCCACCAATGCGTCTTAGGTGAATATTTTATAGTCATCGACCATAACGCCTTACTGGACCTCTTCTAATTGTACCGCACCGCACCGTACACAACAACATGTGTGGCTCCAACGTCGCTATTAATGGAATGTCGGTTCGTGAAAGTATGGACTTCCAATTCACAAACGTGATGGATAGAATATTGTCCCAGAAGGAGAATTGAAAAAGAAACTTTGATTCGAAAAGGTCCAAAATAACTTACGCAACGGTTGACCTGATTCATTTAAGGAACTTTCAGCAGGGCCCCGCATGTATCCCTGCAATCGTTTGGGTGAAAAAACGATCAGTATCCTAAAAGGCCAAAGTTCAGAATACCAACCGGAAGAAGCACAGAGGCCACCTCATGGTCAGGTTCTCCATGCGCGAGGCATCCCACCACTGGCCATGGAGATAGGCCTTGCCAATGACTGTCCACAGCTTAAAGGTGACTCCGAGTTCCCACTCTGGATAGTAATGGCATGGACTCTGAAATGAGTGCTGAAGAAGTGGGCCTCCAGGCTGAAGTGGAACCTGAGCAGGATGTTACCGAGACCTCAAGGACCCCAGCAGATCATCAGTATATATTTCTGTGCGCTTCCTAGAGTCGGAGCTTCCTTATTGAGAGAACTGAGGCTCGCAAAGTGGGGTGCATCCAGCGGGTTTTTGAAACATGTAACTTTACCAGGAGCAGGCTTGTAGATGCCGAGGTGAGAGCTGTCTGACTATAAGCTGCAGGAGGAACAATTAACTTTGATACACAAAAAAAATGTTGGTGACGCTGAACTCGCGTTTGGCTGAATTACGACAGTAGCATTCCAATATGTCGTTTTAAGTCTCTTTATGGCCTTGTTCCACCTAGCACTTCACTTCATTATGCTTGCCTTCCCTATTACTGCATGCGAGCTTTTTATAATTTATGTACCAATATTCTGAATCTCTCCCTGCTGCAGGTATCTGCAGTCTTTCCTCGTTTGATTAATATTCAGTTACTATAATCTTTCTAACAAAGTGTATAACATTACATTTTCCTACATTTCAGTACAACCTCCTGGGTTTTAACGATTCACTTACCCTGTCTATATGCCTTTGTAAACTCTTTGCACAACCCTCACTACAAGGTATCCTCACCACTTGAATAGATATATAATTGGGAAGTGCTAATGATCAGATAGGGGTTACAGTGTGTATGTAAGCCTATTTATAACTAACAAATCAATGTTAACTTTTTTTTCTTTTTTTGAAGAGCTTGAGAAAGGGTATTACAGAGATTTGTACCTGGGATGGATGCTAGTTGATGGAGAAATGGCAGTGATGGTGTGGGGGTGGCCATGGAGCTAGTTGCAGAAGTGGGGAAATGAGACAATGAAGCTATTGAATTGTCTATTACATAAATAAAAATGTATCAGAATCGCAGATTTGATACTGGGAAGGAAAGACAATAAAGATGTGATGGTCTGAGGAGGTGTGAGAACACACTCTACACACTCTTATGTGATATTTCGTCGAAAGCCTTCTGAAAGTCCAAATAAACAAAAACCACTGGCTTCTCTCATCATCTCCACGTTTTCGAACTCTATCTCTACTCAAACTGATCTCCTTCAATTGCTCCCTTTCACTAAACCGTGTGCTCCCAAACGTTTCTGATACTCTATTTGTGCCCTCCTTTGTGAAGACAGAACAAACGTATGGATTCAGGTTGTCGTCTATTTCTTTGTTTCTCATTATAAATTCCCCTGATTCTATCTGTAAGGGACCTACAATTGTCTTCCCCGAAATTTTTCTGCTCATAAACTTGTATAAATATATCCAGTTTGTTAAAACGTTACCTGACAAGCTCACACTCGTACTCTATTTCACAGTTCTTAACCAGTCCTTTCGTCGGTATTTGTTGAATTGTATCTGTTCACAATACAAAGAACAAAGAACAAAGAACAAAGAACAATACAGCACAGGAACAGGCCCTTCGGCCCTCCAAGCCCGCGCCGCTCCCCGGTCCAGGATTGAATCCTGAATCCAGGATCCCCGCCCAATTTTCCAGCCTATCTACATACCAATATCCTATCCACCGAGCTGTCCCCCACAGCTACGATGCTTTGTTCATTACAACCTATTAACTCAACCCCACCCCCCCATTCCAGACCATGTGATCTCCAGGGAGAGGGCTGCCCTGCAGGGTCTGCTGTTTTTCTTACCAATATGTCTGCCTCTCCCAGTTTCCCTTGGAAGCCATCGTTTGGCCGCCTCTCCAGTTTTATTTTTCGCCAGAGAGTAATTCGCAATTGTTGCAGTTTACAAGTGTTCTCCTTGAATGTTTGTCATTGCCTATTACCGTCACCGGTATAAGTCAGGCTTCCTAATCTATCATTGCCAACTCGTGCCTTTAATCATTGCAGTTCATTTTTAAAGCGTATGATTTAGGAGCATATTCTCAGCATCAACTAGGTCACTCTTGATCTTATTGAAAATATCTGTCATGTTGTGGTCGCTTATCACCAACTGTTCTCTCACAACTAGGTTACCAACTGTTCCTTTATAATTCTACAATGCACAGTCTTGGATGGTCTGTTCTTTAGTTGGCTCCTCAACATATTGGTCCAGAAAGCATCCCGTATATACTCCATTTATGCCTCTTGTACGGTATTGTGACAAATTTGATTAGCCCAATCTATATGCAGATTAAAATGATTCATAATAACAAATGTTCCGTTTGTGGATATATCTGTCATTGCCCGTTTAATGTCAGTCCCAACATCACCACAACATTTTGGGGGCTAATATACAATACTTCCTAAGCTTTTTCGCCCACTTATTTTTTCTTAGCTCTATCCATATATCTTTCACATTAACGGAATTAATATCCTTCCTCAGCGTGGTGTTTATTTCCACTTTAATTAGCAAAGCAAATCCAACGCCTTCACCTTTTTACGTTCCAAAATACTGAATACCCCTCGATGTTCAGTTCCCATCACCCTGTAAGCATCTCTCCGAAATCCCGAATACAGCCTACCAGTATACATCTATTTGTGCAATACTTAATCACGGTATTGTGAATGCTCCGACATTAAGACACAGCACATTTAGGCTCGTCTTTTTCACATTACTGTTGTTGTTTGCACTATTTCTCATTGAAGAACTGCTTGAATTTGCCCTTACTTTCTCTGCATATGCTATTCTCACTCCTCTTCTGTCTTTTTTGTGATTGATTTCCCCTCATCTGACTCCATGCATAGTTCGCATTCCCATAAATTTTAGACTAAATTTTCCCCAACCCCTCTAGCCAATACTCCCCCTTGGATATCGTTCCTGACCCTGCCCAGGTATAATCTGTCCTGTTCGTAAAGGTCCCACCTCCACCAGAACTGCTGCAATTTCCACAGCAATCTGAAACACTCTCCCTCTCACTATCGCTGCAGCCATGTGTTCATCCTATATATCCTGTCATTTCTACTCTGACAAGCACGTGGAACTGGTATTAATCCTGAGATCACAGGCTTTGAAGTCCGGAATTTTAAAACTTACTTCGTAACTCCATATAATTTGCATTTAGTACCTCATCCTATTTTATCCTATCTAATTGGTACTAATGTGTACCAGGAACACTGATTGTTCACCTTCCCACTCTACAACGTGCTGGAACCGCCCCAAGGCATCCTTAGCCCGAGCACAAGGGAGGCAAAATATCATCCTGAAGTCTTGGTTGCGGCCACAGAAACGCCTGTCTTTTCCCCTTACAATTGAATCCCCCATAACGATTGCATTCTCACACTTTTATTCTCCTCCCCTTTTCAGCAGAACCAACCGTGGTGCAACGAATTTGATGTTGCTGCTTTCCCCTGAAAGGTCGTTCCCTTCAACGGTATCCAACACGGTATCGTTGTTTTTCAGGAGAATGGCCACAGGGCAGTCCTGCACTGCCTCAGACTCTTCCTCTGCCTGCTGGTCACCAATTCCCTCACTGCCTTGGGGGTCTTAACCTCCAGTGTCGTCTCCTCTTGTACAGCTATTGCATTTGAAGTACTCACCTATATGTTTATGAAATGTAGTGCGGATTCCCCCTTCACCGCCCTGTGCAACATTGAGTCCCAGACTTTGAACATCCTCAGGGTGAAAATGTTTTTCCTCGATTGCGATTGAAATCCCCTGGCCATTCCCATAATTTATCCCCCCGGTCATGGTCCGGCTACTATGGGAAACATTCCTTCCTATTTACTCTATCTATGCCACCCATAATTCTGTGCACCTCGATGATGTTCCTCCCAGCCTTCTCTGCTCAAAGGAAAACAATCCAGATAAGCTCGCAACACTTGAGAGTGCAAAGTCTCCTGATCACGTTCAACTTGAAACCTGTTGCAGTGCAATCGCATCCTTCTTAGATTGTCGCGACCACATTTGAAACAAATAATCTTTTTGCACTACATGCAGTAAGATCCACTGCCACAGTCTGTTACCACAAACAGACAACTTATAATGTGTGATGGCACAAGGGACTCCCGAAACCTTAAACTACCGCCCGAAGACAACGGACATTTCCATTGTCCACCCCTCTTCCGCTCCGATTCCGTGGCGGGCGGGACGGTAAACGTCCGGCGAATCCGATAAAGAACAAAGTCACAACAACACAGTCCCATACCCTACTTCACAAAATCGATAAGTAACTGAATGATACTTATTATTTAACGAACAGAAATTGACAAAATATGATCTCTGAATTATAAATTAAAACACAGTGTTGAGTAAACTTTTTACCTTCTTTTCTCAATTCATGAGACCTGTATTTTATAACGTATTGCATTTTTTCCAGTAATTATTGTTAATTCCACAAACGGTTTGTTATTTAAACATTGAATTTCACTTGATGCATGGCGAAGCAATCGACTCTGTTTTTTTGTTACTGATTTGAAGTCTCATCAGTTATCTTGCTCAGGGATCCTGGTCTCAACGCACCTCAGATTGTCCCTCAAACTTTTTGCCATTGTGCTCTAGAATTCATCGCCCCTCTCGTTTTCCTCTACGTCGAACATTTCCACTGGTTTGGGTTAATGCACATGCACTTTCAGTCTCGGTCATCTTACTTCCACTCGATCAACTCACTTACTATCTGCCCTCCACCCCCAAAAAGAAGCCCCACACCCCATTTTTAGATGAGCTTTGTGAATGAATGCCTGCGTTTAAGTTTGCGAGCAACCAGACACAGATTCAGCCTGAGTGGCGACATCGGATAGGGCAAGGGGAAAGTGAATTGTGATTTTCCGTGGGAGAGGGGACGGGGGGCGGGGGGCGGGGGGACCGGGGGTCGGGGGAGGGGGGGGCGGGGAGTGTGGCAGATGATGGCAGGATGATGCGATGATTCAAATACGCTGATCCCGAATGTGGTTGGCTGTCCAATCTGATACAGGGAATATACCGTTTTGACTTTCAAATATCAAAGTGGTGACCATGATGTGCCGAGGGAATGTAGGGAGAAAAAAGAGAGTGCGTATTCCGTGCCATTCGCTCGGTGCTCCGCTCGGATCAGTGATCAGCTCTCAGCTGTCGATTTGTCTCAGCAAAGCAGGTAATTTGCTACAGTCAAAACGTTCGTTATTCATAACTATATTAAATAATGTTAAACTCATCGCAGACAGTCAACTGACTATCATTGGTATTGAAGCCGCGGAATCCAAAAATCAAAACAGGTTACTGGAACCAGTTTGTTTAGCGACAGAAATTAATTTAATTCTCCATGGATTCGTGATAATTATGTCTCATGGGAGGGCATCATTGTTTCAATAAAACGGGAGTCACTTCTATAAGTTATGAATTGGTAACACCATCAACAGGGAACAGTAGCTCAACTGAGAGTTATTGGAGGGATTGGAACAGTAGTTTGAAACATTACAATAATTGATCTGTATCTGAGAGCAATAATTTAGAACGGCTCAGCAATGGATGAGAATCTGAGAACAATCGATTGGAATGATAGAACAATTGATGAGAATCTGGGAACAATCGTTTGGAATGATACAGCAATGGATCAGGGTCTCAGAACAATAGATTCGAATGTTACAACGTTGGAAAGGGATTTGTTAGAGTAGCTTCAGCTGACACTGCTGGTTGAATGGGCGGATCGAGTACGCACTTTATGTTATTCAATACCTTTATTATTCTATGCTCACACTGATTGGTATTCCTGGTGAGTTTCTCTGTCCAGTTTTGAAAGGCTTACATAACGATGATCTGTGCTGCTGTTCTTTCTCTATCAAGGAATGAACTACAAATTTATGATTTCTAAATTTGCGAATGATATTAAGATAGACAGGGAAGTAACTGTGAGGACATTAATGAAGACTGAACATACTGATAGGCAGTTTAAGAGAGGTATCAAAAATTTAGCAGCTGAACTTTCCTTATAGGTAAGTTGTGCACGTTGCAGGAAATCAAATCATTATCTTATTCAGGTGGATAGATTGTAGTACTTTGTTGTATCGAGGCATTTCTGCTCCAGTACATGACAAAAAAAATTGATAGTAGTTACAGCAAATGACTAGAAAATGATATTGTCATAGAGTCATAGAATCGTCCAACACAGAGAATACCCTTCGGCTCACCGAGTCTGCACCGACAGTAACTACCACCACAATCGCACTAATCCCATTGTCCAGCGATTGTTCCATATCCTTTCCGTGTTACAATGTATTAAGTGCTCATCCAAATAGTTTTTAAAGTTTGCAACATTTTCAGTTTCCACTATCTTCCCAGACAGTGCATTGCAGATTTCCACTATCCACTCTGTGAAAGGAATGTTCTCTGAAATCCCCTGTGAATCTGCTCCACCATACCATAGCACTATGCCGCCTCGTGTTTGGCCCCTCAACCCAAGGGGAACAGCTGCTTCCAATTCATCTTCTCCATGCCCCTCATAACCCTATGCACCTCAATCTTCCCTCAGACTTCTATGCACTAGAAAAAAGAACATCCAAAAGCATCTGGTCTCACCTTATAGTTCAGATGAACCATCCCAGGAAAAATCCTGTTGAATCTCTCCTGTACCCGTCCAGTGCAGTCACATCCACCATTACAGTGAGGTGATCAGAACAGCACACAAAATTCCAACTGTTTATTTCAAAGTGCATTGAATACAAAAGTAAATGAGTTTGTACCTGTTTCATCGGCCGTCCATGAGAACACATCTGGATGGTTTTGACAGTTTTAACTATGGTACACGAGGGGAAAAAATTTATACAAATTCTTTTGACGCAGTCCAGGGAAATAATCTCACATATGCAAACAGCGTATCGCCACTTGCTTACCAAGAATCTATCCATCTCTACCGTACCATAATTCAAAAGCCGCGGTTCCATCTGCTTTGGAGAAATGTTGTTCCGAAGACCAACGTTCCCCTGAGAGAGGACAACAATATATTCACCTCTGTCTTAATGGAAGACCTTTAATAGTAACAGTGAACCCTAGTTCTTGCTCCTCCCTTTCGCGAAATACCCTATCCACATCCATACTGTCGAAACCCCTAAAAATATTTTGTGTTTAAACCAAATCGCCTGCTACACATTTAACCTCCAACAGATGGAGGCACAGTTTGTCCAACCTTTCCGCCTCAGACACGCTGCACATTCCATGCATTAATTTAATCAAATTTACGTGAACTGATTTGAAAGCAGTAAAAATTCATAAGCATCATTATAGGGGTAATGGAATTCACTTACAGATCTGCTGGAAAATTCGGGACTGTTTTAATTGGAGATGCTTTAGTTGAGATTTGATCGTTGTGTTCAATATCATGCGGGGTCAGAAGACATGACGTTATGGCATCCGATTCACATTTGTGGAGGGAAAGTGATGAAAATGGGGCAGTTCAAATTGCCATCTGACATTGAATATCCTTAGTCTATATCAGTGGTCCCCAGAGGGTGCGGCGGGCCACATTGGTGCGGCGATGGCAATGTGGTGGGAAGATTCAAGGACAATCAAAGAAACATTTAAACATCGACAGATATTTTTCCAAAGTGAGAGCAAAAGCATCAATGATGCTGAGGACGATCCGTGTCCACGTTGTGATCCAGAATCGCCGTTCGAACAGAGTGCTGAAGAAGAGTCGTTTAATTCGACACCAGTAGCAGGCCCAAGCAAAACTCCAAAAAAGAATGTTTGTCGACAATATATGGATAGCTATATGAGTCTCGGTTTCACATGGACTGGAGATGGAAACGTACCTCGGCCTTTGTGTTTGATCTGTGGTGAGAAGCTTTCCCAAGCAAGATGAAAAGACATCTGTTGTCAAAACATGGAAATCTGGCAAGCAAGATGTTCAATATTTTGAAAGGCTTTTGGAGCAGCAGAAATGCCAACGATCAAATTTCGAAAAACGAATGACAGTCTCAGATAAGATGCAGATTATATCTTACCAAGTGGCTGAATTGATTGCTCAACAGACAAAACCACATACACGAGCTGAAAAATTGATTCAGCCAACCTGCAGCTTGATTGTGAAAACTTTGTTTGGTTTTGATACTGAGCGAGAAGTTATGGAAATTCCTTTGTCTGGCGATACAATTCGCAGAAGAATAGTTGATAGGTCAACTAATGTTGAGAAGCATGTTTCCGAAAGTATGAAGAATTCTAAATTTGCCATTCAAGTTGATGAATCGACCGACATTAGTGGAAAAGCACAGTTGCTTGCCTATATCAGATTCATTCACAATGACGAAATAGTCACACAGTTTCTATTTTGCAAGGAACTTGAAAAACATACCAGAGGACAAGATATTTTCCAAACCTTGCCTGAGTGTTTGGAAAAAGTTGAGATTTCATGGGAATCTTGAATTGGAATTTGTACGGATGGAGCGCCATGTATGAAAGGGAATGTGAGAGACTTGGGGGCACTCATCAAACAGAAAAATCCAGATGTAATATCAACTCACTGTTTTTTCTACAGAGAGGCATTAATCACCTTGTAGCTGATTTGTAGTTGGTTCGAGATCAGACTGTGCGCATTGTGAACTTCATCAAAGCAAAACCACTAAAGGTGCGGTTATTTGCTCAACTCTGCAAAGACATGGAATAAAAACATCAATGCCTAATTCTGCACTCGGAGGTTCGCTGGATGTCCCCCGGAAATGTTTTAAATCGGGTGTTGGAACTGAAGAACGAATTAAGAGAGTATTTGGAACAAGAAGAGAACCCATTGTACCACCAAGTGGATGACAATGACTGGTGTGCAAATCTGGCATCTTTGGCCGATATCTTTTCCCGGTTGAATGTGCTCAGTGCCAGTATGCAAGGCCGCGATGACAATATCCTCACAACTACAGACAAACTAACTGCATTCAAAAAAAAGCTTCAGCTCTGGCTCAGAAGAGCGGTGCGACATAACCTCGAAATGTTCCCACTGGTAAAAAGTGTTAAAACGAGCAATGAATTGTACGGCCTCATACAGGAGCATCTTGCAACACTGGTAGAAAAGATTGATCATTACTTCCCATCATTGTCGACAGAAAAATTCGACTGGGTTAAAGACCCCTTTGCGAATTTCAACTGTTCCGGTCTGACATTGGATGAGGAGGAGGAAATGACCTGTATTTCGAATGATCGCACCTTGAAAATGAAACACAGGAGTATGCCACTGGACTCTTTTCGGACATACAACCAGAAACAGTATCCACTCATCTCTTCAAGAGCATTAGCTATTATTCTGCATTTCTCCACGACATATTGTTGTGAACAGGGATTTTCAGCTCTGACAAATATCAAAGACCAGTAAAGAGAAAGGCTTCTTTGTGTTGATGAAGAGATGAGAATTTGTTTGTCTCAAATTAGACCATATATATATGAGATAACCTGACAAAAACAAGCTCACACCTCTCATTGAGTTTGCATGCTTACTTAAGGTTACATATGTAAGAGGCTCGCCTATAAGTATATTTTGGGAATGAATCATGTTTTTATGTAGCTGCATTGTTTTATACATTCTGGATGTCCCATGATCATATTATAAAGTAGTTATGTTCTATGTTATGAATCAAGCACTGCGAGGAGTTTTTTTTTGTTTCTGAATGTTTTTCTTATCAATAAAAAATTTGGTGTTGCGCGAGGAAATTTTTATTCCAAACGTGCGGCCCAGTGAAAAAATGTTTGGGAACCACTGGCTTACATTAACACTGCAATGAATGTACTGTGAAAATACCCTAGTTACCACACTCGGGGGCCGGGTATACTGAGGGAGAATTTAGCATAGCCAATGTACCTAACAATAACGTCTTTCAGACTGGAGGATGAAACCACAGCACCCGGAGGAAATCCACTCAGACATAGGGGGAACGTGCAGACAGTGACCAAATCCAGGAGTCAAACCCGTGTCCCTGGCGCTGTGAGACAGCGGTGCTAACCACTGTGCCACTATGCCACCTCGAATTAAGGACAATTGGAAACTTCCACTTTGCAGAGGCGGAAAAAAGCAGCACGTGGACAGAGCAAATGACAACAATTTTAGCATCGCTGAAAATTGCATATGGAGCAAGTAGCTTGATGGATAGACATACCAGGTACCCCAACAATAGCAATGATGGAATAGTACACGTACTGAATAATGAAAAGTGCATATTCTAACCGATGTTTTAATAATAACCCATCGTAATATGTAGAAGCATACCAAAGGTAAGACGATAAACTCTTGCCGTTTGAACAAACAAAGAACAAAGAACAAAACAGCACAGAAAACAGGCCCTTCTGCCCTCCAAGCCTGTGCCACTCCGTTGTCCAATCAGACCAATCGTTTGTATCCCTCCATTCCCAGGTAAATCTTAAACGATGTCGACGTGCCTGCCTCCACCACCCGACTCGACAGCGCATTCCAGGCCCCCACCACTCTCTGTGTAAAAAACATCCCTCTAATATCTGAGTTATACTTCGCCCCTCTCACCTTGAGCCCGTGACCCCTCGTGCTCGTCACTTCTGATCTGGGAAAAATCTTCCCACCGTTCACCCTATCTATCCCCTTCATAATCTTGTACACCTCTATTAGATCTCCACTCATTCTCCGTCTTTCCAGGGAGAACAAGCCCAGTTTACCCAATCTCTCCTCATAGCTAAGACCCTCCATAGCAGGCAACATCCTGGTAAACCTTCTGTGCACTCTCTCTAACGCCTCCACGTCCTTCTGGTCGTGTGGCGACCAGAACTGGACGCAGTACTCCAAATGTGGCCTAACCAGCGTTCTAAATAGCTGCATCATCAGACTTTTATACTCTATACCCCGTCCTACAAAGGCAAGCATACCATATGCCACCTTCAAGGATTTGTGGACTTGCACACCTAGGTCCCTCTGTGTTTCTATACTCTTGATGACTCTGCCATTTATTGTAAAACTCCTTGCATTATCTCTTCCAAAATGCATCACCTCGCATTCATCCAGATTAAATTCTATCTGCCACCTCTCCGCCCAATTTTCCAGCCTATTTATATCCTGCTGTATTGCCCGACAATGCTCATCGCTATCCGCAAGTCCAGCCATCTTCGTGTCATCCGCAAACTTGCTGATAACACCAGTTACACCTTCTTCCAAATAATTTATATATATCACAAATAGCAGAGGTCCCAGTACAGAGCCCGGCGGAACACCACTGGTCACAGACCTCCAGCCGGAAAAAGACCGTTCGGACGCTACCCTCTGTCTCCGATGGCCAAGCCAGTTCTCCACCCATCTAGCCACTTCTCCTTGTATCCCATGAGCCTTAACCTTCTAAACCAATCTGCCATGTGTGACTTTGTCAAATGCCTTCCTGAAATCCATATAGACGACATCCATGGCCCTTCCTTCCTGAGCCGTTTTTGTCACTTCTTCAAAAAACTCCACCAAATTTGTAAGGTACGACCTCCCTCTTACAAAGCCATGCGGTCTGTCACTAATCTGATTGTTCCGTTCTAAATGCACATACATCCTGTCTCTAAGAATCCTCTCCAACATCTTCCCTACCACGGACGTCAAGCTCTAATTTCCCGGGTTATCCCTGCTACCCTTCTTAAACAACGAAACCACATTCGCTATCCTCCAATCCTCAGGGACCTCACCTGTGTCCAAAGAAGCGACAAGGTTTTCCGTCAGAGGCCCAGCAATTACATCTCTCATCTCCCTGAGCAGTCGAAGATAGATGCCATCAGGCCCTGGGGCTTTGTCAGTTTTAATGTCCCCTAAAAAACCTAACACTTCCTCCCTTTTAATGGAGATTTTCTCTAACCGGTCAACACCTCGCTCTGAGTCACTCCCGGTTAACACGTCCCTCTCCTTCGTGAATACCGATGCAAAGTATTCATTTAGGATCTCCCCTATGCCCTTGGGTTCTAAGCATAATTCCCCTCCTTTGTCGCTGAGAGGTCCGATTTTCTCCCTGACAACTCTTTTGTTCCTAATGTATGAATAGAATGCCTTAGGATTCTCCTTAATCCTGCCTGCGAAGAACATCTCGTGACCTCTTTTTGCCCTTCTAACTCCCCGTTTGAGTTCTTTCCTACTCTCTCTGTATTCCTCCAGAGCTCCATCTGTTTTCTGTTGCCTGGAATTAACGTATGCCTCCCTTTTCATTTTAATCAGATCCTCAATTTCCCTGGTTATCCATTGCTCTCGAATCCTACCTTTTCTTTCTTTCCTTTTTGCAGGCACATGCCTATCCTGCAGCCTTATCAATTGTTCCTTAAAAGGCTACCACATGCCAGACGCGGACTTACCCTCGAACATCCTATCCCAATCAACGTCCACCAATTCCTGCCTAATCCGGCTATAGTTAGCCTTCCGCCAATTTAGCACCCTGCCCGTAGGACAGCACGCATCCTTGTCCATTACTATCCTAAAGTTAACAGAGGTTGTGGTCACTATTGGCCACAGGTTCCCCTACCGAAACTTTGACGACCTGACCGGGCTCATTTCCCAGAACTAGGTCCAGTATAACCCCCTCTCTAGTCGGGCTATCTACATAATGTTCCAAAGAACCTTCCAGTATGCATTTTACAAATTCCTCCCCGTCCGGAACCCCAGCTCTAAGCACTTTCCAGTCTATACCAGGGAAAGTAAAGTCCCCCACTACAACAACTCTATATTTTCTGCACCTATCCAGAATCTCCTAACATATCTTTTGCTCCACTTCCCGTGGGCTGTTGGGTGGTCTGTAGTACACCCCCAGCATAGTGACTGCACCCTTCCTGTTTCTGAGTTCCACCTACAGTGACTCAGTACATGACCCCTCTAAGTTGTCTACCCTCTGCACCGCGGTAATATGCTCCCTAACTAATATCGCTACTCCCCCACCTTTTTTAGCCCCTCCTCTGTCTCGCCTAAAACACTTATACCCCGGAATATTCAGCTGCCAGTCCTGTCCCTCTTTTAACCAAGTCTTCATCACCGCAACCACATCCAAATTCCACATAAGTATTAAGGCCCTAAGTTCATCGGTCTTAACCGTTACCCTCCTCGCATTGAAGCAGACGCATTGACACAGACTCCAGACCTCCAGGCCCACTCAGGTCATCCTTGTTGGGACATTCCAATCGTGTGTTTTCACATTCTGATCCATTGCTGTAACATTGCAGTCGTGCGTTGTCAGTTTCCGGTACGTTGTTGAAAGATTACAATCCATTATTTTCAGATTATGATCTCCCTTCTCCCTCTATCTGGAGCACTTGGTCCTTGTTAGTACCTGAGCTGGTCGATCTGCGGACACGATGGGAGAATTTATTGAAATGAATCCCTTATTAATAAAAGAAGGAAAGCTTCCAGTGGCACCGTTAAGTGCCATGGGTAATGCCATTAATTACAGTCACCAAACAAACAGATTCAGTTAATCTGTTACAATCCGAAGCTTTTTACCCGGTATAGATGTGTTGAGTGAGGGTCGGTGATGGAAGTAATTGGGAATAGGGGAGGCCATGGCCCGAAACTGATCCAGTTAATTAATGCAGTAATGGAGAACGTCACAGTCATACGTATGGTTATTGAAAACGCGTATGAAAATGTTCCACTCCATCTGACGAAGAAGCAGCGCTCCGAAAGCTAATGGTATTTGCTACCAAATAAACCTGTTGGACTTTAACCTGGTGTTGTTAAAACTCTTACTGTGTTCACCCCAGTCCAACGCCGGCATCTCCACATCATGACTTCCATTTATGGACGCATAGAATTGCAAATCAAACACAAGATGTTTGTTTTAATGTTTATCTTTAAATCTCCCACTGGCACATTGAGTCGATTTCTGCCCACGCCATTTTTATAAGAAGGCGAGGGCACGAGATTGACAGGCGTTGTTTTCTTAGGAGTCAGGACATGAACTTCAACCACATGCAGAAACTGGAGAAGCTGTGGTTATTTTCATTAGTGCAGATAGTTGGAAGTGGAGTGAATGCAAAATACTGCAGATGGTGAAAAACAGAAATAAAGAACTGTTTGATATGCTCTGCAGGACTGGCAGCGTCGGTGAAGAGAACAACCTCGTGACACAATAAACGCACACACACAGAAACACACACACACACAAACAAGCACACGCACACACACGTGTAATTGTGTCCAATGGAGTGGAATGGAGAACAGAAAACTCTGGCATACAGATTGATGTGTAACTCTGACCAATAAACTGATATAAAACAGAGAAAACATTTATAGAAGGATAGGATCATAGACTTCCGGCAGTAAGGAAGTAGGTTATTCGGCCCATTAAGACTGCGACGACTCTCCAAAAGAGCAACTTACTCAGGCCAACTTCCTACTGTAACCCCGTAAACCTGCGTATTTACCAGGTCTACTTCACCAAACCCACACATCTTTGGACATTCAAGGGAAAACTTAGCATGGTTATTCCATCGAAACTGCACATATTTGGGCTGTGTGAGGAATCCAGATCACCCCGAGGAAACTCATGCAAACACAGGGAGAACTCGCAAACTCCACAAAGACAGTCACAAAAGCCGAAATCTTAGTTTGATCCCTGGCAGTGTGGCATCTGCATTACAACAGATTGTGTTACTGTGAGAAGCAGAGATACAATTCACAGACGCATTGTCTCCTATGGAAAAGCCGGTTGCGTCAACGTGGACAAGAAATTGTAATTGAAACGAGATGTTGCCTCGCAGCAATGCTTGTTCCCACATTGTGAAGAAAACTGGAATGGACTGCAGGTATCTTCGGGAGCACAGCTGGATATGTTATTTTGAACAATGGACAAGAATGCAAAATTAGATGTCCTTCCACAGAGCAGTTTGAGGCCTCAGTCTGAACGTTGTCTTGCAACACAGAAGTTCTTCTCGAATACTGATGGGCTTGTATTTGTCAGGCTGAAAGTGAAGGCAGAAACGTAGTTCCGGGGTACAGTTGGATCTGTTATTATGAGCAAATAATTGGAATGGATTGGAAATGCTCTTCAACAATACTACAGGGTGTGTCTTTGTGAAATAGTTGGATGCGACAAAGGGTGTTCTTCATAGGAGCTGGATATGCTATTGTAAACTATATTGTAAACCATTTTACTTGGAGCAGTTCTTCTTCTGGATATGTTATTCTGAACAATATTGTGTACTACTGCCCAGAGGTATTTCAGATGTCAGGACAGTTGGATGCCTTATTCTGCATAGTCAAATGGAATACACCATCTAGTTGATCATATTCAATTCAGATTGATGTGCTACTGTTAACAGTAAACTACAATGTAAGACAGAAACGTTCTTCTGCACACAGTGAAATGTGTTATTCCGATCAATCTAATGGATTGGAAAACATAGTTCTTAATAAGTCCTGTAGCTGGATGTGAAAAAGAAACAGGATTTCATTGTACAAATAAATGCTCCTCTATAGCACAACTGGGGGCGTTAATGCGAACTATGGAATGAAAATTTTCACAGAGCTATTGTTCTGCAATACAGCTGAATATGTTAATGTGAACACTAGTGTGGGCTGGAAATGTGGAATGTTCTTCTGCTGTACAATTGGATGTGACAGTGTGAACATTGGAGTGGGATCCTGCATAGCGATGTTCTTCGGACTGAAAGCTGGAAATGTTATTTTGGTAAACTGCTTGGATTTGAGGTGTTTGTGCAAACTTACAGTACAACTAGATGTCATATTCTGAGCAATGTAATGTAATATAGGATCGAAATTTTCCGCTGTAGAACAGGTGGAATGGAACACAAAGGTGCACTTCTCCGGCTGAGCTGGAATGGTTATTGTGAACAATAGAGCCAACATTTAGCCAATATGCCGTATCTGCCACGTGCATATCCTATTCGTCCTGCGAATGTGACACCCTTTTATTTACTCTGACGGAATCTATGTTACTTTATTTATTAAACTACTTATTTCGATCAATGACTTTATCCTGCGCTTCCAACCAGTGCCATCACTCTCCCCGGTAGGCCTTCCACGGGGAGGTTCACATATAGAGATACACACTCAACAGCTGAGAACGGATTGTCTGTGCTCGTAACAAAAGCATTCGTTTTGCAATATTTTCCCTGATGCCATAATACATCATATAGTTTGGAGTTCATGCTGAGAAATTCGCAGCTTGAACCTCTCCACAATGTGCAACTTTAGTGGTTCGCTCCTGGTGGGTAAAACTGGGACATTCCATGCAAGGTACGATCCTGTGAGGACGACAATTTTGGAGCTGCACGATACCAGTGCGACCCTGCCTTTGAATACCCACCCCACCCTCACTGTTAATATGCTGACAGAGTGACCAGAGTGCGAAATGAGACAGGAACAGCAGTGATAAATGCAGCGAGTTTCATTCAAATGACTTAAAAAGCATAGTGTCAGTGTGTCATTGCATAGACAAAATCATCCAGAGATCCAAATAACAGGAATTAACATTGTCCTCCATCTGATCCGCAGGCACTGAATCCCGATTCGGTAGAAAATAAGCTTCCCCAAAAGGACGAAAATTGTAGCACTTTAAAGTCTCTGAACATTATGCGGGAATTTCGTTTTCCTCTTCTTAATGTTGGTCAGCTCCACAGACTCCATCATTTTCTTAACATCCTGCCAAACAAAATCCAAAAGGATAAATTAATGCCACTACCCAAGAATCTGACGGGTCCTCGGCCTAAGAAAGTTGTGACTCGGTAAGCAATTGCTTCTCGTTGCGCTGCTTAACCGAATTGTTTGCACACTCCAAGCGAGCAATGCACTTTGTGTGCTGGTGTGCATTGCTTGACATTTGTTTTAGCAATATGCCATTAGCAGCCTTGCCGACAGGTTGCTGTGAACAAAGCTGTGGAATGTCCTCTGTCATCATATCCCCTTCTCTTCGACTATTTTAAGACAGTCGCCAAATTATCATTTTTGATAAATATTTTTCGAGCAGAAAATGATGGAGCTAACCAACAATAGGAGCAACTGTATTTGTGCAAAGTAGCCGAAGTGAGGAGTGCCCATGTTAGGGGCAGCCTGGAACCATGCACTACGTTCCCAGTGTTGTCTCACAAATTCATGTGCAGACCAGAGTTGAATCTTGACACAACATATCACGCTTTTAGCGTTGAGAAAACAACGCCCCAGTCTGCCTCCGAGGAACATGTTGGAAATAAAACTACCAGCGAATCACAAAAACAAGTTTCTGTTAAATGTGGATACAATCTTTTTGGAAGATTTTCGTTTCGAAAAATGGCTTGAAGGAGAGAAGAAAAGTGATCAGAATGAAGGAGGGTTTTTATGTTCGAGTATGTTACAGACACAGGGAAGAGAGTGCCTGCGGGGGTTTTGAACTGTGCTCGATGATTAAACCACCGTATCACTGACGTGAAGTATGGGCAACTAAAATACCCGAGGCTGGTTAACTAACGCACGTTAAAACATCGATTTTTTTTGGGTCAAAGTTTAGAACTGACATGGTTACATTTCCATTTGAGCAGGCCATTATCGGCTGTCCAAATAATGGTTGGCTTGCGAGTCTTTACAGGTAATCAAGTCTTAGACGTACGGACAATGTGAGTGGAGAGAGGGTTAAGCACAGTTTAAAGAGATGTGTATTGTCTCCAGCCAGGACAGTTAGTGAGATTTTGCAACCCCAGGCAAGTCGTGTGAGTTACAGATAGTGTGGCATGAACCCAAGATCTCGGTCGAGGCCGTCCTCATGTGTGCGGAACTTGGCTATCAGTCTCTGCTCAGCGACTTTACCCCAGTC